>NW_028249242.1:0-584947 GCF_964263255.1 Lissotriton vulgaris
ACTGGGAGGGGTCTGGTCACCCTTTAACAGACCTATCTGAAAGAGACACGTTAGTGATAGATTCCTTACCTTAGAATATCCCCAGGCGTCAGACTGGATCCGGAAATGTTTTGCGTAGCAGTACCCTTGCGCGTCGGTAGGCGTCGTCTGCGGCTCTGCGTTCGGCGTCGTGGGCGCCGTGATGACGTCGTCGGAGTACTAAGACGCCGCCTCTGCGTGCTGACGTCAGTTCTTCTTTTTTCCGCACCAGCAGCCCAGATCCGGAAAAAGTGGTACCTTAGTCACTTTTTTTTTTTTTTTTTTTTTTTAAACCTTTATTTATCGTAAACATAGTACACAGCGTCTGCCTACAACCACTGCGGGCCGGCCGCTATGACAATATACAACCAAGGTACCTTGCGCTTCAATAATTGACAAAAATAACAGCACTACGATGGACTGGCAAGGAGCCACAGGAAAAGGATAAAGAGGGTTTCATTTTATAATTTTGACGAATCGTCCTAAAGTCAGACTGGATAGTTGAGTGGGCGAGCCACATATCAGGATATCCACAAGTGAAACATCTTTATCAAAATACTGGCGCAAATCATTACAATAAGGATACCCAAGCGCCGAAGTACATGTCGCCCCAGTTAGCGCCCGCCCAATCAATATATCACCACAGGAGTTGCAATCTAGCTTGTCTACGGTATGATAGAATATGAGAGGGATCATTCTATAGCAGCAATAAAAAGGATCTGTCGACATATAGAAAGGCAATTATTACTTGGGAAAAAGCGTAACAGGATATGCGCCCTCAAACAGTAGTAGAAAAGGGAAGGAAGAGCAAGATATGTAATCTTTCAGTGACTATGCATTAAAATCGATTTTGTGGTCATAGAAACAATAAACCATGTGATAAAGACATAGACGCAAAGCGCAAAAATCGTCCCGGGAAGAACCAACCCCAACCCCTCGTCTGACCCAAGATATATAAGAAGGAAAAAGAGAAAGAAGAGAAAGAACAAGAAGAAAAGGCCATAGAAACAAAAAAAGGGAAAGAAAAATCAAGCCCCAACCCCCCCACCCTGCACGTTGAAGAGGCTACGGCCCTCCCCCCTTTACTAACGTGCCTGTCGCCCCAAGAATACCCACATAAGGGAAAAGACGGGGGAGAGTCAACACAACCAAACTCCCGCCCCAACCCACTCGCACAAAACAGCTCAGACTCGATCACAAACAGACCCGCAGGTCAACAAGCAATGGCGGCGTCGTAGTATAGTTCAGCAAAGCGTCCACATCAAAATGGGCGACCGGGTATCCGTCCTACGATATCTAGAGGAAGAATTCACCCCTGACCCATTCTGACCCTTCCATCCAAGCGTGGCCACTGAAAGTTAGTAATGCAATACTTCAAAAGATCAGGGTGGCAAGGCAAGCAAGGCAAAACCAGCCGCACGGGTGATTCAGCCATCCAGAGGCTGAGAAACCAAACTTTCCAAACGTATAAGAACATCAACAAAGTACCAGGCCACCTCACCAAGTCGCAACTCAATAAGGGCAAATCAGATTCGATGGTCACAGGAGCAATTCCGTGGAAGCGATCCACCTGCAACATAGGTTCAGGTCCCAAAGTCACATTCACGCAGTCGGCCAGCTCAAAGCCGCCTCCATCTCTGGCCAGGGTCCCCCACAGGACCACCCGTGGAGGGATAGCCGCCACACCCATCTCCCGCATAACAAAGTCTGTGGCCCAACTCTCCGTCGGATCAGCGGGGCTCTCATCCATCAGCGGAGCTATAATGGCGTCCAGCCGTCTATCAAGGTCTTCGGCTCCCCTTACCCAAGCAGCACGGAGGGAGTCCAATGCAATCAGGATGTGTCGAACCGAGGGCTCCATCTTGAGAGGCCAGACCAAGCACAAAACCCCGCAAAGTAGCGCCATCACAGACCTCGAGCAGTCCACGGGAGACGCTGGCGATATTCGCGCTTCATGGTACGGGGTCGTGATGCTCAGGATAGCCAATGCAGGATTACCGATCCCCGTACCAATGGGATCCGGGACACACAATGCATAGGGCTTGCTTCAACAAACAATTTACACAACGCAAAGTCCGCTTCAAAATGGCGTCCCACCTCCGAGCAGCCAAGCTGTACAAGCAGCTTCGAAAACAAAGGGACGACCTCACAAGCCGATATAATAGACTCCTTAATGTGTGCGTCTGCTTCTGGTGTTGCGCTCGGTCTCTGCGCTCATCCGTTCAGCTCCAATGCCATCAGCAGCATGTCGGACCCCCGGACGTCCCGGCCTGCACAGCCGCGGTCTCCGGTGTCCTCTGCAGCCGGCGTCCGCATCCGGCCCCTCGGTCAGCTGCCCGACTCCGTCACGGCTCAAGCGGCAGAAAGCAGAGAAGGGGGATGCCAATATCGTCAAGCCCCAAAGTTTCGGCCAGTTACTCCCCGGACCTTCCGACGCCGCGGAAGATTAGCGCCAAGCTGGAGCAAGTGGGGGAAGGCAGGATAATTCCAGGATTAATGCCGCGGCGAGCGGAGCTCACAGCCTAAGCGGCCATCTCGCTTCGCGCTCGGCCACGCCCCTCCCTTAGTCACTTTTTGACTAACTCTTTTTGATCTTTTGATCACCCTTTTCGAGTCTTTGACTCCGATCGGTGCCGATAGCGAAATGCCTGGTTTCAAACCCTGTGAAGATTGCGATCGACAGATGTCGGTCACGGATTCTCACCGTCGGTGTCTCCACTGTCTCTGCGTCGACAACGACGACAAGGCCTGCCTCGACTGCCGGGCCCTTACTTCAAAAGCTAGACTGGAGCGGTCCTGTAAGCGACTCGAACTCCGGCGGTCGGCCCCGCACCGAGAGAGGTCCCGGTCCGGATGGAGGTCGAGGGACCGGTCGCGGGAGCGGAGCCGTCATAACTCCGGGAGTCGACATCACTCCTCTGGGTCGAAGTCGTCAGGTAAGCACAAGAAGTCGAAGAGACGTCATCGCTCTTCCGACTCCCCCCGACGCTCGCGCGACGCGGCCGGGGGTTCAGGTGGCACCGCCCACGCAACTCCGTTGGAGTCGCAGGCATCGCGTACGGCTTCATACCCTCCGACGCCAGGGGAGATCGAGCGGTTCCTCATGGCCATGAGGTCCCTCTCTCCCCCGACGGGTTCCGCTGCGCCTTCGGGCCCAGCGGTCCCGTCTGGGGGTCCTAGCGGGTCGGGGGCTTCGGCCCGACGCCGTCGGGTGCTTCGGCGCCGCCGGCGCCTTCGGGCCTGGCGCCGCAGGGCCCCGCTGGATCCGGTTCCGGATCCGGGTCATCGTCGGTGGACTTAACGACCTCCCCAGCGCCGATCCACGGGGTGTCACCTCGGGCGGCGCCTCCCTCGACCCGGTTCCGGCGTCTGAAACGGCGCCGCCCGGCGACGATTCAGACGCCGTTTGGTGAGTTCACTTTCCATGAACCGGCCCCATCCTTTACTGAACCTGAGTACCAGGTGATGGGTGATTAGGAGGATTGGGAGGGTCTGAGGACCCTCCGACACGTGAGTGCCAGTCTTATGAGGACTGGGCAGGTGACCTTGGGGAAGCCAGTGGGTTAGACACTTTACCTGACACTGGCTTTGCCTCCCCTCCTAGCGTGGCTACGGAGGAGGGGGCAACCTATAGCGTGTGTAGGAGAGTAGGGTCTGCAATCTTATGATCACCCCAGATTTTTGCTTTTTGTTTAACTGGTTTACGACTTCTCTGGCTGTGGGCCTGCTAATCAGACCCACAGCCTTGCTGTTCTCTCACTAAATTGACACGTGTACCTTAGGTGCATTTACCAATTGGTACTGGGCCACATTATCAGACCCTGTAAAACAGGGGCAGCAGCCTGTATTATGCCACCCCTGGCTGGCCATCTAAATCTGACACAACTGGCTGCACGACAGCTGGGGCAAGGTGGTGTAAACACCCTTTGCTTTAGATATAGTGTACCTATATCTAACCCTAAAATGGACACCCGTATTCCTATCAGTCACTCCTATGGCAGGCCTTGACAATCCTGAAGGCAGAGTGCTTGGAATCGTGTGAGATGGTGCGCTGGCATGAGCTGAGCCCGTTTGCAGCTTGCGGAACCAAGTCCTAATAGCTGTTCCATGATAACGCATACCATATACTCTTAAGTGCATTATAATCCTTGTGGTTAAATGCTAACTCTGGTATCGCTTTATCAAAACATGTCGAGTAAGGTGTCATACGAATTGGAATACTAACCCCTCGCCAATTCTGGCGACGGGGTTAGCATTCCACCCTTCTAGAGGGACACGACATGTATGTAACTGTGAACCCCGGTTAAAGTTAACTCGAGCCTCAGCATCACAAAATGGATGCTGCCACCACAGACACAAGTCTGACCTCCTGCTGCTGGGAGTCCTTCCAGCGAGGGAGGCTTGGACAAAGGGTTTCCTGTCAGGGGCGGTGCTAGCACCATCCCAGACAGGGTTTTGTGTATCCTGGGTAGGCAGGGCTTTAGAGGAAGGTGACTGCAAGTGGCACCTCGGTGCTCACTATGCATCTGCCGGCTAGAACCAGTTCCAGGGGCACACCAGCCCCTGAGCTGGGGAAAGTCCGGCATGGGAGAGGGGTGTAACCACCCCCCTTCCTGGTCCCACCCATGGGCAGGACCTAGTCGCGTGCCAGCCCCTTTTCCTAGTATAAAGATAGGAGCGGGCCCCCTTCCAAATTAGATCATCTTTGAATCCTGAAACTACTTTCTACGAAAGGAACTCTCGACTTCTTCTCAAGATTTCTCCCTTGTGAGTAAGGAGTAGTCACCCTGCATCCGCATCTATTTTGAACAACAAGGGGACCCCAATTGGTATCAGCGAGGGACCTCGGGGAGCTTAATCATATAAACACAACAATGGTCCCTGGCAGGTAGATGAATGAATGAAAATAAATATAGACTCAGTCAGTTCTATATTAATGAAGACATACCCAGCCGGGCAGGGGTCTTCAAAGTATATATTTCAATCAAAACATACAAGACAAAATAACACCTTCAGCAAATCACGTGCGTGGGGCACAAGCCTGTACCCAACCACGACCATATACAGACAAAAACATACACAAAAGGGCTTACAAGGCAAAAATCAACAGTCTCTGTAAAGTTCCAATTTTTGGACAGAGAATTACTTATGGGTACCATTACACAGTTTTCTATTCAGAGTTCCACAGGTATATGGTACACAGTGGGTCGACGACGTTTCGGACCCCCTTGCTAAATAATGGGGTCCATCATCAGGACAAAGCAATGGTTGCCTTTTTGGTTATTAGCCTCTTTAGCCTAAGGGGAAAAAAGGAGGACAGAAGGTACAATAAGTTTACTCACACGCATAATGAGGGTGACATTGTGCCGTGGTGATAGATCTGGTGAAACAAGCGAGTGACTTAATACAGTTTGACAAGCATGTGACTGAGTGCGGTCGCACATGCTGCCGGTGACTGGGTTGTGAGTGGTTCACAGAGCCAAGAGTGACATCAAGGTCAATTAAGAGGCGACGCAGTGATACTTGAAAATTCCAGATGAGAAGGATATCACAGTGGTGGTTGGTGCTGAGGTACATTCAATCGCAAATGAACAAATGCAGTGGATTGGATTATGGGGGATTAGCAGTGATACTTGAGACTTCCAGATGAGACAGTGGTGGTTGGTGCTGTGGTACATTCAATTGCGAATGAACAAGTGAGGAAACGGCGCAGTGGATTGGATTCTGAGGGATCAGCAAAGCAATTAAAACCGGCGTGAGAAATCGGCGCAGTGATGTGATCCGCAGTTGATGAACCATGAGAAAAAGGATCAGGTGAAAAAAACAGTACAGTGGTGTAATTAACGGACATGAATACGAATGGGGGGTTGCTCACCAGGCCAGCGGTACGCAGACTCATATAAGAGCGCGCAAGCGGTTGACTGAATCAGGAACGGCAGAGTAATTAAGTCCAGGAAATTACTAAGGGGGGAAAATGGATTGTAACCGGTTAGAGCAAGGGATAGCCTAGTAATAAGTGTGGGCGGTCATTGGAAAGGGTTGATACCGGGGGCGCCGTGTCGCGCTCGGATCCTGGAACCAGGGGGTCTGCCAGTAAATGAAAGGAATGGATTATCAGAGGGGGGCATTTGGGCAGGGTGGAGCAGGGCGAGCGTGGGGATAGTATGAGGCTTACCGGATCAGTCGGCAAAACTAGAGTTCCTGGTTCGTCGAGTCATGTGAGCACAACGATTTTATTGTGCTCAGCCATTGGTTGACAAGGGGCCATAGGCATAAAGGAAGGACAATGCTAGCGGCCATTTCGGGTGAGGGAAAGTGAAAATTGCCGAGATTTTTGAAATACCAAAGAAGAAAGGAGTACGGCGCAGTGACATTTGTGAGACAGTTGTGAATTTCACACAAACAATATTAAAATTAGAATACATTGATTATTATTGTGCTCAGCCATCCGCAGGCACCATCCAAGCATCGCGGTCTGCTGTAAGTCTCTCCTCCGGATCAAGACTGCCCAGCTCGACGAGAACCGGCTTCCCTGGCATCTCTGATCTCTACCCACATCGTCAGCTCAGCTGAGATCCGTGGGTGTGACGAGACCTTGAGGGACCGGCCATCTTCAGGACTGCACGACGCTTGCCCAGCACGACCGCCGAGGGATCCTCGAGAGTGCTTTGGGGTCCGAGAAGCCCCAACCCTGAGCAGCTCCAGCACCGAAGTTCAGCCTCCCAGCCTCCACGAGATCTGCATGGGGCCCTTCTGCCTGTTTGCTGCTGTGAGAGGTTGGCCTGATATGCAGTGCTCACTGTTCGAGTGATCACTATGCATCAGTCCAAACGACCCTTATGGTGATTGGTTGTAAGTCAACCTTATAGACCAGCTATCCTAGTAGCGTGGATACGATCAGTCTTCGGGCTAAACTCTAGAGGGCGTGTTAAGCCAGCTGTTATACCATCACATATACCCCTTGAACACCAAGTGAATGGACACCACACAAGTGTTATGAAAATAAACAGTGTATTTATTTAAATCACAACAGCCATGTACTCTTTATGAGGACTGGGCACTAAGCACACAACAAAACTCTTACGAAAATACTTTAAGTTGCACAATTTACACAAATGCCCGAGGGGCACGGAAAACCATATACTATGGAAGTGGAATGCGAAATTACTAGCAGGTAAGTACTGTACTAATAGGCTTTGGAATCGCTAGGACTACGTTACTGAACCTTCAGATTACTAGTAGGAGGCCTAGGGGACTCGGGTGCAGAGTGTGCACTCTCACGCGGGATGCGGGACAAAGTCTATGGGAGCTAGTAAAGACAAAGTTAGTGTTCTCGGGCGAACCCGAGAAGGTAAGTCGAAAACGACAGTGACTCTGGACCCTTAGATAGTGAGGCTATGCTGGGGCACCGAAATGCCGAAGTTACCTAGCCCAGGGGCTGCGGCTGCATAGGTCTGTTTAGACGTCGGGAATCCTCGTTGACGAACCAGGAGCCTGAAGAAAGAAGTTGCTGGCAGGCGACCAGTGAAGATAGTTCGAAGTGATCCAAGCCTGGATCGAAGATGGATGACACCTGAAAGCAGAGGGGACCAAGTTCGTGACCACTAGCCAGTGATCAGATGGCACCAGGAGGGCACCGGATGGTAGTCACCTCGACTAGGTGAGTGGGCGACGCTGGGCTCTGCAGTCTCACGGACCAGGAGGCGTTGTCGGCGACCAGGATGGAGGTGCGAGCTGTCCCACGATGGTTGATGCTGTCGGCGTCGCTGGGCCCAGGATTGGGGCAACAAGCCTTGGCAAATTCAAGCCCACGCGGTGGGCCTAAAATGGCGTCTTGAGTGGACCAGGAGGGTCCGGGGTGCCCCTCTTTTGGAAGGGAGCAAGGGCCAGTCTGGAGCAACCAGACCAGCGGCGTTGTCGAGAAGTCCACAAGCCAGCGGGCTAGTAGCCAGACAACGCGGTGAGCAGCGAAAAGCAGAAGGGCCCCACGCAGATCGTGGAGATGCTGGGAGGCTGGACTTCGGTGCTGGAGCTGCTCAGGGTCGGGGCTTCTCGGACCCCAAAGCACTCACCAGAGGTTCCCTCGGCGGTCATGCTGGATAGAAGTCGTGCAGTTCTGATGATGGCCGGTCCCTCGAGGTCTCGTCGCACCTACGGTTCTCAGCTTAGCTGTAGAGGTAGGTAGAGGTCAGAGGTGCCAGGGAAGCCGGGTCTCGTCGTGCTGGTCGTCGGATTCCTGAGGAAGGACGTGCAACAAACCGCAGAGTTCTTAGATGGTGCCTGCGGATGCAGGGTAACTACTCCTTAGCCACAAGGGAGAAATCTTGAGAAGAAGTCGAGAGTTCCTTTCGTAGAAAGTAGTTTCTTGATTCAAAGATGATCTAATTTGGAAGGGTCCCCGCTCCTGCCTTTATCCTAAAGAAAGGGGTGGGTACGCGGCTAGGTCCTGCCCTAGGGGTGGGACCAGGAAGGGGGGTGGTTACACCCCTCTCCCATGCCGGACTTTCCCCAGGCCAGGGGCTGGTGTGCCCCTGGAACTGGTTCTAGCCGGCAGATGCGTAGTGAGCACCGGGGTGCCACTTGCAGTCACCTTCCTGTAAAGCCCTGCCTACCCAGGATACACAAAACCCTGTCTGGGATGGTGCTAGCACCGCCCCTGACAGGAAACCCTTTGTCCAAGCTCTCCTCACTGGAAGGACTCCCAGCAGCAGGAGGTCAGACTCGTGTCTGTGGTGGCAGCATCCATTTTGTGGAGCTGAGGCTTCAGTTAACTTTAACCAGGGTTCACAGTTACATACATGTCGTGTCCCTCTAGAAGGGTGGAATGCTAACCCCGTCGCCAGAATTGGCGAGGGGTTAGTATTCCAATTCGTATGACACCTTACTGGACATGTTTTGATAAAGCAATACCAAAGATAGCATTTAACCGCGAGGATTATAATACACTTAAGAGTATATGGTATGCGTTATCATGGAACAGCTATTAGGACTTGGTTCCGCAAGCTGCAAACGGGCTCAGCTCATGCCAGAGCACCATCTCACACGATTCCAAGCACTCTGCCTTCAGGATTGTCAAGGCCTGCCATAGGAGTTACTGATAGGAATCTGTGTGTCCATTTTTAGGGTTAGATATAGGTATACTATATCTAATGCAAAGGGTGATTACACCACCTTGTCCCAGCTGTCGTGCAGCCAGTTGTGTCAGATTTAGATGGCCATCCAGGGGTGGCATAATACATGCTTCAGCCCCTGGTAGGCCCTGGGTACACCTATGCCCTGAGTTACAGGGTCTGATAAGGTGGCCCAGTACCAATTGGAAATGTACCTAAGGTACATGGAATCCATTTTAGAGAGAGAGCAGTAGGCCTGTGGTCCTGAATAGCAGGGCCCCAGGTCAACTAAGTCAGAAAACCAGCAAAACACCAGGAAAAAAGTTGGGGGTAACCATAGTCCGGTATCTACCTTCCTACAGCTGCTCACCGCGTTGTCTGGCTACTAGCCCGCTGGCTTGTGGCCTTCCCGACGACGAACGTCGACATCAACACCGCTGGTCTGGTTGCTCCAGACTGGCCCTAGCTCCCCTCCAAAAGAGGAGCACCCCGGACCCTCCTGGTCCACTCCAGACGCCATTTTGAGTCCACCGCGTGGGCTTGAATTTTCCAAGACTTGTTGCCCCAATCCTGGGTCCAGCGACGTCGACAGCAGCAACCATCGTGGGACAGCTCGCACCTCCATCCTGGTCGCCGACAACGCCTCCTGGTCCGTGAGACTGCAGAGCCCAGTGTCGCCCACTCACCTGGTCGAGGTGACTCCATCTGGTGCCATCCTGGTGCCCATCTAATCACTGGCTAGTGATTCAGAACTTGGTCCCCTCTGCTTACAGGTGTTCCCCATCTTCGATCCAGGCTTGGATCCATCCGAATCACTTCACTGGTCGCCTGCCAGCAACTTCTTCTTTCAGGCTCCATAGACTGCAACGAGGATTCCCGACGTCTTTCCAGACCTATGCAGCCGCAGCCCCTGGGCTAGGTAACCTCGGCATTTCGGTGCCCCAGCATAGCCTCACTATCCAAGGGTCCAGATCCTTTTTCTTTTTTAGCCTAACTACTCGGATTCGTCCGATATCACTAACTTTGTAATTCCTAGCAACCATAGACTTTGTTCCGCATCCCGCGTGAGAGTGCACACTCTGCACCCGATCCCCCTAGGCCTCCTGCTAGTAATCTGAAGGTTCAGTAGTCAAGTCCTAGCGATCCTAAAGCCTATTAGAGTAGTACTTACCTGCTAGTAATTTTGCATTCCACTTTTAGAGTATATGGTTTTGACGTAAATAATTAATTTACTCTCTTAATTTCTATGCAGGTAAGTACTTAATCAATAATAACTCAATCAGAAGGAAAGAAAACAGAGTCCGTGGTGTTAGAGTTTCTAAGGGTTTTATTCCTCATAAAGGAATCAGGATATCATGTTCTGACCACCACAGGGGTGTCAGAAGGGATAGATGAGCGCGCTGCCGTTTATTGACAATACATAGCTTATATACTTGATTTACATCATAATGTTCAATGTAAGAGGCGTAACAGCTGAGAGAAGACAAGATAACAGTATACACGTGGTACCAATACATCATCAAGAGGCGTAAACTAGGCGTGAACTAGGTGTGTGCTAGAAACGTCACTGATAGGTGACGAAAGTGGGTGGCACCAAGGGGTGGTGCTAACAGAATGTTGCAATGTCAGCAGAAATCGGAAGCTTGGATGCGCACGCAGCTGCATGACGTGTGATTGACGGGGTGCAGGGGTCTTGACATTTACACGGACGGAAAGAGACAGAAGTCTGGCATGTCAGATCAACTTGTACTTCTATCATATCTGATATCTGATGTTTAGGAACTATACTATCTGGGCGGAAAGGTCTCTAGGGTAGAGGCTATTCTATGCTAACTGTGGATGCGTGTATAAGCGCCTGAGTGTCTACATGTGGAGCGTGGGGGCACGGGGCCTTCCATGGAAGCATGGCAACGGAGGCTATGAATTACTTGCATTGAGACAGGTCGGCCCTTTTGGCTCTGCAGCTGGAGAGGATGTTTACAGGATCTAGTAGGCAGGAATGTATTCTCGGGGAACGGAACAGATAACTCGAAGGTTATAGTCAGTCTTGGCAGAAAGCAGGCTTGAGCTGAGCGCGAGGGGCCGCGCTGAAAGTAGGACAGAGTTCACGAGTAGAGAGGTAGCCTGGGCAGAGTCAGGAGCCACAAAAGAGGTTCAGATGGCAGGAATTCAGGGCCTACTCTGACTAGAGCAGGAAAAAGTGAAAAGTGTACTACAAAAAGACGTTGGCATAGCATACTTAGGAACGGACCATATAATCCATTCATGGTGCTTCTGAAAGAGGACAAGTTAACGGTGGACGCAAATGTATTTGCGTCTTCATAGCTGGCACAGGAGGGAAGTTACATGCACTTTAAGCTGATACATGGAGTCGGTGGGGTACGCGCTAGGGAACACATCATGGCCAAAATTTAATTTTCCTCATTCCCTCCTTGTTCCCTACGGACCCTTCATGAAATGTCGATCCTCATGAATCGATCAGTCTGTTCTTGTAACATCATTTGTTCTTCTTTCTTTTGGTTACGTTTTGAGTGGAAACTGGAATGTTCAATACAAGAAGTGGCACACAGTCCACAGATCGCTGGCCCACACTGTAGGCACAGGCAGCAACTGAATACTAGGACTAGGCCAATGCCTAGGAAGGATAGGATCTTCCATCCCCAAGCTGTTAACGTTGTCCAGAACCAACCGGACCAAGTCCAGGTGCCTGGAGTCTGATGTATCTGATTTGCAATATTATGAAGATGGGTGATAGCTTGATATACAGATGGTGCATTCTGTGGAATGAAAACACAGCAGCTTGACCCGATGACCTTACAGGCTCCACCTCTATCTGCCAAGATGACGTCAATTACAAGACGATTCTGAAGGACAACAACCCGCATAGCGGACTGCTCTTCTGTTAAGTTACCTAAGGCGGAGGTAGTTTCATTTACTACGGCTTCAAGTGTTCTAGTTAATCTGCGTATCAATTTACTATTCTGGACAGGACCTAAGAAGAAAAAGAATCCTTTATTAAAATCAGTGTACTGTTCCCATGCCGTTTCTGTGTAGTCGACAAGGGGGGCATCTCTTCTGGGTCTATTCTTTACTAGATTGCTATTTCTATGGTAATCAGAAGGAGCTAGAAAAACAGGTGGCAGAAGGAATGCAATGTAACAGGTACCATCCCAATCTGGAGGTAGACGGATGTATGCGGTATGACCACACACAAAGTAAGAATGACTGATAGCTTTGAAAGATGATTTTCCATCATCACTGAATTCGACCACAGTAGTGCATTTACTATGACCTAAGTGTACGGAACCTTTCTTCTTGATACATAATTCACCAATGACTGGCAGTACTGACATAATAGGTAGAACTGGTGCGGCTTCGGATTCGACAGTAAGAATCATAAGGCTAATTGTGTAATTACCTAATCCATATACTTCATTTTCTAGATCAGTTCCTATTCTAATGGGCAGTCCCTCCTTATCCGGGTAACAGACGTCTAGTAGGACCAAGTTCAGGTTTCCCCAAACCCAACCCCCATCGAAAACAGCAATGTCGGGATCTAAAGAATTAATTATTTTGAACCATGCTCCGCAGGAGCCATTGTGAGTGAACGGGTAAGGAAAGAGAGGCAAGGCTCCCTTATAATTCTGGTAGGGAGGGAGTCGGCCACATATCCAGCAATTTGTAGCATTGTTAGTTTGATGAGAATGATGTAACATACTAATGAATGTATTGTTGCGCAGCGCAAGTCTGTAGGAAAGCTCATGAGGAGGTAATTCACTAAAAGTGTGTTCAGCAGAGACATTGTAAGCAGATTGTTCACGCTTGAAAATAGGGTAGTATACAGGTAACAAGATGCTAGCAACAATTATTAATATACTTAGAATAAACATAATTATTAGTGTCACTATGCAGTGACTACGAAGTGATTTGCAATATGTTCTTTTCTTTTCCTCTCTCTCTCTAACTCGATCTAGGGGATACATGTCAGAAACTATTTAACCGATTCACCTAGGGGAGGACTTAAACAATTAAACTGTCTGACTTGCTAGATCGTAACTTCATACGATATTGTTCTTGAGGAGTTTTTTCTCGTTTGGGTTCGGAAAAGTCTTTGGGATCACAGTCTTTGGTGGGGGTGGGTGTGTCTTGTTCCGGTTTCAGTCCTGGGAATGTTTTGATATGGCTTAGGTGGACCCACCCCTTTCTTCCTTCCAACTTGACGGCGGTCCTTGTCGTAAGTAGAACGGTCTTCGGAGACTTCCAGCGGGGCTCCAACGGACTTTTCCTGTCGAAGTTTCGGACTAAAACAACGTCACCGGGGCGGACATCATGCTCCTTCACATCGGTGTTGTCAGGGAAGGCTGCGGCAACCTGTGAACGACATGATTGGAGTGCAGACATCAAGGAGGCAAGGTAATCTGTCAACATATTAGAATCAACATCGGTTATCTTTTTAGGAATGGGCGTCCCCCACATATTCGGTGGTCTGCCAAAGACCACTTCGTACGGAGATAGCCCTGATCTCGAATGGGCGACCATTCTCATATAGAATAGTGCCACCGGCAGGGCGACTATCCAGTCGACCCCCTTTTCCTGACATATTTTGGCAAGGCGAATCTTTAATGTCTGATTATGCCTTTCAACAAGGCCTGCGGCTTCTGGATGTCGGACACAATGGAACTTCCACTGGTATCCCAATAACAAGGAAACTTCTTTCATTAGGGCAGACGAGAATGGCTGACCGTTATCTGAGTACACGACACGAGGCAAGCCGTACCGTGGGAAAAATTCACGAACCAACTGTTTGGCAGTGGTCGGAGCAGTGTAATCGGGAACTGGGTATGCTTCGGTCCAGCGGGACAGAGCACAGACAACTACGAGAACATATTTAAATCCTCGACAACGGTCCATCTGGATATAATCCATCTGGAGGACTTCAAAAGGGTGATCGGGAGGATGAAATCCACCTTGCTCTACAGGGACGCTTTTACCTGGATTGAACTGACAACAGATCATGCAAGTACGCACTTTCTGTTTTGCGGCTGCTCGTAAGTGTTTATTGTACCAGAGATTTTGTAAACTGTCTAGCATGGCTTTCTCTCCCAGGTGGGCAGGACTATGTGCTGTATTTATCATGACTTGAACCATAGAGTCAGGGAGAAACCATGTAGATTTTCCCGTCATCCAACCTTGATCTGTCTGGATCCCTCCTAGTTCGATCCATTTCTTTATTTCGTCTGCAGTAGCATGTGTCTGAATGTCAATAACATCTAGTGTGGGATCCCTGACTGTCATGCAGTTTGTCGGATCTGTTATCTTTGTCGTGTCAGTTGTCTGAGTGTGAGTCAGTGCTGTATGTTTTGCAGTTTGATCTGCCAGGTCGTTACCCTGGGAAACAGAATCTGTGGCTTTAGTATGTGCTTTACACTTCATGACTGAAATGGCTGAAGGCAGATGTATTGCTTCTAACAGTGCTTGAATGAGAGGACCATGCTGTATTTTTGTACCATGAGAGGTCAGGAAACCTCGTTCCTGCCAGAGCATGCCGAAGTCGTGTACGACTCCGAACGCATAACGGGAATCTGTGTATATGTTAACATTTCTGTTCTTTGCTAGAATACAGGCTTGGGTCAGAGCGATGAGCTCTGCCGCTTGAGCAGACAGTGTATCAATACGATGTGTTTCTTTAACTTCAGTTTCAGTGGTCACGGCATATGCGGCCACTAACTCTCCTGTACTTGTTCTCATGCATGAGCCATCCACATAAAGTGTCAGGTCTGGATTTGTCAATGGAACATCTGTTAAATCTCGTCTGGGCTTTGTTACTGCATTAGTAATCTCTATACAATCATGTGGAGCTGGATCTGTCATAACTGTAGGTAACAATGTTGCTGGATTCAAGATACTGCAGCGTCTGATTTCTATGTGTGGCTGGAATAATGTCAATTCGTAACCTGTCAGTCGTGCTATAGTCAAGTGTTGAGTCTGGGTTCTGTTTAACAGAACCTCTACAGAATGTGGAACTTGTACTGTTAACTGATGACCTAAAACAATTTAATCGCTTTGTCTGATTGCTAACGCTGTTGCTGCTACTGACTTTAAGCATGCAGGGAGTGCCTGTGCTACTGAATCCAATGTGCTTGAAAAATAAGCGCAAGGCTTATGTGAACCTGCTTGATCTTGAGTGAGGACAGACAATGCTGTACCGTCACGTTCTGTAACAAAAAGTGTAAACGGTTTGCTGTAACATGGTGTCGCTAAAACTGGTGCTTGGCATAAAGCTTTCTTTAATTCCTCAAAGGCTTGTGTGTGTTCCTGAGTCCAAGGGAGGACAGTCGAAGTCGCTGCCTCCTGTGTCGTTAACTGGATGAGTGGTTTAGCTAGAAATGCATATTGAGGAATCCATTGTCTGCAGTACGAGGTGAGGCCTATGAAGGCCCGCACTTCTTTTTGTGTCTGGGGTCGGGGCATGTTTACAATTAACTGAATGCGATCGGGAGTGAGCTGTCTCCCCACTTTGGACAGCAAGTGACCCAAGTACACAACTTGCTGAACACAGAATTGTAGCTTCGAAGGAGACACCTTGTGTCCCTTGTCGGCCAGAAAATGCAAAACTATCAGAGATGCTTGTTCACATTCGGGCTCACTTCGTGCGGTGATCAGCAGATCATCGACGTACTGTAGTAAAGCGGTATTAACTGGCATTTGAATACAATCTAGTTGTCTTTTCAGTGCTTGACTATAGATGCTGGGGCTTTCTGTAAATCCTTGAGGTGCGCGGGAAAATTTGAAACTTCGTCCATTTAAACTGAATCCGAAGAGATATTGGCTCTCCGGGTCAATGGGTACACTGAAGAAAGCGTTCTTGAGATCGATTACAGTAAAGAACGTTGCTTCTGAATCAATGGCAGTCAACAGGGAAGAGATATCGGGGACCACAGGATACTGTGGTACAATGCATTTGTTCAGTTCTCGAAGATCAATCACCAGCCGATATACTGGCGGTGCATTGCGGTCTGTACGTTTAAGAATTGGAATGATAGGCGAATTACAGATATTGGAGTCGGTCTCTACAACCACTCCTTGGGCAATAAGCTCTTCAATTATTTTCAGTAAAGCCACTACAGCATCGGGTGGTAACTTGTATTGTCTGATTCTGGGTAGAACAACTCCTGTCTTGAGTGTAACACGGTATGGTGTGATATGCATACAACCTACATCAGCTGGGCCTTTTGCCCATAAGTGATCTGGTACATTTCTCAATCTGACATCAAAGTCACGTAGAACATAATGACCCTTGAAATCCCGTAGAAAGAGTCTGACTCCCTCCGGGGAACAGCAAATTATAGCTCCTAGAGCCTTCAGTGTTTTAATTCCTAACAGATTTTCGGGACATGATTTTGTAAGTAACAAATCTGTAACTCGAGATAATGGACCCACAGCTAGTGGTACTGGTTCTGATACTTCATTTACAATAGGCTGTCCTGAAAAACCAAGGGAAACATTCTGTGAGCCTGAGAGGGGTGCCCCTGGAACTTCATTATGACTTATAGTAGTGCGACTTGCCCCTGTGTCAATTAAAAACTTTCTGTCTTTTCCTAATACGTGACTATGTACATAAGGACCTTCTTGATCTACAGGAATTTCAATAAGAGGCAAATCACTTTCCCTCCCTAGGCTGTTTCATGTATAACGCTGATAATCTGGATATGCCGACTGGGCATACTGGTACATCTGTTGTGATACTTGTCGTGTTGCGGCAGCGGGCTGTGTCTGGGCATGCTGTGGCTGCGGTACTGCTACTGTCTGTACTGTATGGGACTGATCATGCATAGGCTGTGTATTCTGCATTGGCTGTTCGTTCTGTGAGGTCTGTTGTTGACCCTGTTCATGTCTAGGCGGACGCGGTCTTTCTTTAGTTTTACCTGTCTCAATGTTATGTTTCAGGACTGGACATTCATGTACGTAGTGACCTGGCTGCTTGCAATAATTACATGTCCCTTTAATGGGAGCGGCAGAATGATTTGTCTGGGCCCCACCTTTTCTATGACCCTCGGCTGGAATTGTCTGGGCTACTAACATTTTCATTTTCGTGTCTTTCATACGTTTCTGTTCCTGGTCCTGTTCTTCCCTAATTCTATTCTGGTGATATTGTAACATTTGTAACATCTGTGATGGCGTATTTGCCTGCCAAGTACTTTCAACCTTGTACACTCTATTTTTAACTAGTGGTAGGGCGTTCTCTACTAATTTTGTTACAAAAAGGTGTGGATATGACTCGCTACTAGTTTTTAGGCCACTATTGATAATGAAACATTTCTCGAATCTTGAATAAAAGTCACTAGTATCTTCATCTTGTTTCTGTTTACAGGACGAGATTGCGTCCCAATCTTCCTTTCTAGTTGTCAATAATCTTGGCAGAACCTGTACTATTAAACCTGGTAATGCTTTAGTCAGATCCCCAAGGCCTAACCCTGGGACTCGTTTCTTTTCTTCGTCTTCTATCTCCGCCCATGCTATCTTTGACTCTCCCACTTCCCAATCCTTCTCCTTTAATTTCTCGTAAATGCCCGTGGGCAACAGTACTTTTAACATTTTCATAATATCATCATACGTGTAATCTCCCATCAGTAACATGTCTTTAAGCTCTCTGTGAAAACCCGCAGGGTCTTTATCATGGCACGGAACTAATTTCTTCATTTCTAACAGTTCTAACTTAGTCAGTGGTGTGTGAACATACACACGTTTCAGAGTACGATCCTCACCCATAACTGGATGTACTTCTCGTAAGGGATTCTGACTTTCAATGCCGCCACCGCATTGCATGTGGTACATTTTTCTTTCTGGAGGCGGGACGGGAACATATTCAGGGCTCAGAAAGGTGTTATACTTGCGTCGTTGTTCTAGAATTATTTGTATTAATTTGGTACTAAAACCTCTCCATCTATCCATGATTAGTGCTTCTAATGTTTCGTGTAAGGGACCTGGATCAGAATGATGGTTTCTGAACTTGATGAGGAGGTGCTGAATCATGTATACACCTGCTATTTTCTGCTCTTCCGGGGAAAGGTTCAAGAATGTCTGCACTAACGTGTCATCATTATATATGTCTGCGTTTTCGGCCCACAACACGGCGGACCGGGCTAGTTCCTGTTCATCCATAGAATTGAGTATATGGTACCCTACTCGATCTCGAAGCCTTTTATCAGTTTCCTGGAACTGATGTTCTGAAGAATTCGGATTTGTTAAAGCAGAGAAAAAAACTCTCTTGCTCTCCGGACGGATGCCTTTCCTAAGGTAATTTCCCTTACCTACATACGCTATTATATCTGTAGACTTTTCTGATGTTTCATCTTCATCTTCCTCCTCGGAGGAAGTTTTATCATTTTCTTCCTGATGTGCAGTTAATACTGCCTTTCTAATTTTCTGGGACATAGTGGCTATGCAAGTCCCCTTGTCATGTTTCGCGTCTGCTATATTTTGGCCCCACTTGTTTAATGCGTCTAACTCACTTTGATCTGTCCCGGGCCTGTCTCGTTCTCTTATCACACAATTAATGAAGAATCGTAATATCTGTTTTTGAATGTCGACTTTCTGTTTATACATGGCAGCTTTAACACTGTCGGGGTCTTTCCCTGTCTGTATGAATTTGTATAGTCTGTCGAGAGCTTCCTGCATTCCTACACAGCATAGCAAGTTATCGGTGGCAGATCTCAATCGGAGTGATGCTAATACCATTAGATCGTCCTTTCCGGGTACTGGATCATATCTGCAAAATGACATCCTATTTTTGAATGCCTCAAGCCGGGGTGAGTAGGGGGACTGGAAAGGATTCTGTGTGTCCTTTAAATGCAATCTGTGTGTCGGTGGCGGGGTCTGTAGACCCGCTGTCGCACCTCCTGAAGCGGATGCTTGGGCATTTTCTCTCCGCGGAGTCTGTATCTGGACTTGAGTCTGTCTTTTAGTAAGATCGGGTAGTGCTGGTTTCGGTAGATCCGTCTTGAGTGGAGGAAGTGGCGGAGGTGGCGGAACAGGGGAGGTCTGTCGCGGTACCGGCGGAACATTATCTGGGGGCGCAGTGCCACCCCCATCCCTGTCAGTAGGCAGGGCACGAACAGGCAGATTGGTGTAAGCTGGTGCTACATCCTCTAGATACGAATTCAGGAATATGTCTTTAGTAGTTTTGTGCATTACTTTAGTGGGAACTAATGGTGTCGGTAAGTTTTTCGGTATCTCTGATTCAGTTTCGGACGGGCCATCTGCTACGAGATACATACCGTTTACAAGATTATTTCGGGCACGGTCTATTTGTTCTGTTTTTACTCGGATCCCTTCGGTAACTAATTCGTTTTCTCGTTCTTTATCTGATTCTTTAAGTCTGTCTTCTCTACGGAGTGCTTTGTCAGCACGCTTACGTGATTCCTTACGCCAAAATTCTATGGCGTCCTTCTGAGATTGTCTAGCTTTCTTTTTCCATAATGCTTCTTCTACCCTCATGATGCACTCAGCATCCCACGTTCCGGTAACAGGCCATCTGTGTCTTTCGTCTAGGTGCTTGGTGTAATCGGCCCATAAATCTAGATATAATATGGCATCTATGCCATGCTTTTGATACATAAAATTTCCTGGAGTGTCCCTAGGGGGGATAGGAATTTCTTCCTCTAGTAACCCTTTCCTAGTTCCGATCTGTTTTAACTTGCTGAGGAACGGCATCCTGCTTATTTATTACTTGAACGCTAGTCTTTATTCCTTGATACGAGTTGCTAGTTGATACAAGAAATACAATAATACACAATAAAACAGTCACATTCATACCACGACATTAATCACATGAAAACATTGAAGACATAGCTAACTACCCCCTACACTGAATGTACCGCTCAACGGTACGGATACACTGGTGTAACAGTGCAAAAATTCGGAATACTTTATATACTGCTAAACAGTACAGATACACTGCCTAAAAACAGTGCAGACCGGACTTGCGTACCCAAACCCGTCTAGATACGACCCAGCAATGGTACTCACCGGGAAGCACGGAAACAGAAGGCCTCGGAAAACTCGACTGGACTCGACTCGGAACTTCGGAAAACTTCGGAGAACTTTCGGAAAACTTCGGAAAACTTCGGAAAACTGGTGGGCCTCTTCACACCTCGGACCTTGCTTCTTTCGGCTGGGCTCTGGTCGGGATCCTCCGCACTCCTCACCGCCTCGTCTGGGCACTGATCGCAGTCTTCGTCACCTCCGTGGGTCAGAGGGGGATGCAGGAAATCCTGCCAGTACACGTGTAGTCCGTCTAACTGATGGCAGGGGACACGGATTGCAACGCACCTTCCGGCGCGTGAGGTGGGGGAGGGGTCCCTATTCGGGCGCCAAAATGACGTAAATAATTAATTTACTCTCTTAATTTCTATGCAGGTAAGTACTTAATCAATAATAACTCAATCAGAAGGAAAGAAAACAGAGTCCGTGGTGTTAGAGTTTCTAAGGGTTTTATTCCTCATAAAGGAATCAGGATATCATGTTCTGACCACCACAGGGGTGTCAGAAGGGATAGATGAGCGCGCTGCCGTTTATTGACAATACATAGCTTATATACTTGATTTACATCATAATGTTCAATGTAAGAGGCGTAACAGCTGAGAGAAGACAAGATAACAGTATACACGTGGTACCAATACATCATCAAGAGGCGTAAACTAGGCGTGAACTAGAGGTGTGTGCTAGAAACGTCACTGATAGGTGACGAAAGTGGGTGGCACCAAGGGGTGGTGCTAACAGAATGTTGCAATGTCAGCAGAAATCGGAAGCTTGGATGCGCACGCAGCTGCATGACGTGTGATTGACGGGGTGCAGGGGTCTTGACATTTACACGGACGGAATGAGACAGAAGTCTGGCATGTCAGATCAACTTGTACTTCTATCATATCTGATATCTGATGTTTAGGAACTATACTATCTGGGCGGAAAGGTCTCTAGGGTAGAGGCTATTCTATGCTAACTGTGGATGCGTGTATAAGCGCCTGAGTGTCTACATGTGGAGCGTGGGGGCACGGGGCCTTCCATGGAAGCATGGCAACGGAGGCTATGAATTACTTGCATTGAGACAGGTCGGCCCTTTTGGCTCTGCAGCTGGAGAGGATGTTTACAGGATCTAGTAGGCAGGAATGTATTCTCGGGGAACGGAACAGATAACTCGAAGGTTATAGTCAGTCTTGGCAGAAAGCAGGCTTGAGCTGAGCGCGAGGGGCCGCGCTGAAAGTAGGACAGAGTTCACGAGTAGAGAGGTAGCCTGGGCAGAGTCAGGAGCCACAAAAGAGGTTCAGATGGCAGGAATTCAGGGCCTACTCTGACTAGAGCAGGAAAAAGTGAAAAGTGTACTACAAAAAGACGTTGGCATAGCATACTTAGGAACGGACCATATAATCCATTCATGGTGCTTCTGAAAGAGGACAAGTTAACGGTGGACGCAAATGTATTTGCGTCTTCATAGCTGGCACAGGAGGGAAGTTACATGCACTTTAAGCTGATACATGGAGTCGGTGGGGTACGCGCTAGGGAACACATCATGGCCAAAATTTAATTTTCCTCAGTTTTTCGTGCCCCTCGGGCATTTGTGTAAATTGTGCAACTTTGCGTATTTTCTTAAGATCTTTGTATTGTGCTTAGCACCCTGTCCTCATTAAGAGTCCAGGGCTGTTGTGTTCTAAATAAATATACTTTATTTTCATAACAACTTGTGTGGTGTCCTTTCACTTGGTGTTCAAGGGGTATATGTGATGGTATAACAGCTGGCTTAACACGCCCTCTAGAGTTTAGCCCGAAGACTGCTCTTATCCATGCTACTAGGATAGCTGGTCTATCGGTTGACTTACAACCAATCATCAATAAGGGTTGTTTGGACTGATACATAGTGATCACTAGAATAGTGAGCACTGCATATCAGGCCAACTTCTCACAGCGTGGTGTTGATGAGGGCAGCCAAGGCCATGGGCCTTGAGCTCCCCGTCGCGGCCGTGAGGACTAACCTCCTCACTGAGGTCCTTAAGCCGCAGTCATGCTCAGCCGAGCCTCTGCTGCCGTCTAACGAGGCCTTGACTGACGTTCTTTTGGGCACTTGGTCCAAGCCCGCTACAGGTTCGCCCGTAGATAGGAACGTGGCCAGACGCCACCGCCCGGCCCTGGGTGACGCATGTTTCCTGTCCACCCACCCCACCCCTGAGAGCCTTGTCATCCAGGCCTCCAATTTCCAAACCGCATTCCCGTTTGCTCCGCCGGACAGGGAATCCAAGAGGTATGAGTAGTATGGCAAAAAGATCTTCTCATCCCTTAGTCTGGGACTGCGGTCTTCCAACACCGCATGCCTCTTGGGCTGCTACACCCACTCCCTGTGGGATACGGTCGCGGAAGTGCTGCCAGAGTGTCCGTTGGAGGTACGGGCCAAACTCGGCCAAGCCTTGTGGAAGGTCGGGATGCAGCCAGATATTCCATCCGGTGTGGACTGGACACCACCGACTCACTGGGTAGAGCGATGGCAACGACGGTGGCGCTAAGACGCCACGCCTGGTTGAGGTCCGCCAACTTCTCGGCTAATGTCGAGAGCACACTTATGGACATGCCGTTCAATGGCCGTCTTTGGCAACAAGGCAGACCATGCGCTGGAGCGTTTTAAGGACTCCAGGGCTACGGCCAAGTCCTTGGGTCTCTCGGCCCCACGCCAGCAATCGGCTGCCTTTCACTCCTTTCGTGGCCACGGAAGGGGTGCGCCACACGTGCTGCCAGCCATGCTCCGCAGGGTAATACCCAACGCAGTGGCGGCCGTGGACACCGCCGTGGTGTCGGTAGGGGACAACAGTGAGGTCAGTCCACACCTTCCCCCGCAGCATCAACCTCGAAACCCTCCTAGTCCGTGCTTTCAGGCCCATGTGACGCCAGTGAGTGGCAGGGTTCGCCATCACCACTCCCACTGGCGCACAGTCACGTCGGACAGGTGGGTGCTGCAAATCGTCCGAAGGGGCTACTCCCTCCCCTTCGAGGCGACTCCTCCAGCCATGCCACCGCAGAACCACCGTGTGTCGGGGGATCATTTACGACTTCTGCAGGAGGAAGTTACGGCCCTCTTGGCCAAGGGGACCATCGAGCTCGTTCCTGGGCCAGAAGTAGAGTGTGGTTGCTACTCCCACTACTTTCTAGTACCCAAGAAGGGCAAAGGGGGCCTGCGCTCTATCTTGGACCTAAGGAACGTCAACGGCTTCCTCCGGAAGGAGAAGTTCAAGGTGCTGACACTGGCTCAGGTCCTAGCTGCCCTGGAGCCAGGAGACTGGATGGTAGCTGTAGGAGAGTAGGGTCTGCAATCCTATGGTCACCCCCGATTTTTGCTTTTTGCTTCACTGGTTTACGACTTTCCCTGGCTGTGGGACTGCTAATCAGACCCACAGCCTAGCTGTTCTCTCTCTAAATTGACAAGCATGTACCTTAGGTGCATTTACCAATTGGTACTGGGCCACCTTATCAGTCCCTGTACAGTGTACCATAGGTACCGAGGGCATAGGTGTACCCAGGGCCTACCAGGGGCTGCAGCATGTATTATGCCACCCCTGGCTGGCCATCCAAATCTGACACAACTGGCTGCACGACAGCTGGGGCAAGGTGGTGTAATCACCCTTTGCTTTAGATATAGTATCCCTATATCTAATTCTAAACTGGACACATATGTTCCTATCAGTCACTCCTATGGCAGGCCTTATCATTCCTGAAGGCAGAGTGCTTGGAATTATGAGAGATGGTGCTCTGGCATGAGCTGAGCCCGTTTGCAGCTTGCGGAACCAAGTCCTAATAGCTGTTCCATGATAACGCTATACCATATACTCTTAAGTGCATTATGAACCTCGGGGTCAAATGCTAACTTTGGCATAGCATTATCAAAACATGTCGAGTAAGGTGTCATACGAACTGGAATACTAACCCCCTCGCCAATTCTGGCGACGGGGTTAGCATTCCACCCTTCTAGAGGGACACGACATGTATGTAACTGTGAACCCCGGTTAAAGTTAACTCGAGCCTCAGCATCACAAAATGGATGCTGCCACTGTAGGAAGGTGGATATCTGACTATGGTTGCCCCTAACTTTTTGCCTGGTGTTTTGCTGGTTTTTCGACTTAGTTGACCTGGGGCCCTGCTATTCAGGACCCCAGGCCCACTGCTCTCTCTGTAAAATGGATTCCATGTACCTTAGGTACATATCTAATTGGATACTGAGTCACCATATCAGTCCCTGTACAGTGTACCTTAGGTACCCAGGGCATAGGTGCACCCAGGGCCTACCAGGGGCTGCAGCATGTATTATGCCACCCCTGGCTGGCCACCTAAATCTGACACAACTGGCTGCACGACAGCTGGGGCAAGGTGGTGTAATCACCCTTTGCTTTAGATATAGTATTCCTATACCTAACCCTAAAATGGACACATGTATTCCTATCAGACACTCCTATGGCAGGCCTTATCAATCCTGAAGGCAGAGTGCTTGGAATTATGTGAGATCGTGCTCTGGCATGAGCTGAGCCCGTTTGCAGCTTGCGGAACCAAGTCCTAATAGCTGTTCCATGATAACGCGTACCATATACTCTTAAGTGCCTTATAATCCTCGCGGTTATTTGCCAACTTTGTTATCGCTTTATCAAAACATGTCGAGTAAGGTGTCATACGAATTGGAATACTAACCCCTCGCCAATTCTGGCTACGGGGTTAGCATTCCACCCTTCTAGAGGGACACAACATGTATGTAACTGTGAACCCCGGTTAAAACTAACTCGAGCCTCAGCATCACAAAATGGATGCTGCCACCACAGACACAAGTCTGACCTCCTGCTGCTGGGAGTCCTTCCAGCGAGGAGAGCTCGGACAAAGGGTTTCCTGTCAGGGGCGGTGCTAGCACCATCCCAGACAGGGTTTTGTGTATCCCAGGTAGGCAGGGCTGAGAGGAAGGTGACTGCAAGTAGCACCCCGGTGTTCACTGTGCATATGCCGGCTCAAACCAGTTCCAGGGGCACCCCAGCCCCTGAGCTGGGGAGAGACTTGACAAAGGAGAGGGGTGTAACCACACCCCTCCTGGTCCCACCCATGGGCAGGACCTAGTCGCGTGCCAGCCCCTTTTCTCAGAATAAAGGTAGGAGCGGGCCCCCTTCCCAAATTAGATATTTCTGAATCTTGAACTACTTTCCACGAAAGGAACTCTTGACAATTTCTGAAGACTCTCCCTTGTGGCTAAGGAGTAGCCACTCTGCACCCGCAGGCACCACCTAAGCATCGCGGTTTGCTGCACGTCATCCTCCGGATCAAGACTGACCAGCTCGACAAAACCCGGATTCCCTGGCATCTCTGACCTCTACCTGCATCATCAGCCCAGCTGAGATTCGTGGGTGTGACGAGACCTGAGGGACCGGCCATCTTCAAAACCTACACGACGCTTAACCAGCACGACCGCCGAGGGATCCTAGAGTGAGTGCACTGGGGTTTGAGAAGCCCTAACCCTGAGCAGCTCCAGCACCGAAGTCCAGCCCCCCAGCATCCACGAGATCTGCGTGGGGCCCTTATGCTCTTTGCTGCTCACCGCGTTGTCCGGTCACTTGCCTGTTGGCTAGTGGCCCTCCTGACGACGTACCACGACGATATCACTGCTGGTCTGTTTGCTCCAGACTGGCCCTTGCTCCCTTCCAAAAGAGGAGCACCCCGGACCCTCCTGGTCCACTCCAGACGCCATCTTGACTCCACCGGGTGGGCTTGCCTTTGCCAAGGCTTGTTGCTCCAATCCTGGTTCCAGCATCGCCAACAGCAGAGACCATCGTGGGACAGCTCGCACCTCCAGCCTGGTCGCCGACAACGCCTCCTGGTCCGAGAGACTGCAGAGTCCAGCGTCGCCCACTCACCTGGTCGAGGTGACTTCATCCGGTGCCATCCTGGTGCCCACACAATCACTGGCTAGTGATTAAGAACTGAGTCCCCTCTGCTTTCATGTCATCTCCATCACCGATCCAGGCTTGGATCACACCGAACATCTTCACTGGTCGCCTGCCAGCAACTTCTTCTTTCAGGCTCCATAGACTTCAACGAGGATTCCCGACGTCTTTTGAACCCTATGCAGCCGCAGCCCCTGGGCTAGGTAACCTGAGCATTTCGGTGCTCCAACGCAGGTTCACTATCTAAGTGTCCAGATCCTTTTTCCGTTTTTAGTCTACCTAGTCGGATTCGTCCGGAAACAGTAACTTTAGAATTACTAGCATCCATAGACTTTATCCCGCATCCCGCGTAAGAGTTCACACTCTGCACCCGAGTTCCCAGGCCTCCTGTGTAGGAGAGTAGGGTCTGCAATCCTATGATGACCCAGATTTTTCGCTTTTGTTTCACTGGTTTACGACTTTCTCTGGCTGTGGGCCTGCTAATCAGACCCACAGCCTGGCTGTTCTCTTTCTAAATTACGAGATGTACCCTAGGTGCATTTACCAATTGGTACTGGGCCACCTTATCAGACCCCGTAATACAGGGCATAGGTGTACCCAGGGCCGCCAGGGGCTGCAGCATGTATTATGCCACCCCTGGCTGGCCTCCTAAATTTGACACAACTGGCTGCACGACAGCTGGGGCGAAGTCGTGTAAGCACCCTTCGCTTTAGGTATAGTAGTTCTATATCTAACCATACAATGGACGCCCGAGTTCCTGTCAGTCACTCCTATGGCAGGCCTTAACAATCCTGAAGGCAGAGTGCGTGGGCTCGTGTGAGCTAGGTTCAGGCCCGAGCCGAGCCCGGTTGCAGCTTGCGGAATCAAGACCCAATGGCTGTTCCATGATAACGCGTACCATATCGGTAACTTCGGTGTCGCGTTATCAAGGCATGTCGAGTAAGGTGTCATACGAATCGGGGTGCTGCCCTCTCACCAATTCTGGCGAGGAGGTTAGCATTCCACCCTTCTAGAGGGACACGACATGTACGTAACTGTGAACCCCGGTTAAAGTTAACTAAAGCCTCAGCTCCACAAAATGGGTGCTGCCACCACAGACACGAGTCTGACCTCCTGCTGCTGGGAGTCCTCCCAGCGAGGAGAGCTTGGACAAAGGGTTTCCTGTCGAGGGTGGTGTTCGCACCGTCCCAGACAGGGTTTGTGTATTCTGAGTAGGTAGGGCTTTTGCGAGAAGGTGACTGCGGAGTGGCACCCCGGTGCTCACTACGCATCTGCCGGTTAGAACCAGTTCCAGGGGCGACAGCCCTGGCCTGGGGAAAGTCCGGCAGGGGAGAGGGGTGTAACTACCCCCTTCCTGGTCCCACCCTTAGGGCAGGACCTAGTCATGTACCCACCCCTTTCTTTAGAATAAAGGCCGGAGCGGGGACCCTTCCAAATTAGATCATCTTTGAATCAAGAATACTTTCTACGAAAGGACTTCAAGACTCTTCTCAAGATTTCTCCCTTGTGACTAAGGAGTAGTCACCCTGCATCAGCGGGCACCATCTAAGAACTCTGCGGTTTGCTGCAAGTCCTTCCTCAAGGATCCGACGGCCCAGCTCGACGAGAACCGGCTTCCCTGGCACCTCGGACCTCTACCCACGTCATCAGCTCAGCTGTGATCTGTGGGTGCGACGAGACCTCGAGGGACCGGCCATCATCAGAACCTGCACGCTCTTAAACCAGCACGACCATCGAGGTAACTCTCTGGTGAGTGCTCTGGGGTCCGAGAAGCCCCGACCCTGAGCCGCTCCAGCACCGAAGTGCAGTCTCCCAGCATCTCCACGATCTGCGTGGGGCCCTTCCGCTCGCTGCTCAGCACGTTGTCTGGTCACTAGCCGCTGGCTTGTGCCCGTCCTTGACGACGACCAACAAACAACTCTGCTGGTCTGGTTGCTCCAGACTGGCCCTTGCTTCCATCTTTGCGAGAAGCACCCCGGACCCTCCTGGTCCACTCAAGACGCCATCTTAGGCCCACCACGTGGCCCTGAGATTTGCCAAGGCTTGTTGCCCCATCCTGGGCCCAGCGACGCCGACAGCATCATCCTTCGTGGGACAGCTCGCACCTCCACCGTGGTCGCCGACAACGCCTCCTGGTCCGTGAGACTGCAGAGCCTAGCGTCGCCCACTCACCTGGTCGAGGTGACGGCCAACCGGTGCCCTCCTGGTACCCTCTGACTACTGGCTAGTAGTACGAACTTGGTCCCCTCTGCTTTCAGGTATCATCGATCTCTGATCCAGGCTTGGATCTCTACGAACTATTCATCACTGGTCGCCGGCCAGCAACTCCTTTTCTTCCGGCTCCCGGCTCGTCAGCGAAGACCCCGACGCCTGTAAGACTTGTGCAGCCGCAGCCCTCGTGGCTAGGTAACTCGGCATTTCAGTGCCTGCATAGCCTCTTTACTCTAGGGTCCCGAGTCCCTCGCTTCCGACTTGCCTTATCGGGTCCGCCCGAGACCTTAAACTTTCCGTGTCCTCGGACACTTGTTTCAATTGTGCACTTGAAGTATTTTCCTAAAGAGATTTGGTTTGTGCTTAGTACCCTGTCCTCACAAAGAGTACAGGGCTGTTGTGATTCTTAATAAATATACTGTTTATTTTCATAACACTTGTGTGGTGTCCTTTCACTGGGTGTTCAAGGGGTACATGTGTGGTAAACAGCTGGCTTAACGCGCCCTCTCGAGTCTTTAGCCTTAGACTGCTCGTATCCACGCTACTAGGATAGCTGGTCTATAGGTTGACTTACAACCAAACACCATAAGGGTCGTTGGAACGATACATAGCGGTCGCTAGAATAGCGAACGTTGCATATCGGGCCAACTTCTCACATCCTGCTCCTAACCTTAGGGTTCAGTAAGGTAGTCCTAGCGGTCCTGAAGCCTCTGGATCGTGTTACTCACCTGCTAGTATTTCACATTCCACTTTTAGAGTATATGGTTTTTCGTGCCTCGGGCATTTGTGTAAACTGTGCAACTTGTAGTATTTTCTTAAGAGATTTGTATTGTGCTTAGCTCCCTGACTCATAAAGAGTTCAGGGTAGACTTGTTATAAATAAATATCTTTTATTTTCATAACAACTTGTGTGGTGTCCTTTCACTTGGTGTTTAAGGGGTATATGTGATGGTAAAACAGCTGGCTTAACACGCCCTCTAGAGTTTAGCCTAAATACTGCTCTTGTCCATGCTACTAGGATAGCTGGTCTATAAGGTTGACTTAAAACCAATCATCAATAAGGGTCGTTTGGAATGATACACAGTGATCACTAGAATAGTGAGCACTATATATCAGGCCAACTTCTCACAGCCACCACAGACACAAGTCTGACCTCCTGCTGCTGGGAGTCCTTCCAGCGAGGGAGGCTTGGACAAAGGGTTTCCTGCCTTGGGAGGTGCTAGCACCACCCCAGACAAGATTTTGTGTATTAGGTAGGACAGGGCTCGAAGGAATGAGACATGCCTGGGGCACACAAGGTGTCCTTGTGCATACACCGGTCAGAACCAGTTCCTTGGGCACTCCAGCCCCAGAGCTGGCGCAAGACCGGACAAAGGAAAGGGGGTGTAACCACCCCCTTCCTGGTCCCACCCAGAGGAGGGACCTAGTCGCAGTGCAGCCCCCTTTAGCTGAATAAAGGTATGGGCTGGTCCCATTCCAAATCAGATTAATCTTGACGACTTCCACGAAGAAACTCTTGACCTTCGACCTCCTGATTCCAGAAGACTGAAGAATCTCCCCTATGGTCAGGGAGTGACGATCCTGCTTCGCAGGCACCATCAAGCTCCTGTGCGGTTTGCTGCAGAGTCCTTCCATTCCGGAATCCGACGACCCAGCTCGACAAGACCCTGTCCTCCAGACCTCTCTGACCTCTACCCACATCCACAGCACAGCTGGGACCCGTGGGTGCGACGAGCAACTTGGAGACGGCCATCTTGAGAAACCTGCACAGCGCTTCCAGCACGACCGCCGAGGGATCCTCGAGTGAGTGCTTTGGGGACTGAGAAGCCCCACACCGACGCAGGTCCTGCACCAAAGACCAGCCCCCCAGCATCCACGAGATCTACGTGGGGCCCTTTTGCCTTGTTGCTGCTTGTCCTGTTGTCTGGTCACTTGCCTGCTGGCTCGTGGCCTCTGAGACGACGACCCGAAGAATCCATCACTGCTGGTCTGGTCCCCCAGACTGGCCCTTGCTTCCTTGTAAAGGAGAAGCACCCCGGACCCTCCTGGTCCGCACAGATGCCATCTTTGTTCCACCGCGTGGCTTGCATTAGCCAAGGCCTGTTGTCCAGATCGACGATCCAAAACCACCGACAGCAGCAGACTACGTGGGACAGCTCGTGCCTCCAGCCTGGTCGTGAAGAGCAGTTCCTGGTCCACGCAGCTACAGAGAGAAGCGACCCTTCCTTCACCTGACTGCGGTGACAGCATCTGGTTCCCTCTTGGTTCCAGCACCGTCACTGGCTAGTGACCGAGACTCTGTCCCCTACCCTTTCAGGACTTCTTCCTTCCAGTTCAATCCTTGGAACCACCGGACTCCTCCATCTGGCTGCCTGCCAGCAACTCCTTGTTTCAGGCATCACCGGGATCAACGCAGCAAACCCGACGCAACTTCAGCCCTATGCACCCGCAGCCTGTGGGTTAGGTAACTAAAGCTTCTAGGTGCTGAAGTCTGTGTACACTATCCTAGTGTCCAGGTCCACTGTTGTTTTCCCTCCATCCAGCCGGGTTCGTCCGGAATCCGTAACTTTCTAAACTGTGAGATCCATAGACGTTGGTACGCATCCCGCGTGAGAGTTTCCACTCTGCATGTGAGTCCCGTGGGCCTCCTGCTCCTTACTTACCTAGTTTGTAGCGTAGTCCCAGCGATCCTCCAGCCTCAGGATCTCCTTACAGTATTTTCTTTCCTCGCATTCCATTGTATTGAGTATATGGTTTGTCGTGCCCCTAAGGCGCACTTGTAAAGATTGTGCGAACTCTTATTTCCTTTTGAGTATTGTCATGTGCTTTTCCCTCTGACCTCATAAAGAGTTCAGAGGTGTATGTTAGTTAACCCCTTGCGTGCGGCGGGAATTCCCCGCCCATGCTGACTCCGCCTTGCGCGGGCGGAGTCATGATGGAACGGTTCCGTCATCAGCACAGCTCACCCGTAGCTGATGACGGAACCGCTCCGTCATCAGCATGCAAGGGGTTAATAAATATCTGTTTATTTTCATAACAACCTGTGTGGTGTCCTTTCACTTGGTATTCAAGGGGTTATATGTGGTGAAACAGCTGGCTTCACATGCCATTCAAAGTTTAGCCTAAAGACTGCTTTTGTCCACGCTACTAGGATAGCTGGTCTATAAGGTTGACTTACAACCAATCACCATAAGGGTTGTTTGGACTGATACAAGGTGATCACTAGAATTAGTGAGCATCATATATCAGGCCAACTTCTCACATTGGTGTGCAGCGGTTGGGATTTGAGCTTGCTGTTGTTTTTACCAAATATAATCTTGAGATATCATTTGAAAGATCACATAAGGTACCATAGGTACATATAACAAGCTTAGAAATACTCTGAGTTCTACTGAACCAGCTGTTGTAGTAGAAAGGGAGTAGCACACACTGACTACAACTCTTAGCAAGGGATCAGTAGGTAAACCCATAGTGTAGGCAAGTGCACCACTTACACCTCACTAGAAGCATGTCTACCCATGGAGAGTCTTCAGAGACTCCCCTTGTGGTTGTTGACCCTCCACAGGTCACTTCCAGATATGCAGCCCTTAGCTTCCAGGAGATGAGACAATTGTGTACCTCCAGGAAACTAAAACAGGGTTCTAACCCTACCACTCCTTTTCTGATAGGTGTCTTAGAGACATATGATGCCAGAAGGGCTTCTAACACAGGCCCCTCTAATCCAGATGGGAGCATGCCCCCCTTAGAGGGAACCCTTGGTGACCCTGACCTTAACCTCCATGGAGCAGAAAGTGAAGAGAAGGAAGAGGAGTTATCAGGGGATGAGGCAGACAAAGGTCCAGTAGTAGTCAGTAGGCTCACCAGGACCAACATAAGCATACATGAGAATAGAACTGGGGGACCCCCAGGCCCACTCTCAGGCAGGCTTAACATTGGGAATAGACAAGTTAGGTCTCAATCCAGAGGCTCTAACAGATCTATTCATACCCATGTCTCTCAGGCATCTTCTCAGAGAGGGATGACATCCCCTCAGAGAAGAGAGCATGAAGCTAAGATGAGGGAAGTCAATCTGAGGATTGAGAGGGAAGAACTTGCACTTGCCTTTGCCAGAGAGCAGAAATTGAGTGGGGCAGACCCCACTGGTGGCAGCATTATCCCTAGAGATAAAGACAGGAGTTTTGATACTAGACACCTGAGTAAAATAGTGCCCCCCTTTAAACAAGGGGATGACATCCTCAAATGGATGACTGCTTTGGAGAGGGCCTGCACTGTCCAGTGCATCCCCCAGAGTCGGTGGGCAGCTATACTGTGGCTCTCCTTTGAAGGTAAAGGTAGAGATAAGCTCCTCACTACTAGAGCTGAGGATGCTAACAATTACCAAGTCCTGAAGAATACACTGATTGATGGGTTTGGCTTAACAACTGAGCAGTACAGGTTGCTGTTCAGAGACACCCAGAAAATTCAGTCTCAGGATTGGGCTGACTTTGTTGATTGTGCCACTAAGGCTTTTGAAGGCTGGTTACTGGGAAGTAAAGTTACTGATTACACAGGATTGTATAATCTAATTATGAGAGAACAAATCTTAAGTAATTGTCAAAATCAGTTGTTGCATCAGCACCTTATTGACTCAGATCTGACCTCTCCCCAAGAATTGGGAAAGAAGGCAGACAGATGGGTCTGGACAAGGGACACGCAGCAGAACCAGAACCAGGGTGGTGACCAGAAGAAAGCAGACCAGAAGGGTAATGAGAATAAGCAAAATGACCAGAAGTCTTCATCTGAAAGAAACACGTTAGTGTTAGATTCCTTACCTTAGAATATCCCCAGGCGTCAGTCTGGATCCGGAAACTTTTGCGTAGCAGTACCCCTGCGCGTCGGTAGGCGTCGTCTGCAGGCGTCCCCTGCGGCTCCGCGTCCGTCGTTGGCGTCGTGCGCCGTGATGACGTCGCTGGAGTACATAGACGCCGCCTCCGCGCGCTGACGTCAGTTCTTCTTTTTTCCGCGCCAGTGGACGCAGATCTGAAGAGCAGTACTCCGGTCTTTGACCAAGTTTTTCGATTGTTTTTTCTCTTACTGTGCCTGATAGGATGCCTGGGTTTAAGAATTGCGATGACTGTGAGCGCACGATGTCGGTCACGGACCATCACCGCCTCTGTCTCCGGTGTCTGGGCCCCGACCACGACGTGGACTCCTGTGTCGACTGCCGGGCCCTCACCAACAAGGCTAGGCGGGAGCGGTCCCGCAAGCTGCTGGAGCTCCGGGTGTCGGCCCCACGTCGGGACCGGGAGCGGTCCCGGTCCGGCCGGAGGTCGAGAGAGCGTTCGAGGGAGCGGTCGCGGAGCCGCGCCGAGCGTTCCGGAAGTCGACACCACTCGTCAGGCTCGTCAGGTAGGAAGCACAAGAAGTCGGGGCGTTGTCATCGTACCCCCGACTCCCCCCGACGCTCGCGCGATGCGGCCGGGGGCTCGGGTGACCCCAACCCCGCGGCTCCGCGAGAGTCGCCGGCGCGGCCTGCCTCATACCCTCCGGTCCCTGGGCATGGCGCGACGCCTGAGGAGATCGAGGCGTTCCTCATGGCCATGAGGGCGCTCGCTTCTCCGACGGGGCCTACGGTGCCTTCGGGCCCAGTGCTACCGTCTGGGGGCCCTGGCGGTTCGGGTGTCCCTGCCTCGGCGCCGTCGGGTGCTCCGGCCCCGGCGCCGCCGACGGCTCCGACCCCGGCGCCGCAAGGGCCTTCGGGATCGGCGCCGGCTGGTCTTCCGGCCTCCCCGGCGCCGTTGCCATCGGGGTTACCCCCGACGCCGCCCCCGCGCGGCGCCGGTTCTCCAGTGCCGGCTCCGGCCGGCGGTGGGGTTCCGACGCCGGCTCCGGGCGGCGCCGTCCCCTTACCTTCTCCGACGCCGGACGCGGCGCCGGACGGGCGTCGCTCGACGCCGGTCCCGGCGCCGATGGGGCCCATGAACCCCGAGGAGCCGGTCTTCATCATTGACTCCGAATACGGAGAGGATGAGGAGTACGGTGAAGGTTGGGAGGGGTCCGAGGACCCTCTGTCACGCGAGTGCCAATATGACCCCGACTGGACAGGTGACTTGGGGGATGCCAGTGGTTTGGACGACTCTCCTAACCCTGGTTTGATCTCTCCTCCTTCCGTGGCATCGGTGGAGGGAGCTGCCTATTCTGTGGTGCTGATGAGGGCTGCCAAGGCCTTAAACCTTGAGCTCCCCGTCGCGGCCGTGAGGCCTAACATACTCACCGAGGTCTTCAAACCGCAGTCATGCCCACAGGAGCCACTGCTGCCGTTTAATGAAGCCTTGTCAGACGTTCTGTTGGGCACGTGGTCCATGCCCGCTTCAGGTGCGCCTGTTGATCGGAACGTGGCCAGGCGCCACCGTCCTTGTCCGGACGACCCCAAGTACCTGTCTACCGACCCCACTCCTGAGAGTCTGGTGATCCAGGCCTCGACCTCCCAGTCCGCATTCCCGTCGGCCCCACCCGATCGGGAATCCAAGAGGTATGACCAGTTTGGCAAAAAGGTCTTCTCGTCCATTAGTTTGGGCCTGCGGTCTTGCAACACCGCCTGCCTCTTGGGCCGCTACACCCACTCTGTGTGGGATACGGTCGCGGAGCTGCTGCCAGAATGCCCCATGGAGGTGCGGGCAAAACTCGGTCAGGCTGTGGCTGAGGGCCGAGATGCAGCGAAATATTCAATTCGGTGTGGTCTTGATACGACCGACTCGCTGGGCAGAGCTATGTCTACGACGGTGGCGATTCGTCGCCACGCCTGGCTGAGATCCGCCAATTTTTCGGCTGATGTCCAGAATACCCTGATGGACATGCCGTTTGATGGCTGTCACCTGTTCGGTGACAAGGCGGACCACGCGCTGGAACGCTTCAAGGACTCTAGGGTCACGGCCAAGTCCTTGGGTCTCTTGACCCAGCGTCAGCAACCGGGTTCGTTTCGCCCCTTTCGTGGCCAAGGAAGGGGCGCCCCCACACGTGCTGCCAGCCACGCGCCGCAACAATCCTTTCAACGCGATGGCGGCCGTGGAAACCGCCGTGGTGGCGGTCGGGGACAACGGCGGGGTCAGACCACACCCTCCCCCGCAGCATCTACCCCAAAATCCTCCTAGTCCGTGCTTTCGGCCCCATGTGACGCCAGTGGGTGGCAGGGTTCGCCATCACCACGCTCACTGGCGCACAATCACTTCGGACAGGTGGGTGCTGCAAATTGTCCGAAGGGGCTACTCCTCCAGCCATGCCACCGCAGAACCACCGTGTGTCGGGGGACCACTTGACACTTCTGCAGGAGGAAGTTACGGCCCTCTTGGCCAAGGGGGCCATCGAGCGCGTTCCTGGGCCAGAAGTAGGGCGTGGTTGTTATTCCCACTACTTTCTGGTGCCCAAGAAGGACAAGGGGGGCCTACGTCCTATCTTGGATCTAAGGAACGTCAACGGCTTCCTCCGGAAGGAGAAGTTCAAGATGTTGACGTTAGCTCAGGTCTTGGCTGCTCTAGACCCGCAAGACTGGATGGTAGCGTTGGACTTGCAGGACGCCTATTTTCACATCCCCGTCCTGCCGGCCCACCGGCGTTACCTGCGGTTCACGGTAGGCCTGGAGCACTTTCAGTTTATCGTGCTCCCCTTCGGCCTTACCAGCGCCCCACGGGTGTTCACAAAGGTGATGGCGGTGGTCGCAGCCCATCTGCGCAGGTTAGGGGTTTCAGTCTTCCCCTACCTAGACGACTGGTTATTGAAGGCGGGCTCGCCCCAGACAGTCGTCCACCACCTTCAGATGACGGCAGACCTCTTGCACGACCTGGGGTTCTCCATCAATGTGCCGAAATCACACCTGTGCCCCTCTCAAAAGCTCCTCTTCATCGGAGCGGTTCTGGACTCGGCGCAGTTTCGGGTTTATCCTCCGGAACGGCGGGTTCGGGATATTCAGGCTTTGATTCCCATCTTTCAGCCGCTATCCCGAGTTTCGGTCAGGTTGACGCTGCGGCTGCTGGGACTGATGGCTTCCTGCATCCTTCTGGTGCATCACGCCCGGTGGCGGATGCGGGCTCTGCAGTGGGACCTGAAGTTTCAGTGGGCCCAGCATCAGGGCAACTTGTCCGACCACGTCTTGATCTCGGAGGGCACTGCGAGACAACTGCAGTGGTGGCTTACGGACCGCGATTGGGTCAGGGGCAAGTCCCTCTCCCTTCCCCAACCGGAGCACGTTGTCGTGACGGACGCGTCCCTCCAGGGCTGGGGTGGCCACTTGGGAGAGGCAGAGATCAGAGGCATCTGGTCTCCGGCGGAGTCCCGGCTCCATATCAACTTGTTGGAGCTGCGGGCGATTCGTCTGGCACTGAAGGCATTCCTCCCCTTTGTCAACGGGAGTGTAGTGCAGGTGTTCACCGACAACACCACCGCCATGTGGTACTGCAACAAACAGGGCGGAGTGGGGTCGTGGACTCTTTGCCAGGAGGCTCTGCGCCTCTGGCAATGGCTGGAACGTCAGGGCGTGACTCTGACGGTTCAACACCTGGCAGGTTCTCTGAACGCCAGGGCGGACGAACTCAGCCGTCGGTGCTCGATGGATCACGAATGGCGTCTGAACTCGGACGTGGCGCAAGGCATCTTTCTGCAATGGGGAGAGCCTTGGTTAGATCTATTCGCCACAGAAGAGAACGCGCAATGTCATCAGTTCTGCGCGTTGGAGTTTCCAAGACGGCACTCGCACGGCGACGCCTTTCGGCGCGAGTGGAGTTGCGGTCTGTTATACGCCTTTCCGCCTATACCACTTCTGCCCAGAGTGCTGAAGAAGATCAGGCGCGACCGGGCCCAAGTTATCCTTGTGGCTCCGGACTGGGCTCGAAGGTACTGGTATCCCGAGCTACTCAGCATGTCAGTCGGTCCCCCGATCCGCCTGCCTCTTCAGGAGGACCTTCTGTCGCAGCAGCAGGGGACGGTCCTCCACCCGAACCTGTCCAGTCTCCACCTCCATGCTTGGAGATTGAGCGGCGGCAGTTGAGGCCATTTGACTTGCCTCCTGAAGTCTGTGATGTTATTCTGGCAGCCAGGCGTCCCTCCACTAAGTCGGTATACGCCTGTCGGTGGAACAGATTTGTGGCATGGTGCACAGCAAAGGCTGTGGATCCTCTCTCTGCCCCTCTTTCGGAGGTTCTTCTGTTTCTTCTTTCTCTTGCCCAGCAGGGCTCTGCTCTGGGCACTATCAAGGGCTACCTTTCTGCCCTTTCAGCCTTTTTGAGGCTTCCTGATCAGCCTTCTTTGTTCAAATCCCCGATTGTAACTCGGTTCTTAAAAGGCATCACTCACATGTTTCCACCTGTTCCGTTTGTGATGCCTCAGTGGGATTTGAACCTGGTTCTGACCTTCCTGATGTGTGCTCCCTTTGAGCCCCTTCATTCTTGTCCTCTCCGTCTCCTGACTTTAAAGACGGCTTTCCTGGTTGCCATCACCTCTGCCAGGAGAGTGAGTGAGCTCCAGGCTCTTTCTGTCCAACCTCCTTTCCTGTCCATTCATCCTGACAAGGTGGTTCTGAGGACTAGACCTTCTTTCCTGCCCAAGGTTGTTTCGGCCTTTCACATCGGGCAGTCCATCACCCTCCCTTCCTTCTTCCCGCCTCCGCATCCTTCAAAGGATGAAGAGCGGCTCCACCGTCTGGACCCAAAACGTGCGCTTTCATTCTACATGGATCGCACACGCCAATTCCGGGTGGATGACCAACTGTTTGTTGGCTACGTGGGTGCGAAGAAGGGACGGGCGGTTTGTAAGCGAACCATCTCTCGATGGGTCGTCCTCTGCATCAAAGCGTGCTACTCTTTGGCTCGGAAGGAGCCTCCTGTTGGGCTGAGGGCCCATTCCACTCGGGCCACGGCGGCTACTATTGCCCTGGGCCGGGGAGTCCCCTTGCAGGACATTTGCCAAGCGGCTACGTGGGCCTCGCTGCACACCTTTGCGAGGCACTACTGCCTGGACAGTCAAGTCCGGAGGGATGGCTTCTTTGGCCGTTCTGTCCTCCAGGACTTTCTGGTGTAGTTTTGTATTGGTTCGCAGACCCACCACCGGGGTTGGTATTGCTGGGGTATGTATTCTAAGGTAAGGAATCTAACACTAACGTGTTTCTTTCAGATGAACAAGTTACTTACCTTCGGTAACGATATATCTGTAAGAAACATTAGTTAGTGTTAGATTCCTTACCGAACCCACCCATCCTCCCCGTTCTGCGAACTGATACCTAGGGTTAAGGTCATCCCTTTCAGGGCCCTAGTTTTTACATGGCACCAGTGTTGGTTCTCTCATGGCTCTGCGTCTTCTGGCGCGGAAATGCTGTGTGCAAAGAACTGACGTCAGCGCGCGGAGGCGGCGTCTATGTACTCCAGCGACGTCATCACGGCGCACGACGCCAACGACTGACGCGGAGCCGCAGGGGACGCCTGCAGACGACGCCTACCGACGCGCAGGGGTACTGCTACGCAAAAGTTTCCGGATCCAGACTGACGCCTGGGGATATTCTAAGGTAAGGAATCTAACACTAACTAATGTTTCTTACAGATATATCGTTACCGAAGGTAAGTAACTTGTTCAACAGGGCCCCAACAATCCAAGGAGGGTGGGTCCCAGAATTCCCAAAAGAAGAAGAATAATGGTCAGAAGAAACCATGGTGCCAATACTGTAAAAGTAATACTCACTGGTTTAGTGAGTGCACCAAGAAAGGCCCAGCTCCTACCACTACAGCCCCTAAGGCACCTGCAACCCCTAGTTCAGTTAGTAGTGGTAGTGTTCCCCCTAAGGCTATAGTGGGGTTGACATTGGTATCTGAGGCAGGCTCTGACCTAGTCAGAGTACCTACCCAGGCTGTTCTTGTTTGTACTGGGGACATGGATTTGACCCCTACAATAAGTCCCAGTTCTCTGGGCAAGTACAGGCAGACGCCTTTGATCAATGGAAAAATGGCTCAGGCCTACAGGGACACCTGTGCCAGTGTCACTATGGTGACACCAGCATTTGTGGACCCTGGACAGGTAATACTAGGTTCTCTTCCAGGGGATCCTCATCAATAGTCATAAGCATTAGAATATTCCCGCCCATGCGCGGGACCCCGGAAACAATATATTATATGTGCCCCACATATATATAGACATATATATATACATTCACTGAAAAAACCATAGGTTATAGACCATATATAGTTAGGAATTAGCATTTACAAAACCTTAATTTACTCGCACAAAACCATAGAAATTCGCATATATAGTTATTTGCAATAACTATATATCGCGCACCCGCAATCCACTGCTGAAGATGTCACATATTACATCATTCATGACATGGAAATATTCTGTCTAGTCTTTGCAAGTAGTGAAGGGTGGGTAATGCGGACCTTTGTCCCCCGTTGTAATCTGTCATGCCCATCTACTCCCCACTGATTGAGAAACTAGTTCCACCCGGACCATTTATTAGAGGTACATCATCTGGCTCAACCGGAGGGTACCCCTAATAAAGAAGACATATGTAAAATATGAAGTAATCACTGTATCCTGTTAAACAGAAACTTTAGCATGAAACACACTTGAAAAGGAAGGGAAAGAAATCGAACAAAATCAGTAGGCCACTGATGAGTTTTTGACTTCGCTAGAAATAAGAAACATGGAAGTGGTGAAAGAAGCCAAGCCTGACGTTACGGCAGGCACGAGGTAGCTAGGCGCCGCAATCCCCCCCCCCCCCCCCCCCCCCCACTGCTCCAAGCATGTCTGTCCCACCGCCCGCCACGCCCAACAACGGTAACATGAAATAGATACAAATCAGCAGATACCTAACCCCATTCCGGAAACTCCCGAAGTGCAACAGGTTCACGGCTACGCCCATCCGGAAGACAAGGCCTTCGGCACGTGTAGGGCGAGTCCTGCTGGCAGCCGTCAGCCGGGGACGTCGTCGCCTAAGGTGGGCCAGGAGAGGAGCTGAGGCCGACGGGATCTTCTTCTTTCCTCAATAATGGCTCCGACAACACTGGGGGGGGATGTCTTGCACATGCCACCGCCCCCTTTTGTTTCACTGGTTTACGACTTTCTCGGGCTGTGGGCCTGCCAATCAGAACCACAGCCTAGCTGTTCTCTCACTAAATTGCTGTGTGTACCCTAGGTGCATTACCCAATTGGAACTGGGCCACCCTGTCAGACCCTGTAACTCAGGGCATCGGTGTACCCAGGGCCTACCAGGAGCTGAAGCATGTATTATGCCACCCCTGGATGGCCATCTAAATCTGACACAACTGGCTGCACGACAGCTGGGGCAACGTGGCGTACTCGCCCGTTGCTATAGGTATAGTATCCCTATACCTAACCTTAAAATGGACACCCGGGTTCCTATCAGTCACTCCTATGGCAGGCCTTGACAATCCTGAAGGCAGAGTGCATGGAACCGTGTGAATTGGGCTCTGGCACGAGCCGAGCCCGGTTGCAGCTTGCGGAACCAAGACCCAATGGCTGTTCCATGATAACGCGTATCATATCGGTAACTTCGGTACCGCGTTATCAAGACATGTCGAGTAAGGTGTCATACCTATTGGGATGCTGCCCCCTCACCAATTCTGGTGACGAGGTTAGCATTCCACCCTTCTAGAGGGACCCGACATGTACGTAACTGTGAACCCCGGTTAAAGTTAACTGAAGCCTCAGCTCCACAAAATGGACGCTGCCACCACAGACACGAGTCTGACCTCCTGCTGCTGGGAGTCCTTCCAGCGAGGAGAGCTTGGACAAAGGGTTTCCTGTCAGGGGCGGTGTTCGCACCGTCCCAGACAGGGTTTGTGTATTCTGGGTAGGTAGGGCTTTGCAAGAAGGTGACTGCGGAGTGGCACCCCGGTGCTCACTACGCATCTGCCGGCTAGAACCAGTTCCAGGGGCGCGCAGCCCCTGACCTGGGGAAAGTCCAGCAGGGGGAGAGGGGTGTAACTACCCCCCTTCCTGGTCCCACCCCTAGGGCAGGACCTAGTCATGTACCCACCCCTTTCTTTAGGATAAAGGCCGGAGCGGGGACCCTTCCAAATTAGATCATCTTTGAATCAAGAACTACTTTCTACGAAAGGACATTCGAGACTCTTCTCAAGATTTCTTTCTTGTGGCTAAGGAGTAGTCACCCTGCATCCGCAGGCACCATCTAAGAACTCTGCGGTTTGCTGCAAGTCCTTCCTCAGGAATCCGACGACCCAGCTCGACGAGAACCGGCTTCCCTGGCACCTCTGACCTCTACCCACGTCGTCAGTTCTGCTGAGATCTGTGGGTGCGACGAGACCTCGAGGGACCGGCCATCATCAAAACCTGCACGCTTTCTTAATCCAGCACGACCACCGAAGGAATCCTCTGGTGAGTGCTCTGGGGTCCGAGAAGCCCCGATCCTGAGCAGCTCCAGCACCGAAGTGCAGCCTCCCAGCATCTCCACGATCTGCGTGGGGCCCTTCTGCTCGCCGCTCATCCCGTTGTCCGATCACTAGCCGCTGGCTTGTGATCTCCTTGACGACATCCGACAACCAACGCTGCTGGTCTGGTTGCTCCAGACCGGCCCTTGCTCCCTTTTTCGAGAGGAGCACCCCGGACCCTCCTGGTCCACTCAAGACGCCATTTTAGGCCCACCACGTGGCCCTGAAATCTGCCAAGGCTTGTTGCCCCAATCCTGGGCCCAGCGACGCAGACAGCATCAACCTTCGTGGGACAGCTCGCACCTCCATCCTGGTCGCCGACAACGCCTCCTGGTCCGTGAGACTGCAGAGCCTAGCGTCGCCCACTCACCTAGTCGAGGTGACGGCCACCCGGTGCCTTCCTGGTACCCTCTGACTACTAGTACGAACTTGGTCCCCTCTGCTTTCAGGTATCATCGATCTCTGATCCAGGCTTGGATCTCTACGAACTATTCTACACTGGTCACCGGCCGGCCAGCAACTCTTTCCTTCCGGCTCCTGGCTCGTCAGCGAAGGCCCCCGACGCCTGTAAGACTTGTGCAGCCGCAGCCCTTGTGGCTAGGTAACTCCGGCATTTCGGTGCCCGCATAGCCTCCTTACTTAAGGGTCCTGAGTCCCTCGCTTCCGACTTGCCTTATCGGGTCCGCCCGAGACCACTAAACTTTCCGTGCCCTCGGGCACTTGTATTGATTGTGCACTTGAAGTATTTTCCTAAGAGTTTTGTTCTGTGCTTAGTACCCTGTCCTCATAAAGAGTACAGGGCTGTTGTGATTCTAATAAATATACTGTTTATTTTCATAACACTTGTGTGGTGTCCCTTCACTTGGTGTTCAAGGGGTATGTGATGGTATAACAGCTGGCTTAACACGCCCTCTAGAGTTTAGCCCGAAGACTGCTCGTATCCACGCTACTAGGATAGCTGGTCTAAGGTTGACTTACAACCAATCACCATAAGGGTCGTTTGGAACAATACATAGTGGTCACTAGAATAGTGAACACTGCATATCGGGCCAACTTCTCACACGGACATCACGGATATCAACGCCAGGTGTCGGCGTGGGGTGCGCTGGGAGGGAGAGGCGGCGCGAACGAGCCTCTCCCACCCCCCCAGGTGGGGGCCCCTCAGCTGCACCCCCAACGCTCCACTCACCCAACAAAAGGTCCTGAAGTGGCGCCCTGCAGGCCACGGGGGGGATGTCTTTCCTCTGCCTCCGACCCCCCCCCCCCCCCCCCCCCCCCTCTTATCGCCTGGTCCGGACATCACGGATATCAACGCCAGGTGTCGGCGTGGGGTGCGCTGGGAGGGAGAGGCGGCGCGAACGAGCCTCTCCCACCCCCCCAGGTGGGGGCCCCTCAGCTGCACCCCCAACACTCCACTCACCCAACAAAAGGGTTCCTCCACTCTTGCGATGCAGCGGCGCTGCACTCACCCGACAAAAGGTCTCGTCCACTATTGCGAGGCAATGATGCTCCGCTCACCCAGCGGGGGTCTCGTTTACTTTTGCGGTACAACGACGCTTTTGAGTTCAGCTAGAAAATGAGTCCTGCGTCCAGAAACGTTCTCCTCAACTTTGAAGATTCTATAAGAGCCACGGGGGCCCCCGATCCCCGATGGGGACTGACTGCCATGATCACCCACGGAACGACCACGACGTAGCCGAGGGACGTCGGCGCGCTCATGCCGGCGCCGGCCTCAGTCTTGAAATGATCAAAATCCTGCAAGACTACCAACTTGATCAATTCCGGTGGGACACCAGTATGACCCGGTAGGAGAGATTGTTGCCTCCCACGCCACTTTGACTGATGGTTCATGTCGCCAGTCCCCTCTGCTACCCTTCAACGAAAACTTTTGGGCTGCCGAAAGAGGTCCCGGTCCAACCACGAGTTGGTGGAGACATTTTGACTATACTTGGACCTTCCTGACCTCACCCAAAATGGCGCCGGTACAAATGAAACTCTCAACTCCTTGTTGTGCCCCGATTGCTCAGCCTTGATATCATGAGATATGTATGCAGTTTTTAGCACATGAATTGATATGGGATAAGACTGATTATATGTTCGGACAATGAATTGATCCGGGATGGGTATTGATTATACGTTCGAACAATGAATTGACATGGGACGGATACTGATTACACGTTCGAACAATGAATTGATATTAAGTTCTAATGCATCATTGATTACTGTATTTATTATTGAAGGTTCGAATTGCCGACACTTTTGGTACTTGCTCACAATGAATTATCGATATGATTTTGTTGCACTTGTCGCACTTTTTACTATGAAATCAACGACCACTGACTCCGTTATGTTTTCCACAAATAAATCCCCCCCCCCCCCATTTACAGTTCCAGCCTGCTCCGTGGCCGGCCTACGAGCAAACGTAGTTGTAACGCGTAGATTGGTAAGTTTCGAATAAATGGGCAGTTTCCGTTTTTTTTTTTTTTTTTTTTTTTAAAGCAGGTGAAATGAAGCAGCTCAATTAGTTAAGGGTTAAAAAGTATAGTACGCAGAAACATTGAAAATGTGAATGGTCCAGGTTTGTTGTATGTGTTTTTCATTTTTGTACAGCATAAAGCAATCGATAAAGATCCTGGTATTTAGCCTCTACTTTATATGCTACCTGTATCAGGGAAGTTGTTTTAAATGCCCCTAAGCCACCCCGAAGGAATGTCACCTGGCCCCCCTAGTACGAACGAAAACAACCCCGTACCACTGTAGGTTATCTCTCTTCCTCAAAAATGACAAAAATTACTTTCTAGGACGTTTTGGACATTGATGATTTTCATATGATCTATTTATTAAAGTAATACTCATCTCTCCGCATGAAATTAATTTTCCACATGCTATACAAGTCAATCTCATCTGCCCAAAGTTCTTTTGCAGATTTGGGACCGTTTCCCTTGCCTCTGACTCACTTATTGCTAAGTCATTGGTGGATGTTTTTGCCGGTCAGGGGTTATCCACCAAATCTCGAAGTTGTGCTTTATAATAATTAAGAGGGTGCCACCTCTCCATGTGCCGATGCATGGTATGATTACCATAGCTATATTTTTTTTCGGTTCCTCTCGGGAGTTTTTTTTTTTTTGCAGATGAGGCAGGTAACGAACCTGGCATTAACTTTCTTTTCATGAGAAGGAAAAGAAAAAAATTGCCAGATAAAATTCACTTTCACATGGGACGTTCTTGGCATTTCTTTCAGAAACTTTTACATCACTGTGTCATTTCATTGTCTATCCTGGTTAAAGCAATGTCATGTTTAATATAAGCACTTCCACATAGGATTGGGTACATTGTTATAAGGCATGCTTTAAAAGTGATTTAATGAAATGAGCGACATTTCACCGAGTGAGTTCAGCAACACTGATATATGAAAACATTGGTGGTAAATGATATTAAATGTTACATTGTGTTCTTTGCAGGAGTTTAAGTCCTTTGTTGCAGTGGCAATTCTGCCTCAGGATTAGGGGGCCGGGGGGCTGAGTGGTACTTGTATGATATGTAGAGTGAAATGACAGGCTCTCCTCATGAGAAATAACACTCTGTTCTTGTGTTCCTGCTTCCAGCGCCCGTCTCTTTATTTGGTAACTGTTCAAGATGGGAACTAAGTGGCGTCTTGTGCCAGCAGCCTGGGCATCGGTTGTAATCTGGGCTGAATTTTCCTCAGCACGGGGTGTGATTCTCAGGGAAGAGCAGCGCATATGGGAGGAGGTTTATCGCCCATACATGAGAGAGAGAGCGTAACTCCTTTGAACAGGGGTGATTCTTTACAGTTGGGGCCATAAACTACATCCGCAGGGCTAGGTGATAGCCTGGGACCGGCCTGGACAATCAGACACAGAGGAAGAGGAGTGTCAGAGGGTGCGGTAGTGAATAGGGTGAAAGGGAGATGTCGGGCGGGCACAGGGTGTGATTCTCAGGGAAGAGCAGCGCAGATGGGGGGAGGTTTATGGCCCATGCATGAGAGAGAGAGCGGGGGTGACCAGTGCGTGGGGGAGATGCTTGCGAGGGTGGGGAGCCATGCTGAGGATCGGCGGCGTGCAGAGAGTGGGTCTGGTCAAGGCATCTAAAATGGCTGCCGTGCACGACAAAAGTGTGGCATTGGAAAAAAAGCAAGATGGCGCAGACAATGTTTATCAATACGGATTAATTTATAACAATTATTTTTAACAATATATTTACTCGCAGTGTCAAAATGGCGGTCAACACTTCCTGATTTCCTTCGAATCGAACGTTAACAGAAGTCAAGGGGCAAAAAAAAAAAACGCTCACGCGCAACCGCTGGAAGACAAGTATCAACATATATGAGCCTCCTCAACCACCCTCAGAAAACATAGGGGGTCAGGATACGTCTCCCATACCCCTTTATACCCAATACTCACATTGCTTTTCCTCCATCTAGTAATTTAATTAAATCGAAACACAAAATGGCGAATTCACGTTTCGCTACCAGTTTGCGACCCGGTTCGCGAACCGAGAGGCGCTTCTACCGCGAAAAATCAAATTTTTTTTATTTGCCCCACGGGACCCTTTAATAACCCCAACATCATTCCTAAGGGGTCAAGAGGAGTCTACCTTGCCCCCTTTCATTAAATTCCCCCTTCTATTTTCTCCTCCTCTTGTCTCTCGATCCTACCGAGAGACAAGATGGCGGCCGCACCGGACTGTTTAGAATGTTGACAGACACCGGAGAGCCAATCAGCTTCGCTTCGCAAAGCTCCGTTACGCGAAAAGTACGCGATCTGGAGCGCTATCCGGGACGCTGTCACAGATATATCTGTTTTTTTAAACGTTAATTTCTCAAAATCCACTGGAGCACATATATTGAGACCCAGCAAAGGCACATCGGGCTAACAGTCCCTACAATTTTGCCAAGTTTTGTACAAATCCATTCAGCCGTTCGAGCTAAAAGTGAGGCCAAACGCCCTATGGAAAAATGAATGGGAAAAACGCGTTTTGGGACCCCCCTTTTTTCTCGGCCCCCCCCCCCCTTGACGAAACCCCCCCCCCCCAAATTTTCAGGGGCTGCTCAGAAACAAAATGTGCCATTTTCCTGAAACTTTCAGCCGATTCCGTCCACAAACGCCAAAGTTATTAGACATAGAATTTTCTAAAGTTCCATAGAGAAAAAATCCTAACTATATATACCTACTGGCGACTGTGAGAAGTTGGCCCGATATGCAACGTTCGCTATTCTAGCGACCGCTATGTATCGTTCCAACGACCCTTATGGTGTTTGGTTGTAAGTCAACCTATAGACCAGCTATCCTAGTAGCGTGGATACGAGCAGTCTAAGGCTAAAGACTCGAGAGGGCGCGTTAAGCCAGCTGTTTACCACACATGTACCCCTTGAACACCCAGTGAAAGGACACCACACAAGTGTTATGAAAATAAACAGTATATTTATTAAGAATCACAACAGCCCTGTACTCTTTATGAGGACAGGGTACTAAGCACAAACCAAATCTCTTTAGGAAAATACTTCAAGTGCACAATTGAAACAAGTGTCCGAGGACACGGAAAGTTTAAGGTCTCGGGCGGACCCGATAAGGCAAGTCGGAAGCGAGGGACTCGGGACCCTAGAGTAAAGAGGCTATGCAGGCACCGAAATGCCGAGTTACCTAGCCACGAGGGCTGCAGCTGCACAAGTCTTACAGGCGTCGGGGTCTTCGCTGACGAGCCAGGAGCCGGAAGAAAAGGAGTTGCTGGCCGGCGACCAGTGATGAATAGTTCGTAGAGATCCAAGCCTGGATCAGAGATCGATGATACCTGAAAGCAGAGGGGACCAAGTTCGTACTACTAGCCAGTAGTCAGAGGGTACCAGGAGGGCACCGGTTGGCCGTCACCTCGTCCAGGTGAGTGGGCGACGCTAGGCTCTGCAGTCTCACGGACCAGGAGGCGTTGTCGGCGACCACGGTGGAGGTGCGAGCTGTCCCACGAAGGATGATGCTGTCGGCGTCGCTGGGCCCAGGATGGGGCAACAAGCCTTGGCAAATCTCAGGGCCACGTGGTGGGCCTAAGATGGCGTCTTGAGTGGACCAGGAGGGTCCGGGGTGCTTCTCGCAAAGATGGAAGCAAGGGCCAGTCTGGAGCAACCAGACCAGCAGAGTTGTTTGTTGGTCGTCGTCAAGGACGGGCACAAGCCAGCGGCTAGTGACCAGACAACGTGCTGAGCAGCGAGCGGAAGGGCCCCACGCAGATCGTGGAGATGCTGGGAGACTGCACTTCGGTGCTGGAGCGGCTCAGGGTCGGGGCTTCTCGGACCCCAGAGCACTCACCAGAGAGTTACCTCGATGGTCGTGCTGGTTTAAGAGCGTGCAGGTTCTGATGATGGCCGGTCCCTCGAGGTCTCGTCGCACCCACAGATCACAGCTGAGCTGATGACGTCGGTAGAGGTCAGAGGTGCCAGGGAAGCCGGTTCTCGTCGAGCTGGGCCGTCGGATCCTTGAGGAAGGACTTGCAGCAAACCGCAGAGTTCTTAGATGGTGCCCGCTGATGCAGGGTGACTACTCCTTAGTCACAAGGGAGAAATCTTGAGAAGAGTCTTGAAGTCCTTTCGTAGAAAGTATTCTTGATTCAAAGATGATCTAATTTGGAAGGGTCCCCGCTCCGGCCTTTATTCTAAAGAAAGGGGTGGGTACATGACTAGGTCCTGCCCTAAGGGTGGGACCAGGAAGGGGGGTAGTTACACCCCTCTCCCCTGCCGGACTTTCCCCAGGCCAGGGCTGTCGCCCCTGGAACTGGTTCTAACCGGCAGATGCGTAGTGAGCACCGGGGTGCCACTCCGCAGTCACCTTCTCGCAAAAGCCCTACCTACCCAGAATACACAAACCCTGTCTGGGACGGTGCGAACACCGCCCTCGACAGGAAACCCTTTGTCCAAGCTCTCCTCGCTGGGAGGACTCCCAGCAGCAGGAGGTCAGACTCGTGTCTGTGGTGGCAGCACCCATTTTGTGGAGCTGAGGCTTTAGTTAACTTTAACCGGGGTTCACAGTTACGTACATGTCGTGTCCCTCTAGAAGGGTGGAATGCTAACCTCCTCGCCAGAATTGGTGAGAGGGCTGCACCCCGATTCGTATGACACCTTACTCGACATGCCTTGATAACGCGACACCGAAGTTATCGATATGGTACGCGTTATCATGGAACAGCCATTGGGTCTTGATTCCGCAAGCTGCAACCGGGCTCGGCTCGGGCCAGAACCTAGTTCACACGAGCCCATGCACTCTGCCTTCAGGATTGTCAAGGCCTGCCATAGGAGTGACTGATAGGAACTCGGGTGTCCATTGTATGGTTAGATATAGAGCTACTATATCTAAAGCAAAGTGTGATTACACGACTTCGCCCCAGCTGTCATGCAGCCAGTTGTGTCAAATTTAGGAGGCCAGCCAGGGGTGGCATAATACATGCTGCAGCCCCTGACGGCCCTGGGTACACCTATGCCCTGAGTTACAGGGTCTGATAAGGTGGCCCAGTACCAATTGGAAATGTACCTAGGGTACATGGAATCCATTTTAGAGAGAGAGCAGTAGGCCTGGGGTCCTGATTGGCAGGGTCCCAGGTCGACTATGTCCAAAACCAGCTAAAACACAGGGCAAAAAGTTGGGGGCAACCATAGTCAGGATGTACCTTCCTACAGCGACCGCCAGTAGGTAATATATATATATATATAAAAATAAGCAATTGCAGCCAAATAAAACCGTAGAGCTGGAATATGCTGTGAAGAATTTCCACCATACGTGTGTATTTGCATTAAAAACATGAGAAACAACACCAATGCTTGTTTAGAAACTGTTTTAATGCTTAGAAAGTAGTAGAAATTCTTATAACACACTGTAAACATATACAGCTCCCAGGCTGCATTGCAAATACCCAGTCTAAAAAGACTGAAAAGCTAACTTGTAGCTGCATGTACTAAAACTGACGCCGTGCCTTTAAGGCACCTCTGCCCCTAGCTTCCCATCATGCCTTAGGGGTTACAATTAGGTCAGTTGTTCTTTCCGGCTCCTTCAGGAAGGACCCTGGATACACAGCTCCACACTTTTCTGCCTTTTTCAGTCAGAAAATCTTCTAAAGAACAATTTTTTGATTTACTTTGACTTTTAACAACAGTGTCAAGTAAATATCTGCTTAGCAGTCAATTTTTTGTGAGGTTTTCCTGTCAGGATGCCCACACTGTTTGATAAATGCCCTTCTTGTGGCCACAAGAAGGCAAAATCAGACTCTCATGAGGTCTGTATTTTATGCTTGCCAGAGGATCATGATCCTAAAGACTGTTCACATTGTAGAAACCTGTCTGAGAGGACTCTTAAAGACAGAGAAAGGAACAGGCTCTATGGTCTGGCCCAGAGATCCATCAGGGGAAGATCTACAGAGAGGAAGAGTTCAAAGAGACCCAGAACTCCCTCCAAAGGAAGTCAGAGCGTCCATCAACCTCAGCGCCGGGCTCGGCGCTGAAAAAACAATATCTGATGGACAGTTCGAGAGAAAAAACTCCGTCGACGTCGGGACCGGCGTCGATGAAGAAATCGTCGTCGAAAAGAAGTTCACCGACGACGAAGAAAGCTCCGCCGTCGTCAACTAGGCGACGATCGGCGTCGAGAGAAGCCTCGAGGTCACCGTCGACGAGAAGATCGCGTCAAGACATAAGTCATCTCCGCCGTCGTCAACCAGGCGACGATCGGCGTCGAGAAATAGATCACACTCGCCGTCGTCTCAACGTCGACAGGCTTCTAAGAGTGTGACACCTCCGCCGACGTCTCCACGGAGGCGCTCGGCTTCGAGGAGCAAGAGCCCCCTCAGACGCTCGCCGTCGAGGAAGACATCATCATCGATGGCGTGTCGGCACTCGACGTCGAGGATGTCTGATCCTCCGCCGTCGCCACGTGTCCGGTCGACGTCGAGGGCATCGTGGACGACAGGACAACGTCGATCGGCATCTCCGTTACTGGCAGACCAACGTCGGTCGATGTCGAGACCTCCGTCGACGGCAGGGCAACGCCGTTCGACGTAGAGACCTCCGTCGAAGGCAGGGCAACGCCATTCAACGTCAAGGGAGAAGACTCCGTCGTCGGCTCATCATCGCCGGTCGACGTCGAGGGACCACGGGTCAACGTCGAGGCTTTCGACGTCGAAAGTTATCACTCCGTCGACGCCGCAGAGGCGTTCGACGTTGAGGGAAAGACTTTTGAGACGTCCTCCAACACCGGTGAGACGACAATCTCCTTCAGTGCCTTCGACCGTTCTGGTGACGCAATCTGCTTCTCACCATTCCTCCTTAAGTACCTCTGCCTCATCGAGGTCCTCTTCTAGGAGTAGGAGTCCAGTGCAACAGACACCCCAGCGACGGTATATCACACAGGCAAGACTCTCGCCAAGATGGTATGGTCCGTTGAGTAAGTGGAAGGATTCTGGAGCGACAGAGAGGCTACGAAGATATGTAAGCCCACACTACAGGTCACCTCTTCAGAGGCTGGTAGAAGAGGCAGACAGACAGAGTCCTACCAGGCACCGATCACGCTCTCGGGAGAGGAGAGCGGAAAGGCCACATACCCCCAGGGTCTCCCGATCACCACGGAGGGAGCAACCCAGATCTCGAACACCGAGAAGGGAGGAACGGGCAGAGAGATCGAGATCTCCCCGAAGGGAGCATCAGAGAAAATCACGTTCTCCTCGAGGGGAAGAACGACAGAGAAGATCACCAGTGAGGAAGGAGAAATCTCATCACAGGAGAAGGAGAACTCCATCATCCTCTTCTTCATCTTCATCTAGATCTTCTAAAGGGGATTACTCTCCGACGCTGGCAGACAGCCCTCGTTCCAGAGCTTCCCCGATTGACGACGTCAACACGTATCTGGACGTCTTGCAAAGGGGGGCTCACAAACTAAATATAGAGATGGCTGTTCCAGAGGTGTCCGCTACTGTGATTTTTGAGACCCTTCGTCACAAATCATATACCAGGCCTTTACTCCCATTGGTTCCAGGGATAATGGATCCAATCAAAGACGTTTTCCTCACGCCACCAACGATCAAGGCGGTACCGGCACGTATCCAGAAGAAATATAGGCCAGCCGAGTCAGATCCTATCTTTAAGGGGGAGCCTGCGGCGGACTCAGCCATTGTAGCCTCAGCTAAAAAGACTCACACTGTTGCTCCTTCTTCTTCGGTCCCGCCTGACAAAGACAGCAAGACGCAAGATTCTTGGGGACGCAGGGTATGCAGCACAGCAGCTTCATCCCTGAAAGTCTCTAGTGCATCAGCCCTTCTGGGAAGGTACAACAGAGCCCTATGGGACTCCATGGAACGATTCAAGGAGAAATTGCCCAAGGAGGACCAGAAGGACTTGGAGGAGACAGTGACGGAGGGCTGTTTGGTGGCAAACCAAATGATTAGTTCATCAGCAGATAACGCCCTTCTAGCAGGACATGCCTACTCACATGGGGTATGTGCGAGGAGATCCTCTTGGCTGAGTTTAACTGGACTCACACCAGATGCCCAGCAGCGCATCCTCAATCTACCTTTTTCCGGATCTTCACTCTTCGGAGAGCATGCCGATCAGGAAATGACCCGTATGAAAACGGAGTTAGACACAGTGAAGGCGGTTGGTCTGGAAAAAAAGAAAGAACCGTTCAAACGACGCTTCAAGACCAACAAGAACCGGGGAGGCCAACAGAGGGTTCAAACCCCTCAATGGTCTCAAAACAAGCCACAAGGAAAGCCGCAATACAGAGGAGGAAAATCGGGCAGAGGCAGAGGCGGGCATCATCAGTCCTCTACCACGCCTAGAGGAGGCAAGGCCTGAGCAGTGGCTTCCTCTGGCGCCGTTACCCACTCCAGTGGGAGGAAGTGCTTCGCAACACCTGGCAGAGTGGGTCAGCATCACAAAAGATAGGTGGGTGCTGAATATACTGCGCAATGGATATGCGCTACGTTTCCGGAAGAGACCACAACCGATTCCTCCAAAAAAGACTCTCTCGCACCAACTAAAGCTCTTCAAAAGTGAGGTGAGCGTCGTCTTAAATAAAAAAAAATCGAAGAGGTACCCCCATCCCAAACGGGGAAAGGAGTGTATTCAAGATATTTTCTAGTCCCCAAAAAAGATCAAGAGGACAAGTTCAGACCGATTTTGGATCTTCGGCTCCTCAACAAGGTGGTGGCCAAAGAGAAGTTTCGCATGTTGGCACTTCACCAAATATGTCCTCATCTACAGATCGGAGATTGGATGTGTTCGGTGGATTTACAAGATGCGTACTTCTACATTCCTATTACACCAGGTCATCGAAAGTACTTGAGGTTCCTGGTAGGGAACAAGCATTACCAGTACAAAGTGCTCCCCTTCGGTCTCAAATCCGCACCAAGGGTCTTCACCAAATGCATGGCAGTGGTAGCGGCGTGTCTTCACAAAAGAGGTCTCTTTGTGTACCCATATCTAGACGACTGGCTCTTGAAGAGTTCGTCACCTCGTCAAGTCACCAAAGACTGTCACCTGTGTCTCCAACAACTGCACAGGCTCGGCCTCCACGTGAACACAGAAAAGTCGGTCCTGCATCCCACGCAAAGTATCCACTATCTGGGAGCAGTTCTGGACACAAATTTAGGAAGAGCGTTTCCTTCGCAGGAGAGACTATCTTCCATGGGGCAGAAATGCAAAAAGTTGCTTCAGTTTCCTCGTCCAAAGGTGCGAGAAGTAGCATCTCTATTGGGCTCCATGGCATCCTGCATCTTCCTAATACCGAACGCCAGGTTGAGGATGCGGCCTCTACAACAGTCTGTGTAAGATCAGTGGGACCAAGCGACAGGAGATTGGGAGGATCGAATCAACCTGTCTCAAGCAGCATTGACCTCCATACAGTGGTGGACTCGCCCTCGGAATGTCCTGCAGGGAGTCCCTTTTCAGCAACCTCTTCCTTCGCTGTCTGTGGTAACGGACGCATCTCTAGAAGGCTGGGGTGCTCACATGGGTCATCTTCAAATTCAGGGTCATTGGTCGACCAACCTCCAGACATACCACATCAACATGCTGGAGCTTCGAGCAGTTCATCTGGCGCTCAAAGCGTTCCTTCCAGCAATAAAAACGGACAAAATCCTGGTTCAGACGGACAACACTACAACTATGTTCTATCTGAACAAACAGGGAGGAACTCGATCTCGCCCTCTGTCTCTGGAGGCCCAGACAATCTGGCACTGGCTTCTGGCTCGGGGACTGTCGGTGGTGGCAGTACACCTCCCAGGCGAACTAAACACAAAAGCAGACGCGCTCAGCAGGCACTTCGAAGATCAGCCAGACTGGGTGCTAAACGACGAAGTAGTCGAAGAACTCTTCCGTTGCTGGGGTCGTCCAGAAATAGACTAATTTGCGGACGACGAAAATGCCAAATGCCACGCCTTCGCGTCCAGGTTCCACCGGCCAGGGACGCAAGGGAACGCTCTCCTGTTGGAGTGGACAGGAATGTTCGCCTATGCGTTTCCTCCTCTGGCACTGATTCCGAAGGTGGTGGCCAAGCTCATCAGATCGAGCATGGACATGATCCTGATAGCTCCGGATTGGCCGCGACAATGGTGGTATCCAGACCTGTTACATCTGTCGCTGTGTCCACACAGACGCCTGCCGTGCAGGCCAGACCTGTTGAGCAAAATGAACGGGAGGATCCTGCATCCCAACCTCCCATCACTGAACCTGACTGCATGGCTCCTGAGGTCTTGCAATATGGACACTTAAATCTGCCTCCGGAATGTATGCATATCTTAAGAGGCCAAAAGACCTTCCACAAGGGCGTCTTATGCGTTCAAGTGGAAAAGATTTTTCATTTGGTGTAAGGACCATGGCTTTGATCCCACCAAAGGACAAGAAGAGGTAGTCCTTCCATACCTCCTTTCCTTGGCTACATCAGGGTTGAAATACGCTTCTATTAGAGTTCATCTATCTGCCATAGTAGCGTACAGGAAATCACCTACACACACATCGTTTTTTCAAGTTCCAGTGGTTAAGGATTTCCTTCAGGGGTTGAAGAAGGTCTATCCCCCTGTGAGAAATCCTTCTCCTCCCTGGGAGTTGAACCTGGTTCTCTCCAGGCTGATGTCTACACCGTTTGAGCCTATACACAAGGCCTCCTTGCAGCATCTCACTTGGTGGCAATAACCTCTGCGCGCAGGGTTAGCGAGATACAAGCACTCTGCACCAAGGAACCTTACAGTGTTTCACCACAACAGAGTGGTAATGAGGGCTCATCCATCTTTCCTTCCAAAGGTGGTCTCGGATTTTCATATAAATCAAACGATTACCCTTCCTTCGTTCTTTCCTAACCCATCGACCCCAGCTGAGAAGTCGTTGCACTCGTTGGATCTTAAACGGGTACTAAAGTTTTACCTAGATAAGACGAAGGACACCAGAAAGACAGACCAACTCTTTGTCAATTATGGTTCAATGAGGACGCGGTTTGCAGCAGCCAAAAGATCCATCTCCAGATGGATTGTTTCCTGTATCAGGCTGGCATACCAGCTGGCTGGCAAACCTTTGTTACAATCACCCAAAGCTCATTCCACTAGAGGGAAAGCAGCCACAATAGCATTTTTACATGACATTCCTATGTCAGAAATATGCAAGGCTGCAACATGGAAATCAGTCCATACCTTTACAAGGCATTATTGCCTAGAGTCTGATTCCAGAGCGGAGTCTCAAGTAGGGCAAGCCTCCTTGAGAAACCTATTTGGGTAGAATAAGGCCTACTTTTGGGCCTACAAATATGAATGTTATCTGTTAATTCCTTTGCCCGCAGGGATGAGGTGAGGCTCGCTACTCTATTCTAATGCTTATGACTATTGATGAGGATCCCCTGGAAGAGAAGGATTAGTTACTTACCTGTAATCCTAGTTCTCTTCCAGGGGTATCCTCATCAAAGTCATAAGCAACCCTCCCGCCTCCCCGGGCAAAAGACTTTGTTTATTAAGTAGGAGATGTTTTAACCTGTTATTACCATGGTTTGGTTTTCAGTCTCCGAAAAGAACAACTGACCTAACTGTAACCCCTAAGGCATGATGGGAAGCTAGGGGCAGAGGTGCCTTAAAGGCACGGCGTCAGTTTTAGTACATGCAGCTACAAGTTAGCTTTTCAGTCTTTTTAGACTGGGTATTTGCAATGCAGCCTGGGAGCTGTATATGCTTACAGTGTGTTATAAGAATGTCTACTACTTTCTAAGCATTAAAACAGTTTCTAAACAAGCATTGGTGTTGTTTCTCATGTTTTTAATGCAAATACACATGTATGGTGGAAATTCTTCACAGCATATTCCAGCTCTACTGTTTTATTTGGCTGCAATTGCTTATTTATATATATATATATATATATATATATATATATATATATATATATATATATATATATATATATATATATATATATATATATATATATATATATATATATATATATATATATATATATCAAGTTCCACAGGTTACCCACGTAACAGGGCGCACTCACTGGTTGGCGTTTCATCAGGACAAGGAAGGGTCAACCAGTGAGTGCGCCCTGTTACGTGGGTAACCTGTGGAACTTGATATATATATATATATATTACCTACTGGCGGTCGCCAGTAGGTAGTTATAGTTAGGATTTTTTTCAATGTTAAATCTCAAAATTCTATTTGGAATAACTTTGGCGCCGGTTGACGAATCTGCCTGAAAATTTCCTGAAAATGGCCTCGCGGCGTTCCGGTCCTTCCCTGAAAGTTTGGGGGGGATACGTCAAGCGGTGGGCGAGATAAAAGGGGGGTCCCAAAACGCGTTTTCCCCATGTTAATTTCCATAGGGCGGTCGATTTCACTTTTAGCCCGAACGGCTGAATGGATTTCCACCAAACTTGGCAAAATTGTAGGGACTGGTAGCCCGATGTGCCTTTGCTATGTCTCAAGATATGTGCTTCAGTGGATTTTGAGAAATTAACGTTCAAAAAAATATATATATCTATAGGCGCTCTCCGGTGCGCGCACCGGTGAGCGCTCCCGGCGCGACACGCGACTTGCGCGCAGAAAGCGGATTGGCTCTCAGTTGTCTGTAAACATTCTAAACAGTCCGGAGCGGCCGCCATCTTGTCTATCGGTAAAATCTAGTCATAAGAGGTGGCAAAAACAAAGGGGGGAATTGACCATAAGGGGGTAGGGTAGACCCCCCCTGACCCCCTACGTTTGATATGGGGGCCAATAAAGGGCCCCGCGGGGCCTTCAAAAATTTTTTTTTTGTGTGTTTTTCGCGGGGGAAGCGCCTGGTACGCGCACCGGGGAGCGCACCGGGGAGCGTAAAATGAGGGAAAAAGATGACAGAGTTTTTAAAAAATGAAGTTTTTATTTAGAAATTGGAGGTAGTTCTAAAAAGAACTTTTTTTTTTCTTCTTTTTGTTGTTTTATATTTTTTTGTGTTTTTTGAACTTTTTGAACTTTTTTTGGCTTTTCAAAACAGTTTTATTTTTTTTTGTATTTTTTTAGGGGTAGAAACAAAAAAAGGGAATTGAAACTGGCTCAACTGGAGCAAAAAAATAAAAAAAAACAAAAATTACTTCTTTTTGGGGCACTTGTGATTATCACCTGCAAGGACGATGAGCTTAACGCTTTTTTCACCATAGGCGATAAGCTTGCCACATGCAGAACAAGTGATTTTAAAATCTTGGCTGAATGCAAGGCATCATCTCGGATGTTTCTGGTCCCGATGAAGTGGGTTGGTTTGTTTGGGAGGTGGTCCTTGACGACTGGGGGAGGTTACTGGCCAGTTCCCTGAACTCAGCACGAGAGTAGTTGTTTGGGTGCTTTCTGGTCATATGACGAATCATGGTATAGTTACCAAATGAATATTTTTTGTTTGGGTTGCCCCGTGAAAGTTCCTCATTGCAGATTAGGCAAGTTACCTTGGGCGCATTCACTTTTTTCTTGCCCTCTGGGATTGAAAAAAACTCCCATACAATGTGTGGCTTGGGTTTGTATGGGGTATTTTCTTCAGGCAGCCATCTTCTCCTCCCCTCCTCCTCTTCCTCTTCCTCATCCTCCTGTTCTTGACCACCAATATAATCTTGAGGTGGTCCTCTTGGTGGTTGTGGTGGTGGTGGTGGGGCAGATGCACCAGCTGCTGCTGCTACTGAAGCCATTATTAATATCAAAAAGGTACAGAGATGTACAAACAGGTCTTCCTCAGTCAAAGGACAAAGTCAGAATAAGGAAAAAAAGTGGGGTCTTTCATCATTTAGAACAAAAACTGTCCTGAACCAATGAGAAGTGTTATTTTCAGGTCACAAGACCAGGGGCTTCATCATTATGAAACTAAAACTGTTATGAACCAATGAAAAGTGTTATTTTCAGGTCAAATGACCCGACGCGCTTACGCTACGCACCCCCGGGCGCGCCCGGGGGCGCTTCGGGTCGCGTAGCGTAAGCGCGTCGGATGTTTACGTTGCGCGATCGTATTCGCTCGAGTACTTCCGGGTGCGCTTACGCCGTGCGTATCACGCGGACGCGGCTACGCGATACGTCATGATCATGTTTTCGTTCGCGATATTGGCGCTTACGGGACGCTCCTCGGAGCGCGCCCGGGGGCGCTTTATAAAAGTACGCTTTTCGGGGCGCTCCCCGGGAAGCGCACCGGGAGCGCTCCAAAGCAAAAAATAAAAAAAAATAAAAATGGGAAAAATTGTAGGGACTGGTAGCCCTATTCTTAAGTGGTTTTTACGAAAATTAACTTTGATAAAATATATATTGTGCTACATTGGGCTATATATATATGCCAAAATGCCAAAATGTAACCCAAATGTAGTCCAATGTAGCCCAATGTAGCCCAAAGATGGCCACCAGAGAACAAAAAATGTAAATGTAGCCCAAATTTCAACTAGATGTAGCCCAACTGTAGCCCAATGACAGAATGTACCAGAGTGTTCTAAAGAACAACTAGAGTGCTAACAGTCTTATTTATAAAGTGAGACTTATAGTTAGGAATTAGCATTAAAAAAACCTATGAAATTCACTGAAAAAACCATAGGTTTCACACCAGTTATAGTTAGGAATTAGCATTTAAAAAACCTATGAAATTCACTGAAAAAACCATAGGTTTCAGACCGGTTATAGTTAGGAATTAGCATTTAAAAAACCTATTAAATTCACTGAAAAAACCATAGGTTTCACACCAGTTATAGTTAGCTGGAAATTTTACTGATATAAAACCATTGAAATTCCCACGTTATAGTTAGTTGGACTCACTATAACTTGCGCGTGCAATGCACTGCTGATGACATCACATATTACATCACTCATGACATGGTCAGTGACATCACTCATGACATCACTGATGACACCATCCTTGTAACACAGTGACAGACCTCCTTTCACTGTAAAGTAACCTTTGAAACACATATTCAAAAATAGAAACTAACATTAACAAAAAAGTGGATATACCCATACCAGTTACAACAACCAATTCAGTAATTTCACCATCTATATACAAATTCGCACATTCACCAACAGTTTTATGTATTCACTCATACATATACTCACTCATCATATGTAGTGATACCCCTATTCATTCTGTTACACACTGACAGTCATCAAAAACTTACTCATACATATACTCACACATGCAAATAAACTAATAAACATCCATTTATTTGCATATACAACTATACACACATTAGCACATTACTTCTAAGGAAACTTACACATACTTACTCTCTTAAACAATCACTTATAGAACCACATACTTATTTAAACAGGAACTCTTTCAATCTCTCACTCTCACATATACTTACTTATATACATCAATTCTTATATATACAAGATTTAAACATATGTAGTTACTCATAAAGACACTAGTGAGAGAGGCATTCACTCTCTAACACACACATATACACACTCATCCACCCATACAATCCTACACAAATGCTGTCTTCAAAACACATACAAACAGTGAGTCAGTCATTGATGCATCTATGTGCTAAGTAACAGCCCCACCAAACCATACAGACACTCATACTGATACTAAAAAAACATGTCATGAGTGATGTAATATGTGATGTCATCAGCAGTGCATTGCACGCGCAAGTTATAGTGAGTCCAACTAACTATAACGTGGGAATTTCAATGGTTTTATATCAGTAAAATTTCCAGCTAACTATAACTGGTGTGAAACCTATGGTTTTTTCAGTGAATTTAATAGGTTTTTTAAATGCTAATTCCTAACTATAACCGGTCTGAAACCTATGGTTTTTTCAGTGAATATATATATGTATATGTATATATATATATGTATATGTATATATGTCTATATATATGTGGGGCACATATAATATATTGTTTCCGGGGTCCTGTGCATGGGCAGGAATATTCTAATGCTTATGACTTTGATGAGGATACCCCTGGAAGAGAACTAGGATTACAGGTAAGTAACTAATCCTTCAGACTACCTAGTGACCAATGCTAGCAATGTCACTACCAACCATAGTATGGCACTTGTTAATTTCCCCTGGGGAGGGGTAAATGGCCTCAAAAGGGTTGTTGTTAGTTCAGACCTCCCAGTGGACTGTCTTTTGGGCAATGATTTGGAATCCTCCTTATGGTCAGATGTGGAGTATAGGACTCATGTGGAAATGTTATGTTTGTCAGCACATGTCCTTGCTGTGACTAGGTCACAGGCCAAGAAATGCCCAGCTGAACTAGTGCTGGATCCTGGAACAATGGACCAGACACTAACCAAGCGTAAGAACAGTAGGGTTAAGGCAGTGCCTTCCCCCTTGCCTCAAGGTGAGGATCAGCTCGCAAAGGAGACTGACCCAAAGACCCCCAGAAGGAACTGTCCTAGAAGAACTTGAGCCTGAACATGTTGAGTTTCTTGGGACAGGGGGACCTTCCAGGGCAGACTTGGGACAGGCACAATTAGACTGTTCATCTCTTGAACCCCTCAGACAGCAGGCTGCTGCTGAGGCTGCAGGGAATGCCACAGGTGCCCATAAAGTGTATTGGGATGATGGACTCCTTTACTCTGAGGCAAGAGACCCCAAGCCTGGTGCTACCAGGAGGCTGGTCATCCCCTTGTCTCTGAGAGGTTTCCTGCTCACCTTGGCCCATGAAATTCCCCTTGCAGGTCACTTAGGCCAGAACAAGACTTGGGACAGGCTTGTCCCACACGTTCACTGGCCCCATATGTCTGAAGACACTAAAGAGTTTTGTCGCTCATGTGTCACCTGTCAAGCCAGTGGCAAATCAGGTGGCACAACAAAGACCCCCCTTATACCACTTCCTGTGGTGGCGGTACCCTTTGAAAGAGTGGGGATTGACATTGTTGGACCAATGGACCCCCCAACAGCCTCTGGGCACAGATTTATACTGGTGGTAGTGGATCATGCCACCAGGTATCCAGAAGCTATTCCCCTTAGGACCACTACAGCTCCTGTTGTGGCCAGGGCCCTACTTGGAGTTTTCTCCAGAGTGGGGTTTCCTAAGGAGGTTGTCTCTGACAGAGGTGTAAACTTCATGTCAGGATACTTGACTGCTATGTGGAAGGAGTGTGGTGTCAACTACAAGTTCACCACCCCCTATCACTCACAATGCAATGGGCTTGTTGAAAGATTCAACAAGACCCTCAAAGGGATGATAAAAGGGTTACCTGAAAAGCTTAGGCGAAGATGGGACATCCTTTTACCCTGCCTTCTGTTTGCTTACAGAGAGGTCCCACAGAAGGGGGTTGGTTACAGCCCTTTTGAACTTCTCTTTGGGGATCCTGTAAGAGGACCCCTGTGTCTTGTGAAGGAAGGATGGGAGTTACCTCTCAAAAAGCCTAAACAGGACATAGTGGACTATGTAGTTTGTCTCCGCTCCAGGATGGCAGAGTACATGGAGAAGGCATCCAAAAACCTTGAGGCCAGCCAAGAACTCCAAAAAGCTTGGCATGAACAAAAGGCTGTCCTTACTGTTTACCAGCCTGGACAGAAGGTGTGGGTGTTGGAGCCAGTGGCCCCAGCAGCTCTCCAAGACAAATGGTCTGGACCCCATACTATCATTGAACAGAAGGGAGAGGTCACCTATCTAGTAGACCTTGGAACTCCCAGGAGCCCTCACAGAGTACTTCATGTGAACAGGCTCAAGGCATTTGTCAACAGGGAAGACATGGGCTTGCTCATGGCTACAGATGAGGGACAAGAGGAAGAGAGGGACCCTCTCCCAGACCTGCTCACTCAGAACCCTGATGATGGGTCAGTAGATGGTGTAGTCTTTTCTGACAGCCTCTCTGAGCATCAACAAGAGGATTGTAAACAGGTTCTTCAATCCTTCAGACAAATGTTCTCTCTGACACCCAGTCAGACAAACTGGTGCACCCATGTGGTGGACACTGGTGACAGTCTGCCTATAAAGAGTAAGATCTACAGGCAACCTGACCACGTCAGGGACTGTATAAAGAAAGAAGTACAGAAGATGTTGGAATTGGGAGTCATTGAACCCTCAGAGAGCCCTTGGGCTAGTCCTGTAGTTCTAGTGCCTAAACCTCACACCCAGGATGGTAAGAGAGAGATGAGGTTTTGTGTAGACTACAGGGGTCTCAATGCTGTCAGTAAAACAGATGCCCATCCAATACCAAGAGCAGATGAACTCGTAGATAAATTGGCTTCTGCCAAATTCTTGAGTACATTTGACCTGACAGCTGGTTATTGGCAAATCAGGTTAGCTGAGGATGCCAAGGCCAAGACAGCATTTTCTACCCCAGGAGGTCATTACCAGTTTGTGGTGATGCCCTTTGGTTTGAAAAATGCACCTGCCACTTTTCAAAGGTTGGTGAACCAAGTTCTCTCTGGGTTGGATTACTTCTGTGCAGCATATCTAGATGATATTGCTGTCTTTAGCTCCACCTGGGAGGATCACCTGATCCACTTGAGGAAAGTTTTGGAGGCCCTGCAAAAGGTAGGCCTCACTATCAAGGCTACCAAGTGCCAGATAGGGCAGAGTCAAGTTGTATACTTGGGCCACCTTGTAGGTGGAGGCCAAGTTCAACCTTTGGAGAGCAAGATACAGGCCATAAAGGACTGTGCTCCTCCAACCACCCAGACACAGGTCAGAGCTTTCTTGGGCCTGTTTGGTTACTATAGGAAATTTGTCAGAAATTATGGAACCATTGTGACTCCACTTAATGACCTGACAAGTAAGAAAATGCCAAAGAAAGTTCAGTGGACAGTTAACTGTCTAAAGGCATTTGATGACCTAAAGCAGGCCATGTGCACTGCACCTATTCTCAAGAGTCCAGACTACTCCAAGCCATTCATTGTCCAAACAGATGCTTCTGAGTTGGGTGTGGGAGCTGTTCTATCTCAACTGAATATTGATGGTCATGACCAGCCCATTGCTTTTATAAGTAGAAGGCTGACCCCTAGAGAGAAACGTTGGTCAGCTATTGAGAGGGAGGCCTTTGCTGTGGTTTGGGCCCTGAAGCAGTTGAGGCCATACTTGTTTAAAACTCACTTCAAGATTCAGACCGACCATAAGCCCCTCTTATGGCTAAATCAAATGAAGGGTGAAAACCCCAAACTTCTTAGGTGGTCCATTTCCCTACAGGGAATGGACTTTACAGGGGAGTACAGACCAGGGACTGACCATGTCAACGCAGATGGTCTCTCCAGGTACTTCCACTTAGAACAAGAAGACTCACCTGGTCAAGGTTAGTTTAATGTCCCTAAGTTTTGGGGGAGGGGGGCTTTATATAGGAGAGTAGGGTCTGCAATCCTATGGTCACCTCCGATTTTTGTTTTTTGCTTCACTGGTTTACGACTTTCCCTGGCTGTGGGTCTGCTAATCAGACCCACAGCCTAGCTGTCTCTAAATTGACAACCATGTACCTTAGGTGCATATCTAATTGGATACTGAGTCACCTTATCACTCCCTGTACAGTGTACCCTAGGTACCCAGGGCATAGGTGCACTCGGGGCCTACCAGGGGCTGCAGCATGTATTATGCCACCCCTGGCTGGCCATCCAAATCTGACACAACTGGCTGATCAATCAGCTGGGGCAAGGTAGTGTAATCACCCTTTGCTTTAGCTGTAGTATCCCTATGTCTAACCCTAAAATGGACACATATCCTCCTATCAGTCACTCCTATGGCAGGCCTTATCAATCCTGAAGGCAGAGTGTTTGGAATTATGTGGAATGGTGCTCTAGCATGAGCTGAGCCTGTCTGCAGCTTTCGGAACCAAGTCCTTTAGCTGTTTCCATGATAACGCTATACCATATACTCTTAAGTACATTATAATCCTCGCGGTTATTGCCAACTTTGGTATAGCAGTATCAAAACATGTCGAGTAAGGTGTCATACGAATTGGAATACTACCCCCTCGCCAATTCTGGCGACGGGGGTAGCATTTCACCCTTCTAGAGGGACACGACATGTATGTAACTGTGAACCCCGGTTAAAGTTAACTCTAGCATCAGCATCACAAAATGGATGCTGCCACCACAGACACAAGTCTGACCTCCTGCTGCTGGGAGTCCTTCCAGCGAGGGAGGCTTCGACAAAGGGTTTCCTGCCTTGGGAGATACTAACACCACCCCAGACAGGATTTTTTGTATTAGGTAGGACAGGGCTGAAAGGAATGAGACATGCCTGGGGCACACAAGGTGTCCCTGTGCATACACCGGTCTAAACCAGTTCCTGGGGCACTCCAGCCCCAGTTCTGGCGCCAGACCGGACAAAGGATAGGGGGTGTAACCACCCCCCTTCCTGATCCCACCCAGAGGAGGGACCTAGTCGTAGTACAGCCCCATTTAGCCAGATAAAGGTAGGAGCTGGTCCCATTCCAAATTAGATTATCCTGAACAACTTTACAAGAAGAAACTCTGGACTTCGACGTTCTGCTCCACAGAAGACTGAAGAAATCTCCCTTGTGGGCAAGGAGTGTCCACCCTGCACAAGCCGGCACCATCAGCGTGCAGTGGCTTCCCTTTGTCGTCTTCCTTCAAGGATCCAGACTTAAGAGCCCGACGAGACCCGGATTCCCAGACCTCTCTGACCTCTGCCTACATCCGTGGGTGCGCCGAAACACGTGGGACCTGCCATCTAGAACGAAGCAGCACTTCGCTCCAGCACGACTTCGGAGGTAACCTCGTCCAAGTGCTTTGGGGACTGAGAAGCCCCGACCTAGAGCAGCTCCTGCACCGAAGACTAGCCCTCCAGCATCCATGAGATCTGCGTGGGGCCCTTCTGCCTGTTTGCTGTTCGACGCGTTGTCTGGTCACTTGCCGGCTGGCTAGTGACCTCCTAGACGACGAACTCCGAAATCTTCACTGCTGTTCTGGTTGCTCCAGACTGGCCCTTGCTCCCTTTCAAAAGAGGAGCAACCCCGGACCCTCCTGGTCCACTCCAAACGCCGTTTCCACTCACTGCGTGGGTTGCCTTTGCCAATGCCTGTTGACTCCGAATCCGAAGCCGACACCGCCGACAGCGAGAGCCTGCGTGGGACAGCTCGTGCCTCCATCCTGGTCGTCGAAGACACCACCTGGTCCACGTGGCTGCAGAGACAAGCGTCCACCCTCACCTGATCGCGACGGCGACATCTGGTTCCACTCCTGGTTCCACTCCAGTCACTGGCTACTGACTTTAAACATTGTACCCTCTGCTTTCAGGTTCTTCTCTTCACTGATCCACCCTTGGATCACACCGGACATCTTCCTCCTGATCGCCTGCAGCATCTTTTCTTCCAGGCTCCATAGACTTCAACGCCGGAACCCGACACGACTTGGCACCTATGCACCCGCAGCCTGTGGGTGAGGTAACACGAGCATTTCGGTGCTCAAGGGTAGCTTGACTCTCCTAATGTCCAGTTCCACAGTCGTTTTTGTCTTACCTAGTCAGTATTGTCCGTACTCACCTTTTTCTTGAACTGTACTGTCCTTAGACACTGTTACGCATCTCGCGTGTGAGTTCACACTCTGCACACGCGTTCCGTGGGCCTCCTATTACTTACCTAGAGTTAGTGTAGCGTGGTCCGAGCGATCCTACAGCCTCTGGACAGCTCCATTCCTTTTATCGACTTTCACATTCCACTTACTTAGTATATGGTTTGTCGTGCCCCTAGGGCACCATTGTAATTTGTGCAACTTAAACGTATTTTTCCTAAGAGATTGTCATGTGCTTAGCCCTCTGATCTCATAAAGAGTTCAGAGGTGTATGTTAGTTAATAAATATCTTGTTTATTTTCATAACAACCTGTGTGGTGTCCTTTCACTTGGTATTCAAGTGGTTATATGTGGTAAAACAGCTGGCTTCACATGCCAAAAGAGTTTAGCCTAAGACTGCTTTGTCCATGCTACACTTAGGATAGCTGGTCTATACGGTTGACTTACAACCAATCACCATAATGGTTGTTTGGACTGTTACAAGATAATCACTAGAACTAGTGAGCATCATATATCAGGCCAACTTCTCACATTTGGTGTCAAACGCTTTGGAATCCCAAATCCGGGGGGAGAGGGGGGGGGGGTTGAATACCACCCTTCTAGAGGGAGAAATCTGAAAGAAACACGTTAGTGTTAGATTCCTTACCTTAGAATAACCCCAGGCGTCAGTCTGGATCCGGAAACTTTTGCGTAGCAGTACCCCTGCGCGTCGGTAGGCGTCGTCTGCAGGCGTCCCCTGCGGCTCCGCGTCCGTCGTCGGCGTCGTGCGCCGTGATGACGTCGCTGGAGTACATAGACGCCGCCTCCGCGCGCTGACGTCAGTTCTTCTTTTTTCCGCGCCAGTGGACGCAGATCTGGAAGAGCAGTACTCCGGTCTTTGACCAAGTTTTTCGACTTTTTTCTCTATTGTGCCTGATAGGATGCCTGGATTTAAGAATTGCGATGACTGTGAGCGCACGATGTCGGTCACAGACCATCACCGCCTCTGCCTCCGGTGTCTGGGCCCCGACCACGACGTGGAATCGTGCCTCGACTGCCGGGCCCTTACCAACAAGGCTAGGCGGGAGCGGTCCCGCAAGCTGCTGGAGCTCCGGGTGTCGGCCCCACGTCGGGACCGGGAGCGGTCCCGGTCCGGCCGGAGGTCGGGGGAGCGTTCGAGGGAGCGGTCGCGGAGCCGCGCTGGGCGCTCCGGAAGTCGACACCACTCGTCAGGCTCGTCAGGTAGGAAGCACAAGAAGTCGGGGCGTCGTCATCGTACCCCCGACTCCCCCCGACGCTCGCGCGATGCGGCCGGGGGCTCGGGTGACCCCAACCCCGCGGCTCCGCGAGAGTCGCCGGCGCGGCCTGCCTCATACCCTCCGGTCCCTGGGCATGGCGCGACGCCTGAGGAGATCGAGGCGTTCCTCATGGCCATGAGGGCGCTCGCTTCTCCGACGGGGCCTACGGCGCCTTCGGGCCCAGTGCTACCGTCTGGGGGCCCTGGCGGTTCGGGTGTCCCTGCCTCGGCGCCGTCGGGTGCTCCGGGCCCGGCGTCGCCGACGGCTCCGACCCCGGCGCCGCAGGGGCCTTCGGGATCGGCGCCGGCTGGTCTTCCGGCCTCCCCGGCGCCGTTGCCATCGGGGTTACCCCCGGCGCCGTCCCCGCGCGGCGCCGGTTCTCCACTGCCGGTTCCGGCCGGCGGTGGGGTTCCGGCGCCGGCTCCGGGCGGCGCCGTCCCCTTACCTTCTCCGACGCCGGACGCGGCGCCGGATGGGCGTCGCACGACGCCGGTCCCGGCGCCGATGGGGCCCATGAACCCCGAGGAGCCGGTCTTCATCATTGACTCCGAATACGGAGAGGATGAGGAGTACGGTGAAGGTTGGGAGGGGTCCGAGGACCCTCTGGCTCGCGAGTGCCAGTATGACCCGGACTGGACGGGTGACTTGGGGGATGCCAGTGGTTTGGACGACTCCCCTAACCCTGGTTTGATCTCTCCTCCAACCGTGGCATCGGTGGAGGGAGCTGCCTATTCTGTGGTGCTGATGAGGGCTGCCAAGGCCTTAAACCTTGAGCTCCCCGTCGCGGCCGTGAGGCCTAACATCCTCACCGAGGTCTTCAAGCCGCAGTCATGCCCTTTGGAGCCTCTGCTGCCGTTTAATGAAGCCTTGTCTGACGTTCTGTTGGGCACGTGGTCCAGGCCCGCTTCAGGTGCGCCTGTTGATCGGAACGTGGCCAGGCGCCACCGTCCTTGTCCGGACGACCCCAAGTACCTGTCTACCCACCCCACTCCTGAGAGTCTGGTGATCCAGGCCTCGACCTCCCAGTCCGCATTCCCGTCGGCCCCGCCCGACCGGGAATCCAGGAGGTATGACCAGTTTGGAAAGAAGGTCTTCTCGTCCATTAGTTTGGGCCTGCGGTCTTGCAACACCGCCTGCCTCTTGGGCCGCTACACCCACTCTGTGTGGGATACGGTCGCGGAGCTGCTGCCAGAATGCCCCATGGAGGTGCGGGCAAAGCTCGGTCAAGCTGTAGCTGAGGGCCGGGATGCAGCGAAATATTCCATTCGGTGTGGTCTTGATACGACCGACTCGCTGGGCAGGGCTATGTCTACGACGGTGGCGATTCGCCGTCACGCCTGGCTGAGATCCGCCAATTTTTCGGCTGATGTCCAAAATACCCTGATGGACATGCCGTTTGATGGCTGTCACCTGTTCGGTGACAAAGCGGACCACGCGCTGGAACGCTTCAAGGACTCCAGGGTCACGGCCAAGTCCTTGGGTCTCTCGACCCAGCGTCAGCAACCGGGTTCGTTTCGTCCCTTTCGTGGCCAAGGAAGGGGCGCCCCCACACGTGCTGCCAGCCACGCGCCGCAACAATCCTTCCAACGCGGTGGCGGCCGTGGAAACCGCCGTGGTGGCGGTCGGGGACAACGGCGGGGTCAGACCACACCTTCCCCCGCAGCATCTACCCCAAAATCCTCCTAGTCCGTGCTTTCGGCCCCATGTGACGCCAGTGGGTGGCAGGGTTCGCCATCACCACGCTCACTGGCGCACGATCACTTCGGACAGGTGGGTGCTGCAAATTGTCCGAAGGGGCTACTCCCTCCCCTTCGAGACCTCTCCTCCAGCCATGCCACCGCAGAACCACCGTGTGTCGGGGGACCACTTGACACTTCTGCAGGAGGAAGTTACGGCCCTCTTGGCCAAGGGGGCCATCGAGCGCGTTCCTGGGCCAGAAGTAGGGCGTGGTTGTTATTCCCACTACTTTCTGGTGCCCAAGAAGGACAAGGGGGGCCTACGTCCTATCTTGGATCTAAGGAACGTCAACGGCTTCCTCCGGAAGGAGAAGTTCAAGATGTTGACGTTAGCTCAGGTCTTGGCTGCTCTAGACCCGCAAGACTGGATGGTAGCGTTGGACTTGCAGGACGCCTATTTTCACATCCCCGTCCTGCCGGCCCACCGGCGTTACCTGCGGTTCACGGTAGGCCAGGAGCACTTTCAGTTTATCGTGCTCCCCTTCGGCCTTACCAGCGCCCCACGGGTGTTCACAAAGGTGATGGCGGTGGTCGCAGCCCATCTGCGCAGGTTAGGGGTTTCAGTCTTCCCCTACCTAGACGACTGGTTGTTGAAGGCGGGCTCGCCCCAGACAGTCGTCCACCACCTTCAGATGACGGCAGACCTCTTGCACGGCCTGGGGTTCTCCATCAACGTGCCGAAATCACACCTGTGTCCCTCTCAAAAGCTCCTTTTCATCGGAGCGGTTCTGGACTCGGCGCAGTTTCGGGTTTATCCTCCGGAACGGCGGGTTCGGGATATTCAGGCTTTGATTCCCATCTTTCAGCCGCTATCCCGAGTCTCGGTCAGGTTGACGCTGCGGCTGCTGGGACTGATGGCTTCCTGCATCCTTCTGGTGCATCACGCCAGGTGGCGGATGCGGGCTCTGCAGTGGGACCTGAAGTTTCAGTGGGCCCAGCATCAGGGCAACTTGTCCGACCACGTCTTGATCTCGGAGGGCACTGCGAGACAACTGCAGTGGTGGCTTACGGACCGCGATTGGGTCAGGGGCAAGTCCCTCTCCCTTCCCCAACCGGAGCACGTTGTCGTGACGGACGCGTCCCTCCAGGGCTGGGGTGGCCACTTGGGAGAGGCAGAGATCAGAGGCATCTGGTCTCCGGCGGAGTCCCGGCTCCATATCAATCTGTTGGAGCTACGGGCGATTCGTCTGGCACTGAAGGCATTCCTCCCCTTTGTCAACGGGAGTGTAGTGCAGGTGTTCACCGACAACACCACCGCCATGTGGTACTGCAACAAACAGGGCGGTGTGGGGTCGTGGACCCTTTGCCAGGAGGCTCTGCGCCTCTGGCAATGGCTGGGACGTCAGGGCGTGACTCTGACGGTTCAACACCTGGCAGGTTCTCTGAACGCCAGGGCGGACGAACTCAGCCGTCGGTGCTCGATGGATCACGAATGGCGTCTGAACTCGGACGTGGCGCAAGGCATCTTTCTGCAGTGGGGAGAGCCTTGGTTAGATCTATTCGCCACAGAAGAGAACGCGCAATGTCATCAGTTCTGCGCGTTGGAGTTTCCAAGACGGCACTCGCACGGCGACGCCTTTCGGCGCGAGTGGAGTTGCGGTCTGTTATACGCCTTTCCGCCTATACCACTTCTGCCCAGGGTGCTGAAGAAGATCAGGCGCGACCGGGCCCAAGTTATCCTTGTGGCTCCGGACTGGGCTCGAAGGTACTGGTATCCCGAGCTACTCAGCATGTCAGTCGGTCCCCCGATCCGCCTGCCCCTTCAGGAGGACCTTCTGTCGCAGCAGCAGGGGACGGTCCTCCACCCGAACCTGTCCAGTCTCCACCTCCATGCTTGGAGATTGAGCGGCGGCAGTTGAGGCCATTTGACTTGCCTCCTGAAGTCTGTGATGTTATTCTGGCAGCCAGGCGTCCCTCCACTAAGTCGGTATACGCCTGTCGGTGGAACAGATTTGTGGCATGGTGCACAGCAAAGGCTGTGGATCCTCTTTCTGCCCCTCTTTCGGAGGTTCTTCTGTTTCTTCTTTCTCTTGCCCAGCAGGGCTCTGCTCTGGGCACTATCAAGGGCTACCTTTCTGCCCTTTCAGCCTTTTTGAGGCTTCCTGATCAGCCTTCTTTGTTCAAATCCCCGATTGTAACTCGATTCTTGAAAGGCATCACTCACATGTTTCCACCTGTTCCGTTTGTGATGCCTCAGTGGGATTTGAACCTGGTTCTAACTTTCCTGATGTGCGCTCCCTTTGAGCCCCTTCATTCTTGCCCTCTCCGTCTCCTGACTTTAAAGACGGCTTTCCTGGTTGCCATCACCTCTGCCAGGAGGGTGAGTGAGCTCCAGGCTCTTTCTGTCCAACCTCCTTTCCTGTCCATTCATCCTGACAAGGTGGTTCTGAGGACTAGACCTTCTTTCCTGCCCAAGGTTGTTTCGGCCTTTCACATCGGGCAGTCCATCACCCTCCCTTCCTTCTTCCCGCCTCCGCATCCTTCAAAGGATGAAGAGCGGCTCCATCGTCTGGACCCAAAACGTGCGCTTTCATTTTACATGGATCGCACACGCCAGTTCCGGGTGGATGACCAACTGTTTGTTGGCTACGTGGGTGCGAAGAAGGGACGGGCGGTTTGTAAACGAACCATCTCTCGATGGGTCGTCCTCTGCATCAAAGCGTGCTACTCTTTGGCTCGGAAGGAGCCTCCTGTTGGGCTGAGGGCCCATTCCACTCGGGCCACGGCGGCTACTACTGCCCTGGGCCGGGGAGTCCCCTTGCAGGACATTTGCCAGGCGGCTACGTGGGCCTCGCTGCACACCTTTGCGAGGCACTACTGCCTGGACAGTCAAGTCCGGAGGGATGGCTTCTTTGGCCGTTCTGTCCTCCAGGACTTTCTGGTGTAGTTTTGTATTGGTTCGCAGACCCACCACCGGGGTTGGTATTGCTGGGGTATGTATTCTAAGGTAAGGAATCTAACACTAACGTGTTTCTTTCAGATGAACAAGTTACTTACCTTCGGTAACGATATATCTGTAAGAAACATTAGTTAGTGTTAGATTCCTTACCGAACCCACCCATCCTCCCCGTTCTGCGAACTGATACCTAGGGTTAAGGTCATCCCTTTCAGGGCCCTAGTTTGTACATGGCACCAGTGTTGGTTCTCTCATGGCTCTGCGTCTCCTGGCGCGGAAAAGCTGTGTGCAAAGAACTGACGTCAGCGCGCGGAGGCGGCGTCTATGTACTCCAGCGACGTCATCACGGCGCACGACGCCGACGACGGACGCGGAGCCGCAGGGGACGCCTGCAGACGACGCCTACCGACGCGCAGGGGTACTGCTACGCAAAAGTTTCCGGATCCAGACTGACGCCTGGGGTTATTCTAAGGTAAGGAATCTAACACTAACTAATGTTTCTTACAGATATATCGTTACCGAAGGTAAGTAACTTGTTCGACATGTACACACTTAGTTTCCCGCTAAATCTTTAAAAGAACCTCAGCATGGCAAAATGGATGCTGCTGCCACAGACTCGAGTCTGACCTCCTGTTGCTGGACAAAACTCCGGCAGGGGAGGCCTGGACAATAGGTCTCCTGTCCAGGGAGGTACCAGCACCTCCCCAGACAGGTTTTAGTGTATTGGGGCAGGGTGGGTTGCATTCAGTGAATGATTTTCAGGCACTGCCTGGGCCACACAAGGTGTCCTATGCATATCCCAGTACAAACCGGTTGCTAGGGCACTCAGCCTCAGCTCTGGCGCAAAACTGGAAAAAGAGGAAGGGGTGTAACCATCCCTCCCCAGGTCCTCCCATAGGTGGGACCCTAAAGTTAGTCCAACCAATAAACTTAGTATAAGTTTGGGAACCCAGTCACTGAGACTTTAGATTACCCTGGACGAAACTCTGAAACATAAATCTTGGACCTTCGACATTCTATATCGACTGGCAGAAGGAAGAAATCTCCCTTGGTCAAGGAGTGACTCCCCTGTTAAAACAGGCACCAAAAAAGCATCTTGCCTGTCTGCATTTTCAAGGCTCCCGACTGATCCCGAAGAATCTGCGACACAGGACACAGACTTCCAGACATCTCCGAGGCTGACAAGAGTCCCCAGCAAAGCTGAGACCTGTAGCTATCACAAGAGACGTGGGACCGGAACTCCTGGACATCCTGCACAGTTGCTAGTGCATAGACTTCCCGAGCTTTCCCGAAGTTGTGCATTGGGCTACTTGTAGTCCAAGCACTGAGCACCTTTTTCTCGAAGATTGTGGGCCTACACTCCACGAGTGTTCCGTGGGCCTGCTTTCAGCATTTCCGCTCAAGGCGCCTTTGCGATCCCTAGTCCGTCGACTGGTGGGTCCCCAAAAAGAACAATCCTTTGATTCTTGGGTTTTCCTGGTTGCTCCATATGTGCCCTGACTCCCCTCCAAAGGGTGAAGTCCCTCAGACCGGGCTGGTCTGCACCGAAGCCAGTCTTGTCATCTTGTGTGGGTTGCTGTTTCCAAGGCTTGTTGGGTCCAATCCAGATACCGACACTATAGCACTCTACATCCGACATGGGAAAGCTCGAATCCAGCTCCTGGTTGTCGTCGATGCCTCCTGGACCTCGTGGCTGAAGAGTCAAGCTTCACCTCCTTCACCTTAAAGCACCCGACATCTGCTGGCATCTTCCTGTCTCCTTCCTGGTCACTGGCTAGTGACCCAGGCTCTGTCCCCTCTGCTTTCAGATTCTTCAGATCTTCGATCCACCCATGGATCTATCCGTATCTATGAAAGATGCCAATACTGGAGAACCAAAGATTACAGGTAAGAAACTTTTATTCTTTTAGTGAATACTTCTGTATTATTTTGGAATTTTGGGGGGGAAATATGCATTTAATTCTGCAATTGGACAGGTACTCCAAAAATATTTATTACATGATGTGAGGTTTTCAGTTTGTGAAACTTAAAAATCAAATTGTGAATTTTGTTGCACTATCTAGAACTTTGTGTGTATGGTCCTAACTACGGTGCTACGGTGGTACACAGTGCATGCCAGTATCTGAAAGAAACACGTTGGTGTTAGATTCCTTACCTTAGAATATCCCCAGGCGTCAGTCTGGATCCGGAAACTTTTGCGTAGCAGTACCCCTGCGCGTCGGCAGGCGTCCCCTGCGGCTCCGCGTCCGTCGTCGGCGTCGTGCGCCGTGATGACGTCGCTGGAGTATATAGACGCCGCCTCCGCGCACTGACGTCAGTTCTTCTTTTTTCCGCGCCAGTGGACGCAGATCTGAAGAGCAGTACTCCGGTCTTTTGACCAAGTTTTTCGATTGTTATTTCTCTAATTGTGCCTGATAGGATGCCTGGGTTCAAGCACTGTGATGACTGTGAGCGCACGATGTCGGTCACAGACCATCACCGCCTCTGTCTCCGGTGTCTGGGCCCCGACCACGACGTGGACTCCTGTGTCGACTGCCGGGCCCTCACCAACAAGGCTAGGCGGGAGCGGTCCCGCAAGCTACTGGAGCTCCGGGTGTCGGCCCCACGTCGGGACCGGGAGCGGTCCCGGTCCGGCCGGAGGTCGAGAGAGCGTTCGAGGGAGCGGTCGCGGAGCCGCGCCGAGCGTTCCGGAAGTCGACACCACTCATCAGGCTCATCAGGTAAGAAGCACAAGAAGTCGGGGCGTCGTCATCGTACCCCCGACTCCCCCCGACGCTCGCGCGATGCGGCCGGGGGCTCGGGTGACCCCAACCCCGCGGCTCCGCGAGAGTCGCCGGCGTGGCCTGCCTCATACCCTCCGGTCCCTGGGCACGGCGCGACGCCTGAGGAGATCGAGGCGTTCCTCATGGCCATGAGGGCGCTCGCTTCTCCGACGGGGCCTACGGCGCCTTCGGGCCCAGTGCTACCGTCTGGGGGCCCTGGCGGTTCGGGTGTCCCTGCCTCGGCGCCGTCGGGTGCTCCGGCCCCGGCTCCGACCCCGGCGCCGCAAGGGCCTTCGGGATCGGCGCCGGCTGGTCTTCCGGCCTCCCCGGCGCCGTTACCATCGGGGTTACCCCCGACGCCGCCCCCGCGCGGCGCCGGTTCTCCGGTGCCGGCTCCGGCCGGCGGCGGGGTTCCGACGCCGGACGCGGAGCCGAACCTGTCCAGTCTCCACCTCCATGCTTGGAGATTGAGCGGCGGCAGTTGAGGCCATTTGACTTGCCTCCTGAAGTCTGTGATGTTATTCTGGCAGCCAGGCGTCCCTCCACTAAGTCGGTATACGCCTGTCGGTGGAACAGATTTGTGGCATGGTGCACAGCAAAGGCTGTGGACCCTCTTTCTGCCCCTCTTTCGGAGGTTCTTCTGTTTCTTCTTTCTCTTGCCCAGCAGGGCTCTGCTCTGGGCACTTTCAAGGGCTACCTTTCTGCCCTTTCAGCCTTTTTGAGGCTTCCTGATCAGCCTTCTTTGTTCAAATCCCCGATTGTAACTCGATTCTTGAAAGGCATCACTCACATGTTTCCACCTGTTCCGTTTGTGATGCCTCAGTGGGATTTGAACCTGGTTCTAACTTTCCTGATGTGTGCTCCCTTTGAGCCCCTTCATTCTTGTCCTCTCCGTCTCCTGACTTTAAAGACGGCTTTCCTGGTTGCCATCACCTCTGCCAGGAGAGTGAGTGAGCTCCAGGCTCTTTCTGTCCAACCTCCTTTCCTGTCCATCCATCCTGACAAGGTGGTTCTGAGGACTAGACCTTCTTTCCTGCCCAAGGTTGTTTCGGCCTTTCACATCGGGCAGCCCATCACCCTCCCTTCCTTCTTCCCGCCTCCGCATCCTTCAAAGGATGAAGAGCGGCTCCACCGTCTGGACCCAAAACGTGCGCTTTCATTTTACATGGATCGCACACGCCAGTTCCGGGTGGATGACCAACTGTTTGTTGGCTACGTGGGTGCGAAGAAGGGACGGGCGGTCTGTAAACGGACCATCTTTCGATGGGTCGTTCTCTGCATCAAAGCGTGCTACTCTTTGGCTCGGAAGGAGCCTCCTGTTGGGCTGAGGGCCCATTCCACTCGGGCCACGGCGGCTACCACTGCCCTGGGCCGGGGAGTCCCCTTGCAGGACATTTGCCAAGCGGCTACGTGGGCCTCGCTGCACACATTTGCGAGGCACTACTGCCTGGACAGTCAAGTCCGGAGGGATGGCTTCTTTGGCCGTTCTGTCCTCCAGGACTTTCTGGTGTAGTTTTGTATTGGTTCGCAGACCCACCACCGGGGTTGGTATTGCTGGGGTATGTATTCTAAGGTAAGGAATCTAACACTAACGTGTTTCTTTCAGATGAACAAGTTACTTACCTTCGGTAACGATATATCTGTAAGAAACATTAGTTAGTGTTAGATTCCTTACCGAACCCACCCATCCTCCCCGTTCTGCGAACTGATACCTAGGGTTAAGGACATCCCTTTCAGGGCCCTAGTTTTACATGGCACCAGTGTTGGTTCTCTCATGGCTCTGCGTCTCCTGGCGCGGAAAAGCTGTGTGCAAAGAACTGACGTCAGCGCGCGGAGGCGGCGTCTATATACTCCAGCGACGTCATCACGGCGCACGACGCCGACGACGGACGCGGAGCCGCAGGGGACGCCTGCAGACGACGCCTACCGACGCGCAGGGGTACTGCTACGCAAAAGTTTCCGGATCCAGACTGACGCCTGGGGATATTCTAAGGTAAGGAATCTAACACTAACTAATGTTTCTTACAGATATATCGTTACCGAAGGTAAGTAACTTGTTCTTCATGTTTCTATCACTAAAGTGATGATTTGAGCTGCACATTAAAAGGCATTTTTTTCCCTGTTTTTAGTTATAGTAGAAAAGCAAACTTCAGAGCCTTCAAATGTAATTCTCACTTGTGGAGGTGGAAGTGGCATTGTGCAGAGTACAGCTGTGCTCATTATGAAACAAGAAAAGGCCAATTTGGAGAGAGAGTTGATTCAACAGAAAAAGAAATACGAACGTCTTTTAAGGTAAAGCAATCTGTAAGGCTGAAATGCATGATTACACTGTTTTAGTGAGATTCCTTCAAGGGCCACTACTATGAATGCAGCTTTCATGCAATGTGCACATTTTTATATTTAAAGTGTTATTGCGCATCACCAAGTTTCAACAGAGGTCCTTAAACACTCTTGATCATGAGCATAGAGACCAGAAGTATTGTGGCTATGGATTCCCCCCTGACCCCATTTTGTTCTCAAGTGGGAATAGGGGCTATTTGCCACCTTGTATATTTTTATCTGAAAGAAACACGTAGTGATAGATTCCTTACCTTAGAATTACTCCTAGGCGTCAAACTGGATCCCAAACGTTTTTGTGAGCAGTACCCATGCGTGTCGGTAGGGGTCGTCGTGCGGCTCCGCATGCGTTGTTGCAGCCAGGATAACGTCGCTGGAGCTACTTAGACGCGCCCATGCCTGCTGACGTCAGTTCTGTTCTTTCTTTTTCCGCGCCAGTAAGCTCAGATCCGGGAAGAGCAAGTAACCCCTGTTACTTTTTCACTGAGTTTTTTTGAGGCCTTTTGTCTCAATTCTTTGCAGTCGATAGACTCCTGCTGCCGAATGGATGCCCAGCTTTAGGAACTGTGGGGACTGTCACTGCATGATGTCGGTGATAGACCCACACCGCGTGTCTCTCTACTGCCTGAGGCCCGACCACAACTCCAAGTCGTACCCCGACTGCCGGACCATGGCGCCAAAGACTTTGTGGGAGCGGTCGCGAAAGTTGCTGTAAGTCCGGCAGTCGGCTCCGTGCTGCTCCAGGTCCCGGTCCCGTGGGAGGTCGAGGGACCAGTCGCGGAGCCGTCACCATTGTTCCTCTGGATCGAAATCTTCGCACTGGGGGTCAGGTAAGTCAAAGCATTCCAAGAAGTAGTTGAAGAATCGATGTCGCTCTTCGACTTCCCCTCACCCATCGCGGTTGAGGGAGTGGGGGGGTGCCGCGGCTCCGGCGGAGCCTGAGACGTCGCCGCCGGCCTACCCGCCCGCCTGCTCAGGTGCAAGAGTTTTTTGCTGCCATGGCCAGACTCTTTGGGCCGCCTGGCGCCGCTGGTGCGCCTATGGGCCCTGCAGGCCGGACTGGGGGGTCCTCCCCTTCTATCGCCGGCGGCTTAAGCTCCATCGCCGCAGGCCCCCCTGGATCCAGGTTCCAATCCCAGCGGCACCGGTTGACCTCATAACACCACCACCGATGTCGACCCCTCCTCCGGCACCACCTCAGATGTTGTTTGATTCCACAGTCGACGTGGGCCCCAGTTTCAGCCCTGAACCGGACACAGCGTCGATCGGCGTCGCTCGACGCTGATTACGACGGCGATGGGGCCTTTTTACCCCTATGTCCGTCCTCCTTATTTTCAGTCTGTTTCACAGACTTTGGAGGACTGGAGGGTTCTGAAGACCCTCTCACACAAGAGTGTGATTATGATCCGGACTGGACTGAGGATTTGGGTGATGCCAGTGGTATTGACAACTCACCTGACCTTGGCATGCTGTCTGCTCCTACCGTGGCTACGGAGGAGGGAGTTGGTTACGCAGTGGTGTTGCGTAGGGCGGCCGAGGCCCTCAACCTCGAACACCCTACAGGGGCTGTCAGGACTAACCTCCTGACAGAAGTGCTTCAGCCAGCGGCAACCTCTTCTGAGCCCTTGCTGCCTCTTAATGACTTACTTCCTGAAGTTCTTTTGGGCTCTTGGTCCAGGCCCAACACAGGGGCTTCTGTGGACAGGAACGTGGCCCGACGCCATCGCCCGGCTCTGGGCGACCCCTTCTTTCTCTCCCAACACCCCACTCCCGAGAGCTTGGTTGACCAAGCCTTTGCTTCTCAGATCGCATTCCCTACCTCACCTCCGGATAGGGAATCAAAGAAGCTGGAGCAGCTTGGCAAGAAGCTGCTTTCATCTGCCAGCTTAAGGCTGCAGTCGGTGAACACTGCATGCCTCTTGGGTCGTTATTCCCACTCTTTGGGATACGGTTGCGCAGGTGCTGCCCAACTGTCCGGAGGAGGCCCTGACCGGATTCTCCCAAGCTATAGCAGCTGGGAGAGACGCAGCAAAGTTCACCATCGTTGTGGGCTTGATACCGCTGACTCGCTGGGCAGGGCGATTTCCACGATGGTGGCGCTTCGGTGCCACGCCTGGCTGAGAACTGGCTTCTCGGGGGATGTCCAGAACACTCTGATGGGGATGCCCTTTGATGGCATTCCCCTCTTTGGCAGTAAAGCGGATAGTGCGTTAAAGCGCATCTGAAAGAAACAGGCTAGTATTAGATTCCTTACCTTAGAATATCCCCAGGCGTTGGACTGGATCCGGAAACTTTTGCGTAGCAGTACCCTTGCGCGTCGGTAGGCGTCGTCTGCGGGTCCGTCATTGGTGCCGGGATGAAGTCGCCGGAGTACTTAGACGCCGCCCTCGCGCGCTGACGTCAATTCTTTTTTCCGCAAGCGCCGATCCGGAAAAAGTGGTACCATTAGTCAATTTTTGACTAAACTTTATTGATCATTTTTTATCTTTCTTCGAAGTCGATCGACTACGACGGTGCCGATAGGGATGCCCAGGTTTAAACCCTGCGTCGACTGCAGCAGAGTGATGTCGGTTACCGAACCCCATCGCCAGTGTCTACATTGCCGGGGGCCCGACCCCGATGACAAGTCGTGCCCCGACTGCCGGGCCTTGACGTCGAAGGCTAGGCGGGAGCGGTCCCGCAAGCGCCTTGAGCTCCGGCATTCGGCCCCGCATTGTTCAAGGTCCCGGGTCAGAAGGAGGTCGAGTGACCGGTTGCGGTGCCGGAGTCATCACAGCTCGGTGAGTCGTCACCACTCCTCGGGCTCCAAGTCCTCAGGCAAGAGGCACAAAAAGTCAAAGAAGCGACATCGCTCTTCTGAATCCGCGCGACGCGGCCGTGGTTTCCGGCGACACCGCCCACGCGGCTCCACCGGAGCCGCAGGTGTGGCGGCCTGCTCCATACCCGCCAGTGTAGGAAGGTACCTCCTGACTATGGTTGCCCCCAACTTTTTGCCCTGTGTTTTAGCTGGTTTTTGACATAGTCGACCTGGGATCCTGCCAATCAGGACCCCAGGCCTACTGCTCTCTCTGTAAAATGGATTCCATGTACCTTAGGTACATTTCCAATTGGTACTGGGCCACCTTATCAGACCCTGTAACTCAGGGCATAGGTGTACCCAGGGCCTACCAGGGCTGAAGCATGCATTATGCCACCCCTGGCTGGCCTCCTAAATTTGACACAACTGGCTGCATGACAGCTGGGGCAAAGTTGTGTAATCACCCTTTGCTGTAGATATAGTATACCTATATCTAACCCTAAAATGGACACACAGATTCCTATCAGTCACTCCTATGGCAGGCCTTAACAATCCTGAAGGCAGAGTGCCTGGAATCGTGTGAGATGGTGCTCTGGCATGAGCTGAGCCTGTCTGCAGCTTGCGGAACCAAGTCCTAATAGCTGTTCCATGATATCGCATACCATATACTCTTAAGTGCATTATAATCCTCGCGGTTAAATGCTATCTTTGGTATTGCTTTATCAAAGCATGTCGAGTAAGGTGTCATACGAATTGGAATACTAACCCCTCGCCAATTCTGGCGACGGGGTTAGCATTCCACCCTTCTAGAGGGACACGACATGTATGTAACTGTGAACCCCGGTTAAAGTTAAACGAAGCCTCAGCTCCACAAAATGGATGCTGCCACCACAGACACGAGTCTGACCCCCTACAGCTGGGAGTCCTTCCAGCGAGGGGAGCCTGGACAAAGGGTTTCCTGTCAGGGGCGGTGCTAGCACCGTCCCAGACATGGTTTTGTGTATCCTGGGTAGGCAGGGCTTTACAGGAAGGTGACTGCTGAGTGGCACCCCGGTGCTCACTACGCATAGGCCGGTCAGAACCAGTTCCAGGGGCACACCAGCCCCTGGCCTGGGGAAAGTCCGGCATGGCAGAGGGGTGTAACCACCCCCCTCCTAGTCCCACCCATAGGCAGGACCTAGTCACCGGGTCAGCCCCCTTTTTTAGTATAAAGATAGGAGCGGGCCCCCTGTTCAAATTAGATCATCTTTGGAATCAAGACACGACTTTCTACGAAAGGACATCAAGATTTCTTCTTCAAGATTCTCCCTTGTGGCTAAGGAGTAGTCACCCTGCATCCGCAGGCACCATCCTAAGAACACTGCGGTCTGCTGCAAGTCCTTCTTCACGAATCCGACGACCCAGCTCGACGAGACCCGGCTTCCCTGGCACCTCTGACCTCTACTCACCTCTACAGCAAAGCTGAGAACCGTGAGTGCGACGAGACCTCGAGGGACCGACTATCGCCAAGACTGCACGACTTCTTTGCAACAAGCCCACCGTGTGCTCCACTGGTGAGTGCTTTGGGGTCCAAGAAGCCCCAACCCTGAGCAGCTCCAGCACCGAAGATCAGCCTTCCAGCATCTCCACGATCTGCGTGGGGCCCTTCTGTTTTTGCGTGCTCACCGCGCTGTGTGGCTACTAGCCGGCTGGCTTGTGGCCTTCTTCACGACGCCCGACGACATCACTGCTGCTCGTCTGGTTGCTCCAGACTGGCCCTTGCTGCCTTCTTCAAGAGAGGCACCCCGGACCCTCCTGGTCCACTCCAGACGCCATTTTGAGTCCACCGCGTGGGCTTGAATTTGCCAAGGCTTTGTTGCCCAATCCTGGGTCCAGCGACGCCGACAGCTTCATCCATCGTGGGACAGCTCGCTCCTCCATCCTGGTCGCCGACAACGCCTCCTGGTCCGAGAGATCTGCGAGCACAGCGTCACCCACTCACCTAGTCGAGGTGACTACCATCCGGTGCCCTCCTGGTGCCACCTGACTACTGGCTAGTAGTCTCGAACTTGGTCCCCTCTGCTTTCAGGTGTCATCTTCCTTCGATCCAGGCTTGGATCCATCGAACTTTCTTCACTGGTCGCCTGCCAGCAACTTCTTTCTTCCAGGCTCCTGGTCCGTCTACGAGGATTCCCGACGTCTTTTGAGACCTATGCAGCTGCAGCCCCTGGGCTAGGTAACTTCGGCATTTCGGTGCCCCAGCATAGCCTCACTATCGAAGGGTCAGAATCCACTTTCGTTTTCCTCCTACCAGGTCGGGTTCGCCCGAGAACACTAACTTTGTCATTACTAGCTACCATAGACTTTGTCCCGCATCACGCGTGAGAGTGCACACTCTGCACCTGAGTCCCCTAGGCCTCCTAGAAGTAATCTGAAGGTTCTATAGTCAAGACCTAGCGATTCCAAAGCCTATTAGTACTGTACTTACCTGCTAGTAATTTCGCATTCCACTTTCAGAGTATATGGTTTTCCGTGCCCCTCGGGCATTTGTATATACTGTGCTAACTTAAGTATTTTCGTAAGAGTTTTGTTTTGTGCTTAGTACCCTGTCCTCATAAAGAGTACAGGGCTGTTGTGATTCTTAATAAATATCTTGTTTATTTTCATAACACTTGTGTGGTGTCCTTTCACTGGGTATTCAAGGGGTATATGTGTGGTAAACAGCTGGCTTAACACGCCCTCTCGAGTCTTTAGCCTTAGACTGCTCGTATCCACGCTACTAGGATAGCTGGTCTATAAGGTTGACTTACAACCAATCATCAATAAGGGTTGCTGGACTGATACATAGTGTTCACTAGAATAGTGAGTGTAGGAGAGTAGGGTCTGCAATCCTATGATCACCCAGGTTTTTTGCTTTTGTTTCACTGGTTTACGACTTTCTCTGGCTGTGGGCCTGCTAATCAGACCCACAGCCTGGCTGTTCTCTTTCTAAATTACGACATGTACCCTAGGTGCATTTACCAATTGGTACTGGGCCACCTTATCAGACCCTGTAACTCAGGGCATAGGTGTACCCAGGGCCGCCAGGGGCTGCAGCATGTATTATGCCACCCCTGGCTGGCCTCCTAAATTTGACACAACTGGCTGCATGACAGCTGGGGCGAAGTCGTGTAATCACCCTTTGCTTTGGATATAGTAGCCCTATATCTAACCATACAATGGACACCCGAGTTCCTATCAGACACTCCTATGGCAGGCCTTGACAATCCTGAAGGCAGAGTGCGTGGGCTCGTGTGAACTAGGCTCTGGCCCGAGCCGAGCCCGGTTGCAGCTTGCGGAATCAAGACCCAATGGCTGTTCCATGATAACGCGTACCACATCGGTAACTTCGGTGTCGCGTTATCAAGACATGTCGAGTAAGGTGTCATACGAATCGGGATGCTGCCCTCTCACCAACTCTGGCGACGAGGTTAGCATTCCGCCCTTTTAGAGGGACACGACATGTACGTAACTGTGAACCCCGGTTAAAGTTAACTAAAGCCTCAGCTCCACAAAATGGATGCTGCCACCACAGACACGAGTCTGACCTCCTGCTGCTGGGAGTCCTTCCAGCGAGGAGAGCTTGGACAAAGGGTTTCCTGTCGAGGGCGGTGTTCGCACCGTCCCAGACAGGGTTTGTGTATTCTGGGTAGGTAGGGCTTTTGCGAGAAGGTGACTGCCGAGTGGCACCCCGGTGCTCACTACGCATCTGCCGGTCAGAACCAGTTCCAGGGGCGCCAGCCCTGGCCTGGGGAAAGTCCGGCAGGGGAGAGGGGTGTAACTACCCCCCTTCCTGGTCCCACCCTTAGGGCAGGACCTAGTCATGTACCCACCCCTTTCTTTTGGATAAAGACCGGAGCGGGGACCCTTCCAAATTAGAACATCTTTGAATCAAGAACTACTTTCTACGAAAGGACACTCAAGACTCTTCTCAAGATTTCTCCCTTGTGACTAAGGAGTAGTCACCCTGCATCAGCGGGCACCATCTAAGAACTCTGCGGTTTGCTGCAAGTCCTTCCTCAAGGATCCGACGGCCCAGCTCGACGAGAACCGGCTTCCCTGGCACCTCTGACCTCTACCCACGTCATCAGCTCAGCTGTGATCTGTGGGTGCGACGAGACCTCGAGGGACCGGCCATCATCAGAACCTGCACGCTCTTAACCAGCACGACCATCGAAGCAATTCTCTGGTGAGTGCTCTGGGGTCCGAGAAGCCCCGACCCTGAGCCGCTCCAGCACCGAAGTGCAGTCTCCCAGCATCTCCACGATCTGCGTGGGGCCCTTCTGCTCGCTGCTCAGCACGTTGTCTGGTCACTAGCCGCTGGCTTGTGCCCTTCTGTGACGACATCCGACAATCAACACTGCTGGTCTGGTTGCTCCAGACTGACCCTTGCTTCCATCTTTGCGAGAAGCACCCCGGGCCCTCCTGGTCCACTCAAGACGCCATCTTAGGCCCACCACGTGGCCCTGAGATCTGCCAAGGCTTGTTGCCCCATCCTGGGCCCAGCGACGCCGACAGCATCATCCTTCGTGGGACAGCTCGCACCTCCACCGTGGTCGCCGATAACGCCTCCTGGTTGTGAGACTGCAGAGCCTAGCGTCGCCCACTCACCTGGTCGAGGTGACGGCCAACCGGTGCCCTCCTGGTACCCTCTGACTACTGGCTAGTAGTACGAACTTGGTCCCCTCTGCTTTCAGGTATCAACGATCTCTGATCCAGGCTTGGATCTCTACGAACTATTCATCACTGGTCGCCGGCCAGCAACTCCTTTTTCTTCCGGCTCCTGGCTCGTCAGCGAAGACCCCGACGCCTGTAAGACTTGTGCAGCCGCAGCCCTCGTGGCTAGGTAACTCGGCATTTCGGTGCCTGCATAGCCTCTTTACTCTAGGGTCCCGAGTCCCTCGCTTCCGACTTGCCTTATCGGGTCCGCCCGAGACCTTAAACTTTCCGTGTCCTCGGACACTTGTTTTAATTGTGCACTTGAAGTATTTTCCTAAGAGATTTGGTTTGTGCTTAGTACCCTGTCCTCATAAAGAGTACAGGGCTGTTGTGATTCTTAATAAATTTACTGTTTATTTTCATAACATTTGTGTGGTGTCCTTTCACTTGGTGTTCAAGAGGTATGTGATGGTATAACAGCTGGCTTAACACGCCCTCTCGAGTCTTTAGCCTTAGACTGCTCGTATCCACGCTACTAGGATAGCTGGTCTATAGGTTGACTTACAACCAAACACCATAAGGGTCGTTGGAACGATACATAGCGGTCGCTAGAATAGCGAACGCTGCATATCGGGCCAACTTCTCACAGTGAGCACTGCATATCAGGCCACCTTCTCACAGCCGGTCCCTGAGCAAAACGCGACACCGGAGGAGATCGATGCCTTCCTCAGGGCCAAGAGGTCGCTCACTCCTCCGTCGGGTTCCGCGGCGCCTTCGGGCCCCGCGGTCCTGACTGGGAGCCCAAGCGGAGCCCAAGCGGGCCGAGCGTGTAGAAGAGTAGGGTCTGCTTTCCTATGGTCACCCCACTTTGAGAAGTTGGCCCGATATGCAACGTTCGCTATTCTAGCGACCGCTATGTATCGTTCCAACGACCCTTATGGTGTTTGGTTGTAAGTCAACCTATAGACCAGCTATCCTAGTAGCGTGGATACGAGCAGTCTAAGGCTAAAGACTCGAGAGGGCGCGTTAAGCTAGCTGTTTACCACACATGTACCCCTTGAACACCCAGTGAAAGGACACCACACAAGTGTTATGAAAATAAACAGTATATTTATTAAGAATCACAACAGCCCTGTACTCTTTATGAGGACAGGGTACTAAGCACAACCAAATCTCTTTAGCAAATACTTCAAGTGCACGTTTAAACAAGTGTCCGAGGACACGGAAAGGTTAAGGCAAGTCGGAAGCGAGGGACTCGGGACCCTAGAGTAAGGAGGCTATGCAGGCACCGAAATGCCGAGTTACCTAGCCACGAGGGCTGCGGCTGAACAAGTCTTTCAGGCGTCGGGGTCTTCGCTGACGAGCCAGGAGCCGGAAGAAAAGGAGTTGCTGGCCGGCGACCAGTGATGAATAGTTCGTAGGGATCCAAGCCTGGATCAGAGATTGATGAAACCTGAAAGCAGAGGGGACCAAGTTCGTACTACTAGCCAGTAGTCAGAGGGTACCAGGAAGGCACCGGTTGGCCGTCACCTCGACCAGGTGAGTGGGCGACGCTAGGCTCTGCAGTCTCACGGACCAGGAGGCGTTGTCGGCGACCACGGTGGAGGTGCGAGCTGTCCCACGAAGGATGGTGCTGTCGGCGTCGCTGGGCCCAGGATGGGGCAACAAGCCTTGGCAGATCTCAGGGCCACGTGGTGGGCCTAAGATGGCGTCTTGGTTGGACCAGGAGGGTCCGGGGTGCTTCTCGCAAAGATGGAAGCAAGGGCCAGTCTGGAGCAACCAGACCAGCAGTGATGGTTCTCGGATGTCGTCACAGAAGGGCACAAGCCAGCGGCTAGTGACCAGACAACGTGCTGAGCAGCGAGCAGAAGGCCCCACGCAGATCGTGGAGATGCTGGGAGACTGCACTTCGGTGCTGGAGCGGCTCAGGGTCGGGGCTTCTCGGACCCCAGAGCACTCACCAGAGAGTTACCTCGATGGTCGTGCTGGTTTTAAGAGCGTGCAGGTTCTGATGATGGCCGGTCCCTCGAGGTCTCGTCGCACCCACAGATCACAGCTGAGCTGATGACGTGGGTAGAGGTCAGAGGTGCCAGGGAAGCCGGTTCTCGTCGAGCTGGGCCGTCGGATTCCTTGAGGAAGGACTTACAGCAAACCGCAGAGTTCTTAGATGGTGCCCGCTGATGCAGGGTGACTACTCCTTAGCCACAAGGGAGAAATCTTGAGAAGAGTCTTGAAGTCCTTTCGTAGAAAGTATTCTTGATTCAAAGATGATCTAATTTGGAAGGGTCCCCGCTCCGGCCTTTATCCTAAAGAAAGGGGCGGGTATGACTAGGTCCTGCCCTAAGGGTGGGACCAGGAAGGGGGTAGTTACACCCCTCTCCCCTGCCGGACTTTCCCCAGGCCAGGGCTGTCGCCCCTGGAACTGGTTCTAACCGGCAGATGCGTAGTGAGCACCGGGGTGCCACTCCGCAGTCACCTTCTTGCAAAAGCCCTACCTACCCAGAATACACAAACCCTGTCTGGGACGGTGCGAACACCGCCCTTGACAGGAAACCCTTTGTCCAAGCGCTCCTCGCTGGGAGGACTCCCAGCAGCAGGAGGTCAGACTCGTGTCTGTGGTGGCAGCATCCATTTTGTGGAGCTGAGGCTTTCGTTAACTTTAACCGGGGTTCACAGTTACGTACATGTCGTGTCCCTCTAGAAGGGCGGGATGCTAACCTCGTCGCCAGGGTTGGTGAGAGGGCAGCACCCCGATTCGTATGACACCTTACTCGACATGTCTTGATAACGCGACGCCGAAGTTACCGATGTGGTACGCGTTATCATGGAACAGCCATTGGGTCTTTTCTCCGCAAGCTGCAACCGGCTCGGCTCGGGCCAGAACACAGTTCACACGAGCCCATGCACTCTGCCTTCAGGATTGTCAAGGCCTGCCATAGGAGTGACTGATAGGAACTCGGGTGTCCATTGTATGGTTAGATATAGGGCTACTATATCTAAAGCAAAGGGTGATTACACGACTTCGCCCCAGCTGTCATGCAGCCAGTTGTGTCAAATTTAGGAGGCCAGCCAAGGGTGGCATAATACATGCTGCAGCCCCTGGCGGCCCTGGGTACACCTATGCCCTGAGTTACAGGGTCTGATAAGGTGGCCCAGTACCAATTGGTAAATGCACCTAGGGTACATATCGTAATTTAGAAAGAGAACAGCCAGGCTGTGGGTCTGATTGGCAGGCCCACAGCCAGAGAAAGTCGTAAACCAGTGAAACAAAAGCAAAAAATCTGGGTGATCATAGGATTGCAGACCCTACTCTCCTACAATGGTCACCCCACTTTTTGCTTTTGCTTCACTGGTTTTCGACTTAATGTGGCTGTGGGCCTGCTAATCCGACCCACAGCCCAGCTGTGCTCTCTCTAAATTCACTACAATGTTCTTTAGGTACATTACCAATTGGACATTGGGTCACCTTATGAGCCCCTGTACAGTGTACTATAGGTATCCAGGGCATAGGTGCATCCAAGGCCTACCAGGGGCTGCAGCATGTATTATGCCACCCTTGGCTGGCCATCCAAATCTGACACAACTGGCTGATGAATCAGCTGGAGCAAGGTGGTGTAATCACCCTTTGCTTTAGATATAGTGTGAGAAGTTAGCCTGATATGCAGTGCTCACTATTCTAGTGATCACTATGTATCAGTCCAAACAACCCTTATTGATGATTGGTTGTAAGTCAACCGTAGACCAGCAATCCTAGTAGCATGGACAAGAGCAGTCTTTAGGCTAGACTCTAGAGGGCGTGTTAAGCCAGCTGTTATACCATCACATCTACCCGTTGAACACCAAGTGAAAGGACACCACACAAGTTGTTATGAAAATAAAAGGATATTTATTTAGAACACAACAGCCCTGGACTCTTTATGAGGACAGGGCGCTAAGCACAATACAAAGCTCTTTTGAAAATACTGAAAGTTGCACAATTTATACAAATGCCCGAGGGGCACGAAAAACCATATACTCTAAAAGTGGAATGCGAAATTACTAGCAGGTAAGTACTACTCTAATAGGCTTTAGGATCGCTAGGACTGGACTACTGAACCTTCAGATTACTAGCAGGAGGCCTAGGGAGATCGGGTGCAAAGTGTGCACTCTCATGCGGGACAAAGTATATGGATGGTAGATTTCGTTAAGTCAGTGTTATCGGATGAATCCGACTAGGTAGAGCTGAAACGAAAAAGGATCTGGAACTTTGGATAGTTAAGCTATGCTGGAGCACCGAAATGCTGAGGTTACCTAGCCCAGGGGCTGCGGCTGCATAGGTCTGAAAAGACATCGGGAATCCTCGTTGCAGTCTATGGAGCCTGAAAGAAGAAGTTGATGGCAGGCGACCAGTGATGAAGTTCGATGTGATCCAAGCCTGGATCGGTGATGGAGGATACCTGTAAGCAGAGGGGACCAAGTTCAGAATCACTAGCCAGTGATTAGATGGGCACCAGGATGGCACCAGGCGAAGTCACCTCTACCAGGTGAGTGGGCGACGCTGGGCTCTGCAGTCTCTCGGCCAGTAGGCATTGTCGGCGACCAGGATGGAGGTGCGAGCTGTCCCACGAAGGTATCTGCTGTCTGTGAGAAGTTGGCCTGATGCAAAGTGCTCACTAGAATAGTGAACATTATATATCAGTCCAAACAACCCTTATGGTGATTGGTTGTAAGTCAACCTTATAGACCAGCTATCCTAGTAGCGTGGATACGAGCAGTCTTCAATCTAAACTCTAGAGGGCGTGTTAAGCCAGCTGTTATACGATCACATATACCCCTTGAACACCAAGTGAAAGGACACCACACAAGTGTTATGAAAATAAACAGTGTATTTATTTAAGTCACAACAGCCCTGTACTCTTTATGAGGACAGGGTACTAAGCACACAACAAAACTCTTATGAAAATACTTCAGATTGCACAATTTACACAAATGCCCGAGGGGCACGAAAAACCATAAACTATGGAAGTGGAATGCGAAATTACTAGCAGGTAAGTACTGTACTAATAGGCTTTGGAATCGCTAGGACTACGTTACTGAACCTTCAGATTACTAGTAGGAGGCCTAGGGGACTCGGGTGCAGAGTGTGCACTCTCACGCTGGATGCGGGACAAAGTCTATGGGAGCTAGTAAAGACAAAGTTAGTGTTCTCGGGCGAACCCGATAAAGTAGATCGAAAACGACAGTGGATCCTGACCCTTGGATAGTGAGACTATGCTGGGGCACCGAAATGCCGAAGTTACCTAGCCCAGGGGCTGCAGCTGCATATGTCTCAAAAGACGTCGGGAATCCTCGTAGACGAACCAGGAGCCCGAAGAAAGAAGTTGCTGGCAGGCGACCAGTGAAGATTGTTCGAGTGATCCAAGCCTAGATCGAAGATGGATGACACCTGAAAGCAGAGGGGACCAAGTTCGTGACTACTAGCCAGTGATTAGATGGGCACCAGGAGGGCACCGGATGGTAGTCACCTCGACTAGGTGAGTGGGCGACACTGGGCTCTGCAGTCTCACGGACCAGGAGGCGTTGTCGGCGACCAGGATGGAGGTGCGAGCTGTCCCACGATGGATGATGCTGTCGACGTCGCTGGACCCAGAATTGGGGCAACAAGTCTTGGCAAATTCAAGCCCACGCGGCGGACCTAAAATGGCGTCTGGAGTGGACAAGGAGGGTCCGGGGTGCTCCTGTTTTGGAAGGGAGCAAGGGCCAGTCTGGAGCAACCAGACCAGCGGCAGTGATGTCGTCGGGCGTCGTTAAGAAGGCCACAAGCCAGCGGGCTAGTAGCCAAACAACGCGGTGAGTAGCAAAAAGCAGAAGGGCCCCACGCAGATCGTGGAGATGCTGGGAGGCTGGACTTCGGTGCTGGAGCTGCTCAGGGTCGGGGGCTTCTCGGACCCCAAAGCACTCACCAGAGGATCCCTCGGCGGTCGTGCTGGATAGAAGTCGTGCAGTTTTGATGATGGCCGGTCCCTCGAGGTCTCGTCGCACCTACGGTTCTCAGCTTAGCTGTAGAGGTCAGAGGTGCCAGGGAAGCCGGGTCTCGTCGTGCTGGTCGGTCGGATCCCTGAGGAAGGACGTGCAGCAAACCGCAGAGTTCTTAGATGGTGCCTGCGGATGCAGGGTGACTACTCCTTAGCCACAAGGGAGAAATCTTGAGAAGAAGTCGAGAGTTCCTTTCGTAGAAAGTAGTTTCTTGATTCAAAGATGATCTAATTTGGAAGGGTCCCCGCTCCTGCCTTTATCCTAAAGAAAGGGGTGGGTACGCGACTAGGTCCTGCCCTAGGGGTGGGACCAGGTAGGGGGGTGGTTACACCCCTCTCCCATGCCGGACTTTCCCCAGGCCAGGGGCTGGTGTGCCCCTGGAACTGGTTCTAGCCGGTAGATGCGTAGTGAGCACCGGGGTGCCACTTGCAGTCACCTTCCTGTAAAGCCCTGCCTACCCAGGATACACAAAACCCTGTCTGGGATGGTGCTAGCACCGCCCCGGACAGGAAACCCTTTGTCCAAGCTCTCCTCGCTGGAAGGACTCCCAGCAGCAGGAAGTCAGACTCGTGTCTGTGGTGGCAGCATCCATTTTATGGAGCTGAGGCTTCGTTTAACTTTAACCGGGGTTCACAGTTAAATACATGTCGTGTCCCTCTAGAAGGGTGGAATGCTCACCCCATCGCCAGAATTGGCGAGGGGTTAGTATTCCAATTCGTATGACACCTTACTCGACATGTTTTGATAACGCAATACCAAAGATAGCATTTAACCGCGAGGATTATAATGCACTTAAGAGTATATGGTATGCGTTATCATGGAACAGCTATTAGGACTTGGTTCCGCAAGCTGCAAACGGGCTCAGCTCATGCCAGAGCACCATTTCACACGATTCCAAGCACTCTGCCTTCAGGATTGTCAAGGCCTGCCATAGGAGTGACTGATAGGAATCTGTGTGTCTCCATTTTTTAGGGTTAGATATAGGTATACTATATCTAAAGCAAAGGGTGATTACACCACCTTGCCCCAGCTGTCGTGCAGCCAGTTGTGTCAAATTTAGATGGCCATCCAGGGGTGGCATAATACATGATTCAGCCCCTGGTAGGCCCTGGGTACATCTATGCCCTGAGTTACAGGGTCTGATAAGGTGGCCCAGTCCCAATTGGATAATGCACCTAAGGTACACATGCCAATTTAGTGAGAGAACAGCTAGGCTGTGGGTCTGATTGGCGGGCCCACAGCCAGGGAAAGTCGTAAACCAGTGAAACAAAAGCAAAAAATCTGGGTGATCATAGGATTGCAGACCCTACTCTCCTACACTGTCAACGTCGCTGGACCCAGGATTTGGGCAACAACTCTTGGCAAATGTAAGCCCACGCGGTGGACTCAAAATGGCGTCTGGAGTGGACCAGGAGGGTCCGGGGTGCTCCTCTGTTGGAGGGAAGCAAGGGCCAGTCTGGAGCAACCAGACCAGCGGTGTTGTCGTCGTGGTGCGTCGTCAGGAGGGCCACAAGCCAGCAGGCAAGTAGCCGGACAACGCAGTGAGCAGCAAAGAGCAGAAGGGCCCCACGCAGAACTGGTGGATGCTGGGGGGCTGAACTTCGGTGCTGGAGCTGCTCAGGGTTAGGGCTTCCCAAACCCCAAAGCACTCACTCGAGGATCCCTCGGCGGTCGTGCTGGGCAAGCGTCTTGCAGTCCTGAAGATGGCCGGTCCCTCGAGGTCTCGTCACACCCACGAATCTCAGCTGGGCTGATGATACAGGTAGAGGTCAGAGGTGCCAGGGAAGCCGGGTCTCGTCGAGCTGGGCAGTCTTGATCCGGAGGAGAGACTTACAGCAAACCGCGATGCGCTTGGGTGGTGCCTGCTGTGCAGGGTGGCTACTCCTTAGCCACAAGGGAGAGTCTTCTGAAAGGTTCAAGAGTTCTTTCGTGGAAAGTCATCAAGATTCGGAATTATCTAATTTGGGAATGGGGCCCGCTCCTATCTTTATACTAAGAAAAGGGGCTGGCACGCGACTAGGTCCTGCCCATGGGTGGGACCAGGAAGGGGGGTGGTTACACCCCTCTCCCATGCCGGACTTTCCCCAGCTCAGGGGCTGGTGTGCCCCTGGAACGGGTTCTAGCCGGCAGATGCATAGTAAGCACCGGGGTGCCACTTGCAGTCACCTACCTATTCAGCCCTGCCTACCCAGGATACACAAAACCCTGTCTGGGATGGTGCTAGCACCGCCCCTGACAGGAAACCCTTTGTCCAAGCTCTCCTCGCTGGAAGGACTCCTAGCAGCAGGAGGTCAGACTTGTGTCTGTGGTGGCAGCATCCATTTTGTGATGCTGAGGCTCGAGTTAACTTTAACCGAGGTTCACAGTTACATACATGTCATGTCCCTCTAGAAGGGTGGAATGCTAACCCCGTCGCCAGAATTGGCGAGGGGTTAGTATTCCAATTCGTATGACACCTTACTCGACATGTTTTGATAAAGCGATACCAGAGTTGGCATATAACCGCGAGGATTATAATGCACTTAAGAGTATATGGTATGCGTTATCATGGAACAGCTATTAGGACTTGGTTCCGCAAGCTGCAAACGGGCTCAGCTCATGCCAGAGCACCATCTCACAAGATTCCAATCACTCTGCCTTCAGGATTGTTAAGGCCTGCCATAGGAGTGACTGATAGGAATACGAGTGTCCATTTTAGGGTTAGATATAGGTATACTATATCTACAGCAAGGGGTGATTACACCACCTTGCCCCAGCTGTCATGCAGCCAGTTGTGTCAGATTTAGATGGCCAGCCAGGGGTGGCATAATACATGCTGCAGCCCCTGGTAGGCCCTGGGTACACCTATGCCCTGAGTTACAGGGTCTGATAAGGTGGCCCAGTACCAATTGGTAAATGCACCTAAGGTACACGTGTCAATTTAGTGAGAGAACAGCAAGGCTGTGGGTCTGATCAGCAGGCCCACAGCCAGAGACGACGTAAACCAGTGAAGCAAAAAGCAAACATCTGGGGTGATCATAGGATTGCAGACCCTACTCTCCTACATATAGTATCCCTATATCTAACCTAAAATGGAAACATATCCTCCTATCAGTCACTCCTATGGCAGGCCTTATCAATCCTGAAGGCAGAGTGCTTGGAATTATGTGAGATGGTTGTGAGAAGTTGGCCCGATATGCAACGTTCGCTATTCTAGCGACCGCTATGTATCGTTCCAACGACCCTTATGGTGTTTGGTTGTAAGTCAACCTATAGACCAGCTATCCTAGTAGCGTGGATACGAGCAGTCTAAGGCTAAAGACTCGAGAGGGCGCGTTAAGCCAGCTGTTTACCACACATGTACCCCTTGAACACCCAGTGAAAGGACACCACACAAGTGTTATGAAAATAAACAGTATATTTATTAAGAATCACAACAGCCCTGTACTCTTTATGAGGACAGGGTACTAAGCACAAACCAAATCTCTTTAGCAAATACTTCAAGTGCACAATTAAAACAAGTGTCCGAGGACACGGAAAGTTTAAGGTCTCGGGCGGACCCGATAAGGCAAGTCGGAAGCGAGGGACTCGGGACCCTAGAGTAAAGAGGCTATGCAGGCACCGAAATGCCGAGTTACCTAGCCACGAGGGCTGCAGCTGCACAAGTCTTACAGGCGTCGGGGTCTTCGCTGACGAGCCAGGAGCCGGAAGAAAAGGAGTTGCTGGCCGGCGACCAGTGCTGAATAGTTCGTAGAGATCCAAGCCTGGATCAGAGAGTGTTGATACCTGAAAGCAGAGGGGACCAAGTTCGTACTACTAGCCAGTAGTCAGAGGGTACCAGGAGGGCACCGGTTGGCCGTCACCTCGACCAGGTGAGTGGGCGACGCTAGGCTCTGCAGTCTCACGGACCAGGAGGCGTTGTCGGCGACCACGGTGGAGGTGCGAGCTGTCCCACGAAGGATGATGCTGTCGGCGTCGCTGGGCCCAGGATGGGGCAACAAGCCTTGGCAGATCTCAGGGCCACGTGGTGGGCCTAAGATGGCGTCTTGAGTGGACCAGGAGGGTCCGGGGTGCTTCTCGCAAAGATGGAAGCAAGGGCCAGTCTGGAGCAACCAGACCAGCAGTGTTGATTGTCGGTCGTCGTCAAGGAAGGGCACCAGCCAGCGGCTAGTGACCAGACAACGTGCTGAGCAGCGAGCAGAAGGGCCCCACGCAGATCGTGGAGATGCCGGGGGGCTGCACTTCGGTGCTGGAGCGGCTCAGGGTCGGGGCTTCTCAGACCCCAGAGCACTCACCAGAGAGTTACCTCGATGGTCGTGCTGGTTTTAAGAGCGTGCAGGTTCTGATGATGGCCGGTCCCTCGAGGTCTCGTCGCACCCACCGATCACAGCTGAGCTGATGACGTGGGTAGAGGTCAGAGGTGCCAGGGAAGCCGGTTCTCGTCGAGCTGGGCCGTCGGATCCTTGAGGAAGGACTTGCAGCAAACCGCAGAGTTCTTAGATGGTGCCCGCTGATGCAGGGTGACTACTCCTTAGTCACAAGGGAGAAATCTTGAGAAGAGTCTTGAATGTCCTTTCGTAGAAAGTAGTTCTTGAATCAAAGATGATCTAATTTGGAAGGGTCCCCGCTCCGGCCTTTATTCTAAAGAAAGGGGTGGGTACATGACTAGGTCCTGCCCTAAGGGTGGGACCAGGAAGGGGGGTAGTTACACCCCTCTCCCCTGCCGGACTTTCCCCAGGCCAGGGCTGCCGCCCCTGGAACTGGTTCTAACCGGCAGATGCGTAGTGAGCACCGGGGTGCCACTCCGCAGTCACCTTCTCGCAAAAGCCCTACCTACCCAGAATACACAAACCCTGTCTGGGACGGTGCGAACACCGCCCTCGACAGGAAACCCTTTGTCCGAGCGCTCCTCGCTGGAAGGACTCCCAGCAGCAGGAGGTCAGACTCGTGTCTGTGGTGGCAGCATCCATTTTGTGGAGCTGAGGCTTCAGTTAACTTTAACCGGGGTTCACAGTTACGTACATGTCGTGTCCCTCTAGAAGGGCGGAATGCTAACCTTGTCGCCAGAATTGGTGAGAGGGCAGCACCCCGATTCGTATGACACCTTACTCGACATGCCTTGATAACGCGACACCGAAGTTACCGATGTGGTACGCGTTATCATGGAACAGCCATTGGGTCTTGATTCCGCAAGCTGCAACCGGGCTCGGCTCGGGCCTGAACCTAGCTCACACGAGCCCACGCACTCTGCCTTCAGGATTGTTAAGGCCTGCCATAGGAGTGACTGATAGGAACTCGGGTGTCCATTGTATGGTTAGATATAGAACTACTATACCTAAAGCGAAGGGTGATTACACGACTTCGCCCCAGCTGTTGTGCAGCCAGTTGTGTCAAATTTAGGAGGCCAGCCAGGGGTGGCATAATACATGCTGCAGCCCCTGGCGGCCCTGGGTACACCTATGCCCTGAGTTACAGGGTCTGATAAGGTGGCCCAGTACCAATTGGAAATGTACCTAGGGTACATGGAATCCATTTTAAAGAGAGAGCAGTAGGCCTGGGGTCCTGATTGGCAGGATCCCAGGTCGACTATGTCCAAAACCAGCTAAAACACAGGGCAAAAAGTTGGGGGCAACCATAGTCAGGATGTACCTTCCTACAATGGTGCTCTAGCATGAGCTGGTATCCCGAGCTACTCAGTATGTCAGTCGATCCCCCGGTTTGTCTGCCTCTTCAGGAGGACCTTTTGTCGCAGCAGCAGGGGACGGTCCTACACCCGTACCTGTCCAGTCTCCACCTCCATGCTTGGAGATTGAGCGGCGACAGTTAAGGCCATTTTACTTGCCTCCTGAAGTCTGTAATGTCATTCTGGCAGCCAGGCGTCCCTCCACAAAGTCGGTATACGCCTGCAGGTGGAACAGATTTGTGGCATGGAGCATAGCAAAGGCTGTGGATGCTCTCAATGCCCCTCTTTCTGAGGTTCTCCTCTTCCTTCTTTCTCTTGCCCAGCAGGGCTCTGCTCTGGGCACTATCAAGTGTTACCTTTCTGCCCTTTCAGCCTTCTTGAGGCTTCCTGATCAGCCTTCTTTGTTCAAGTCCCCCATTGTCAACAGATTCTTAAAGGGCATCACTCATATGTTCCCTCCTGTTCCTTTCGTGATGCCCCAGTGGGACTGGAACCTGGTTCTAACTTACTTGATGTGCGCTCCCTTTGAGCCGCTTCATAACTGTCCTCTACGTCTTCTTACACTTAAGACTGCTTTCCTGGTTGCCATCACCTCTGGCAGGAGAGTGAGTGAGCTCCATGCTCTTTCCTCTAAACCTCCCTTCCTTTATGTCCATCCGGACAAGGTTGTGTTGCGTACAATACCCTATTTCCTGCCCAAGGTAGTCACAGCCTTCCACATCCGGCAGTCCATCACCTTGCCCACCTTCTTTCCGCCTCCGCATCCCTCGAAAGAGGAAGAGAGGCTCCACCGTCAGGACCCAAAACATGCGCTCTCTTACTATCTGGATCGCACACGCCAGTTCCGGGTGGATGACCAACTCTTTGTTGGTTACGTGGGTGCTAAGAAGGGACGGGCGGTGCTCAAGCGGACCATCTCTTGGTGGATCGTGTTGTGCATCCAAGCGTGTTACTGTGAGAAGTTGGCCTGATATGCAGTGCTCACTATTCTAGTGATCACAATGCATCAGTCCAAACGACCCTTATGGTGATTGGTTGTAAGTCAACCTTTTGAACCAGCTATCCTAGTAGCGTGGATACGAGCAGTCTTCGGGCTAAACTCTAGAGGGCGTGTTAAGCCAGCTGTTATACCATCACATATACCCCTTGAACACCAAGTGAAAGGACACCACACAAGTGTTATGAAAATAAACAGTGTATTTATTTAAGTCACAAGAGCCCTGGACTCTTTATGAGGACAGGGTACTAAGCACACAACAAAACTCTTATAAAAATACTTCAAGTTGCACAATTTACACAAATGCCCGAGGGGCACGAAAAACCATATTCTATGGAAGTGGAATGCGAAATTACTAGCAGGTAAGTACTGTACTAATAGGCTTTGGAATCGCTAGGACTACGTTACTGAACCTTCAGATTACTAGTAGGAGGCCTAGGGGACTCGGGTGCAGTGTGTGCACTCTCACGCGGGATGCGGGACAAAGTCTATGGGAGCTAGTAAAAACAAAGTTTAGTGTTCTCGGGCGAACCCGACCTGGTAGGAGGAAAACGAAAGTGGATCCTGACCCTTGGATAGTGAGGCTATGCTGGGGCACCGAAATTCCGAAGTTACCTAGCCCAGGGGCTGCGGCTGCATAGGTCTGTTTAGACGTCGGGAATCCTCGCTGACGAACCAGGAGCCTGAAGAAAGAAATTGCTGGCAGACGACCAGTGAAGATAGTTCGAAGTGATCCAAGCCTGGATCTTGAAGATAGATGACACCTGAAAGCAGAGGGGACCAAGTTCGTAACTACTAGCCAGTAGTCAGAGGGCACCAGGAGGGCACCGGATGGTAGTCACCTCGACTAGGTGAGTGGGCGACGCTGGGCTATGCAGTCTCACGGACCAGGAGGCGTTGTCGGCGACCAGGATGGAGGTGCGAGCTGTCCCACGATGGTTGATGCTGTCGGCGTCGCTGGGCCCAGGATTGGGGCAACAATCCTTGGCAAATTCAAGCCCACGCGGTGGACCTAAAATGGCGTCTTGAGTGGACCAGGAGGGTCCGGGGTGCTCCTCTTTTGGAAGGGAGCAAGGGCCAGTCTGGAGCAACCAGACCAGCGGCAGTGATGTCGTCGGGCGTCGTTAAGAAGGCCACAAGCCAGCGGGCTAGTAGCCAAACAACGCGGTGAGCAGCAAAAAGCAGAAGGGCCCCACGCAGATCGTGGAGATGCTGGGAGGCTGGACTTCGGTGCTGGAGCTGCTCAGGGTCGGGGCTTCTCGGACCCCAAAGCACTCACCAGAGGATCCCTCGGCGGTCGTGCTGGATAGAAGTCGTGCAGTTCTGATGATGGCCGGTCCCTCGAGGTCTCGTCGCACCTACGGTTCTCAGCTTAGCTGTAGAGGTAGGTAGAGGTCAGAGGTGCCAGGGAAGCCGGGTCTCGTCGTGCTGGTCCGTCGGATTCCTGAGGAAGGACGTGCAGCAAACCGCAGAGTTCTTAGTTGGTGCCTGCGGATGCAGGGTGACTACTCCTTAGCCACAAGGGAGAAATCTTGAGAAGAAGTCGAGAGTTCCTTTTGTAGAAAGTAGTTTCTTGATTCAAAGATGATCTAATTTGGAAGGGTCCCCGCTCCTGCCTTTATCCTAAAGAAAGGGGTGGGTACGCGACTAGGTCCTGCCCTAGGGGTGGGACCAGGAAGGGGGGTGGTTACACCCCTCTCCCATGCCGGACTTTCCCCAGGCCAGGGGCTGGTGTGCCACTGGAACTGGTTCTAGCCGGCAGATGCGTATTGAGCACCGGGGTGCCAATTGCAGTCACCTTCCTGTAAAGCCCTGCCTACCCAGGATACACAAAACCCTGTCTGGGATGGTGCTAGCACCGCCACTGACAGGAAACCCTTTGTCCAAGCTCTCCTCGCTGGAAGGACTCCCAGCAGCAGGAGGTCAGACTCGTGTCTGTGGTGGCAGCATCCATTTTGTGGAGCTGAGGCTTCAGTTAACTTTAACCGGGGTTCACAGTTACGTACATGTCGTGTCCCTCTAGAAGGGTGGAATGCTAACCCCGTCGCCAGAATTGGCGAGGGGTTAGTATTCCAATTCGTATGACACCTTACTCGACATGTTTTGATAAAGCGATACCAAAGATGGCATTTAACCGCGAGGATTATAATGCACTTAAAAGTATATGGTATGCGTTATCATGGAACTGCTATTAGGACTTCCGCAAGCTGCAAACGGGCTCAGCTCATGCCAGAGCACCATCTCACAAGATTCCAAGCACTCTGCCTTCAGGATTGCCAAGGCCTGCCATAGGAGTGACTGATAGGAATCCGTGTGTCCATTTTGGGGTTAGATATAGGTATACTATATCTAAAGCAAAGGGTGATTACACCACCTTGCCCCAGCTGTCGTGCAGCCAGTTGTGTCGGATTTAGATGGCCATCCAGGGGTGGCATAATACATGCTTCAGCCCCTGGTAGGCCCTGGGTACACCTATGCCCTGAGTTACAGGGTCTGATAAGGTGGCCCAGTTCCAATTGGATAATGCACCTAAGGTACACATGTCAATTTAGTGAGAGAACAGCTAGGCTGTGGGTCTGATTGGCAGGCCCACAGCCAGAGAAAGTCGTAAACCAGTGAAACAAAAGCAAAAGATCTGGGTGATCATAGGATTGCAGACCCTACTCTCCTACATGACCCCCCCCCCCCCCCCAAAAAAAACTTTGGGACAATAAACTAACCTTGACCAGGTGAGTCTTCTTGTTCTAAGTGGAAAAACCTGGAGAGCCCATCTGCATTGCCATGATCAGTGCCAGGTCTATGCTCCACTGTAAAATCCATCCCCTGTAGGGAAATGGACCACCTAAGCAGTTTGGGGTTTTCACCCTTCATCTGATTTAGCCATAAGAGGGGCTTATGGTCGGTCTAAATCTTGAAATAAATGCCAAACAAGTATGGCCTCAGTTTCTCCAGGGCCCAAAGGCCTCCCTCTCAATAGCTGACCAATTTTTCTCTCTGGGGGTCAGCCTTCTGCTTATAAAAGCAGTGGGCTGGTCATTACTGTAGGAGAGTAGGGTCTGCAATCCTATGATCACCCAGATTTTTTGCTTTTGTTTCACTGGTTTACGACTTTCTCTGGCTGTGGGCCTGCCAATCAGACCCACAGCCTGGCTGCTCTCTCTCTAAATTACAACATGTACCCTAGGTGCATTTACCAATTGGTACTGGGCCCCCTTATCAGACCCTGTAACTCAGGGCATAGGTGTACCCAGGGCCTACCAGGGGCTGAAGCAGGTATTATGCCACCCCTGGCTGGCCTCCTAAATTTGACACAACTGGCTGCATGACAGCTGGGGCAAAGTCGTGTAATCACCCTTTGCTGTAGATATAGTATACCTATATCTAACCCTAAAATGGACACACAGATTCCTATCAGTCACTCCTATGGCAGGCCTGAAGTTTCAGTGGGCCCAGCATCAGGGCAACTTGTCCGACCACGTCTTGATCTCGGAGGGCACTGCGAGACAACTGCAGTGGTGGCTTACGGACCGCGATTGGGTCAGAGGCAGATCCCTCTCCCTTCCCCAACCGGAGCACGTTGTTGTGACGGATGCGTCCCTCCAGGGCTGGGGAGGCCACTTGGGAGAGGCAGAGATCAGAGGCATCTGGTCTCCGGCGGAGTCCCGGCTCCATATAAACCTGTTGGAGCTCCGGGCGATTCGTTTGGCACTGAAAGCATTCCTCCCCTTTGTCAGCGGGAGTGTGGTGCAGGTGTTCACGGACAACACCACCGCCATGTGGTACTGCAACAAGCAGGGCGGGGTGGGGTCGTGGACCCTTTGCCAGGAGGCTCTGCGCCTCTGGCAGTGGCTGGAACGTCAGGGCGTGACTCTGACGGTTCAACACCTGGCAGGTTCTCTGAACGCCAGGGCAGACGAACTCAGCCGTCGGTGCTCGATGGATCACGAATGGCGTCTGAACCCGGACGTGGCGCAAGGCCTCTTTCTGCAATGGGGAGAGCCTTGGTTAGATCTATTCGCCACAGAAGAGAACGCGCAATGTCATCAGTTCTGCGCGTTGGAGTTTCCAAGACGGCACTCGCACGGCGACGCCTTTCGGCGCGAGTGGAGTTGCGGTCTGTTATACGCCTTTCCGCCTATACCACTTCTGCCCAGAGTGCTAAAGAAGATCAGGCGCGACCGGGCCCAAGTCATCCTTGTGGCTCCGGACTGGGCTCGAAGGTACTGGTATACCGAGCTACTCAGCATGTCAGTCGGTCCCCCGATCCGCCTGCCCCTTCAGGAGGACCTTCTGTCGCAGCAGCAGGGGACGGTCCTCCACCTGAACCTGTCCAGCCTCCACCTCCATGCGTGGAGATTGAGCGGCGACAGTTGAGGCCATTTGACTTGCCTCCTGAAGTCTGTGATGTGATTCTGGCAGCCAGGCGTCCCTCCACAAAGTCGGTATACGCCTGCCGGTGGAACAGATTTGTGGCATGGTGCACAGCAAAGGCTGTGGACCCTCTTTCTGCCCCTCTTTCCGAGGTTATCCTCTTTCTTCTCTCTTGCCCAGCAGGGCTCTGCTCTGGGCACTATCAAGGGCTACCTTTCTGCCCCTTCGGCCTTTCTAAGGCTGCCTGATCAACCTTCTTTGTTCAAGTCCCCTATTGTAACAAGGTTCTTGAAGGGCATCACTCACATGTATCCTCCTGTTCAGTTTGTGATGCCTCAGTGGGACTTGAACCTGGTTCTAACCTTCTTGATGTGTGCTCCCTTTGAGCCACTTCATTCCTGTCCTCTCCGTCTTCTGACTTTGAAGACGGCCTTCCTGGTCGCCATCACCTCTGCCAGGAGAGTGAGTGAGCTCCAGGCTCTTTCTGTCAAACCTCCTTTCCTGTCCATTCATCCTGACAAGGATGTCTCTGCTTTTCACATCGGGCAGTCCATCACCCTCCCCTCCTTCTTCCCGCCTCCGCATCCTTCAAAGGATGAAGAGCGGCTCCATCGTCTGGACCCAAAACGTGCGCTTTCATTTTATATGGATCGCACACGCCAGTTCCGGGTGGATGACCAACTGTTTGTTGGCTACGTGGGTGCGAAGAAGGGTCGGGCGGTACATAAACGGACCATCTCTCGGTGGGTCGTTCTGTGCATCAAGGCGTGCTACTCTTTGGCTCGGAAGGAGCTTCCTGTTGGGCTGAGGGCCCATTCCACTCGGGCCACGGCGGCTACTACTGCCCTGGGCCGGGGAGTCCCTTTGCAGGACATTTGCCAGGCGGCTACGTGGGCCTCGCTGCACACTTTTGCAAGGCACTACTGCCTGGACAGTCAAGTCCGGAGGGATGGCTTCTTCGGCCGTTCGGTCCTTCAGGACTTTCTGGTGTAGGATTGTATTGGTTCGCAGACCCACCACCGGGGTTGGTATTGCTGGGGTATCTATTCTAAGGTAAGGAATCTAACACTAACCTGTTTCTTTCAGAAGAACAAGTTACTTACCTTCGGTAACGATATATCTGTAAGAAACAGTAGTTAGTATTAGATTCCTTACCGCCACACCCATCCTCCCCATTCTGCGAACTGATACCTAGGGTTAAGGACATCCCTTTCAGGGCCCTAGTTTCAAATGGCACCAGTGTTGGTTCTCACATGGCTCTGCGTGTTCTGGCGCGGAAAAGCTGTGTACAAAGAACTGACGTCAGCGCGCGGAGGCGGCGTCTATATACTCCAGCGACGTCATCACGGCGCACGCCGCCGACGACGGACGCGGAGCCGCAGGGGACGCCTGCAGACGACGCCTACCGACACGCAGGGGTTCTGCTAAGCAAAAGTTTCCGGATCCAGACTGACGCCTGGGGATATTCAAAGGTAAGGAATCTAATACTAACTACTGTTTCTTACAGATATATCGTTACCGAAGGTAAGTAACTTGTTCTTCAGGCTCCATAGACTACAACGAGGATTCCCAACGTCTTTAGAACCCTATGCAGCCGCGGCCCCTGGGCTAGGTAACCTGAGCATTTCGGTGCTCCAATGTAGGTTCACTATCCAAGTGTCCAGATCCTTTTTCGTTTTTAGTCTACCTAGTCGGATTCGTCCGGAAACAGTGACTTTACAAATACTAGCCTCCATAGACTTTGTCCCGCATCTGCACCCGATCTCCCTAGGCCTCCTGCTCCTAACCTTAGGGTTCAGTAGTGTAGTCCTGGCGATCCTGAAGCCTCTGGATCTTGTTACTTACCTGCTAGTATTTTGCATTTCACTTTTAGTGTATATGGTTTTTCGTGCCCCTCGGGCATTTGTGTAAATTGTGCGACTTAAAGTTTTTTCTTAAGAGTTTTGTATTGTGCTTAGCTCCCTGACTCATAAAGAGTTCAGGGTAGACTTGGTATTAATAAATATACTTTATTTTTATAACAACTTGTGTGTTGTCCTTTCACTTGGTGTTCAAGGGGTATATGTGATGGTATAACAGCTGGCTTAACACGCCCTCTAGAGTTTAGCCTAAAGACTGCTCTTGTCCATGCTACTAGGATAGCTGGTCTATAAGGTTGACTTACAACCAATCTTTAATAAGGGTCGTTTGGTGTGATACACAGTGATCACTAGAATAGTGAGCACTATGTATCAGGCCAACTTCTCACACTGGGGATATTCTAAGGTAAGGAATCTAACACGAACTACTGTTTCTTGCAGATATATCGTTACCGAAGGTAAGTAACTTGTGCATTTGGTCAATTCTGTGAATGCTTGACAATGATGTAGTTCTAGTTTGAATCACTAAAGTTACCAAGTATTTTTTTTTCCAAACTAAGAATTGAGTCTCAGCTAAAGATGGAAAACCAGAAGTTGAAGGAAGCAGCAAGAAATGATTTGATATCTGAAGCATCACAGGACCCTCTTCCAACACCTGCTGGAAAACCTGAAGCTCCAGTTGAAAATAACGATCATGTTCCTTCTAAATGTCATGAATCCACAACACAGGAAACAATTATTTTGGATTCCCCAAAAAGTAGTATTTTTGATCCCAGATCAAAAGCATTATCGTTGCCTCGACCGACACAGTTCTTTGACAACTCAAATTTGGGAACAATTTCGGGTATGTATCATTTGTTAGAGCATAGTAGAACGAAGTTAAATGAGTGAGTTGTTTATTTGTATATTTCTCCATGAGGGGATATCAATTGATGATCATAAACACTGATCTTGTACAAAAAAAGCATTTATAACAACCTCTTTACAGATTACTTTAACAGAATGTTTGTTTTCCTTTATAAACAAGGCAATTTAAAATATATCTTATTAGTGTTAAACTAAGGGACTGAATCTACTTTACTGTAGTGAGTATTTTAAAGATAAGCGAATTAAAGTAATTAAATAGACCATGATCGAGAGCAGTTTCATGGTGACAAAATAGAACACTACACTGTCCCTGCAATGTTATATGTGCTGGTTCTCTCTCTTGGCATTCTCTCGACAAAAAAAGGCATCATATATTATTCACTGAAAAGAACACAGGTTAAAATAACGTTATTGTTTGGTGAATTTGTCAACGTTTTGAAATGTAAAAAATACACAGAAATTTACCAGTTATAAATAGCAGACCTTACTATAACTTGCACCCCTGCTGTGCACTGCTTATTAACTTACATATTACGTCGCTCATTACATCATTGATGACATCACTTATGACTTCAAGCAATTAGTGTGCTAGTGTGTTTACGTATTGGCAGGTAACTACCATATTACTTTTCTACCGGAATTTGTACAGCCTTGGTCCAGCTGATGGATGTGTTTTCAAAACATATGTGCTCCTAATGCATCATAGGTGTGTGGAGTTATTAAACACATTAGAAACGTTTGCACCCAAGACTGTGTGCATGTATCTGAAAGAGACACGTTAATGATAGATTCCTTACCTTAGAATATCCCCAGGCGTCAGACTAGATTCAGAAATTTTTTGCGTAGCAGGACCCATGCGCGTCAGTAGGCGTCGTCCGCTGCTCCACGTCCGTCGTTGGCGTTGTGGGCGCCGTGATGACGTCGTCTGAGTATATAGACGCCGCCTCCGCGTGCTGACGTCAGTTCTTCTTTTTTCCGCGCCAGCAAGCGCAGATTTGGAAAAAGTTGTACCCTAGTCACTTTTTGACTAAATTTTTGAGATCCTTTTTGATCTATTTTCGAAGTCTGCTCGACTCTGAGGGTGCCGGTAGGGATGCCCGGGTTCAAGCCCTGCGCCGACTGATGTTGGTTACCGACCCCCATCGCCGGTGCCTGCACTGTTTAGGCCTGGACCATGACGACAAGTCCTGCTCCGACTGCCGGGCCCTGACTTCTAAAGCTAGACTGGAGCGGTCCCGTAAGCGACTCGATTTCGGCAGTCCGCCCCGCACCGCTTGAGGTCCTGGTCCGAAAGGAGGTCGAGGGACCAGTCACGGGGCCGGAGCCCCCACAGTTCCGGCCCCGTCGCTCTTCTGACTACCCCCGACGCTCGTGCCACGCGTCCGGGGGTTCGGGCAACACCACCCACACGGCTCCGCTGGAGCCGCAGGGGTCGGGCCTGCTCCATACCCGCCGGTCCCTGGGCAGAACGCGACGCCGGGGGAGATTGCAGACTTCCTCATGGCCATGAGGTCGCTCGCTCCTCCGCCTGGTTCCGCGGCGCCTTCGGGTCAAGCGGTTCCGACTGGGTCCCCAAGCGGGTTGGGTGCTTAGATGCCGGCGGGTGCTTTCGGCTCCGGCGCCATCGGCGACTTCGGTCCCGACGCTGCAGAGCCCCACTGGGTCCGGTTCCGGATCCGGGTTGCCGCCGGTCGACCTCACGACCTCGCTGGCGTCTGCCCCGAGAGTGTCGCCCCTGGCGCCGTCCCCGGACGACGTCGTCCCTGGTCCTGCCCTCGATTCCGGTCCGGCGCCGGAGCGGCGCCGCTCTCGACGCCGCTGGGAGATTTTTATTTCTATGACCCTGACCCATCTTTTGAGCCTGAGTACCAGGCGGTGGGTGATGAGGAGGATTGGGAGGGGTCTGAGGAGCCTCTGGCACATGAGTGTGTTTTCTGAGGACTGGACAGGAGAGCTTGGGGTTGCCAGTGGTCTGGACACTTAGCCCGACACTGGTTTTGTCTCCCTTCCTAGCGTGTCTACAGAGGAGGGGGCTACCTATAGTGTGGTGCTGATGAGAGCGGCCAAGGCCTTGGGCCTTGAGCTCCCCGTCGCGACCGTGAGGAATAACCTCCTCACTGAGGTCCTTAAACCGCAGTCAAGCTCGGCCGAGCCTCTGCTCCAGTTTAATGAGGCCCTATCAGACATTCTTCTGGGCACTTGGTCCAGGCCCGCCACAGGGCAGCCTGTGAATAGGAGCGTGGCCAGGCGCCACCGCCTGGCTCCGGGCGACCCTTGCTTTCTGTCTACCCACCCCACCCCTGAGAGCTTGGTTATCCAAGCCTCCAATTCCCAGACCGCATTCCCGTCGGCTTCCCCCGACCGGGAATCCAAGAGGTACGAGAATTTCGGTAAGAGGGTATTCTCCTCCCTAAGTTTGGGATTGCGGTCAGTCAATACTGCGTGCCTCTTGGGCCGCTACACCCACTCTCTGTGGGACAGGGTCGCGACCGTGCTGCCAGAATGCCCGGTGGAGGTCCGGGCTAAACTCGGCCAGGCCCTTGTGGAAGGCCGCGATGCGGCACGTTACTCCATCCGGTGTGGGCTGGACACTACCAACTCTCTAGGCAGAGCGATGGCAACGACAGTGACAATTCGTCGTCACGCCTGGTTGAGGTCCGCCAATTTCTCGGCCGATGTCCAAAACACACTTATGGACATGCCGTTCGATGGCCGTCGCCTCTTTGGCGATAAGGCAGACCATGCGCTTGAGCGCTTTAAGACTCCAGGGCTACGGCCAAGTCCTTGGGCCTCTCGGCCAAGCGCCAGCAAACGGCTGCTTTTCGCTCCTTTCTTTGTCAAGGAAGGGGGGCCCCCACACGTCCTGTCAGCCATGGGCCGCAGACTACCATCCAGCGCGGTGGCGGACGTGGAAACTGCTGTGGCGGCGGTCGGGGACAACAGCTAGGCCAGTCCACACCTACCCCTGCAGCATCCGCCTCGAAATCCTCCTAGTCCGTGCTTTCAGGCCCATGTGACGCCAGTGGGGGTCAGGGTTCGCCATCACCACCACCGCTGGCGCACTGTCACTTCAAACAAGTGGGTGCTGCAAATCGTCCGAAGGAGCTACTCCCTCCCCTTCGAGGCGACCCCTCCAGCCATGTCACCGCAGTGCCACCGCGTGTCAGGGGATCACTTGCGACTTCTACAAGAGGAAGTTACCGCCCTCTTGGCCAAGGGGGCCATAGAGCGCGTTCCTGGGCCAGAAGTAGGGTGTGGTTGTTACTCCTACTACTTTCTGGTACCCAAGGAGGGCAAAGGGGGCCTACGCCCTATATTGGACCTGCGGAACCTCAACGGCTTCCTCCGGAAGGAGAAGTTCAAGATGCTGACATTGGCTCAGGTCTTAGCGGCCCTAGACCCTGGAGACTGGATGGTAGCGTTGGACTTGCAGGACTCTTATTTTCACATCCCCGTCCTGCCGTCCCACCGGTGTTACCTGCGGTTCACGGTAGGCCTCGAGCACTTTGTTTACCGTGCTCCCCTTTGGCCTTACCAGCGCTCCACGGGTGTTCACGAAAGTGATGGCGGTGGTGGCAGCTCATCTGCGCAGATTAGGGGTTTCAGTCTTCCCCTACCTCGACGACTGGTTGTTGAAGGCGGGCTCGCCCCAGACAGTCGTCAGCCACCTCCAGACTACGGCCGACCTCCTGCACCTGCTGGGGTTCTCCATCAATGTGCCGAAGTCACACCTGTGTTCCTCTCAGAAGCTCCTCTTCATCGGAGCGGTTCTCGACTCGGCGCAGTTTCGAGTTTATCCTCCAGAACAGCGGGTTCGGGATATTCAGGCTCTGATTCCGATCTTTCAGCCTTTATCCCAAGTCTTGGTCCGGTTGACGCTGCGGCTTCAAGAGGGCCCACTTCACTCGGGCCACGGCGACTACTACTGCCCTGGGCCGGGGAGTCCCCTTGAGGGACATTTGCCAGGCAGCTACGTGGGCCTCGCTACACACATTCGCAAGGCACTACTGCCTTGACAGCCAAGTCCGGAGGGATGGCTTCTTTGGCCGTTCCGTCCTCCAGGACTTTCTGGTTTGATTATTGGTTCGCAGACCCACCACCGGGGTTTGTATTGCTGGGGTATCTATTATAAGGTAAGGAATCTATCACTAACTTGTCTCTTTCAGATGCACAAGTTGTGAGAAGTTTGCCTGATATATGATGCTCACTAATTCTAGTGATCACCTTGTATCAGTCCTAACAACCCCTATGGTGATTGGTTGTAAGTCAACCTTATACACCAGCTATCCTAATGGTAGCATGGACAAAGCAGTCTTAGGCTAAACTCTTTTGGCATGTGAAGCCAGCTGTTTTACCACATATAACCCCTTGAATACCAGATGAAAGGACACCACACAGGTTGTTATGAAAATAAACAATATATTTATTAATAGCAAACACCTCTGAACTCTTTGAGGTCAGAGGGCTAAGCACATGACTTTGGAAAAATAAGTTTAAGTTGCACAAATACAATGTTGCCCTAGGGGCACGTCAAACCATATACTAAACAAGTGGTATAAGGAAATCGATGAAAGGAAAGGAGCTGTCCAGAGGCTGTAGGATCGCTGGGACTACACTACCCTAACCTTAGGTAAGTAATAGGAGGCCCACGGAATGCGTGTGCAGAGTGTGAACTCACACGCGAGATGCGTAACCAAGTCAATGGACAGTACAGTTTACGAAAAAGGTGAGTACGGACAGATCTGAAAGAAACACGTTAGTGTTAGATTCCTTACCGGAGAATATCCCCAGGCGTCAGTCTGGATCCGGAAACTTTTGCGTAGCGGTACCCGTGCGCGTCGGTAGGCGTCGTCTGCAGGCGTCTCCTGCGGCTCCGCGTTCGTCGTCGGCGTCGTGCGCCGTGATGACGTCGCTGGAGTATATAGACGCCGCCTCCGCGCGCTGACGTCAGTTCTTCTTTTTTCCGCGCCAGTGGACGCAGATCTGAAGAGCGGTACCCGGTCTTTTGACCAAGTTATTTCAAACTTATATCTATCTTTTGTGCCTGGTAGGATGCCCGGTTTCAAAAACTGTGACGGTTGTGACCGCACGATTTTCGGTCACGGACCATCACCGACTCTGTCTCCGGTGCCTGGGCCCCGACCACGACGTCGACTCCTGCGTCGATTGCCGGGCTCTGACGAACAAGGCTAGGCGGGAGCGGTCCCGCAAGCTACTCGAGCTCCGGGTGTCGGCCCCGCGTCGAGAGCGGTCGCGGTCCGGACGGAGGTCCAGGGAGCGTTCGAGGGAGCGGTCGCGGAGCCGCGCCGGGCGCTCCGGAAGTCGACATCACTCATCGAGTTCATCAGGTAAGAAACACAAGAAGTCGGGGCGTCGTCATCGTACCCCCGACTCCCCCCGACGCTCGCGCGATGCGGCCGGGGGTTCGGGTGACCCCAACCCCGCGGCTCCGCGAGAGTCGCCGGCGCGGCCTGCCCCATACCCTCAGGTCCCTGGGCAAGGTGCGACGCCTGAGGAGATAGGGCCCTCATGGCCACGAGGAATGCCTCTATCTCCTCCGGCGGGTTCCACGGCGCCTACGGGCCCAGTGCACCCGTCCGGGGGCCCTAGCGGTCCAGCTGACCCTACCTCGACGCCGTCGGATGCTCCGACACCGGCGCCGCCGACGGCGCCGACACCGGCGCCGCTAGGGCCTTCAGGGTCGACGCCGGATGGACGTCCATCCAACCCGGCGCCGATTCCATCGGGGTTGCCCCCGGCGCCGCCTCCGCGCGACGCCGGTTCCTCGGTGCCGCCTTCGGGCGGCACTGAGGCTCTGGCTCCGGGTGGCGCCGTCCCCATACCCTCACCGAATCCGGACGCGGAGTCGGACCGGCGTCGCTCGACGCCGGGCTCGACGCCGATGGGGCCTGTCGACCCCGTGGAGCCGGTCTACATGGTTGACACCGACTATGGTGATGATGTAGAGTACGGTGAGGGCTGGGAGGGGTCTGAGGACCCTCTGTCACGTGAGTGTCAGTATGACATGGACTGGACAGGTGATTTGGGGGACGCCAGTGGTTTAGATGACTCTCCTAACCCTGGTTTTGTCTCTCCTTCTTCCGTGGCATCGGAGGAGGGAGCTGCCTATTCAGTGGTGTTGATGAGGGCTGCCAAGGCCTTAAACCTTGCTCCCCGTCGCGGCCGTGAGGCCTAACATCCTCACTGAGGTCTTCAAACCGCGGTCATGCCCTCAGGAGCCTCTGCTGCCGTTTAACGAAGCCTTATCAGACGTTCTGTTGGGCACGTGGTCCAGGCCCTCTTCAGGTGTGCCTGTTGATCGGAACGTGGCCAGACGCCACCGTCCTTGTCCGGACGACCCCAAGTTCCTGTCCACCCACCCCACCCCTGAGAGCCTGGTGATCCAGGCCTCTACCTCCCAGTCCGCATTCCCGTCGGCCCCGCCCGATCGGGAATCCAAGAGGTATGACCAATATGGCAAGAAGGTCTTCTTGTCCCTGAGTTTAGGACTGCGGTCTTGCAACACCGCTTGCCTCTTGGGCCGCTACACCCACTCTGTGTGGGATACGGTCGCGGAGCTGCTGCCAGAATGCCCCATGGAGGTGCGGGCAAAACTCGGCAAAGCTGTAGCTGAGGGCCGAGATGCAGCTAGATATTCTATTCGATGTGGTCTTGATACGACCGACTCGCTAGGCAGAGCGATGTCCACGACGGTGGCGATTCGTCGCCACGCCTGGTTGAGATCCGCCAACTTCTCGGCAGCTCCATGCTTGGAGATTGAGCGGCGGCAATTGAGGCCATTTGACTTGCCTCCTGAAGTCTGTAATGTAATTCTGGCAGCCAGGCGTCCGTCCACGAAATCGGTATACGCCTGTCGGTGGAACAAGTTTGTGGCATGGTGCACAGCAAAGGCTGTGGATCCTCTTTCTGCCCCTCTCTCCGAGGTTCTTCTGTTCCTTCTCTCTCTTGCCCAGCAGGGCTCTGCTCTGGGCACTATCAAGGGCTACCTTTCTGCCCTTTCGGCCTTTCTTAGGCTTCCTGATCAGCCTTCTTTGTTCAAGTCCCCAATTGTAACGAGATTCTTGAAGGGCATCACACACATGTATCCTCCTGTTCCGTTTGTGATGCCTCAGTGGGACTTGAACCTGGTTCTAACCTTTTTAATGTGTGCTCCCTTTGAGCCCCTTCATTCTTGCCCTCTCCGTCTCCTGACTTTAAAGACGGCTTTGCTGGTTGCCATCACCTCTGCCAGGAGGGTGAGTGAGCTCCAGGCTCTTTCTGTCAAACCTCCTTTCTTGTCCATCCATCCTGACAAGGTGGTTCTGAGGACTAGACCTTCTTTCCAGCCCAAAGTAGTTTCTGCTTTCCATATCGGGCAGTCCATCACCCTCCCTTCCTTCTTCCCGCCTCCGCATCCTTCAAAGGATGAAGAGCGGCTCCATCGTCTGGACCCAAAACGTGCGTTTTCATTTTACATGGATCGCACACGCCAGTTCCGGGTGGATGACCAACTGTTTGTTGGCTACGTGGGTGCGAAGAAGGGACGGGGGGTACATAAACGGACCATCTCGCGGTGGGTCGTTCTCTGCATCAAGGCGTGCTACTCTTTGGCTCGGAAGGAGCCTCCTGTTGGGCTGAGGGCCCATTCCACTCGGGCCACGGCGGCTACTACTGCCCTGGGCCGGGGAGTCCCCTTGCAGGACATTTGCCAAGCGGCTACGTGGGCCTCGCTGCACACCTTTGCGAGGCACTACTGCCTGGACAGTCAAGTCCGGAGGGATGGCTTCTTTGGCCGTTCTGTCCTCCAGGACTTTCTGGTGTAGGAATGTATTGGTTCGCAGACCCACCACCGGGGTTGGTATTGCTGGGGTATCTATTCTAAGGTAAGGAATCTAACACTAACGTGTTTCTTTCAGATGAACAAGTTACTTACCTTCGGTAACAATATATCTGTAAGAAACATTAGTTAGTGTTAGATTCCTTACCGAACCCACCCATCCTCCCCGTTCTGCGAACTGATACCTAGGGTTAAGGACATCCCTTTCAGGGCCCTAGTTTCAAATGGCACCAGTGTTGGTTCTCTCATGGCTCTGCGTCTTCTGTCGCGGAAAAGCTGTGTACAAAGAACTGACGTCAGCGCGCGGAGGCGGCGTCTATATACTCCAGCGACGTCATCACGGCGCACGCCGCCGCCGACGGACGCGGAGCCGCAGGAGACGCCTGCAGACGACGCCTACCGACGCGCAAGGGTACTGCTACGCAAAAGTTTCCGGATCCAGACTGACGCCTGGGGATATTCTAAGGTAAGGAATCTAACACTAACTAATGTTTCTTACAGATATATCGTTACCGAAGGTAAGTAACTTGTTCTTCTGACTAGTTAGGACTAAAACGACTGGAAATCTGGATACTAGGAGAGTTAATCTACCCTTGAGCACCGAAATGCCTCCTGGTCCACGTGGCTGCAGAGTCAAGTGTCCACTCTTCACCTGATCGCGACGACGACATCTGGTTCCTTCCTGGTTCCACTCCAGTCACTGGCTAGTGACTTTGAACATTGTCCCCTCTGCTTTCAGGGTTTCAGCACTCCTGATCCACACTTGGATCACACCGGACACCTTCCTCCTGGTCGCCTGCAGCATCTTTTCTTTCAGGCTCCATAGACTCCAACGCAGAAACCCGACACGACTTCGCACCTATGCACCCACAGCCGTGGGTGAGGTAACAAGAGCATTTCGGTGCTCACGGGTAGATTGACTCTCCTAGTGTCCAGTTTCACAGTCGTTTTAGTCCTAACCAGTCAGGATTGTCCGTACTCACCTTTTTCTTGAACTGTACTGTCCATAGACGTTGTTACGCATCTCGCGTGTGAGTTCCCACTCTGCACACACGTCCCGTGGGTCTCCTATTACTTACCTCAGGTCAGGATAGTGTAGTCCCAGTGAACCTACAGCCTCTGGACAGCTCCATTCCTTCTATCGATTTCCTTATACCATTTATTTAGTATATGGTTTGTCGTGCCCCTAGGGCACCATTGTAATTTGTGCAACTTACTTGTATTTTTCCTAAGAGATTGTCATGTTCTTTGCCCTCTGACCTCAAAGAGTTCAGGTTGTTATTAATAAATATATTGTTTAGTTTCATAAGAACCTGTGTGGTGTCCTTTCATCTGGTATTCAAGGGGTTATACGTGGTAAAACAGCTGGCTTCACATGCCAAAAGAGTTTAGCCGAAGACTGCTTTGTCCATGCTACCATTAGGATAGCGGGTCTATAAGGTTGACTTGCAACCAATCACCATAAGGGTTGTTTGGACTGATACAAGGTGATCACTAGAATTAGTGAGCATCATATATCAGGCCAACTTCTCACAGTCTTCACCATAGGGAATCTCTACCTGTGGTGTGTTTTGGCAAAGTAAAAGGCTGGTGCTGGGATGGAGTACTGAAGTGAGGCTCCACTAATGTTTGGCTCAACTTCCTCCAATCACTATCCACCATATATGCCTTTCTTTCCAGGACTGAGTTGCAGTGTGCTCTCAGGGTCAACCTCTGGCTACCTAAAGCTGGAGGCTGGGTCCCTCTGTTTGGCTTACTGGAGGGACAGGTCAGGTTTGGCGCCCTTAGGTCCCAGGTTTGGCTGTGCCGAACAGTGTCCATCTGTGGGAGGTCCCTAACTAAGTTTAAGGGGGATCCCTCAGGAGTTTGTTTTATTTTCACCTGGCTAGGACTGCTAGCCTTTGTGAGAAGGTGGCCTGATATGCAGTGCTCACTATTCTAGTGAACACTATGTATCAGTCCAGCAACCCTTATTGATGATTGGTTGTAAGTCAACCTTATAGACCAGCTATCCTAGTAGCGTGGATACGAGCAGTCTAAGGCTAAAGACTCGAGAGGGCGTGTTAAGCCAGCTGTTTACCACACATATACCCCTTGAATACCAAGTGAAAGGACACCACACAAGTGTTATGAAAATAAACAAGATATTTATTAAGAATCACAACAGCCCTGTACTCTTTATGAGGACAGGGTACTAAGCACAAAACAAAACTCTTACGAAAATACTTAAGTTAGCACAGTGTATACAAATGCCCGAGGGGCACGGAAAACCATATACTCTGAAAGTGAAATGCGAAATTACTAGCAGGTAAGTACAGTACTAATAGGCTTAGGAATCGCTAGGACTTGACTATAGAATCTTCAGATTACTCCTAGGAGGCCTAGGGGACTCGGGTGCAGTGTGCGCACTCTCACGCGTGATGCGGGACAAAGTCTATGGTAGCTAGTAATGACAAAGTTAGTGTTCTCGGGCGAACCCGACCTGGTAGGAGGAAAACGAAAGTGGATCCTGACCCTTGGATAGTGAGGCTATGCTGGGGCACCGAAATGCCGAAGTTACCTAGCCCAGGGGCTGCAGCTGCTTAGGTCTCAAAAGACGTCGGGAATCCTCGTAGACGGACCAGGAGCCTGGAAGAAAGAAGTTGCTGGCAGGCGACCAGTGAAGAAAGTTCGATGGATCCAAGCCTGGATCGAAGGAAGATGACACCTGAAAGCAGAGGGGACCAAGTTCGTGACTACTAGCCAGTAGTCAGGTGGCACCAGGAGGGCACCGGATGGTAGTCACCTCGACTAGGTGAGTGGGTGACGCTGTGCTCGCAGATCTCACGGACCAGGAGGCTTGTCGGCGACCAGGATGGAGGAGCGAGCTGTCCCACGATGGATGAAGCTGTCGGCGTCGCTGGACCCAGGATTGGGCAACAAAGCCTTGGCAAATTCAAGCCCACGCGGTGGACTCAAAATGGCGTCTGGAGTGGACCAGGAGGGTCCGGGGTGCCTCTCTTGAAGAAGGAAGCAAGGGCCAGTCTGGAGCAACCAGACCAGCAGCAGTGATGTCGTCGGGCGTCGTGAAGAAGGCCACAAGCCAGCCGGCTAGTAGCCACACAGCGCGGTGAGCACGCAAAAGCAGAAGGGCCCCACGCAGATCGTGGAGATGCTGGAGGGCTGATCTTCGGTGCTGGAGCTGCTCAGGGTTGGGGCTTCTCGGACCCCAAAGCACTCACCAGTGGAGCACACGGTGGGCTTGTTGCAAAGAAGTCGTGCAGTCTTGGCGATCGTCGGTCCCTCGAGGTCTCGTCACACTCACAGTTCTCAGCTTTGCTGTAGAGGTGAGTAGAGGTCAGAGGTGCCAGGGAAGCCGGGTCTCGTCGAGCTGGGTCGTCGGATTCGTGAAGAAGGACTTGCAGCAGACCGCTGTGTTCTTAGGATGGTGCCCGCTTGATGCAGGGTGACTACTCCTTAGCCACAAGGGAGAATCTTGAAGAAGGAAATCTTGATGTCTTTCGCTGAAAGTCGTGTCTTGATTCCAAAGATGATCTAATTTGAACAGGGGGCCCGCTCCAATCTTTATACTAAAAAAGGGGGCTGGCCCGGTGACTAGGTCCTGCCTATGGGTGGGACTAGGAGGGGGGTGTGAGAAGGTGGCCTGATATGCAGTGCTCACTATTCTAGTGAACACTATGTAAGTCAACCTTATAGACCAGCTATCCTAGTAGCGTGGATACGAGCAGTCTAAGGCTAAAGACTCGAGAGGGCGTGTTAAGCCAGCTGTTATACCACATATACCCCTTGAACACCAAGTGAAAGGACACCACACAAGTGTTATGAAAATAAACAGTTATTTATTAAAGATCACAACAGCCCTGTACTCTTTATGAGGACAGGGTACTAAGCACAAACCAAAACTCTTACAAAAATACTTAAGTTAGCACAGTATATACAAATGCCCGAGGGGCACGGAAAACCATATACTTGAAAAGTGGAATGCGAAATTACTAGCAGGTAAGTACAGTACTAATAGGCTTTGTAATCGCTAGGACTTGACTATAGAATCGTTAGATTACTTCTAGGAGACCCAGGGGACTCTGGTGCAGTGTGTGCACTCTCACGCGAGATGCGGGACAAAGTCTATGGTAGCTAGGAATTGCAAAGTTAGTGTTCTCGGGCGAACCCGACGTGGTAGGGAGAAAACGAAAGTAGATTCTGACCCTTGGATAGTGAGGCTATGCTGGGGCACCGAAATGCCGAAGTTACCTAGCCCAGGGGCTGCAGCTGCATAGGACTCAAAAGACGTCGGGAATCCTTGTTGACGGACCAGGAGCCTGGAAGAAAGAAGTTGCTGGCAGGCGACCAGTGAAGAAAGTTCGGTGGATCCAAGCCTGGATCGATGGAAGATGACACCTGAAAGCAGAGGGGACCAAGTTCGAGACTACTAGCCAGTAGTCAGTGGGCACCAGGAGGGCACCGGATGGTAGCCACCTCGACAAGGCGAGTGGGTGACGCTGTGCTCGAAGATCTCACGGACCAGGAGGCGTTGTCGGCGACCAGGAAGGAGGATCGAGCTGTCCCACGAAGATAGAAGCTGTTGGCGTCGCTGGACCCAGGATTGGGCAACAAAGCCTTGGCAAATTCAAGCCCACGCGGTGGACCTAAAATGGCGTCTGGAGTGGACCAGGAGGGTCCGGGGTGCCTCTCTTAAAGAAGGAAGCAAGGGCCAGTCTGGAGCAACCAGACCAGCAGCGGTGATGTCGTCGGGCGTCGTTCAGAAGGCCACAAGCCAGCCGGCTAGTAGCCAAACAACGCGGTGCACAGCAAACAGCAGAAGAGCCCCACGCAGATCGTGGAGATGCAGGGAGGCTGATCTTGGGTGCTGGTGCTGCGCAGGGTTGGGGCTTCTCGGACCCCAAAGCACTCACCAGTGGAAGACTCGGTGGGCTTGCAGTAAAGATGTCGTGCAGTCTTGGCGATCGTCGGTCCCTCGAGGTCTCGTCGCACTCACGGTTCTCAGCTTTGCTGTAGAGGTGAGTAGAGGTCAGAGGTGCCAGGGAAGCCGGGTCTCGTCGAGCTGGGTCGTCGGATTCGTGATGAAGGACTTGCAGCAGACCGCAGTGTTCTTTAGGATGGTGCCTGCAGATGCAGGGTGACTACTCCTTAGCCACAAGGGAGAATCTTGAGGAAGAAATCGTGAAGTCCTTTCGCAGAAAGTCGTGTCTTGATTCCAAAGATGATCTAATTTGAACAGGGGGCCCGCTCCTATCTTTATACTAAAAAAGGGGGCTGACCCGGTGACTAGGTCCTGCCTATGGGTGGGACTAGGAGGGGGGTGGTTACACCCCTCTGCCATGCCGGACTTTCCCCAGGCCAGGGGCTGGTGTGCCCCTGGAACTGGTTCTGACCGGCCTATGCGTAGTGAGCACCGGGGTGCCACTCAGCAGTCACCTTCCTGTAAAGCCCTGCCTACCCAGGATACACAAAACCATGTCTGGGACGGTGCTAGCACCGCCCCTGACAGGAAACCCTTTGTCCAGGCTCCCCTCGCTGGAAGGACTCCCAGCTGCAGGGGGTCAGACTCGTGTCTGTGGTGGCAGCATCCATTTTGTGGAGCTGAGGCTTCGTTTAACTTTAACCGGGGTTCACAGTTACATACATGTCGTGTCCCTCTAGAAGGGTGGAATGCTAACCCCGTCGCCAGAATTGGCGAGGGGTTAGTATTCCAATTCGTATGACACCTTACTCGACATGTTTTGATAAAGCAATACCAAAGATAGCATTTAACCGCGAGGATTATAATGCACTTAAGAGTATATGGTGTGCGATATCATGGAACAGCTATTAGGACTTGGTTCCGCAAGCTGCAGACAGGCTCAGCTCATGCCAGAGCACCATCTCACACGATTCCAAGCACTCTGCATTCTGGATTGTCAAGGCCTGCCATAGGAGTGACTGATAGGAATCTGTGTGTCCATTTTAGGGTTAGATATAGGTATACTATATCTACAGCAAAGGGTGATTACACGACTTTGCCCCAGCTGTCATGCAGCCAGTGCTGTCAAATTTAGGAGGCCAGCCAGGGGTGGCATAATACATGCTTCAGCCCCTGGTAGGCCCTGGGTACACCTATGCCCTGAGTTACAGGGTCTGATAAGGTGGCCCAGTACCAATTGGAAATGTACCTAGGGTACATGGAATCCATTTTACAGAGAGAGCAGTAGGCCGGAGGTACCTTCCTACAGCCTTGGTGCTCTTAATCTGCTGATTGGGGAGTGTAGGAAGGTGGATACCGGACTATGGTTACCCCCAACTTTTTGCCTGGTGTTTTGCTGATTTTTCGACTTAGTTGACCTGGGACCCTGCTATTCAGGACCCCAGGCCTACTGCTCTCTCTCTAAAATGGATTCCATGTACCTTAGGTACATATCCAAATGGTACTGGGCCACCTTGTCAGACCCTGTAACTCAGGGCATAGGTGTACCCAGGGCCTACCAGGGGCTGCAGCATGTATTATGCCACCCCTGGCTGGCCATCTAAATCTGACACAACTGGCTGCAGGACAGCTGGGGCAAGGTGATGTAAACACCCTTTGCTTTAGATATAGTATATGTAGGAGAGTAGGGTCTGCAATCCTATGATCACCCAGATTTTTTGCTTTTGTTTCACTGGTTTACGACTTTCTCTGGCTGTGGGCCTGCCAATCAGACCCACAGCCTGGCTGTTCTCTTTCTAAATTACGAGATGTACCCTAGGTGCATTTACCAATTGGTACTGGGCCACCTTATCAGACCCTGTAACTCAGGGCATAGGTGTACCCAGGGCCGCCAGGGGCTGCAGCGTGTATTATGCCACCCCTGGCTGGCCTCCTAAATTTGACACAACTGGCTGCATGACAGCTGGGGCGAGGTCGTGTAATCACCCTTTGCTTTAGATATAGTAGCCCTATATCTAACCCTCCAATGGACACCCGAGTTCCTATCAGTCACTCCTATGGCAGGCCTTGACAATCCTGAAGGCAGAGTGCATGGGCTCGTGTGAACTAAGCTCTGGCCCGAGCCGAGCCCGGTTGCAGCTTGCGGAATCAAGACCCAATGGCTGTTCCATGATAACGCGTACCATATCGGTAACTTCGGTGTCGCGTTATCAAGACATGTCGAGTAAGGTGTCATACGAATCGGGATGCTGCCCTCTCACCAACTCTGGCGACGAGGTTAGCATTCCGCCCTTCTAGAGGGACACGACATGTACGTAACTGTGAACCCCGGTTAAAGTTAACTAAAGCCTCAGCTCCACAAAATGGATGCTGCCACCACAGACACGAGTCTGACCTCCTGCTGCTGGGAGTCCTTCCAGCGAGGAGCACTTGGACAAAGGGTTTCCTGTCAAGGGCGGTGTTCGCACCGTCCCAGACAGGGTTTGTGTATTCTGGGTAGGTAGGGCTTTTGCGAGAAGGTGACTGCGGAGTGGCACCCCGGTGCTCACTACGCATCTGCCGGTTAGAACCAGTTCCAGGGGCGACAGCCCTGGCCTGGGGAAAGTCCGGCAGGGGAGAGGGGTGTAACTACCCCCCTTCCTGGTCCCACCCTTAGGGCAGGACCTAGTCATGTACCCACCCCTTTCTTTAGGATAAAGGCCGGAGCGGGGACCCTTCCAAATTAGATCATCTTTGAATCAAGAATACTTTCTACGAAAGGACTTCAAGACTCTTCTCAAGATTTCTCCCTTGTGGCTAAGGAGTAGTCACCCTGCATCAGCGGGCACCATCTAAGAACTCTGCGGTTTGCTGTAAGTCCTTCCTCAAGGAATCCGACGGCCCAGCTCGACGAGAACCGGCTTCCCTGGCACCTCTGACCTCTACCCACGTCATCAGCTCAGCTGTGATCTGTGGGTGCGACGAGACCTCGAGGGACCGGCCATCATCAGAACCTGCACGCTCTTAAAAACCAGCACGACCATCGAGGTAACTCTCTGGTGAGTGCTCTGGGGTCCGAGAAGCCCCGACCCTGAGCCGCTCCAGCACCGAAGTGCAGTCTCCCAGCATCTCCACGATCTGCGTGGGGCCCTTCTGCTCGCTGCTCAGCACGTTGTCTGGTCACTAGCCGCTGGCTTGTGTCCTTCTGTGACGACATCCGAAAATCAACACTGCCGGTCTGGTTGCTCCAGACTGGCCCTTGCTTCCATCTTTTCGAGAAGCACCCCGGACCCTCCTGGTCCACTCAAGACGCCGACAGCGACATCCGTCGTGGGACAGCTCGCACCTCCACCGTGGTCGCCGACAACGCCTCCTGGTCCGTGAGACTGCAGAGCCTAGCGTCGCCCACTCACCTGGTCGAGGTGACGGCCAACCGGTGCCTTCCTGGTACCCTCTGACTACTGGCTAGTAGTACGAACTTGGTCCCCTCTGCTTTCAGGTTTCATCAATCTCCGATCCAGGCTTGGATCCCTACGAACTATTCATCACTGGTCGCCGGCCAGCAACTCCTTTTCTTCCGGCTCCTGGCTCGTCAGCGAAGACCCCGACGCCTGTAAGACTTGCAGCCGCAGCCCTCGTGGCTAGGTAACTCGGCATTTCGGTGCCTGCATAGCCTCCTTACTCTAGGGTCCCGAGTCCCTCGCTTCCGACTTGCCTTAACCTTTCCGTGTCCCCGGACACTTGTTTTAAACTGTGCACTTGAAGTATTTGCTAAAGAGATTTGGTTTGTGCTTAGTACCCTGTCCTCATAAAGAGTACAGGGCTGTTGTGATTCTTAATAAATATACTGTTTATTTTCATAACACTTGTGTGGTGTCCTTTCACTGGGTGTTCAAGGGGTACATGTGTGGTAAACAGCTGGCTTAACGCGCCCTCTCGAGTCTTTAGCCTTAGACTGCTCGTATCCACGCTACTAGGATAGCTGGTCTATAGGTTGACTTACAACCAAACACCATAAGGGTCGTTGGAACGATACATAGCGGTCGCTAGAATAGCGAACGTTGCATATCGGGCCAACTTCTCACATTGGTGAGCAGCGGTTGGGATTTGAGCTTGCTGTTGTTTTACCACACGTATCCTAAGAATATCTTGTTGAAAGATCACACAAGTACTGTTAGTACATATAACTAAAGCTTAGAATACTCTGAGTTCTACTGAACCAGCTGTTGTAGCTCCTCAAGGCTTAGCACACCTTGGCTACAGCTCTTAGCAAGGGAAAAGTAGGTAAACACATAGTGTAGGTAGGTGCATCACTTACACCACACTAGAAACAGTATGTCGGACAAAGGAGGAAACTCTGAGTCTCCCCTTGTGTCAGTTGACCCTCCACAGGTCATCCCGTCAAGATATACTGCGCTTAACTTCCATGAGTTACGACAAGTATGTACCTCTAGGAAGATTAAGCAAGGGGCTAACCCCACCACCTCCTTTCTGATTGGTCTCCTAGAGACTTATGATGCCAGAAAGGCTGAGAAGCTTCTTAGCCCTTCTAATCCAGAAGGAGGCATGCCTCCCCTCGAGGGAACCCGGGACGATCCTGACCTCATTCACCTCGCAACTGAGAACGAAGATGGCGAGGAGGATGAGGATGAGGATCTCTCTGGGGACGAGGCAGATAAGGGACAGGTAGAAGTCGTCAGACTGACACGGTCCAACTTAAGCAGACATGATAGTGGTACTGGGGGACCCCCGGCGCTACTGTCAGGTGCGCTTAACATTGGGAATGGACGAGTTAGGTCTCTATCAAGAGCCTCTAACAGATCCGTTCGAACCAATGGCTCTCGCAACTCTTCTCAAAGAGGGATGACGTCCCCTCAGAGGAGAGTGTACGAAGCTAAGGAAAGGGCAGCTAATCTGAGGATCGAAAGGGAAGAACTTGCCCTGGCCAAAGAAAAGCTTGCTTTTGCTAGAGAGCAACAGTTAAGTGGGGCAGTCCCCACTGGTGGCAGCAATGTACCTAGTAATAGGGAAAAGAGTTTCGATACGAAACACCTTGGGAAGATAGTGCCCCCCTTTAAACAAGGGGACGACATCCACAAATGGATTACTGCTTTGGAGAGGGCCTGCACTGTGCAAGGTGTTCCCCAGAGTCAGTGGGCAGCTATCTTGTGGCTCTCCTTTGAAGGTAAAGGAAGAGACAAGCTTCTCACCACAAGGGTAGAGGACGCTAACAATTACCAAGTCTTGAAGAATACACTCGTTGAAGGGTTCGGCCTAACCACTGAGCAGTACAGGGTGCTGTTCAGGGATACCCAGAAAACGCAGACTCAAGACTGGTCTGATTTTGTCGATTGTGCCACTAAGGCTTTTGAGGGCTGGTTGCTGGGCAGTAAGGTTACTGATTACAAAGGATTGTACAATTTGATGATGAGAGAACAAATTTTAAACAATTGTCAGAACCAGTTGTTGCATCAGCATCTTGTCGACTCGGATCTGACCTCTCCCCAAGAATTGGGGCAGAAGGCAGACAAATGGGTTCGTACGAGAGTTAAACAGAACCAGGGCCAGAATCAAGGTGGTCAGAAGAAAGCAGACCAGAAGGGTAAAGATTCTAAGGGGGAACAAAATGACCAGAAGTCTTCGACAGGTCCCCAACAACCCAAAGAGGGTGGGGGTCAGGCTCCCCAAAAGAAGAAAGAAGGCCAATCCAAACGATGGTGCCAGTACTGTAAAAGTAAATCTCACTGGTTTAGTGAGTGCACCAAGAAAGGAGGAGGGCAGACTCCTGCCACTGCAGCCCCTAAGGCACCTGTGCCCCCTAGTACAGCCAGCAGTGGTAGTGCACCTCCCAAGGGTTTAGTAGGGTTAACCCTGGGTTCTGAGGGGCATGACAACTTAGTTGGCACACTCACTCAGGCTGTCCTTGTCAGTGACGTGGACGTGTCCCCTGACGTAAGCCCCAATACTTTGGGCAAATACAGACAGACGCCTTTCATAAATGGAAAGATGGCTCAGGCCTATAGGGACACTTGTGCCAGCGTCACCATGGTGACGCCTAACTTTGTGGACCCTGGACAGATCATGCCAGGTACAGAATTCCTGGTGACCAATGCAAGCAATGTCACTACCAATCACAGTATGGCAATTGTAGCTTTCTCCTGGGGAGGGGTAACTGGCCAAAAGAAGGTTGTAGTTAGTCCAGACCTCCCAGTGGATTGTTTGTTGGGCAATGATTTGGAGTCGTCACAATGGTCAGAAGTGGAGCACCGGACTCACATGGAAATGTTAGGTTTGCCAGCACATGTGTTCGCTGTGACTAGGTCACAGGTCAGGAAATGCCCCACTGAACAGGTGCTGGATCCTGGAACAACGGACCAGACACCTCCCAAGAAAAAAAGCAGTAGGGTTAAGGCTGCGCCTTCCCCCTTGCCCCAGGTCGAGGATCAAGTCTCAGAGGAGGCTGACCTACAGGAATTGAGGGAAACTGAGCCGAGAGAGTTCGAACTTGATCAAGTTGAATTCTTGGGCTCAGGGGGACCCTCAAGGGAAGATCTGGGGAAGGACCAGTTAGACTGCCCTTCTCTTGAACCCCTCAGACAGCAGGCTGCTGCTGAGGCTGCTGGGAACGCCACAGGTACCCACAAGGTATACTGGGAAGATGGACTCCTATACACTGAGTCAAGAGACCCCAAGCCTGGCATGACCAGGAGGCTGGTCGTCCCCTTGTCTCAGCGTGGTTTCCTACTTACCTTGGCCCACGAGATTCCCTTAGCAGGTCACTTAGGCCAGACGAAAACGTGGGACAGGCTTGTCTCGCACTTTCACTGGCCTCACATGAACGAAGATACCAAGGAGTTTTGCCGCTCCTGTGTCACTTGCCAAGCCAGTGGTAAGTCAGGTGGCACGACAAAGGCCCCCCTTATACCAATGCCTGTGGTGGGGGTGCCCTTTGAACGGGTGGGGATCGACATCGTCGGTCCCATGGAACCACCGACAGCATCAGGGCACAAGTTTATACTGGTGGTAGTGGATCATGCCACCAGGTATCCTGAAGCTATTCCCCTTAGGACCACTACAGCACCTGTTGTGGCAAGAGCCCTAGTTGGAGTATTCTCCAGAGTGGGCTTCCCTAAGGAGGTCGTCTCCGACAGAGGTGCAAACTTTATGTCGAGCTACTTAACTGCTATGTGGAAGGAATGTGGTGTCAACTACAAGTTCACTACACCCTATCATCCACAATGCAATGGGCTTGTTGAGAGATTCAACAGGACCCTAAAAGGGATGATTCATGGACTACCGGAAAAGCTTCGGCGTAGATGGGACGTCCTGATCCCCTGCCTCTTGTTCGCCTACAGAGAAGTCCCACAGAAGGGGGTTGGCTACAGCCCTTTTGAACTTTTGTACGGGCATCCTGTAAGAGGACCCCTGTGTTTGGTGAAGGAAGGATGGGAGAGACCTCTCAAAAAGCCTGCAACCAACATAGTGGACTATGTGCTCGGCCTCCGCTCGCGGATGGCTGAATACATGGAGAAGGCATCCGAAAACCTTAAGGCCAGCCAAGAACTCCAAAAAGCTTGGCATGACCAAAAGGCTGTCTTGACTGTTTACCAGCCCGGACAGAAGGTGTGGGTGTTGGAGCCAGTGGCCCCAGCAGCACTCAAGGACAAATGGTCCGGGCCCCACACCATCCTGGAGAAAAAGGGAGAGGTCACCTACCTGGTCGACCTGGGAACTCCCCGGAGCCCCCACAGGGTGCTTCATGTCAACAGGCTAAAAGCATATGTCGACAGGAAGGACATGAGTTTGCTCATGGCCCTAGATGAGGGACAGGAAGAGGAGAGTGACCCTCTCCCCGACCTGCTCTCTCAGAATCCTGACGATGGCTCGGTAGATGGTGTTGTCTTTTGTGGCAGCCTCTCCGAACGTCAACAGAGCGACTGTAAACAGGTTCTTCAGTCGTTCCGACATCTGTTTTCTCTGACACCCAGTCAGACCGATTGGTGCACCCATGAGGTCGACACTGGTGACAGCTTGCCCGTAAAGAGTAAAATCTACAGGCAGCCTGATCACGTTAGAGACTGCATCAAAAGTGAAGTGCAGAAAATGTTGGAGCTGGGAGTCATTGAACCCTCGGATAGCCCTTGGGCTAGTCCCGTAGTTCTAGTGCCGAAACCTCACACCCAGGGTGGTAAGAGAGAGATGAGGTTTTGCGTAGACTACAGGGGTCTCAATGCAGTCACTAAGACTGACGCCCACCCAATACCAAGGGCAGACGAGCTTATCGATAGATTGGCTTCGGCCAACTACTTAAGTACGTTTGACCTGACAGCTGGGTATTGGCAAATCAGGTTAGCTGAGGACGCCAAGCCTAAAACCGCGTTTTCAACCCCTGGTGGGCATTATCAGTTCGTGGTGATGCCCTTTGGTCTGAAAAATGCACCTGCCACCTTCCAACGGTTGGTGAATCACGTCCTTACTGGGCTGGATGACTTCTGTGCGGCGTATCTTGACGATATTGCTGTCTTTAGCTCCACCTGGGAGGATCACCTGGTCCACCTGCGGAAGACGTTAGAGGCACTGCAAGCAGCAGGTCTCACTATCAAGGCCACCAAGTGCCAGATAGGGCAGACACAGGTTGTATACCTGGGCCACCTTGTAGGTGGAGGTCAGGTTCAGCCACTGGAGAGCAAGATACAGTCAATCAGGGACTGGGCTCCTCCAACCACCGAGACTCAGGTTCGAGCTTTCTTGGGCCTGACTGGTTACTACAGGAAGTTTGTCAGGAACTATGGTTCCATCGTGACACCATTAAATGAACTGACAAGTAAGAAAATGCCAAAAAAGGTTCAGTGGACAGCGAGCTGTCAAAAAGCATTCGATGACCTAAAGCAGGCCATGTGCACGGCGCCTATCCTCAAGAGTCCGGACTACTCCAAACCATTCATTGTCCAAACAGATGCTTCTGAGTTGGGTGTGGGAGCTGTTCTTTCTCAACTGAATTTTGATGGTCAAGACCAGCCCATTGCTTTTATAAGCAGACGGCTGACCCCTAGAGAGAAGAATTGGTCAGCTATTGAGAGGGAGGCCTTTGCTGTGGTTTGGGCCCTGAAGAAGCTGAGGCCATACTTGTTTGGCACTCACTTCAAGATTCAGACCGACCATAAGCCCCTCTTGTGGCTAAATCAGATGAAGGGTGAAAACCCCAAACTGCTTAGGTGGTCCATTTCCCTACAGGGGATGGACTTCACAGTGGAACATAGACCTGGTACTGATCATGGCAATGCCGATGGGCTCTCCAGATATTTCCACTTAGAACAAGAAGACTCACCTGGTCAAGGTTAGCTAGTTGTTCTGACGTTTGGGGGGGGGTCATGTAGGAGAGTAGGGTCTGCAATCCTATGATCACCCAGATTTTTTGCTTTTGTTTCACTGGTTTACGACTTTCTCTGGCTGTGGGCCTGCCAATCAGACCCACAGCCTGGCTGTTCTCTTTCTAAATTACGAGATGTACCCTAGGTGCATTTACCAATTGGTACTGGGCCACCTTATCAGACCCTGTAACTCAGGGCATAGGTGTACCCAGGGCCGCCAGGGGCTGCAGCGTGTATTATGCCACCCCTGGCTGGCCTCCTAAATTTGACACAACTGGCTGCATGACAGCTGGGGCGAGGTCGTGTAATCACCCTTTGCTTTAGATATAGTAGCCCTATATCTAACCCTCCAATGGACACCCGAGTTCCTATCAGTCACTCCTATGGCAGGCCTTGACAATCCTGAAGGCAGAGTGCATGGGCTCGTGTGAACTAAGCTCTGGCCCGAGCCGAGCCCGGTTGCAGCTTGCGGAATCAAGACCCAATGGCTGTTCCATGATAACGCGTACCATATCGGTAACTTCGGTGTCGCGTTATCAAGACATGTCGAGTAAGGTGTCATACGAATCGGGATGCTGCCCTCTCACCAACTCTGGCGACGAGGTTAGCATTCCGCCCTTCTAGAGGGACACGACATGTACGTAACTGTGAACCCCGGTTAAAGTTAACTAAAGCCTCAGCTCCACAAAATGGATGCTGCCACCACAGACACGAGTCTGACCTCCTGCTGCTGGGAGTCCTTCCAGCGAGGAGCACTTGGACAAAGGGTTTCCTGTCAAGGGCGGTGTTCGCACCGTCCCAGACAGGGTTTGTGTATTCTGGGTAGGTAGGGCTTTTGCGAGAAGGTGACTGCGGAGTGGCACCCCGGTGCTCACTACGCATCTGCCGGTTAGAACCAGTTCCAGGGGCGACAGCCCTGGCCTGGGGAAAGTCCGGCAGGGGAGAGGGGTGTAACTACCCCCCTTCCTGGTCCCACCCTTAGGGCAGGACCTAGTCATGTACCCACCCCTTTCTTTAGGATAAAGGCCGGAGCGGGGACCCTTCCAAATTAGATCATCTTTGAATCAAGAATACTTTCTACGAAAGGACTTCAAGACTCTTCTCAAGATTTCTCCCTTGTGGCTAAGGAGTAGTCACCCTGCATCAGCGGGCACCATCTAAGAACTCTGCGGTTTGCTGTAAGTCCTTCCTCAAGGAATCCGACGGCCCAGCTCGACGAGAACCGGCTTCCCTGGCACCTCTGACCTCTACCCACGTCATCAGCTCAGCTGTGATCTGTGGGTGCGACGAGACCTCGAGGGACCGGCCATCATCAGAACCTGCACGCTCTTAAAAACCAGCACGACCATCGAGGTAACTCTCTGGTGAGTGCTCTGGGGTCCGAGAAGCCCCGACCCTGAGCCGCTCCAGCACCGAAGTGCAGTCTCCAAGCATCTCCACGATCTGCGTGGGGCCCTTCTGCTCGCTGCTCAGCACGTTGTCTGGTCACTAGCCGCTGGCTTGTGTCCTTCTGTGACGACATCCGAAAATCAACACTGCCGGTCTGGTTGCTCCAGACTGGCCCTTGCTTCCATCTTTTCGAGAAGCACCCCGGACCCTCCTGGTCCACTCAAGACGCCGACAGCGACATCCGTCGTGGGACAGCTCGCACCTCCACCGTGGTCGCCGACAACGCCTCCTGGTCCGTGAGACTGCAGAGCCTAGCGTCGCCCACTCACCTGGTCGAGGTGACGGCCAACCGGTGCCTTCCTGGTACCCTCTGACTACTGGCTAGTAGTACGAACTTGGTCCCCTCTGCTTTCAGGTTTCATCAATCTCCGATCCAGGCTTGGATCCCTACGAACTATTCATCACTGGTCGCCGGCCAGCAACTCCTTTTCTTCCGGCTCCTGGCTCGTCAGCGAAGACCCCGACGCCTGTAAGACTTGCAGCCGCAGCCCTCGTGGCTAGGTAACTCGGCATTTCGGTGCCTGCATAGCCTCCTTACTCTAGGGTCCCGAGTCCCTCGCTTCCGACTTGCCTTAACCTTTCCGTGTCCCCGGACACTTGTTTTAAACTGTGCACTTGAAGTATTTGCTAAAGAGATTTGGCTTGTGCTTAGTACCCTGTCCTCATAAAGAGTACAGGGCTGTTGTGATTCTTAATAAATATACTGTTTATTTTCATAACACTTGTGTGGTGTCCTTTCACTGGGTGTTCAAGGGGTACATGTGTGGTAAACAGCTGGCTTAACGCGCCCTCTCGAGTCTTTAGCCTTAGACTGCTCGTATCCACGCTACTAGGATAGCTGGTCTATAGGTTGACTTACAACCAAACACCATAAGGGTCGTTGGAACGATACATAGCGGTCGCTAGAATAGCGAACGTTGCATATCGGGCCAACTTCTCACAGTATACCTATATCTAACCCTAAAATGGACACCCGTATTCCTATCAGTCACTCCTATGGCAGGCCTTGACAATCCTGAAGGCAGAGTGCTTGGAATCGTGTGAGATAGCCCTCTGGCATGAGCTGAGCCCGTTTTCAGCTTGCGGAACCAAGTCCTAATAGCTGTTCCATGATAACGCATACCATATACTCTTAAGTGCATTATAATCCTCGCGGTTAAATGCCAACTCTAGTATCGCTTTATCAAAACATGTCGAGTAAGGTGTCATACGAATTGGAATACTAACCCCTCGCTAATTCTGGCGACGGGGTTAGCATTCCACCCTTCTAGAGGGACACGACATGTATGTAACTGTGAACCCCGGTTAAAGTTAACTCAAGCCTCAGCATCACAAAATGGATGCTGCCACCACAGACACAAGTCTGACCTCCTGCTGCTGGGAGTCCTTCCAGCGAGGGAGGCTTGGACAAAGGGTTTCCTGTCAGGGGCGGTGCTAGCACCATCCCAGACAGGGTTTTGTGTATCCTGGGTAGGCAGGGCTTTAGAGGAAGGTGACTGCAAGTGGCACCCCGGTGCTCACTATGCATCTGCCGGCTAGATCCAGTTCCAGGGGCACACCAGCCCCTGAGCTGGGGAAAGTCCGGCATGGGAGAGGGGTGTACCCACCCCCCTTCCTGGTCCCACCCATGGGCAGGACCTAGTCGCGTGCTAGCCCCTTTTCCTAGTATAAAGATAGGAGCGGGCCCCCTTCCAAATGAGATCATCTTTGAATCCTGAAACTACTTTCTACTAAAGGAACTCTCGACTTCTTCTCAAGATTTCTCCCTTGTGACTAAGGAGTAGTCACCCTGCATCCGCAGGCACCATCCAAGCATCGCGGTCTGCTGTAAGTCTCTCCTCCGGATCAAGACTGCCCAGCTCGACGAGAACCGGCTTCCCTGGCACCTCTGACCTCAACCTGCATCATCAGCCCAGCTGAGATTCGTGGGTGTGACGAGACCTCGAGGGACCGGCCATCTTCAGGACTGCACGACGCTTGCCCAGCACGACCGCCGAGGGATCCTCGAGTGAGTGCTTTGGGGTCCGAGAAGCCCCAACCCTGAGCAGCTCCAGCACCGAAGTTCAGCCCCCCAGCATCCACGAGATCTGCGTGGGGCCCTTCTGCTCTTTGCTGCTCACCGCGTTGTCCGGCTACTTGCCTGCTGGCTTGTGGCCCTCTTGACGACGCACCACAACGACAACACCGCTGGTCTGGTTGCTCCAGACTGGCCCTTGCTTCCCTCGAACAGAGGAGCACCCCGGACCCTCCTGGTCCACTCCAGACGCCATTTTGAGTCCACCGCGTGGGCTTACATTTGCCAAGAGTTGTTGCCCCAATCCTGGGTCCAGCGACGTCGACAGCAGATACCTTCGTGGGACAGCTCGCACCTCCATCCTGGTCGCCGACAACGCCTCCTGGTCCGTGAGACTGCAGAGCCCAGCGTCGCCCACTCACCTGGTCGAGGTGACTCCATCCGGTGCCATCCTGGTGCCCATCTAATCACTGGCTAGTGATTTAGAACTTGGTCCCCTCTGCTTACAGGTGTCTTCCATCTTCGATCCAGGCTTGGATCCCTCCGAATCTCTTCACTGGTCGCCTGCCAGCAACTTCTTCTTTCAGGCTCCATAGACTGCAACGAGGATTTCCGACGTCTTTCCAGACCTATGCAGCCGCAGCCCCTGGGCTAGGCAACCTCAGCATTTCGGTGCTCCAGCATAGCCTTACTATCCAAGGGTCCAGATCCTTTTTCGTTTCAGCTCTACCTAGTCGGATTCGTCCGATAACACTAACTTTGTAATTTCTAGCATCCATAGACTTTGTCCCGCATCCCGCGTGAGAGTGCACACTCTGCACCCGATCTCCCTAGGCCTCCTGCTAGTAATCTGAAGGTTCAGTAGTCAAGTCCTAGCGATCCCAAAGCCTATTAGCGTAGTACTTACCTGCTAGTAGTTTCGCATTCCACTTTTAGAGTATATGGTTTTTTCGTGCCCCTCGGGCATTTGTGTAAATTGTGCAACTTTGCGTATTTTACTAAGAGCTTTGTATTGTGCTTAGCACCCTGTCCTCATAAAGAGTCCAGGGTTGTTGTGTTCTAAATAAGTACACTTTATTTTCATAACAACTTGTGTGGTGTCCTTTCACTGGTGTTCAAGGGGTATATGTGATGGTATAACAGCTGGCTTAACACGCCCTCTAGAGTTTAGCCTAAAGACTGCTCTTGTCCACGTTACTAGGATAGCTGGTCTACGGTTGATTTACAACCAATCATCAATAAGGGTTGTTTGGACTGATACATAGTGATCACTAGAATAGTGGGCACTGCATATCAGACCAACTTCTCACTGGGAGGGCCCTTTGGGGTCCACCACTGGACTCCTTGACCTCTACAGCCCTGGGCTGACTGAGGCAGGTTAGAGAGGGGCAGGTTACCTGCTCCAGACTGGGTCCCACCTTGGAAGGGTTCACTGACATCAGGGGCTCTGCCAGGCTAGGCCTGACTACCTCTGGGGCAGTTCCTTCACAAGCGGTAAGATCAGTTCCCTTAGGAGGCTGATCCTTTTCCTAAAGTCTGGTGGGAGGGAGATTTCTCTTCCTCCTCAATGCTCTCTGTTTGAGTGGAGTGATCCATAGTTTCAGGCTTCACAACACTATTATCTGTCTGAGTTTGGGCTGTGGCCATCACAGCCCCACCAACCTTTTCAGGAAGGGACTCTGTTTGGGTATGGGCTGTTACCATCACAGCCCTGCAAATCTTTTAAGGAAAGGAATCTGTCTGAGATTGAGCTGAGACTGGCACAGCCCTCCTGACCTGTTCAGTGAGGACATCTTCGACTGGGGCTGTGGCCATCACAGCCCCACTAACCTTTCCATGGAGGTTTATCATTTTAAAATGGGTTTCTTGCTCTACCTCTGCCCAGGCTGAGATCTCTAAATCATTCCCCAGTAGACAATCTACAGGCAAGTTTGATATCTGAAAGAGACACGTTAGTGATAGATTCCTTACCTTAGAATATCCCCAGGCGTCAGACTGGATCCGGAATTTTTTGCGTAGCAATACCCCTGCGCATCGGTAGGCGTCGTCTGCGGCTCCGCGTCAGTCGTCGGCGTCGTTAGAGCCGGAAGGACGTCGTCGGAGAACTTAGACGCCGCCCATGCGCGCTGACGTCAGTTCTTCTTTTTTCCGCGCCAGCTAGCGCAGATCCGGAAGAAGCTCTACCCCCAGTCAATTTTTGACTGAACTTTTTGATCTTTTGATCACTCTTTTTTGTCGAGTCTTCGACTCTATCGGTGCCAGGGATGCCCGGGTTCAAGCCTTGCTCGAAGTGCGATCGACTCATGTCGGTCACGGACCCCCATCGACGGTGCCTGAAGTGCTTAGGCCTCGACCATGATGATCGAACCTGCTCCGACTGCCGGGCTCTGACGTCGAAGGCTAGGCGGGAGCGGTCCCGCAAGCGACTCGAGCTGAGGCAGTCGGCCCCGCGCCGTTCCAGGTCCCTGTCCCGGTCCCACGGGAGGTCGAGGGACAGGTCGCGAGGTCGGAGTCATCGAAGCTCCGGGAGTGGACACCGGTCGTCTGGTTCCAAGTCCTCAGGTAAGAGGCATGAGAGGTCGGTGTGAGAAGTTGGCCTGATATATGATGCTCACTAGTTCTAGTGATCACCTTGTATCAGTCCAAACAACCCTTATGGTGATTGGTTGTAAGTCAACCTTATAGACCAGCTATCCTAGTAGCGTGGACAAAAGCAGTCTTTAGGCTAAACTCTGAATGGCATGTGAAGCCAGCTGTTTTACCACATATAACTCCTTGAATACCAAGTGAAAGGACACCACACAGGTTGTTATGAAAATAAACAGATATTTATTAACTAACATACACCTCTGAACTCTTTATGAGGTCAGAGGGCTAAGCACATGACAATACTCGAAAGGAAATACGAGTCCGCACAGTATTTACAAGAACGCCTGAGGGGCGCTACAAACCATATACTAAATAAATGGAATGCGAAAGTCAATCAAAGGAATGGAGCTGTCCAGAGGCTGTAGGATCGTTGGGACCACACTACCCTAACTGAAGGTAAGTAATAGGAGGCCCACGGAACGCGTGTGCAGTGTGTGAACTCACACGCGAGATGCGTACAATCGTCTATGGACAGTACAGTTTAAAGAAAAGGTGAGTACGGACGTCCCTGACTAGATAGGACTAAAACGACTGTGGAACTGGACACTAGGAGAGTCAAGCTACCCTTGAGCACCGAAATGCTCGTGTTACCTCACCCACAGGCTGCAGGTGCATAGGTGCCAAGTCGTGTCGGGTTCCGGCGTTGAAGTCTATGGAGCCTGGAGGAAAAGATGCTGCAGGCGATCAGGAGGAAGATGTCCGGTGTGATCCAAGGGTGGATCAGTGAAGAGAAGAACCTGAAAGCAGAGGGGACAATGTTCAAAGTCACTAGCCAGTGACTGGAGTGGAACCAGGAGTGGAACCAGATGTCGTCGTCGCGATCAGGTGAAGGTGGACGCTTGTCTCTGCAGCCACGTGGACCAGGTGGTGTCTTCGACGACCAGGATGGAGGCACGAGCTGTCCCACGCAGGTTCTCGCTGTCGGCGGTGTCGTCTCCGGATTCGGGTTCAACAGGCCTTGGCAAAGGCAACCCACGCGGTGAAACGAAACGGCGTCTGGAGTGGACCAGGAGGGTCCGGGGTGCTCCTCTTTTGGAAGGGAGCAAGGGCCAGTCTGGAGCAACCAGACCAGCAGCAAAGTTGTCGGAGTTCGTCGTCTAGGAGGTCACAAGCCAGCCGGCAAGTGACCAGACAACGCGTCGAGCAGCAACCAGGCAGAAGGGCCCCACGCAGATCTCGTGGATGCTGGAGGGCTGATCTTCGATGCAGGAGCTGCTCGGGGTCGGGGCTTCTCAGTCCCCAAAGCACTTGGACGAGGATGCCTCTGAAGTCGTGCTGGAGCGAAGTGCTGCTTCTTCCAAGATGGCCGGTCCCACGTGTCTCGTCGCACCCACGGGTCTCAGCTGTGCTGCAGATGTGGGTAGAGGTCGGAGAGGTCTGGGAATCCGGGTCTCGTCGGGCTCTGAAGTCTGGATCCTTGCAGGAAGACGACAAAGGGAAGCCGCTGTACGCTGATGGTGCCTGCTTGTGCAGGGTGGACACTCCTTGCCCACAAGGGAGATATCTTCAGTCTTCTGTGGAGCAGAACGTCGAAGTGCAGAGTTTCTTCTTGGGAAGTTGTTCAGGATAATCTGATTTGGAATTGGACCAGCTCCTACCTTTATCCTGCTAAAGGGGGCTGCACTACGACTAGGTCCCTCCTCTGGGTTGGACCAGGAAGGGGGGTGGTTACACCCCCTTTCCTTTGTCCGGTCTTGCGCCAGCTCTGGGGCTGGAGTGCCCCAGGAACTGGTTCTGACCGGTGTATGCACAGGGCACCTTGTGTGCCCCAGGCATGTCTCATTCCTTTGAGCCCTGTCCTACCTAATACACAAAATCCTGTCTGGGGTGGTGCTAGCACCTCCCAAGGCAGGAAACCCTTTGTCTAAGCCTCCCTCGCTGGAAGGACTCCCAGCAGCAGGAGGTCAGACTCGTGTCTGTGGTGGCAGCATCCATTTTGTGATGCTGAGGTTCGAATTAACTTTAACCGGGGTTCACAGTTACATACATGACATGTCAATTTAGTGAGAGAACAACTAGGCTGTGGGTTTGATTGGCAGGCCCACAGCCAGAGAAAGTCGTAAACCAGTGAAACAAAAGCAAAAAATCTGGGTGATCATAGGATTGCAGACCCTACTCTCCTACACCGGGGTTCACAGTTACATACATGTCGTGTCTCTCTAGAAGGGTGGAATGCTACCCCCGTCGCCAGAATTGGCGAGGGGGTAGTATTCCAATTCGTATGACACCTTACTCGACATGTTTTGATAATGCTATACCAAAGTTAGCATTTGACCGCGAGGTTCATAATGCACTTAAGAGTATATGGTATAGCGTTATCATGGAACAGCTATTAGGACTTGGTTCCGCAGCTACAACCGGGCTCAGCTCATGCCAGAGCACTATCTCACATAATTCCAAGCACTCTGCCTTCAGGATTAATAAGGCCTGCCACAGGAGTGACTGATAGGAATATATGTGTCCATTTTAGGGATTAGATATAGGAATACTATATCTAAAGCAAAGGATGTTTACACCACCTTGCCCCAGCTGTCGTGCAGCCAGTTGTGTCAGATTTGGATGGCCAGCCAGGGGTGGCATAAGACATGCTGCAGCCCCTGGTACGCCCTGGGTACACCTATGCCCTGGATACCTAAGGTATGCTGTACAGGGACTGATAAGGTGGCCCAGTACCAATTGGGTAAATGCACCTAAGGTGCATGCTTGTCAATTTAGAGAGAGAACAGCTAGGCTGTGGGTCTGATTAGCAGGCCCACAGCCAGGGAGTCATAAACCAGTGAAGTAAAAAGCAAAAATCGGGGGTGACCATAGGATTGCAGACCCTACTCTCCTACAGTCGGTGCGACGTCATCGATCCTCCAACCCACCCCGACGCTCGCACGATGCGGCCGGCGGCTCAGGCGACACCGCCCACGCGGCTCCGCGGGAGTCGCTAGCGTCGCCGACTGCCCCACACCTTCGGGTCCCTGGGCACGGCGCGACGCCGGAGGAGGTCAAGAGGTACCTCATGGCCATGAGGGCCCTCCCTCCTCAGTCTGTTCCCGTGGCGCCTTCGGGCCCAACGGTTCCATCTGGAGGTTCTAACGGGTCGGGCGCTTCGGCCCCAACGCCGCCGGCGACTTCGGTCTCGGCGCCGCAGGACCTCGCCAGATCCGGCTCCGGATCCGGGACGTCGCCGGTCGACCTTACGACCTCACCAGCGCTGTGAGAAGTTGGCCTGATATATAATGTTCACTATTCTAGTGAGCACTTTGTATCAGTCCAAACAACCCTTATTGATGATTGGTTGTAAGTCAACCTTGATAGACCAGCTGTCCTAGTAGCATGGATACGAGCAGTCTTCGGGCTAAACTCTAGAGGGCGTGTTAAGCCAGCTGTTATACCATCACATATACCCCTTGAACACCAAGTGAAAGGACCCCACACAAGTGTTATGAAAATAAACAGTGTATTTATTTAGATCACAACAGCCCTGTACTCTTAATGAGGACAGGGTACTAAGCACACAACAAAACTCTTACGAAAATACTTCAGATTGCACAAATGCCCGAGGGGCACGAAAAACCTTACACTACAAAAGTGGAATGCAAAATTACTAGCAGGTTAGTACTGGACTAATAGGCTTTGGAATCGCTAGGACTGGGCTACTGAACCTTCAGATTACTAGCAGGAGGCCTAGGAGACTCGGGTGCAGAGTGTGCACTCTCACGCGGGATGCGGGACAAAGTCTATGGATACTAGTAAATGCAAAGTTAGTGTTCTCGGGCGAACTCGACTAGGTAGGTCAAAAACGAAAGTGGATCTAGGCAATTAAAGAGTTGTTCTACGCTGGAGCACCGGGGTACTCGGTTTACCTAGCCCAGGGGCTGCGGCTGCATAGGGTTCAAGTGTCGTCGGAAACCCTCGTTGACGAACCAGGAGCCTGAAAGAAGAAGTTGCTGGCAGGCGACCAGTGAAGAGATTCGGATGGATCCAAGCCAGGATCGAAGATGGAAGACACCTGTAGGCAGAGGGGACCAAGTTCTGAATCACTAGCCAGTGATTAGATGGGCACCAGGATGGCACCGGATGGAGTCACCTCGACCAGGTGAGTGGGTGACGCTGGGCTCTGCAGTCTCACGGACCAGGAGGCGTTGTTGGCGACCAGGATGGAGGTGCGAGCTGTCCCACGATGGTTGCTGCTATCGACGTCGCTGGACCCAGGATTGGGGCAACAAGTCTTGGCAAATGCAAGCCCACGCGGTGGACTCAAAATGGCGTCTGGAGTGGACCAGGAGGGTCCGGGTTGCTCCTCTTTTGGAAGGGAGCAAGGGCCAGTCTGGAGCAACCAGACCAGTGTTGTTGATGACGTCGGTCGTCGTCGAGAAGGCCACAAGCCAGCGGGCTAGTAGCCAGACGACGCGTTGAACAGCAAAAAGCAGAAGGGCCCCACGCAGATCTGATGGATGCTGGAGGGCTGAACTTCGGTGCTGGAGCTGCTCAGGGCTGGGGCTTCTCGGACCCCAAAGCACTCACTCGAGGATCCCTTGGCGGTCGTGCTGGATAAGCGTCGTGCAGTTATGAAGATGGCCGGTCCCTCGAGGTCTTGTCACACCCACGGATCTCAGCTGAGCTGACGATGTGGGTAGAGGTCAGAGGTGCCAGGGAAGCCGGGTCTCGTCGTGCTGGTCAGTCGGATTCCGGAGGAAGGACGTGCAGCAAACCGCAGTGTTCTTAGATGGTGCCTCGAGGTCTCGTCACACCCACGAATCTCAGCTGGGCTGATGATGCAGGTTGAGGTCAGAGGTGCCAGGGAAGCCGGTTCTCGTCGAGCTGGGCAGTCTTGATCCGGAGGAGAGACTTACAGCAGACCGCGATGCTTGGATGGTGCCTGCGGATGCAGGGTGACTACTCCTTAGTCACAAGGCGGAAATCTTAGGAAGAAGTCTTGAGTTCCTTTCGTAGAAAGTAGTTTCAGGATTCAAAGATGATCTAATTTGGAAGGGGGCCCGCTCCTATCTTTATACTAGGAAAAGGGGCTGGCAGGCGACTAGGTCCTGCCCATGGGTGGGACCAGGAAGGGGGGTGGTTACACCCCTCTCCCATGCTGGACTTTTCCCAGCTCAGGGGCTGGTGTGCCCCTCGAACTGGTTCTAGCCGGCAGATGCATAGTGAGCACCGGGGTGCCACTTGCAGTCACCTTCCTCTAAAGCCCTGCCTACCCAGGATACACAAAACCCTGTCTGGGATGGTGCTAGCACCGCCCCTGACAGGAAACCCTTTGTCCAAGCCTCCCTCGCTGGAAGGACTCCCAGCAGCAGGAGGTCAGACTTGTGTCTGTGGTGGCAGCATCCATTTTGTGATGCTGAGGCTCGAGTTAACTTTAACCGGGGTTCGCAGTTACATACATGTCGTGTCCCTCTAGAAGGGTGGAATGCTAACCCCGTCGCCAGAATTGGTGAGGGGTTAGTATTCCAATTCGTATGACACCTTACTAGACATGTTTTGATAAAGCGATACCAGAGTTGGCATATAACCGCGAGGATTATAATGCACTTAAGAGTATATGGTATGCGTTATCATGGAACAGCTATTAGGACTTCGTTCCGCAAGCTGCAAACGGGCTCAGCTCATGCCAGAGCACCATCTCACACGATTCCAAGCACTCTGCCTTCAGTATTGTCAAGGCCTGCCATAGGAGTGACTGATAGGAATCTGTGTGTCCATTTTAGGGTTAGATATAGGTATACTATATCTAAAGCAAAGGGTGATTACACCACCTTGCCCCAGCTGTCATGCAGCCAGTTGTGTCAGATTTAGATGGCCAGCCAGGGGTGGCATAATACATGCTGCAGCCCCTGGTAGGCCCTGGGTACACCTATGCCCTGAGTTACAGGGTCTGATAAGGTGGCCCAGTACCAATTGGTAAATGCACCTAAGGTACATGGAATCCATTTTACAGAGAGAGCAGTAGGCCTGGGGCCCTGAATAGCAGGGTCCCAGGTCAACTAAGTCGAAAAACCAGCAAAACACCAGGCAAAAAGTTGGGGGCAACCATAGTCAGGTATCCACCTTCCTACAGGCGCCATCCCCACGGGTGTCGCCCCCGGCGCCTACTGTGGTTGCCGCCCCCAATGTTTCTTGCGGTCCGACTCAGGTGCCGGAAGGGCGCCACTGGCCGCCGATTCCGTCGGCCTTTGGGGATTTTTATCTCCACGAGGAGGCCCTGTCTACTAATCCTGGTTTGCAGGACACAGGTGACGAGGAAGATTGGGAGGGGTCCGAGGACCCTCTGGCACTGGAGTGCCAGTCTCAACAGGACTGGACATATGAGCTTGGGGAGGCCAGTGGTGTTGACACTTCGCCAGACACTGGATTTATCTCACCTCCGACTATGGCTTCGGAGGCGGGCTCTACATATAGTGTAGTGTTGACGAAGGCAGCTAAGGCCTTAAACCTTAAGCTCCCCATCGCGGCCGTGAGGACTAACCTCCTCACAGAGGTCCTCAAACCGCAGTCAAGCTCCAGTGAGCCTCTGCTGCCGTTCAATGAGGCCCGCCACAGGTCCGCCTGTGGATAGGAACGTGGCCAGACGCTACCGCCCGGCCCCGGGTGACCCATGCTTTTTGTCCACCCACCACACCCCCGAGAGTCTGGTCATCCAGGCCTAAAACTCCCAGACCTCATTCCCGTTGGCCCCGCCCGACAGGGAATCCAAGAGATACGAACAGTTCGGGAAGAAGGTTTTCTCGTCTGTTAGCTTAGGGCTGCGGTCTGTGAATACCGCCTGTCTCTTGGGCCGCTACACCCACACTCTGTGGGACACGGTTGCGGAGCTGCTGCCACAATGCCCGGAGGAGGTCCAGGCTAAACTCGGCCAAGCCCTTGCGGAAGGCCGAGATGCAGCACGTTTTTTTATCCGGTGTGGGCTGGATACAACGGACTCACTGGGCAGGGCGATGGCAACGACTGTGGCGGTTCGACGCCACGCCTGGTTGAGGTCCGCCAACTTCTCGGCCGATGTCCAGGCCACACTCCTAGACATGCCGTTTGATGGCCGTCGCCTCTTCGGCGACAAGGCAGACCATGCGCTGGAACGTTTCAAGGACTCCAGGGCTACGGCCAAGTCCTTGGGCCTCACGGCCCCACGCCAGCAAACGGGTGCCTTTTGCTCCTTTCGTGGCCACGGAAGGGGCGCCCCCCACGTACTGCCAGCCACGCACCTCAGAATGTCCAACAGCGCGGTGGCGGACGTGGAAACCGCCGTGGCGGCGGTCGGGGACCACGGCGAGGCCAGTCCACACCTCCCTCAGCAGCACCTGCCTCAAAACCTTCCTAGTCCGAGTTTTCAGGCCCATGTGACGCCTGTGGGAGGCAGGGTTCGCCATCACCTCTCCCACTGGCGTACAGTCACTTCGGACAGGTGGGTGCTGCAGATTGTCCGAAGGGGCTACTCCCTCCCCTTCGAGGCATCCCCTCCATCCATGCCACCACAATGCCACCGTTTTTTTCGGGGGATCACTTGTAACTTCTGCAAGAGGAAGTCACAGCCCTCTTGGCCAAGAGGGCCATCGAGCGTGTTCCTGGGCCAGAAGTAGGGTGTGGATGTTACTCCCACTACTTTCTGGTACCCAAGAAGGGCAAAGGGGGCCTACGCCCTATCTTGGACCTGCGGAACGTCAACGGCTTCCTCCAGAAGGAGAAGTTCAAGATGCTGACTTTGGCTCAGGTCCTTGCTGCCATGGACCCGGGAGACTGGATGGTGGCGTTGGACCTGCAGGAAGCTTATTTCCACATCCCCGTCCTGCCGGCCCACCGGCGTTACCTGCGGTTCACGGTAGTCCAAGAGCACTTCAGTTTACCGTGCTCCCCTTCGGCCTTACCAGCGCCCCACGGGTGTTCACAAAGGTGAATGCGGTGGTCGCAGCTCATCTGCGCAGGCAGGGGGTATCAGTCTTCCCCTACCTCGACGACTGGTTGTTGAAGGTGGGCTCGCCCCAGGTAGTCGTCACCCACCTCCAGACTACGGCCGACCTCCTGCACTTGCTGGGGTTCTCCATCAATGTGCCGAAGTCACACCTGTGTCCCTCTCAGAAGCTCCTCTTCATCGGAGCGGTTCTCGACTCGGCGCAGTTTCGGGTTTACCCACCCGAACAGCGGGTTCGGGATATTCAGGCTCTGATTCCCATCTTCCAGCCGTTATCCCGAGTCTCGGTCAGATTGACGCTGCGGCTTCTGGGGCTGATGGCCTCCTGCATCCATCTGGTGCATCACGCCAGGTGGCGGATGCGGGCTCTGCAGTGGGACCTGGAGTGTCAGTGGGCCCTGCATCAGGGCAACCTGTCCGATCATGTCTTGATCTCGGAGGGCACTGCGAAACAACTGCAGTGGTGGCTCACGGACCGCGAATGGGTCAGTGGCAGATCCCTCTCCCTACCCCACCCGGAGCACGTAGTTGTGACGGACGCGTCCCTCCAGGGCTGGGGAGGCCATATGGGAGAGGCGGAGATCAGAGGCCTCTGGTCTCCGGCGGAGTCCCGGCTCCATATCAACATGTTGGAGCTGCGGGCGATTCGTCTAGCACTGAAAGCATTCCTCCCCTCTGTTCGGGGGAGTGTAGTGCAAGTGTTCACCGACAACACCACCGCCATGTGGTACTGCAACAAACAAGGCGGAGTGGGGTCGTGGACCCTATGCCAGGAGGCTCTGCGCCTATGGCAATGGCTGGAACATCAGGGTGTGACCCTGGTGGTTCAACACCTGGCAGGCTCTCAGAATGCCAGGGCAGACGAACTCAGCCGTCGGTGCATGATGCATCACGAATGGCGTCTGAACTCGGACGTGGCACAAGGTCTCTTTCAGCAATGGGGAGAGCCTTGGTTAGATCTATTCGCCACAGAAGAGAACGCGCAATGTCATTAGTTCTGCACGTTGGAATTTCCAAGGCGGCACTCGCTCGGAGACGCTTTTCGTCGCGAGTGGAGTTGCGGTCTATTGTACGCCTTTCCGCCTATCCCACTTCTGCCCAGAGTGCTGAAGAAGATCAGGTGCGACCGGGCCCAGGTTATCCTTGTGGCTCCGGACTGGGCATGAAGATACTGGTACCCCGAGCTACTCAGCATGTCAGTTGATCCCCCGATTCGTCTGCCTCTTCGGGAGGACCTTCTGTCGCAGCAGCAGGGGACGGTGCTGCACCCGAACCTGTCCAGTCTCCACCTACAAGCTTGGAGTTTGAGCGGCGACAGTTGAGGCCATTTGACTTGCCTCCTGAAGTCTGATGCATCATTCTGGCAGCCAGGCGTCCCTCCACAAAGTTGGTATACGCCTGCAGGTGGAACAGATTTGTGGCATGGTGCACAGCAAAGGCTGTGGATCCTCTCTCTGCACCCCTTTCGGAAGTGCTGCTCTTTCTTCTTTCCCTTGCCCAGCAGGGCTCTGCTCTGGGCACTCTTAAAGGGTACCTTTCTGCTCTTTCCGCCTTCTTAAGGCTACCTGATCAGCCTTCTTTATTCAAGTCCCCCATTGTAAATAGATTTCTGAAGGGCATCACACACATGTTCCCTCCTGTTCCCTTTGTGATGCCCCAGTGGGACTTGAATCTTGTTCTCACTTATCTGATGTGTGCTCCCTTTGAGCCGCTTCATAACTGTCCTCTCCATCTTCTCACATTGAAGCCTGCTTTCCTGGTCGCCATCACCTCTGCCAGGAGGGTGAGTGAGCTCCAGGCTCTTTCTTCTACTCCACCTTTTCTATCTGTTCATCCAGACAAGGTGGTGTTGCGTACACGACCTTCCTTTCTGCCCAAGGTTGTCTCGGCCTTCCACATCGGGCGGTTCATTACTTTGCCCACCTTCTTTCTGCCTGCGCATCCCTCGAAAGAGGAAGAGAGGCTCCACCGGCTGGATCCAAAACGTGCGCTCTCCTATTACCTAGATCGCACACGCCAATTCCGGGTGGATGACCAACTCTTTGTTGGTTACGTGGGCGCGAAGAAGGGAAAGGCAGTACACAAGAGGACCATTTCGCGGTGGATCGTCTTGTGTATTCAGGCATGTTACTCCATGGCGAAAAAGGAGCCCCCTGCTGGATTGCGGGCTCATTCCACTCGTGCCACGGCAACAACAACTGCCCTGGGCCGAGGAGTCCCCTTACAGGACATTTGCCAGGCAGCGACATGGGCCTCGCTACACACGTTCGCAATACACTACTGCCTGGACAGTCAAGTCCGGAGGGATGGCTTCTTTGGCCGTTCCGTCCTCCAGGACTTTCTGGTGTGATATTGGTTCGCAGACCCACCACCGGGGTTGGTATTGCTGGGGTATCTATTCTAAGGTAAGGAATCTATCACTAACGTGTCTCTTTCAGATGCACAAGTTACTACTTGTGTAACGATATATCTGTAAGAGACATTAGTTAGTGATAGATTCCTTACCGACCCACCCATCCTCCCCGTTCTGCGAACCGATATCTAGGGTTAAGGTCATCCCCTTCAGGGCCCTAGTTTCATGGAACCAGTGTTGGTTCTATCATGGCTCTGTGTATCTGGCGCGGAAAAGCTGTGTATCAGAACTGACGTCAGCGCGCATGGGCGGCGTCTAAGTACTCCGACGTGATTCCGGCGCTAACGACGCCGATGATGGACGCGGAGCCGCAGACGACGCCTACCGACGCGCAGGGGTATTGCTACGCAAAAATTTCCGGATCCAGTCTGACGCCTGGGGATATTCTAAGGTAAAGAATCTATCACTAACTAATGTCTCTTATAGATATATCGTTACACAAGTAGTAACTTGTGCGACACTGCCACTCTCTTGGGACCAGTGAGCCCTCCCCAGCTGAGATTTACCACTGCCATGGGATTATCTCTCTGCACTCCATCAATGTTGGTGACCTGGTATGTGGCTCCAGGTAAAAGTTGCCTTGAGGGGACTAGGCTCTCGGTCACCATAGTGATGCTAGCCCCTGTGTCTCTGTAGGCCTCATTTATGAGGGGTTCCTGTCTGTACTTGCCCAAAGTGTTGGGACAAGCAGTGAAGTTGGCAAACCCCATGCCATTTTCACAAACAGGAGTATCTGTGGTAGGGGATCTGGTTAGGCCAGAGTCCACCTGAGTTCCCCAAGTATACCCAACCAAATTCTTGGGGGCACTCCCACCACCTGGGGGATTACTACTAGTAGTAACAGGAGGTGTTGGAGTATTACCTGGAGGAATGTTTTCCTTATTGTTGGCCTTGGGGCAACTGCTGTTAGTTTTCCAAATGGCCTTCCTATTTGCAGGCATGGCAATAAGGTTTCTTTTGGGTATTGGAAGGATTCTGGGACCCCACACCCTTCAGAGGATTTTTGGGGCCCTTTGTGGTTTGATCTGAAGATTTATTCCCACCCTTCTCTTGAGGCTTGGTTGATTCTTTCTTTTGGTCACCATCCTGGTTCTTAGACCTAATCCTGGTTCTCACCCATTTGTCTGCCCTCTTACCCAATTCTTGTGGAGAGGTCAGATCAGAGTCTACCAGGTGCTGGTGTAATAACTGGTTCTGACAATTATTTAAGACTTGCGCTCTCATAATTAGATTATACAATCCTGTGTAATCAGTAACCTTACATCCCAGTAGCCAGCCTTCTAGAGCCTTAGTGGCACAATCAACAAAGTCAGCCCAATCCTGAGACTGAATTTTCTGGGTGTCCCTGAACAGCAACCTGTACTGTTCAGTTGTTAAGCCAAACCCATCAACCAGTGTATTCTTCAGGACTTGGTAATTGTTAGCATCCTCAGCTCTAGTAGTGAGGAGCTTGTCTATACCTTTACCTTCAAAGGAGAGCCACAATATAGCTGCCCACTGACTCTGGGGGATGCACTGGACAGTGCAGGCCCTCTCCAGAGCAGTCATCTATTTGTGGATGTCATCTCCTTGCTTAAAGGGGGGCACTATTTTACTCAGGTGTCTAGTATCAAAACTCCTGTCTTTATCTCTAATGATAATGCTGCCACCAGTGGGGTCTGCCCCACTCAATTTCCATAAGTATCCATAGGGATACTATATCTAAAGCAAAGGGTGATTACACCACCTTGCCCCAGCTGTCGTGCAGCCAGTTGTGTCTGTTTAGATGGCCAGCCAGGGGTGGCATAATATATGCTTCAGCCCCTGGTAGGCCCTGGGTACACCTATGCCCTGGGTACCTTTAGTACACTGTACAGGGACTGAGAAGGTGGCCCAGTACCAATTGGTAAATGCACCTAAGGTACACGCTTGTCAATTTAGAGAGAGAACAGCTAGGCTGTGGGTCTGATTAGCAGGCCCACAGCCAGGGAAAGTCGTAAACCAGTGAAGCAAAAAGCAAAAATCGGGGGTGACCATAGGATTGCAGACCCTACTCTCCTACAATGGCTCTGCGTTTCTGGCGCGGAAAAAGCTGTGTCTAAGAACTGACATCTGAAAGAGACACGTTAGTGATAGATTCCTTACCTTAGAATATCCCCAGGCGTCAGACTGGATCCGGAAACTTTTGCGTAGCAGTACCCTTGCGCGTCGGTAGGCGTCGTCTGCGGCTCCGCGTCCGTCATGGGCGCCGTGATGACGTCGTCGGAGTACTTAGACTCCGCCTCCGTGTGCTGACGTCAGTTCTTCTTTTTTCCGCGCCAGCCAGCGCAGATCTGGAAAAAGCAGTAACCCAGTCAGTTTTTGGCTAACTTTTTTGAGATAATTTTTGTTCCTTCTCGATGTCTTGCGACTCCGATCGGTGCCGTAGGGATGCCTGGTTTCAAGCATTGTGAAGATTGCGACCGCACCATGTCGGTCACGGATCCTCACCACCTGTGCCTGACTTGTCTAGGCGTCGACCACGACGACATGGCCTTCTCCGACTGCCGGGCCCTTTCTTCGAAAGCCAGGCCGGAGCAGTCCCGCAGGCGACTCGAACTCCGGCAGTCGGCCCAGCGCCGCGTGAGGTCCCGGTCCCACGGGAGGTCGAGGGACAGGTCGCGGGGACGGAGTCACCAAAGCTCCGGGAGTCGGCACCACTCCTCCGGGTCGAAGTCGTCGTCAGGTAAGAAGCACAAGAAGTCGAAGAGGAGTCATCGCTCTTCTGACTCCCCCCGACGCTCGCGCGACGTGGCCGGGGGTTCGGGTGACATTGCCCACGCGACTCCTTCGGAGTCGCAGGCGTCACGTCCCGCCCCACACCCTCCGGTCCCTGGGCGAGACGGGACGCCGGAGGAGATTGAGCGCTTCCTCATGGCCATAATTATTTACAACAAGGGGTGGTGAGGGACAGAGTCTCTGAATTAAGCAGAAAGCTCTCACCCAGTCAGTAGATCAGGGCTAGATCCAACACCGTTTTTTAGCTCCCTGCACCATCCCAGTTTCAGAACCTGGCTGTATGCAAATTAGTCTGTTCCTGTCCCAGTGCATGATGGGAACAGGGCAAACCAAACTACAAAAGCCAATTCTTACACTGGGAAGGAAACAAGCTCCCGGGGACCGGTTTCTGGCATTACAGCCGTCTTCGACCCGGTTTGCTTGAATCCTGATGGTGCAATGAGCAAGGGTCTCACATCTGAGAATACCCTTCCACGCTTAGGGTGGACAAAAATATTTACAACAAGGGGTGATCTTTGGACTGGGTAAGAGTGGTCTGTTTAACTCAGACACTCTGTTCATCACCACCCCCTTTTTGTAAATCGTTTTTGGCCACTATAGGTGTGGCAGGGTATACTCAGACATGAGTCCCTTTCTCACTGCTCCATCAGGATTCAAGCAAGCCGGGCCGAAGAAGGCTGAAATGCCAGAAACCGGTCCCCGGTAGCTTGTCTCCTTTCTGGTGAAGAATTGGCTTGGTAGTTTAGTCTGCCCTGTTCCCATGATGCACTGGGCCAGGGACAGACTGATTTGCATATAGCCAGGTTCTGAGCTGGGATGGTGCCCGAGGACGGCGCCGCCCCCGATTCCTCCTTTGCTCCGGGTCCGGTGTCAGAGCGGCGCCGCATCTGACGCCGTTTGGAGATTTCCACTTCTATGAACCGGCCCCATTGATTAACAACCCTGAGTATCAGGAGATGTGTGAGGATTGGGAGGGGTCTGAAGACCCTCTGACCAGGGAGTGTCAGTCTCAAGAGGACTGGGCAGGAGACCTTGGGGATGCCAGTGGTCTGGACACCTCACCAGACACTGGTTTTGTCTCACCTCCTACCGTGGCTACGGGGGAGGGGGCAACCTATAGTGTGGTGTTGACGAGGGCTGCCAAGGCCTTGGGCCTTGAGCTCCCCGTCGCGGCCGTGAGGACTAACCGCCTCACAGAGGTCCTTAAACCGCAGTCAAGCTCGACCGAGCCTCTGCTGCCCTTTAATGAGGCCTTGACCGACATTCTTTTGGGCACCTGGTCCAGGCCCGCTACGGGTTCGCCCGTAGTTAGGAACGTGGCCAGACGCCAACCCCCGGCCCCGGGCGACCCATGTTTCCTGTCCACCCACCCCACCACCGAGAGTCTGGTCATGCAGGCCTCCAATTCCCAGACCGCATTCCCGTCTGCCCTGCCGGACAGGGAATCTGAGAGGTATGAGAATTATGGAAAGAAAATATTCTCCTCGCTTAATTTGGGACTGCGGTGTGAGAAGGTGGCCTGATATGCAGTGCTCACTATTCTAGTGAACACTATGTATCAGTCCAGCAACCCTTATTGATGATTGGTTGTAAGTCAACCTTATAGACCAGCTATCCTAGTAGCGTGGATACGAGCAGTCTAAGGCTAAAGACTCGAGAGGGCGTGTTAAGCCAGCTGTTATACCACACATATACCCCTTGAACACCAAGTGAAAGGACACCACACAAGTGTTATGAAAATAAACAAGATATTTATTAAGAATCACAACAGCCCTGTACTCTTTATGAGGACAGGGTACTAAGCACAAAACAAAACTCTTACGAAAATACTTAAGTTAGCACAGTATATACAAATGCCCGAGGGGCACGGAAAACCATATACTCTGAAAGTGGAATGCGAAATTACTAGCAGGTAAGTACAGTACTAATAGGCTTAGGAATCGCTAGGACTTGACTATAGAACCTTCAGATTACTTATAGGAGGCCTAGGGGACTCGGGTGCAGAGTGTGCACTCTCACGCGTGATGCGGGACAAAGTCTATGGTAGCTAGTAATTGCAAAGTTAGTGTTCTCGGGCGAGCCCGACCTGGTAGGAGGAAAACGAAAGTGGATTCTGACCCTTGGATAGTGAGGCTATGCTGGGGCACCGAAATGCCGAAGTTACCTAGCCCAGGGGCTGCAGCTGCATAGGTCTCAAAAGACGTCGGGAATCCTCGTAGACGGACCAGGAGCCTGGAAGAAAGAAGTTGCTGGCAGGCGACCAGTGAAGAAAGTTCGATGGATCCAAGCCTGGATCGAAGGAAGATGACACCTGAAAGCAGAGGGGACCAAGTTCGAGACTCCTAGCCAGTAGTCAGTGGGCACCAGGAGGGCACCGGATGGTAGCCACCTCGACTAGGTGAGTGGGTGACGCTGTGTTCGCAGATCTCACGGACCAGGAGGCGTTGTCGGCGACCAGGATGGAGGAGCGAGCTGTCCCACGATGGATGAAGCTGTCGGCGTCGCTGGACCCAGGATTGGGCAACAAAGCCTTGGCAAATTCAAGCCCACGCGGTGGACTCAAAATGGCGTCTGGAGTGGACCAGGAGGGTCCGGGGTGCCTCTCTTGAAGAAGGAAGCAAGGGCCAGTCTGGAGCAACCAGACCAGCAGCAGTGATGTCGTCGGGCGTCGTGAAGAAGGCCACAAGCCAGCCGGCTAGTAGCCACACAGCGCGGTGAGCACGCAAAAGCAGAAGGGCCCCACGCAGATCGTGGAGATGCTGGAGGGCTGATCTTCGGTGCTGGAGCTGCTCAGGGTTGGGGCTTCTCGGACCCCAAAGCACTCACCAGTGGAGCACACGGTGGGCTTGTTACAAAGAAGTCGTGCAGTCTTGGCGATCGTCGGTCCCTCGAGGTCTCGTCGCACTCACAGTTCTCAGCTTTGCTGTAGAGGTGAGTAGAGGTCAGAGGTGCCCGGGAAGCCGGGTCTTGTCGAGCTGGGTCGTCGGATTCGTGAAGAAGGACTTGCAGCAGACCGCAGTGTTCTTAGGATGGTGCCTGCGGATGCAGGGTGACTACTCCTTAGCCACAAGGGAGAATCTTGAAGAAGGAAATCTTGATGTCTTTCGCAGAAAGTCGTGTCTTGATTCCAAAGATGATCTAATTTTAACAGGGGGCCCGCTCCCATCTTTATACTAAAAAAGGGGGCTGACCCGGTGACTAGGTCCTGCCTATGGGTGGGACTAGGAGGGGGGTGGTTACACCCCTCTGCCATGCCGGACTTCCCCAGGCCAGGGGCTGGTGTGCCCCTGGAACTGGTTCAGACTGGCCTATGCGTAGTGAGCACCGGGGTGCCACTCAGCAGTCACCTTCCTGTAAAAAACCCTGCCTACCCAGGATACACAAAACCATGTCTGTGACGGTGCTAGCACCGCCCCTGACAGGAAACCCTTTGTCCAGGCTCCCCTCGCTGGAAGGACTCCCAGCTGCAGGGGGTCAGACTCATGTCTGTGGTGGCAGCATCCATTTTGTGGAGCTGAGGCTTCGTTTAACTTTAACCGGGGTTCAAAGTTACATACATGTCGTGTCCCTCTAGAAGGGTGGAATGCTAACCCCGTCGCCAGAATTGGCGAGGGGTTAGTATTCCAATTCGTATGACACCTTACTCGACATTTTTTGATAAAGCAATACCAAAGTTAGCATTTAACCGCGAGGATTATAATGCACTTAAGAGTATATGGTATGCGATATCATGGAACAGCTATTAGGACTTGATTCCGCAAGCTGCAGACAGGCTCAGCTCATGCCAGAGCACCATCTCACACGATTCCAAGCACTCTGCCTTCAGGATTGTTAAGGCCTGCCATAGGAGTGACTGATAGGAATCTGTGTGTCCATTTTAGGGTTAGATATAGGTATACTATATCTACAGCAAAGGGTGATTACACAACTTTGCCCCAGCTGTCATGGAGCCAGTTGTGTCAAATTTAGGAGGCCAGCCAGGGGTGGCATAATACATGCTTCAGCCCCTGGTAGGCCCTGGGTACACCTATGCCCTGAGTTACAGGGTCTGATAAGGTGGCCCAGTACCAATTGGTAAATGCACCTAGGGTACACGTGGTAATTTAGAGAGAGAACAGCCAGGCTGTGGGTCTGATTGGCAGGCCCACAGCCAGAGAAAGTCGTAAACCAGTGAAACAAAAGCAAAAAATCTGGGTGATCATAGGATTGCAGACCCTACTCTCCTACTTGCGGTCTTCCAACACCGCATACCTCTTGGTCTGCTACACCCACTCTTTGTGGGAGACGGTGGCGGAAGGGCTGCCACAGTGCCCGTTGGAGGTGCGGGCCAAACTCGGCCAAGCCCTTGTGGAGGGCCGAGATGCAGCCAAGTATTCTATCCGGTGTGGGCTGCATACCACCGACTCGTTGGGCAGAGCAATGGCAATGACGGTGGCAGTGAGACGCCACGCCTGGCTGAGGTCCGCCAATTTTTCGGCAGATGTCCAGAACACACTCATGGACATGCCGTTTGATGGCAGTCGCCTTTTTGGCGAAAAGGCGCTTGAGCGCTTTAAGGACTCCAGGGCTACGGCCAAGTCCTTGGGCCTCTCGGCCCCGCGACAGCAAACGGCTGCTTTTCGCTCCTTTCGTGGCCAAGGAAGGGGCGTCTCCACACGTGCCGCCAGCCACTCACCGCAGAATAACATCCAGTGCGGTGGCAGCCGTGGGAACCGCCGTGGAGGCGGTCGGGGACAAAGGCTAGGTCAGTCCACACCTTTCCCCGCGGCATCCGCCTCTAAACCCTCCTACTCCATGCTTTCAGGCCCATGTGACGCCAGTGGGTGGCAGGGTTCGCCATCACCACTCCCACTGGCGGACTATCACTTCGGACAGGTGGGTGCTGCAAATCGTCCGAAGGGGCTACTCCCTCCCCTTCGAGACGACTCCTCAAGCCATGTGTAGGAAGGGGAAGTCTCTAGTTGGCGCAGTGCAACACTAGCGACAAGCAGGGACTCTCTCTTCCTCGTCAGGGCTGAGGGTTACCTTCCAGACAACCTCTGCTTACCCTCTAGGTAGTGTGGCTTAAGCAGTCGTAGGCTAATCTTTGGGGCACATAGGGTTAAACACTTGCAATATTACACCTTCACAACCAACCCACCACACAACGAGACCAGACTGTATTCTATAAAAATATATATCTTTATATAGGTTTTTAAGCAGGCTTGTGAATACAGTCAACGCACTTTAAGGTATCGGTTTCAAGTTACTTAGTTCAAGTTGCCACAGTTCTTTCTAGCAATAAGCGTTCTCTTGGGGCCCTCAGGCCGGTGTCAACAAAGTTCTTGTGGAGCAGGCGGCTTCCAGGGGATCTGTCCCACGTCGCGTTGCCTTCCCGGGGTCGCTGTTTGTTGCGGATCTCAGCCGAGCAGTTCACGGGTCATCCGGGGCAGCGGTGTTCTGTGGCGGCAGGGTCCTCTCCTCGTCGTCCGCTCCGACCCTGGAGGTGGCGGCTGTGTGATGGCGGCAGGTGGCAGTACGGTCCCCAAATGCAGGACGTACCCAGCCAAGTGCCGGTGCAGCTGTGCGCTCACAGCTGAGCTGTCGGGCAAGATACTGACCTAGTGGATTCTCACAGGGCAACTGTCCGTCTTTGCAAGTGGATTGGCTGCTCGTTTCGCAGTCAACTCGAGAGCTCGGACCGGACGGGTCCTCCTTCGCTTTGCTCTCGGGCTCCAGGTGCAGTTGCGGTCACGGTGTTCGGGCCAGCGGCGGCTGGTCCTCACTTTGCTTTCGCTGTTGCGTTGGGCCCCGGTCACGGTGGTCAGGTGGATGTCGTTGCCTTGGAGGAGATTCCTCCGTCGGTACTGCAGCGCTAAGCAGCACACGTAGTCGCTTTCTTCAGGGTGTAGCGCCCACTGGTCCTGGGGCGCTGGTCAGGGGGCAAGTTCAGTTGCAGGCCCTTGGAGATCTTTTAGCAGAGTTTGGCACAAAGTAAAGCAAAAGTCTTCTCGCAGTCTTTCCTTCTTCCTCTCCTTCGGCAGCAAGGCACCAGACACAGGCAAGAGTCAGCCCCCTTCCTTGTCCCTCACGGTCCTTCTCGTCGGGCAGAGTTCCTTCTGTAGCCCAAACAGGATCTAATTTTCAAGGAGCAGGGCTCCTTCTTTTATAGGACATTTCTTTTGTTCTCGCAGGCCAGGGGGGCCTTTGCATAGCCACTTTCAGTCCTTGAGTACTCTGGTGGGTGTACTCCGGCTTCTGCTTTCAGTGTGAGGGGCAGGCGCATCAGTCGCCTCACAGGAGGTGGAGCCAGCATTGTGCGGACAGGGGCTGCCAGAGTACCTTGTTGATGGGGGCTTCGCCCTTCCTGGGCCAGGTGCCGGCTGAGTCATCAGTCGCTCCCCAGGAGGGTGGAGCCAGCATTGTGGTGGCAGAGCACAGCTACAGTTCAAGTCAAGAGCCACTCCTACCTCCCACTAAGGTGTAATCTGCGCATTCACCACCTGTCATCCCCCAGCCCTGTCACTCACACATCCCAGACAGTCAGATACACATACCAGCAGAGGCGGGTTGAATGGTTAGGCAAGCAAATGCTTACTTTCTAAAAGTAGCATTTGCAAACCCAGGATACTAAAATAAACTTTACTAAAAGAAATATTTTATCATCCTGAGTTCAGGCATACTAAACACGGCTCGCTACCATGCTCCTTGAGCCTGCTGGGATTATAGGGTGTAATAATTCCAGCAGCTCAGTCTGGCCTAATGGAGCAGGTAGCCTTCAATAGTGAAATACGGTTTTGGTTGTAAGTCACTACTAGGACATGCCACACACATCAGGGCTTGTCCTACCTTACACCTACAACGCACCCTGCCCGCAGGCCTACCATAGGGGTGACTAATATGTAGTCAAGGGAAGGTTCGGGGGCTGGCAAGTGGGGGCACTTGCCCAGCTAGCGTGACGGTACGAGACCGCACGCGGGTTCTGCGGTCGCAGTTCCCAGACACATCTTTACGGCTGCTTCGGTGGGTGGCGCAACCAGCGCTGCAGGCCCACCAGCAGTATTGGCATCTACAAGCCCCGGCACTCTCTAGTGCACTTTACTAGGGACTAACAGTAAATCCAATGAACCAATCATGGATACCAATCGCATGTACAATTTACAGTAGGGAGCACTTGCACTGCGGCACGGGTCAGCCGTGGCGCAGTGCCCTGAGTATCGGAAAACCAGCAAAACATCGGAGGCACATCAGCAAAAGGTGGAAGGGAGACTCAAGCCAAGGTGCCAGGTCTAACATGTGTCCCCTCCAGCTGAAATGTGGGGGGAACTACCCTTCCCCAGGGAGTTCCACATCACTAAGGCGGAAAAATCTGGACAGACCGTCAGCATTGGCGTGATCGGTGCCAGGGCGGTGTTCCACCGTAAAGTCCATACTCTGTAGAGAAATGGACCACCTCAACAGTTTCGGGTTCTCACCCCTCATTTGCATCAACCATCTGAGGGGCCTGTGGTCCGCCTGAACTCGGAAGTGAGACCCAAACAAGTAGGGTCTTAGCTTCTTCAGCGCCCAGACCACAGCAAATGCTTCACGCTCTATTGCACTCCACCTACTTTCCCGTGGAAGTAACCTCCTACTTATGAAGGCTATGGGTTAGTCAAAGCCCTCCTCAGTCATCTGTGAAAGAACAGCCCCTACACCATGCTCTGAAGCGTCTGTTTGCACTATGAATTCTTTGGAAAAATCCGGAGCCAGGAGCACGGGCGCCGTGCACATGGCAGTCTTCAGGGTGTCAAAAGCATTCTGACAGGTGTCAGTCCAAATCACATTCCTGGGCTGCTTCTTCGAAGTCAGCTCTGTCAAGGGGGTCACGATCGTGCCATAGCCCTTGACAAACCTCCTGTAATACCCAGTGAGCCCCAGGAAGGCTCTCGCTGCAGTCTGGGTCTTGCGGGGTTCCCAAGCCAGGATGGTCTCGATTTTGGGCTGCAAGGGTGCTACCTTGCCACTCCCAACTTGGTGTCCCAAGTACACCACTGAACCCTGCCCAATCTGGCACTTGCTTGCCTTGATTGTGAGGCCTGCTCTGCGCAGGGCCATCAACACTTCCCAGAGGTGTCGCAGGTGTTCTGGCCAGGTGCCACTGAACACCGCGATGTCATCCAGGTAGGCGGCACTAAACTCGTCCAGTCCAGCCAACACCTGGTTGACCAATCTCTGAAAGGTGGCAGGGGCATTCTTCATTCCAAATGGCATAACCCGGAACTGGAAATGCCCATCTGGTGTAGAGAATGCCGACCTCTCCTTTGCCCCATCGGTCAAGGCGATCTGCCAGTACCCAGACGTTAAATCAAACGTGCTGAGGAACTTGGCAGCCCCTAGCCGATCAATGAGCTCATCAGCTCTGGGGATGGGGTGCGCGTCAGTCTTCGTGACTGAATTGAGTCCTCTGTAGTCCACACAGAACCGGAGTTCGGGTGTGGCTCCCGGCGCAGCAGCCTTCGGAACCAAGACCACGGGGCTGGACCAAGGACTGCTGGAAGACTCAACCACCCCAAGGGCAAGCATCTTGGAGACCTCCTCCTTGATGCAGGCCCGGACCCTGTCAGTCACCCTGTAAGCCTTATGCTTCACAGGTAAGCTGTCTCCGGTGTCCACATCATGGACGCACCAATCTGTGACACTTGGAACCAGGGAGAACAGATCTGGAAACTGCCCCAGCAACTGGCGGCAGTCTTCCTGTTGTTCGGCGGTCAGGGTGGGTGAGAGGTTAACTCCATCCACTGACCCATCTTTCTCACAGGCCACCAAGAGGTCAGGAAGAGGCTCCGACTCCTCCTCCATTCCGTCATCAGTTGCCAACAACATGCCCACTTCGGACCTTCGCAAGTGGGGCTTGAGGCGGTTGACATGTAGGACCCGCAAAGGGTTCCTGGGCGTCTTCATGTCCACCAAGTATGTCACGGGGCTCTTGCGCTCCAAAACCTCAAATGGGCCTGTCCACTTATCTTGAAGGGCACAGGGCTCCACTGGGGCCAGGACATACACCTCTTGTCCAGGCTGAAGCTCGACCAGAGTGGCATTCTGGTCGTACCACCGCTTAATTTCCTCCTGGCTCGCTTCCAGATTTGCCTCGGCAAGTTGTCTGAAGCGTCTGGTCTGGTTTCTGAAGGCCAGCATGTAGCTATATACATTCTGGGGAGGTTTCCTGGGAGATTGCTCCCAGCCTTCCTTTACCAAACTCAGTGGTCCTCTCACGGGGTGACCGTACAGCAGCTCAAAGGGGCTGAACCCTAGGGACTTCTGTGGCACCTCGGGATATGCAAAGAGTAGGCATGGTTAGAGGACGTCCCACTTACGCCTCATCGGACCGTCTAGGCCCATGATCATGCCTTTCAGGGTTCGGTTGAATCTCTCAACCAACCCGTTACCTTGGGGATGGTAAGGCGTGGTGAACTTATACGTTACGCCACACTCTTGCCAAAGGGACTTCATATACTTGGATATGAAATTGGTCCCCCTGTCGCTCACCACCTCTAGAGGGAATCCCACTCGTGAGAAAATTCCCATCAGTGCACGTCCCACCACGGGGGCCGTCACTGTCCTCAGAGGGATGGCTTCAGGGTACCGGGTGGCATGATCCACCAAGACCAGGATGAACCTGTTGCCCATGGCTGTCTTGGGGTCCAGAGGCCCAACAATGTCAATACCCACTCGCTGGAATGGCGTACCGACCACAGGGAAGGGTTGGAGGGGAGCCTTGTTCTTCCCTCCGGTCTTCCCACTTGCCTGGCAAGTCGGACAGGTTCGGCAATGAGCGTCTGAACTCTTATGCATTTGGGGCCAGTAAAAGTGGGTGACAAGCCTGTCATAGGTCTTGTCCATCCCCAAATGTCCTGCTAAAGGCACATCGTGAGCCAGACCCAGTAGGAAGGCTCTGAACTTCTGGGTTACCACCAGCACACGGGCTGACCCAGGTTCAGCAGCCTTAGGCTCTGAATACAGGAGGTCGTTCTCCCAGTACACGTAATGTGTTTTGGCCTGAACACCATTGGCCTGGTCTGCAGCCTGCTGCCGCATACCCACGAGAGAAGGGCATTCTTTCTGCTCCTTGCAGAATTCCTCCCTGGAGGGTCCTCCTTCTTGCTGCCAATGGGTCAGCTCAGGCAGGTCCCCCAGTTCGGCAATCTGTTCCCCTGTAGGCTCCAGGGCATCCCCCTCAAGGTCTGCTTCCCCCTGGACCGTGGGAACTTCAGGGGCCGGTTTCCCGCGCCCCCTGCGCCTTCTCCCTAAGGCCGATTCCTGGGCCTCTCCTTCAGGCCCCAGGACCTCTTGATCACCCCTACTGGCTGCCATTGACCGGGTGGTCACGCACGCCCAGTCAGGCAGACCCACCATCCGCAGGTGAGTCGTCTTTTCCACCTTTTCCCAAGGGGAGTGCTCCAAGTCATTCCCTAGCAAACAGTCAACAGGCATGGTTTTTCTCACACAGACCTGCAGAGTACCAGAGACCCCCCCCCCACTCGAAGGGAACTTGAGCCATCGGACACTGACTCTCAGAATTATCAGCGTTGATAACCCTACAGTAGGCATGGGGTACAACCTGCTCTTGAGACACCAGGTGCTGCCTCACTGCAGTCACACTGGCTCCTGTGTCTCTAAGAGCTTCAGCTTCCTTCCCATTGATGATCACCACCTGCCCATATTTCTTAGTGTTAGAGGGCAGGTAGTTCGTAGGGATCATCTCACTGTCTCCTAGCGAGACTAGGGTCATCTGAACGGGATCTCCACCCCCCGGGACCATCACTTCTTCTCCTAAGTGAACACTAGTCACTTGACGGGGCGGAGCACCAGTGGGTGCGGGTTTTCCAAACAGGCGACACTTGGGGTCACTGGATATGTGCCCAGGCTCGCCACATTTGTAACAATTGAAGGGCCCCTTTGGAACAGGCTTACCTGTCGGGGCCCCATTCTGCTTTGGGGGTGGGGGAGGCTGAGAACCTTGCTGCGGGCTCCCCTGGGAACTACTTTGGGGGCCTTTTTGGAACCCTTTCTGTTTTCCCCCTTGTCCCCCCCACTCTTCTGCTGGGGACCCTGCCCACTCTTGGCGGAGTCTCCCACGGGACCCTTGTGGACCCTGGTGCTGAGCCAGCGGTCCGCCTCCTCAGCAAGCTTCCTCGGGTTGGACAGCTTGCTATCGATCAGGTGTTGGCGTAACTCAGGAAAACAGTGATCAGACAAGTGCTCCCATGCAATTAAATCAAAGAGACCTTGAAAATCATTCACTTTGCTACCCTTCACCCAACCATCCAGTGCTCTGCAAAAATAAGTCGCATACTCCACATACGTATTCCCAGGCCGCTTAGTACATCCCCTAAACTTCTGTCTATACATTTCAGGGGTGAGCCCGTACCTGCGCATTAAAGCTTCCTTCATGTGGGAATAGGATCTCTGATTCTCAATGGGCAAATCTAGCAAGGTATCTCGCCCTTCGCTAAGGAACCTTCCCCACAACCCCGCTCCCCAATCCTTGTCAGGGACCCGGTGGGAGGACATGGCTACCTCGTATGCCCTAAACCACTGTCCTATGTCATCCCCCTTAAAGAACTCCTTAACTACGTCCTTCGGGATGTGCACTCTTGACTCTACCTGCACTGGCGATGTGCTGCCACCAGAGGGAGGACGATCCAAGTCTCTCTCCTTGAGACTTATCTCCCTCACTTTCACTTCATAATCCATTTGGTGCTTTCGCTCTTCCAGCGCCATTCTTTTTGTTTCAAGCTCCAGTTGGATTTTCAATTCTGCCAGCTTTCTCTCGTGATTCCTTGTTTCCTTCCTGTCTGCCAGCTCCTCTGGCGACAGGCCTTTACCAAAGCTGTGCACGCTGTCCTGCCTTTCGAGATCCACCAGATCCATAGGTGCATTCTGCTCTTCAGTTGCATCTTGCTCCGCGAGGGCATCTTGATCCTCCGGGGCCTTTCTGGACTCTATCCAGGCTTTCAGGGCCTTGTAGAATTCTGGCTTATTCTTGCAACCAGCGTGCGGAACTTTGAGTTTCTTACAGAAAAACTTCAGCTCCGTCTTGGAGGTGGAGTGGGACGCCGCAAAGCTGGACAAATACTCAAACACCTCAGAGGTCGTGGACTCCGCTCCATCCAGGCTCTTCGTGCCTGGCATGGTTTTCGCACTCGGAATCTTCTTTCGGCAAAATTCAAAAAGCAAAGTCTGTGGCTAAGTAACTGGACCGTAATCCCTGTGTAGTGGTCAGAAGCTCAGGTATAGATATCGCAAGTGTAAATTCGAAAATCCTCACCGCTGCGTCCAATGTAGGAAGGGGGAGTCTCTAGTTGGCGCAGTGCAACACTAGCGACAAGCAGGGACTCTCTCTTCCTCGTCAGGGCTGAGGGTTACCTTCCAGACAACCTCTGCTTACCCTCTAGGTAGTGTGGCTTAAGCAGTCGTAGGCTAATCTTTGGGGCACATAGGGTTAAACACTTGCAATATTACACCTTCACAACCAACGCAACAGCGAAAGCAAAGTGAGGACCAGCCGCCGCTGGCCCGAACACCGTGACCGCAACTGCACCGGGAGCCCGAGAGCAAAGCGAAGGAGGACCCGTCCGGTCCGAGCTCTCGAGTTGACTGCGCAACGAGCAGCCAATCCACTTGCAAAGACGGACAGTTGCCCTGTGAGAATCCACTAGGTCGGTATCTTGCCCGACAGCTCAGCTGTGAGCGCACAGCTGCACCGGCACTTGGCTGGGTACGTCCTGCATTTGGGGACCGTACTGCCACCTGCCGCCATCACACAGCCGCCACCTCCAGGGTCGGAGCGGACGACGAGGAGAGGACCCTGCCGCCACAGAACACCGCTGCCCCGGATGACCCGTGAACTGCTCGGCTGAGAACCGCAACAAACAGCGACCCCGGGAAGGCAACGCGACGTGGGACAGATCCCCTGGAAGCCGCCTGCTCCACAAGAACTTTGTTGACACCGGCCTGAGGGCCCCAAGAGAACGCTTATTGCTAGAAAGAACTGTGGCAACTTGAACTAAGTAACTTGAAACCGATACCTTAAAGTGCGTTGACTGTATTCACAAGCCTGCTTAAAAACCTATATAAAGATATATATTTTTATAGAATACAGTCTGGTCTCGTTGTGTGGTGGGTTGGTTGTGAAGGTGTAATATTGCAAGTGTTTAACCCTATGTGCCCCAAAGATTAGCCTACGACTGCTTAAGCCACACTACCTAGAGGGTAAGCAGAGGTTGTCTGGAAGGTAACCCTCAGCCCTGACTAGGAAGAGAGAGTCCCTGCTTGTCGCTAGTGTTGCACTGCGCCAACTAGAGACTCCCCCTTCCTACACCATGCCACCGCAACACCACCGCGTATCGGGGGATCACTTGCTGCTTCTGCAGGAGGAAGTTTCGGCCCTCTTGGCCAAAGGGGCCATCAAGCGCGTTCCTGGGCCGGAAGTAGGACGTGGTTGCTACTCCCACTACTTTCTGGTACCCAAGAAGGGCAAAGGGGGCCTACGCCCTATCTTGGACCTGAGGAACGTCAACAGCTTCCTCCGGAAGGAGAAGTTCAAAATGCTGACTCTGGCTCAGGTCTTAGCTGCCCTGGACCCAGGAGACTGGGTGGTAGCGTTGGACTTGCAGGACACGTATTTCCACATCCCCGTCCTGCCGGCCCACCGGCGTTACCTGCGGTTCACGGTAGGCCACGAGCACTTTCAGTTTACCGTGCTCCCATTCGGCCTTACCAGCGCCCCACAGGTGTTCACGAAGGTGATGGCGGTGGTCGCAGCTCATCTGCGCAGGTTAGGGGTTTCAGTCTTCCCCTACCTCGATGACTGGTTGTTGAAGGCGGGCTCGCCCCAGACAGTCGTCCACCACCTCCAGACTACGGCAGACCTCTTGCACCAGCTGGGGTTCTCCATCAATGTGCCGAAGTCACACCTGTGTCCCTCTCAGAAGCTCCTTTTCATCGGAGCGGTTCTCGACTCGGCGCAGTTTCGGGTTTACCCACCCGAACAGCGGGTTCGGGATCTTCAGGCTCTGATTCCAATCTTCCATCCTTTATCCCGAGTTTCGGTCAGGTTGATGCTGCGTCTTCTGGGGCTGATGGCTTCCTGCATCCTTCTGGTGCAACACGCCCGGTGGAGGATGCGGGCTCTGCAGTGGTACCTGAAGTTTCAGTGGGCCCAGCATCAGGGCTGTAGGAGAGTAGGGTCTGCAATCCTATGATCACCCAGATTTTTTTGCTTTTGTTTCACTGGTTTACGACTTTCTCTGGCTGTGGGCCTGCCAATCAGACCCACAGCCTGGCTGTTCTCTTTCTAAATTACCTCATGTACCCTAGGTGCATCTACCAATTGGTACTGGGCCACCTTATCAGACCCTGTAACTCAGGGCATAGGTGTACCCAGGGCTGCCAGGGGCTGCAGCATGTATTATGCCACCCCTGGCTGGCCTCCTAAATTTGACACAACTGGCTGCATGACAGCTGGGGCAAAGTCGTGTAATCACCCTTTGCTGTAGGTGTAGTATACCTATACCTAACCCTAAAATGGACACACAGATTCCTATCAGTCACTCCTATGGCAGGCCTTGACAATCCTGAAGGCAGAGTGCTTGGAATCGTGTGAGATGGTGCTCCGGCACGAGCTGAGCCTGTCTGCAGCTTGCGGAATCAAGTCCTAATAGCTGTTCCATGATATCGCATACCATATACTCTTAAGTGCATTATAATCCTCGCGGTTAAATGCTATCTTTGGTATTGCTTTATCAAAACATGTCGAGTAAGGTGTCATACGAATTGGAATACTAACCCCTCGCCAATTCCACCGCGTGGGCTTGAATTTGCCAAGGCTTTGTTGCCCAATCCTGGGTCCAGCGACGCCGACAGCTTCTATCTTCGTGGGACAGCTCGATCCTCCATCCTGGTCGCCGACAACGCCTCCTGGTCCGTGAGATCTTCGAGTCAAGCGTCACCCACTCACCTTGTCGAGGTGGCTACCATCCGGTGCCCTCCTGGTGCCCACTGACTACTGGCTAGTAGTCTCGAACTTGGTCCCCTCTGCTTTCAGGTGTCATCTATCTTCGAGATCCAGGCTTGGATCCAACTGAACTTTCTTCACTGGTCACCGGCCAGCATCTTTTCTTCCGGCTCCTGGTCCGTCTACGAGGATTCCCGACGTCTTTTCAGACCTATGCAGCTGCAGCCCCTGGGCTAGGTAACTTCGGCATTTCGGTGCCCCAGCATAGCCTCACTATCCAAGGGTCAGAATCTACTTTCGTTTTCTCCCTACCAGGTCGGGTTCGCCCGAGAACACTAACTTTCTAATTCCTAGCTACCATAGACTTTTGTCCCGCATCTCGCGTGAGAGTGCACACACTGCACCCGAGTCCCCTAGGCCTCCTAGAAGTAATCTAACGATTCCCTAGTCAAGTCCTAGCGATTCCAAAAGCTATTAGTACTGTACTTACCTGCTAGGAATTTCGCATTCCACTTTCAGAGTATATGGTTTTCCGTGCCCCTCGGGCATTTGTATATACTGTGCTAACTTAAGTATTTTTGTAAGAGTTTTGGTTTGTGCTTAGTACCCTGTCCTCATAAAGAGTACAGGGCTGTTGTGATCTTTAAATAAATAACTGTTTATTTTCATAACACTTGTGTGGTGTCCTTTCACTTGGTATTCAAGGGGTATATGTGTGGTAAACAGCTGGCTTAACGCGCCCTCTCGAGTCTTTAGCCTTAGACTGCTCGTATCCACGCTACTAGGATAGCTGGTCTATAAGGTTGACTTACAACCAATCATCAATAAGGGTTGCTGGACTGATACATAGTGTTCACTAGAATAGTGAGCACTGCATATCAGGCCACCTTCTCACAAGGGCAACCTGTCCAACCATGTCCTGATCTCGGAGGGCACTGCGAGACAGCTGCAGTGGTGGCTCAAGAACCGCGATCGGGTCAGCGGCAGATTCCTCTCCCTTCCCCAACCGGAGCACGTAGTTGTGACGGACGCGTCCCTCCAGGGCTGGGGAGGCCAAATTGGAGAGGCGGAGATCAGAGGCCTCTGGTCTCCGGCGGAGTCCCGGCTCCATATCAATCTTTTGGAGCTGCGGGTGATTTGTCTAGCACTGAAGGCATTCCTCCCCTCTATCCGAGGGAGTGTAGTGCAGGTGTTCACGGACAACACCACCGTCATGTGGTACTGCAACAAACAGGGCGGGGTGGGGTCTTGGACCCTCTGCCATGAGGCTCTGCGCCTCTGGCAATGGCTGGAACATCAGGGCGTGACTCTGGTGGTTCAACACCTGACCGGTTCTCTGAACGCCAGGGCGGACAAACTCAGCCTCCGGTGCATGATGGATCACGAATGGCGTCTGAACTCTGACGTGGCGAAAGGTCTCTTTCTACAGTGGGGAGAGCCTTGGTTAGATCTATTCGCCACCGAAGAGAACGCGCAATGTGATCAGTTCTGCGCGTTGGAATTTCCAAGGCGGCACTCGCTCGGAGACGCTTTTCGTCGCGAGTGGAGCTGCGGTCTGTTGTACGCTTTTCCTCCTATACCACTTCTGCCCAGAGTGCTGAAGAAGATCAGGCGGGACCGGGCACAAGTCATCCTTGTGGCTCCGGACTGGGCACGAAGGTACTGGTATCCCGAACTACTCAGTATGTCAGTCGATCCCCCGGTTTGTCTGCCTCTTCAGGAGGACCTTCTGTCGCAGCAGCAGGGGACGGTCCTCCACCCGAACCTGTCCAGTCTCCACCTCCATGCTTGGAGATTGAGCGGCGACAGTTGAGGCCATTTGACTTGCCTCCTGAAGTTTGCAACATCATTCTGGCAGCCAGGCGTCCCTCCACAAAGTCGGTATACGCCTGCAGGTGGAACAGATTTGTGGCATGGTGCACAGCAAAGGCTGTGGATCCCCTTAATGCCCCTCTTTCTGAGGTTCTCCTCTTTCTTCTTTCTCTTGCCCAGCAGGGCTCTGCACTGGGCACTATCAAGGGCTACCTTTCTGCCCTTTCAGCCTTTCTGAGGCTGCCTGATCAACCTTCTTTGTTCAAGTCCCCTATCGTTAATCGGTTCCTGAAGGGCATCACACATACGTTCCCTCCTGTTCCCTTCGTGATGCCTCAATGGGCCTTGAACCTGGTTCTTACATTTCTGATGTGCGCTCCCTTTGAGCTACTTCACAACTGTCCTCTTCGCCTTCTCACTTTGAAGACTGCCTTCCTGGTAGCCATCACCTCTGCCAGGAGAGTGAATGTAAATGTAATGTAAATGTATAGGCATTTATATAGCGCACTACTTACCCGAAGGGTCCCAAGGCGCTTCGACCGCTGCGAAACCCTTCCTGGCTTCCCTGAGAGATGGTCCCTTAATGGGTATCTCCAGGGTGAGACCAGGCATCCCCGGCGGTCTGGTGGGGCCGTTAGTGAAGATGAGGCAAGCTAATGCCCAGAGTTGCCGAGTGTGATCGCTGATCAGAGTGGGCACCGAGGCGAGAGAATTATCGAGTCCGCTGACCCTGGTCCAGAAACCTGCCGCGCCGGGAATCGAACCCTGGTCCCGGGCCGTCCTCTGCTCTCGGACAAGGTTGTTGTTAGACCCGGGACCCCGGGCTGGCCAAGGCTCACGCCAAAGTCAGTCAGGGATCACCAAGTCTAAGTCAGGGCAAGGAAGTTACACACCAAGATAACCCCTGCTTACCCTCTAGGTAAAGTGACGTGAGCAGCAAGGCTAATCACGGAGGCGATGTCTAAAGCGTTTGCGCGGGCACCCAGCAACAACACCCAAGCCCCACCACAAAGGAAACTCCACACAAGGTTATATAAAAAAATAGCCTTTGTATTATAGTAAAAACACATTAGATAACGCACACACTTTACATCTGAAAGAAACACGTTAGTGTTAGATTCCTTACCTTAGAATATCCCCAGGCATCAGTCTGGATCCGGAAACTTTTGCGTAGCAGTACCCCTGCGCGTCGGTAGGCGTCGTCTGCAGGCGTCCCCTGCGGCTCCGCGTCCATCGTAGGCGTCGTGCGCCGTGATGACGTCGCTGGAGTATATAGACGCCGCCTCCGCGCGCTGACGTCAGTTCTTCTTTTTTCCGCGCCAGTGGACGCAGATCTGAAGAGCAGTACTCCGGTCTTTTGACCAAGTTTTTCGATAGTTATTTCTCTCTTTGTGCCTGATAGGATGCCTGTGTTCAAGCACTGTGATGACTGTGAGCGCACGATGTCGGTCACAGACCATCACCGCCTCTGTCTCCGGTGTCTGGGCCCCGACCACGACGTGGACTCCTGTGTCGACTGCCGGGCCCTCACCAACAAGGCTAGGCGGGAGCGGTCCCGCAAGCTACTGGAGCTCCGGGTGTCGGCCCCACGTCGGGACCGGGAGCGGTCCCGGTCCGGCCGGAGGTCGAGAGAGCGTTCGAGGGAGCGGTCGCGGAGCCGCGCCGAGCGTTCCGGAAGTCGACACCACTCGTCAGGCTCATCAGGTAAGAAGCACAAGAAGTCGGGGCGTCGTCATCGTACCCCCGACTCCCCCCGACGCTCGCGCGATGCGGCCGGGGGCTCGGGTGACCCCAACCCCGCGGCTCCGCGAGAGTCGCCGGCGTGGCCTGCCTCATACCCTCCGGTCCCTGGGCACGGCACGGCGCGACGCCTGAGGAGATCGAGGCGTTCCTCATGGCCATGAGGGCGCTTGCTTCTCTGACGGGGCCTACGGCGCCTTCGGGCCCAGTGCTACCGTCTGGGGGCCCTGGCGGTTCGGGTGTCCCTGCCTCGGCGCCGTCGGGTGCTCCAGCCCCGGCGCCGCCGACGGCTCCGACCCGGCGCCGCAAGGGCCTTCGGGATCGGCGCCGGCTGGTTTTCCGGCCTCCCCGGCGCCGTTACCATCGGGGTTACCCCCGACGCCGCCCCCGCGCGGCGCCGGTTCTCCGGTGCCGGCTCCGGCCGGCGGCGGGGTTCCGGCGCCGGCTCCGGGCGGCGCCGTTCCCCTACCTTCCCCGACGCCGGACGCGGAGCCGGACCGGCGTCGCTCGACGCCGGTCCCGGCGCCGATGGGGCCCATGAACCCTGAGGAGCCGGTCTACATCGTTGACTCCGAATACGGAGAAGATGAAGAGTTCGGTGAGGGTTGGGAGGGGTCCGAGGACCCTCTGTCACGCGAGTGCCAGTATGACCCGGACTGGACAGGTGACTTGGGGGATGCCAGTGGTCTGGACGACTCTCCTAACCCTGGTTTGATCTCTCCTCCTTCCGTGGCATCGGTGGAGGGAGCTGCCTATTCTGTGGTGCTGATGAGGGCTGCCAAGGCCTTACACCTTGAGCTCCCCGTCGCGGCCGTGAGGCCTAACATCCTCACCGAGGTCTTCAAACCGCAGTCATGCCCACAGGAGCCACTGCTGCCGTTTAATGAAGCCTTGTCAGACGTTCTGTTGGGCACGTGGTCCAGGCCCGCTTCAGGTGCGCCTGTTGATCGGAACGTGGCCAGGCGCCACCGTCCTTGTCCGGACGACCCCAAGTTCCTGTCTACCCACCCCACTCCTGAGAGTCTGGTGATCCAAGCCTCGACCTCCCAGTCCGCATTCCCGTCGGCCCCGCCCGACCGGGAATCCAAGAGGTATGACCAATTTGGCAAGAAGGTCTTCTCGTCCATTAGTTTGGGTCTGCGGTCTTGCAACACCGCTTGCCTCTTGGGCCGCTACACCCAATCTGTGTGGGATACGGTCGCGGAACTGCTGCCGGAATGCCCCATGGAGGTGCGGGCAAAACTCGGTCAAGCTGTGGCTGAGGGCCGGGATGCAGCTAAATATTCGATACGGTGTGGTCTTGATACGACCGACTCGCTGGGCAGGGCTATGTCAACGACGGTGGCGATTCGTCGCCACGCCTGGCTCCGATCCGCCAATTTTTCGGCTGATGTCCAGAATACCTTGATGGACATGCCGTTTGATGGCTGTCACCTGTTCTGTGACAAGGCGGACCACGCGCTGGAACGCTTCAAGGACTCCAGGGTCACGGCCAAGTCCTTGGGTCTCTCGACCCAGCGTCAGCAAACGGGTTCGTTTCGTCCCTTTCGTGGCCAAGGAAGGGGCGCCCCCACACGTGCTGCCAGCCACGCGCCGCAACAATCCTTTCAACGCGGTGGCGGCCGTGGAAACCGCCGTGGTAGCGGTCGGGGACAACGGCGGGGTCAGACCACACCTTCCCCCGCAGCATCTACCCCTAAATCCTCCTAGTCCTTGCTTTCGGCCCCATGTGACGCCAGTGGGTGACAGGGTTCGCCATCACCACGCTCACTGGCGCACGATCACTTCGGACAGGTGGGTGCTGCAAATCGTCCGAAGGGGCTACTCCCTCCCCTTCGAGACCTCTCCTCCAGCCATGCCACCGCAGAACCACCGTGTGTCGGGGGACCACTTGACACTTCTGCAGGAGGAAGTTACGGCCCTCTTGGCCAAGGGGGCCATCGAGCGCGTTCCTGGGCCAGAAGTAGGGCGTGGTTGCTATTCCCACTACTTTCTGGTACCCAAGAAGGACAAAGGGGGCCTACGTCCTATCTTGGACCTAAGGAACGTCAACGGCTTCCTCCGGAAGGAGAAGTTCAAGATGTTGACGTTAGCTCAGGTCTTGGCTGCTCTAGACCCACAAGACTGGATGGTAGCGTTGGACTTGCAGGACGCCTATTTTCACATTCCCGTCCTGCCGGCCCACCGGCGTTACCTGCGGTTCACGGTAGGCCTGGAGCACTTTCAGTTTATCGTGCGCCCCACGGGTGTTCACAAAGGTGATGGCGGTGGTCGCAGCCCATCTGCGCAGGTTGGGGGTGTAGGAAGGTACCTCCTGACTATGGTTGCCCCCAACTTTTTGCCCTGTGTTTTAGCTGGTTTTGGACATAGTCGACCTGGGATCCTGCCAATCAGGACCCCAGGCCTACTGCTCTCTCTGTAAAATGGATTCGATGTACCCTAGGTACATTTCCAATTGGTACTGGGCCACCTTATCAGACCCTGTAACTCAGGGCATAGGTGTACCCAGGGCTGCCAGGGGCTGCAGCATGTATTATGCCACCCCTGGCTGGCCTCCTAAATTTGACACAACTGGCTGCATGACAGCTGGGGCAAAGGCGTGTAATCACCCTTTGCTGTAGGTGTAGTATACCTATACCTAACCCTAAATGGACACACAGATTCCTATCAGTCACTCCTATGGCAGGCCTTGGCAATCCTGAAGGCAGAGTGCTTGGAATCGTGTGAGATGGTGCTCTGGCATGAGCTGAGCATGTCTGCAGCTTGCGGAACCAAGTCCTAATAGCTGTTCCATGATATCGCATACCATATACTCTTAAGTGCATTATAATCCTCGCGGTTAAATGCTAACTTTGGTATTGCTTTATCAAAACATGTCGAGTAAGGTGTCATACGAATTGGAATACTAACCCCTCGCCAATTCTGGCGACGGGGTTAGCATTCCACCCTTCTAGAGGGACACGACATGTATGTAACTGTGAACCCCGGTTAAAGTTAACTGAAGCCTCAGCTCCACAAAATGGATGCTGCCACCACAGACACGAGTCTGACCTCCTGCTGCTGGGAGTCCTTCCAGCGAGGGAGGCCTGGACAAAGGGTTTCCTGTCCGGGGCGGTGCTAGCACCGTCCCAGACATGGTTTTGTGTATCCTGGGTAGGCAGGGCTTTTCAGGAAGGTGACTGCTGAGTGGCACCCCGGTGCTCACTACGCATAGGCCGGTCAGAACCAGTTCCAGGGGCACACCAGCCCCTGGCCTGGGGAAGTCCGGCATGGCAGAGGGGTGTAACCACCCCCCTCCTAGTCCCACCCATAGGCAGGACCTAGTCACCGGGTCAGCCCCCTTTTTTAGTATAAAGATGGGAGCGGGCCCCCTGTTAAAATTAGATCATCTTTGGAATCAAGACACGACTTTCTGCGAAAGGACTTAGAGATTTCTTCCTCAAGATTCTCCCTTGTGGCTAAGGAGTAGTCACCCTGCATCCGCAGGCACCATCCTAAAGAACACTGCGGTCTGCTGCAAGTCCTTCATCACGAATCCGACGACCCAGCTCGACGAGACCCGGCTTCCCTGGCACCTCTGACCTCTACTCACCTCTACAGCCAAGCTGAGAACCGTGAGTGCGACGAGACCTCAAGGGACCGACGATCGCCAAGACTGCACGACATCTTTACTGCAAGCCCACCATGTCCTCCACGGGTGAGTGCTTTGGGGTCCGAGAAGCCCCGACCCTGCGCAGCTCCAGCACCCAAGGTCAGCCTCCCTGCATCTCCACGATCTGCGTGGGGCCCTTCTGCTGTTTGCTGTGCACCGCGTTGTTTGGCTACTAGCCGGCTGGCTTGTGGCCTTCTGAACGACGCCCGACGACATCACTGCTGCTGGTCTGGTTGCTCCAGACTGGCCCTTGCTTCCTTCTTGAAGAGAGGCACCCCGGACCCTCCTGGTCCACACCAGACGCCATTTTAGGTCCACCGCGTGGGCTTGAATTTGCCAAGGCTTTGTTGCCCAATCCTGGGTCCAGCGACGCCGACAGCTTCTATCTTCGTGGGACAGCTCGATCCTCCTTCCTGGTCGCCGACAACGCCTCCTGGTCCGTGAGATCTCCGAGCCCAGCGTCACCCACACGCCTTGTCGAGGTGGCTACCATCCGGTGCCCTCCTGGTGCCCACTGACTACTGGCTAGTAGTCTCGAACTTGGTCCCCTCTGCTTTCAGGTGTCATCTTCCATCGATCCAGGCTTGGATCCACCGAACTTTCTTCACTGGTCGCCTGCCAGCAACTCCTTTCTTCCAGGCTCCTGGTCCGTCAACGAGGATTCCCGACGTCTTTTGAGTCCTATGCAGCTGCAGCCCCTGGGCTAGGTAACTTCGGCATTTCGGTGCCCCAGCATAGCCTCACTATCCAAGGGTCAGAATCTACTTTCGTTTTCTCCCTACCAGGTCGGGTTCGCCCGAGAACACTAACTTTGCAATTCCTAGCCACCATAGACTTTGTCCCGCATCTCGCGTGAGAGTGCACACACTGCACCCGAGTCCCCTAGGCCTCCTATAAGTAATCTGAAGGTTCTATAGTCAAGTCCTAGCGATTCCAAAGCCTATTAGTACTGTACTTACCTGCTAGTAATTTCGCATTCCACTTTTCAAGTATATGGTTTTCCGTGCCCCTCGGGCATTTGTATATACTGTGCTAACTTAAGTATTTTTGTAAGAGTTTTGGTTTGTGCTTAGTACCCTGTCCTCATAAAGAGTACAGGGCTGTTGTGATCTTTAATAAATAACTGTTTATTTTCATAACACTTGTGTGGTGTCCTTTCACTTGGTGTTCAAGGGGTATATGTGGTATAACAGCTGGCTTAACACGCCCTCTCGAGTCTTTAGCCTTAGACTGCTCGTATCCACGCTACTAGGATAGCTGGTCTATAAGGTTGACTTACAACCAATCATCAATAAGGGTTGCTGGACTGATACATAGTGTTCACTAGAATAGTGACCACTGCATATCAGGCCACCTTCTCACACTGATCAGCCTTCTTTGTTCAAGTCCCCGATTGTAACGAGATTCTTGAAGGGCATCACACACATGTATCCACCTGTTCCGTTTGTGATGCCTCAGTGGGACTTGAACCTGGTTCTTACCTTTCTGATGTGTGCTCCCTTTGAGCCCCTTCATTCTTGTCCTCTCCGTCTCCTGACTTTAAAGACGGCCTTCCTGGTTGCCATCACCTCTGCCAGGAGAGTGAGTGAGCTCCAGGCTCTTTCTGTCCAACCTCCTTTCCTGTCCATTCATCCTGACAAGGTGGTTCTAAGGACTAGACTTTCTTTCCTGCCCAAAGTAGTTTCTGCTTTTCACATTGGGCAGTCCATCACCCTCCCCTCCTTCTTCCCGCCTCCGCATCCTTCAAAGGATGAAGAGCGGCTCCATCGTCTGGACCCAAAACGTGCGCTTTCCTTTTATGTGGATCGCACACGCCAGTTCCGGGTGGATGACCAACTGTTTGTTGGCTACGTGGGTGCGAAGAAGGGACGGGCGGTGTGTAAACGAACCATCTCTCGGTGGGTCGTTCTGTGCATTAAAGCGTGCTACTCTTTGGCTCGGAAGGAGCCTCCTGTTGGGCTGAGGGCCCATTCCACTCGGGCAACGGCTGCTACTACTGCCCTGGGCCGGGGAGTCCCTTTGCAGGACATTTGCCAGGCGGCTACGTGGGCCTCGCTGCACACCTTTGCGAGGCACTACTGCCTGGACAGTCAAGTCCGGAGGGATGGCTTCTTTGGCCGTTCTGTTCTCCAGGACTTTCTGGTGTAGGAATGTATTGGTTCGCAGACCCACCACCGGGGTTGGTATTGCTGGGGTATCTATTCTAAGGTAAGGAATCTAACACTAATGTGTTTCTTTCAGATGAACAAGTTACTTACCTTCGGTAACGATATATCTGTAAGAAACCTTAGTTAGTGTTAGATTCCTTACCGAACCCACCCATCCTCCCCGTTCTGCGAACTGATACCTAGGGTTAAGGACATCCCTTTCAGGGCCCTAGTTTCAAATGGCACCAGTGTTGGTTCTCACATGGCTCTGCGTTTTCTGGCGCGGAAAAGCTGTGTACAAAGAACTGACGTCAGCGCGCGGAGGCGGCGTCTATATACTCCAGCGACGTCATCACGGCGCACGACGCCGACGACGGACGTGGAGCCGCAGGGGACGCCTGCAGACGACGCCTACCGACGCGCAGGGGTACTGCTACGCAAAAGTTTCCGGGTCCAGACTGACGCCTGGGGATATTCTAAGGTAAGGAATCTAACACTAACTAATGTTTCTTACAGATATATCGTTACCGAAGGTAAGTAACTTGTTCAGATTCCTTACCGACCCACCCATCCTCCCCGTTCTGCGAACCGATATCTAGGGTTAAGGTCATCCCCTTTCAGGGCCCTAGTTTCATGGCACCAGTGTTGGTTTTTGGCATAGCTCCGCGTTTCTGGCGCGGAAAAGCTGTGTCTAAGAACTGACGTCAGCACGCGGAGGCGGCGTCTAAGTACGATTACGTCATCACGGCGCCGACGACGGACGTGCAGCCGCAGGAGACGCCTACCGATGGGCAAGGGTACTGCTACGCAAAAGTTTCCGGATCCAGTCTGACGCCTGAGGATATTCTAAGGTAAGGAATCTATCACTAACTAATGTCTCTTACAGATATATCGTTACACAAGTAGTAACTTGTGCGTCAGCGTGCGAGGGCGGCGTCTAAGTTCTCCGGCGATGTCATCCCGGCGCCCAAGACGCTGACGATCGACACGAAGCCGCAGACGACGCCTACCGACGTGCAAGGGAACTCCTACGCAAAAGTTTCCGGATCCAGTCTGACTCCTGGGGGTATTCCAAGGTAAGGAATCTAATACGAACTACTGTTTCTTACAGCTATATCATTACTTGAAGGTAAGTACATTGTGCGTCTCTACAAGAAAAGACTTTACGGAAGGTAAGTAACCTGTTCTTTTAAATCTCATTGATTTCAAAAGCGAACAGACCTCTTTTTGTAGCTTGATTTTGTTAATACATCCTCTGCATTTCGGATATACATTTGAAGAAATGCAAAATGTTGATTATGATTTTTTTCCAAATTGGGTGGTATCCCATTGAAAATATTAGTTATATTTTAGGGCATGCGACAATGCCTGGAATTTTCCAGGTCAGCGGTTGGATGCATAAAGTAGAGGTATGTGTTTCTTCAAATGTAGCTGGCAGCACGCCCTGGTCTTGGTGTCAAAGCAGCAGTACTCTCAACATCTTTTTTTTAAATGTGGCTGACTCGTGTGATCTTTTAAACAATATCACCTTTGTTGTTTTGCGGCCCATTGCTAGGTGTGAACTACCTGCTATCTACATAAAAAAACATTGTAACTGCATAGCAACACCTGCAAAAACCTCAAACATTTCCAGATGTGATTTTAAGTCCCAACTATAACAGACACCTTTTATGCAACATAAATGTATGCATTTAGGAATTATTATTTAGTTTGTAAATAAACGCAGTACAGGCTTGGTGCTAAATGAGTACTGAAAAAGCTATCTAATTCTCATTTGTCTGTGCAGTACTGCTGCTTTTGGGGATTTGAATGTCTTTCACCTATAGGTTTATTAATGGGTCACATTCAGAATGGCATGTGGTATACTGCATGGCAATAGATAGTACTCCATAATATTTGCACCAGATCATCTTGCACCTGTGCGCTGCCTCCTGTCGAGTATGTGATTTCTTTCCTACATACGGCTGGACAGTTACCTTACTTGTGTGTAAAGGCAAATTTAAAACCGGTTGAAACAACAAATATGCACTTGTTAAGCCACTGGTTCTCTGCTCTACTGGTCGAAGGTCTGTAGGAAAAACTCGAGATCACCACTAGCTAGGCATTTTAATGATTGATTTCCCTGTTTCTGGTAATTTTAGGTCATACATTAATTGAAAAATTACGAAAAGAAGCTAATAGAATATACTCTTGTATCCTTCTATCTTCAATAGATGCAAAGTCTACTGAAACCGTGCCAGAAAAAGACCCCAACGATGAATGCTGGTTTGCTCCATCGAAAAGTGAAAAAGCACAAGAATGTAGACCATCTTAAGGGAGAACCAGATTTTCAATAGCACTTTCTCTACACAATCTCATGTACAGCTTTTCTTTTTAATGTATTATCCACATGTTTATTTCTTCGGTCTGTTTGCTACTTTCTTAATAGCTTTGCTTTTATTTCTATGTGTGATAAAACATCATGTTTGTCTTATTTCAAGTTTATTTCACCTGTCTATATTTAAAATACCCCTTAGGTATTCATCAGATGCGCTTATAATTCACTTTTATTTATAAATATTTTGACGGTTTAACCAAAGTAAATGTATAATTTGATGTCTGTGCCAAATAGACTTATTTTGTTGGCGCTCAGAATATAATGTGAACGTGCACCAATTAATGAGCAGTTTTTGCTTTCTTTTGCACTTTTTTATGTAAAGTTTTTTGCCAGGATTTGTTGTTTAATCTTGGGTTAATAATTATTTTGCTCACAAAGTGACTTGGTGAACTGTAAAAGTTAAAAAAAAAACCCTTAAGGAAGTTTACATGTAAATCTTGATTTTCTTATCTTCAGTGCAGAACATAATGGTGAACACATCATTTCTCGTAGTAACCTAATAGTTTTCTGTTTTTCCAGATGTCTGTAAGGCATGTGTTTCCTTGCACATAAATGTTATACATTTTTTAACGACTAAATAAAATTGTGGTAAAATTATGGCTTGGTCTTGTTTAATTAGCACAAGGCATCTCATTATATTTTCTCTCCTAGTTTTGCCACAGCAAAAAACGAACATTGAATGTATCTGTTCAAAATGTAGCGGCAGTGCAGTAGAAGCTAGTTAACAGTAGAGGGAACAAGGATTGGTAAATCCAAAAAGGAAGGCTAGCATTTTCCATTAAAATCCACGCCTCCTTGCTTTTCTAGTGTTTAACCCGTTCCGTGCTCGCGTCGGCCAACGGCCGTTGTGAGCACTACCTTGCTAGTGCTAAGCACGTCCGTTCGCTGTCGCTGCCCCAACCACTCATTAGAACTCCCGCACTGTGGCGGAATTTGCGCTGTGGTTAAGGAGTTAAAGAGCAGGCAGGAAATGGGTAGAGGGAGTAGAATTGTCAGACAAAGAAACTGAGTGCTGCAAAGCAAATTTTAGTGATTCAGTTCTTGGCTCACTTTTATTTATTGATGTCTTCATAAATTCGGATAGTTGACTTCCAGCCACATATTCCTCACCTTTTGAATATTCCCCAGGAGTCAGGATGCATCCCAAAACTTTGCCAGAAGGTGGCTCCATGCGGCCCATTACTGATGCCATTCCCTTCTGTAAATTATGTGTTGGGCCTATATAGGCGCCACTGCCTGCCCACTGTATTCCGTGCCATCCTTTCTGCGCCACCAAATTTGCATCCAGAGCTCTCTAAATTTCTTCCAGTATGCAAGGGATGTCTTTAGGAGAGTAGGGTCTGTTTTCCTATGGTCACCCCACTTTTTGCTTTTTGCTTCACTGGTTTTCGACTTAATGTGGCTGTGGGCCCAGCTGTGCTCTCTCTAAATTCAATACAATGTACTTTAGGTACATTACCAATTGGACATTGGGTCACCTTATGAGCCCCTGTACAGTGTACTTTAGGTACCCAGGGCATAGGTGCATCCAAGGCCTACCAGGGGCTGCAGCATGTATTATGCCACCCCTGGCTGACCACTCACATTGACACAACTGGTTGATCACTCACATTGACACAACTGGCTGTTCACTCAGCTGGGGCAAGGTCGTGTAATCACCCCTTGCTTAGATATAGTATTCCTATATCTAACCTTATATCTAGACACATATACACCTATAAGTCACTCCTATGGCAGGCCTTAACGTTCGTTCGTGATAACTTTATTTCGGTCAACGACCATAAAAGCCCAAGCAAAGTATGTACATACAATAAAATACATAAATAATTAACATTATTAAACAATCAGTTATCCACGAAAAATGGCCATCATTAAAAATTTGTCCCAATTAATCAAAGTGGACCTTCTGCGCCACATACCGTACAAAAAGCGGGAGACCGAGAACACAATAAGGGGGGATGTATCATATTTTAAAATTCTAATGGCTTGAGCACAATGTTTTAGTTCCAGATTTCTACATAGTGGTACCAGCCAGGCTCTCCGGATTACGCTATAAGCAGGGCAAAAAAACAAAACATGAGCAATGTCTTCTTTGCCATTGTTGCAGACAGGGCAGATTCCCTCCTCTTGACCTGCCCATTTGCAGGTCAGTGTTCCAAGTGGCAGGCAGCCGTGCCTTAATTGTGTGTATAATTTTCTTGCAGGGTGAGGTTCTATTTGATCCAGAAATTCCTCCCTGCTGGGCACGAGTTTTACCTGCAAAAACTCCGAAGACAACCTGCCTATACTTGGCGAACGGTGCAGCAGACTACGGTTGTAGTGACTCAGAGAGGCCAGCAGCACAGTTCTCCTCAGCACTGGACAACTCTCCGCCGGGGTTTCCCATATTTGGGGCATTCCCATTCGATAGGCAATAGTTTTAATATGGAGCAACCAGGGTATTTTCTTGCTCTTCAACGACCCCCAGACAGCAGCGAACTCAGCTCTATAATCCGCAAGCTCCGGTACTGTCCAGAGCCTTCTCCAGTACAGGAGGGGTTGGGCCGCTAGTAGTTCAGAGATGGGCTCCACACCTAGATCAAATCTCAAGGGTATGAGCGGGGTGCTTTGGGGTAATCTAATCAAATTCCTCATAAAGGCCCGTTCAACCCTGAGAAGGCTTGCTGTACTCGAATGTCCCCAAAGTTCTGCACCATAAGTTACAACAGGTCTAACTTGAACACTGTAGATTTCAAGCGCTGGGGAGACTGGCTTAAATAGCGTTGTCCGCTGAAACTTACCTATGCCCCCTAAAATCTTTGAGAGCTTATGGGTAGATTTGGATACCTGAGGGCCCCAACCAAAGTCCTCAGTCAAAGTGACCCCCAGGTATACAAAAGTTCTCACCCTTTCGAGCGGGATGCCGTTTAATGTGGGGTTAGGGCGAGTGCATTTCGGGGGACCGAAGATCATAAATTTCGTTTTCTCTAAATTGATCTCGAGTCCCCGCGAGGCGCAGAATGAAAGAAAACCGTCAAGAACCCGCTGGATGCCTGTTGATCGCGACAACAATAGGGTGTCGTCTGCGAACATCAGAGCAGGCACCCGACGTGATACCAACCAAGGGGTGTTGCTATCCCTGACTCTCAAGTTCCCCCACCAGGCCATTTATATAGAGACTAAAGAGCGTGGGAGCCAGGGCGCAGCACTGGCGTACGCCTCTAGTTACAGGGAAACGTGCAGATAGTTCCCCGTTCTTTCTGCACCTCACCCGGGCATAGTTCCCTGCATGAAACTGCTTCAAGACCTCCAATAGATAGGGAGGAAGGCCAAGATCTTTTAAGACCCTCCATAAACTCTCCCTCGGCACAAGGTCGAAAGCGGTCCGCAGGTCTACAAAGACCAGGTAGAGGCTGCCACCCTCGACACTTACGGTCTTCCAGAAAAGGACCTGCAGCCTAAAAAGTTGGTCCGTGGTCGAGATCCCTGATCTAAAGCCGGCCTGGAGGGTAGTCATTACTTCATGCTCCTCTGCCCATCCCAGTATTCTATCCAGGAGTATCCGGCCCATCAGTTTCTGGGTAGTGTCCAAGAGACTGATTGGTCTATAATTTGACGGCTCCAAAGGGCACCCCTTCTTGAAAATGGGGATCTCGGCCCCCGCCCAGGTGTCAGGTATCTTTGCCCCCAATAAGACCGCATTAAACAATACGGTTAGGTACGGAACCCAAATCTTAGGCTGAGAAGGAAAAAGGTCACCCGGTACCCTATCCAGGCCTGGTGCTTTGTTAGGGAGTTGTCTGGTAATTGCAGTCTCCACCTCCTTTGCTGAAATACTCTCGCCACTTCTCGGGGCCATCCTCACCTCGATGTCCCCATGGTCTATCTGGTGTTCCATGCCCGAGGCCCCACGCAGTCGACACTCGTGCTGGGGGTCTCGGGCAGGAGGGGCCTTCTAACTCCGGCATCCCAGACCCATCTAAATGGTCACTGTAGCTGGACACAGGGCTAGTATAGAGTGCAGAGAAATGCGCCTCCCACACTGAGGGGGGGGGGGATATTTGGTAGAAGGGTCCCCCCACCATCATTTGTACCGGAATTTACTAATGCCCAGAATAGTTTGGCATCTTTTGTAACAAGGGCACCTCTAAGTTCCTCCCACCTGGCTTCTTCCCACTCTCTTTTGCCCCTGGTCAGCACCTTTTTATAAATCAGTCTAGCTGCCCTAATGTTCTCTCTATCTTTTGCCTTGATTGCCGCAAGGGTGTTTCTAATACTATTTTTTAAAACCTTTTAAAACTATTTGAGAGTCACATTTACCTTGTGTTCACCACTTATCTCCTCGTGGCACTTTAGTACAGGGCTCTCAACTCCTCGTCGAGAGGTGCACAGCGGAGTTTAGCGCTGCCGCCATTCCTGGCGTCGATTGAGGCCACGCCCCTTTTGTGAGGCCACGCCCCCTTACCGAAGCAAAACAACAACCTCGGAGCATATATAAGGTCGCTGACTACAAGCGCCAGTTAATTGCTTTTCTAGGTCTCCTGAGGCGGAAGCCGGGAGGGTGTTTCTAATACTATTTTTTAAAACCTTTTAAAACTATTTGAGAGTCACATTTACCTTGTGTTCACCACTTATCTCCTCGTGGCACTTTAGTACAGGGCTCTCAACTCCTCGTCGAGAGGTGCACAGCGGAGTTTAGCGCTGCCGCCATTCCTGGCGTCGATTGAGGCCACGCCCCTTTTGTGAGGCCACGCCCCCTTACCGAAGCAAAACAACAACCTCGGAGCATATATAAGGTCGCTGACTACAAGCGCCGGTTAATTGCTTTTCTAGGTCTCCTGAGGCGGAAGCCGGGAGGGTGTTTCTAATACTATTTTTTAAAACCTTTTAAAACTATTTGAGAGTCACATTTACCTTGTGTTCACCACTTATCTCCTCGTGGCACTTTAGTACAGGGCTCTCAACTCCTCGTCGAGAGGTGCACAGCGGAGTTTAGCGCTGCCGCCATTCCTGGCGTCGATTGAGGCCACGCCCCTTTTGTGAGGCCACGCCCCCTTACCGAAGCAAAACAACAACCTCGGAGCATATATAAGGTCGCTGACTACAAGCGCCGGTTAATTGCTTTTCTAGGTCTCCTGAGGCGGAAGCCGGGAGGGTGTTTCTAATACTATTTTTTAAAACCTATTAAAACTATTTGAGAGTCACATTTACCTTGTGTTCACCACTTATCTCCTCGTGGCACTTTAGTACAGGGCTCTCAACTCCTCGTCGAGAGGTGCACAGCGGAGTTTAGCGCTGCCGCCATTCCTGGCGTCGATTGAGGACACGCCCCTTTTGTGAGGCCACGCCCCCTTACCGAAGCAAAACAACAACCTCGGAGCATATATAAGGTCGCTGACTACAAGCGCCGGTTAATTGCTTTTCTAGGTCTCCTGAGGCGGAAGCCGGGAGGGTGTTTCTAATACTATTTTTTAAAACCTTTTAAAACTATTTGAGAGTCACATTTACCTTGTGTTCACCACTTATCTCCTCGTGGCACTTTAGTACAGGGCTCTCAACTCCTCGTCGAGAGGTGCACAGCGGAGTTTAGCGCTGCCGCCATTCCTGGCGTCGATTGAGGCCACGCCCCTTTTGTGAGGCCACGCCCCCTTACCGAAGCAAAACAACAACCTCGGAGCATATATAAGGTCGCTGACTACAAGCGCCGGTTAATTGCTTTTCTAGGTCTCCTGAGGCGGAAGCCGGGAGGGTGTTTCTAATACTATTTTTTAAAACCTTTTAAAACTATTTGAGAGTCACATTTACCTTGTGTTCACCACTTATCTCCTCGTGGCACTTTAGTACAGGGCTCTCAACTCCTCGTCGAGAGGTGCACAGCGGAGTTTAGCGCTGCCGCCATTCCTGGCGTCGATTGAGGCCACGCCCCTTTTGTGAGGCCACGCCCCCTTACCGAAGCAAAACAACAACCTCGGAGCATATATAAGGTCGCTGACTACAAGCGCCGGTTAATTGCTTTTCTAGGTCTCCTGAGGCGGAAGCCGGGAGGGTGTTTCTAATACTATTTTTTAAAACCTTTTAAAACTATTTGAGAGTCACATTTACCTTGTGTTCACCACTTATCTCCTCGTGGCACTTTAGTACAGGGCTCTCAACTCCTCGTCGAGAGGTGCACAGCGGAGTTTAGCGCTGCCGCCATTCCTGGCGTCGATTGAGGCCACGCCCCTTTTGTGAGGCCACGCCCCCTTACCGAAGCAAAACAACAACCTCGGAGCATATATAAGGTCGCTGACTACAAGCGCCGGTTAATTGCTTTTCTAGGTCTCCTGAGGCGGAAGCCGGGAGGGTGTTTCTAATACTATTTTTTAAAACCTTTTAAAACTATTTGAGAGTCACATTTACCTTGTGTTCACCACTTATCTCCTCGTGGCACTTTAGTACAGGGCTCTCAACTCCTCGTCGAGAGGTGCACAGCGGAGTTTAGCGCTGCCGCCATTCCTGGCGTCGATTGAGGCCACGCCCCTTTTGTGAGGCCACGCCCCCTTCACTACATCTCCCGCCACTATAAAATATGTGTATATTCCGGAAGCGCAGCGGACGGGCGCAGCGGGGGCGCCGTTTGCGCGCCGAAGGCACGCCTAAGGCAAGCCCGTCTGCGCCCGTCCGCGACGGGACCGCGACCAGCGCCAGCCACGCTGTAGGTAAGAGTAGGGATGCTACGCGGATCGTTTGGTCCAGGTCTGCATTACTAGCTCTGAATACAGACAATCACTGTCATGCGCTCAGGTATGACCTGGCCAACGTTACACCACCGCGATCATGTCCGGTGTGCTACAAGACACTTCGCGACGTTCCGCCCCCTAAAACAGCATTTTTAAATTCCAAAACAGGCTCCCCGATTAACCACCCTGATATCACTATTAAAGCCGCCCTACTAAATTGCAGATCCCTCCCTAGGCATGCGGATGATATCTGGCTGCTACTAGAGGACTCCGATTGGGACGCCCTATTTCTTACAGAAACATGGCTGTCTGTGGATAGTGTAGCTTCTATCTCACTGGCTGTCCCACCAGGCTACAAAATGAGCGTCTCAAACAGAGAAAATGATAAAAAGGGCGGTGGGGTAGCGATTATTTTTAAAGACAAATATACACTGTCATCCTCAACGCCTACCTCCATCCCAGGCATTGAGGGGCTTCATTTCTGCTTTCAAATAAACCCCCATTTGTCCCTAGCCGGCCTGATTATCTATCGGCCTCCGGATTGCCATACCAACTATACCGCCGAACTGATGGACCTTATAGTCCAAAGCTCAATAGTTCACCCCCATTTTATTGCAGTTGGCGATTTTAATGTTCACATTGACAGTCCAGACTGCCCCCTAGCCACCCAACTTATTTCTACACTGGAAGCGGCGAACCTATTCCAAATTATCTCGGAACCAACGCACAAGGCAGGCCACACGTTGGACCTGATATTTTCCAATATCCCAGACTGTTCAGCTAAAACCGCACAACCATTGCTTTGGACGGATCACTTTTTAATCCCTTTTTCTTTCTCCCTCCCCTCCCACCACCAGACAAAAGGGAGACAATCCTATGTTCGCAGAAACTGGGTTAACATATCAGCAGAGACTCTCTGCCCTGCTCTCTCAGCTACTACTCCAACTCTGTCATTAGATGTGAACACGGACGCTGTGGCTCTAAATCTTTGGATAGGTAATACGTTGGATACCATCGCGCCTGCAAAAATCGCTACATCACGCAGAGAATCCCCTTCGGCCCCATGGTTCTCGACTGAGCTATTGGCTGAAAAAAGTCATTGCAAAAAACTAGAGCGTCTCTGGCGGATAAACTATTCCATATCAGCAAAAATTTGCTACAAAGAAGCCCTGCGTGTTTTCCACAAATCCATAAAAAAAGCAAAACAACTGTTCTTTGTGTCCTCCATTCAGCAAGCTGAGCAATCTCGCAAAGAAGTTTTTAAAATTGTTCAATCCTTCTTTAAACCTCGGGCAATTGAAACTGAAGTGACTCCGTCGGAGAAACTCTGCGAGGACATCTCGGTCTTTTTTGATAAAAAGATCGAGAAAGTCTACGACACCTTCACCAGTCCCGAGCCCACAATCATGTCCGACACAAATGATAATGTGGCATCCCTCCCCGCCTTAGCTCAATTCCATCCTATTTCCCTCGCCGAGGCCAAAAGGGAACTACAAAAATGTAAATCAGGGGCTCCTGATGACCCATGCCCGCCCAAGCTCTGGAAAATGATGTCGGACTCAATTACCACCTCACTGCTACACATCCATTGCAACAGGTCTATTCCCCGATTGTTGGAAACATGCCACACTCCTGCCTTTAAAAAAGAAACCAAACGGTGCCCCGGATGATCTTAGCAATCTCCGGCCAATCTCCCTGTTGGCAGCCCCCGGCAAAATGCTCGAAAAACTGATACAACGCCAACTAAACAGGTTCATAGAAGAAAGAGACATACTGCATGAAACCCAGTCAGGTTTCAGGGCGGGCTTTAGCACCGAGACCGCTCTGATAGAAGTGGCTGAGTTGATCAGGTGGTCTTTAGATTCAGGAGCATCGGCTATGTTGGTGCTCCTGGATCTATCTGCCGCTTTTGATACTGTGGATCATGGGAGGCTACTGTTAAGGCTAAAAAACACAGGCCTGGAAGATAAGGCTCTGGGCTGGCTACAGTCTTATCTCACTGATCGTACCCAGAAAGTAGCCTTGGGCCCCCTTTCTTCAAAACCCAAACCCCTCTGGTGTGGTGTCCCTCAGGGCTCGGCCCTCAGTCCATTACTTTTTAATATTTATCTGGCTCCACTCTTTTCTCTTATTGCTAAATGGGGCGTCAAGGCGATTTCATACGCCGATGACACACAACTAATTTTCCCCTTCTCGGATGTTTCAGAGGCAGCCTTCAGCAATATGAAGGGATGCTTGCGAGATGTTGCCAATTGGATGAATGCAAACAAACTCAAACTGAATGCGAGTAAGACGGAGGTCATCTTCTTTGGCAAACATACTCGGGCCCCCCCCAAGCCTGTGGTGGCCCTCCGAAATGGGTTTCCCTCCTCTACCCAGCACCAATGCGAAAAATCTGGGAGTAAGATGGGATGAGAGTCTTTCCTTCTCTCCACATATACAGCAGGTCTCTGCGTGCTGTCTCCATAAACTAAGAAACCTACGCAAATTTCTGTCCCTTCTGCCTGAAGACTGTCGCAAGACGGTGGTCCATGCTACAGTCACTTCCAGACTGGACTACGCAAACGGCCTCTACCTTGGCCTACCCAAATATCTGGTGCAACGATTGCAGATCGTGCAGAACGCGGCTGCGAGACGGCTAAAAAACATCCCTTTTAAACAGCATGTCTCTCCGCACTTGCGCGATCTGCATTGGCTCCCTGTAGCCTGCAGAATCAAGTTTAAAGCTCTAACTCTGGCGTTTAGAGCCCAAAAGGGGACCTGTCCCAACTATTTAAAGCTTAGACTCCCCAGATACTATCAGGAGAGATGCTTGCGCTCTAATTCACGACACCAGCTTTCTATCCCCCGCGCCAGGAGAGCCAGACTCGGAGGCAGATCCTTCTCTGCCTGCACGGCGACACTCTGGAACGCCCTACCGGCCAACATCCAATTGGCTCCAACGGAAGCCAGTTTTAAGAGGCAGCTAAAGACTTGGCTCTTTTCCCAGAATAACTAAACACTCCCTCCCCTTTCTCCGCCCATTCTGCCTGGAAAAATGATCACTCAGCGCCGGGACACCTCCTTGCGAGGTAGCTGTTCGCGCTATATAAATATCGGTATTATTATTATTATTAAGGAGCTCCTTTTTTGAGTTCCTGCATGCATCATTAAACCAGGGGTGAGTTTTTGGAACATGCTTCTTAATTCTACTTATGGGGTAGAACACATCCCCTAGTACCTCAACTAGCTGTTTATGCGTATCTATTGCCTGCTGCCAGCCAGGCGAGTTACCCATCTGCGCTATAAAGGGGATAGCGAGTTGGTAGATTTTAGCAAGCTTCGAGTTTGAATCTACAAGGTGGGGCCACTTAACCCTCCTTCTGTTATTAGTCAGCGTGAGGGGAAGTGTCATCGTGGCAGGTATGTGGTCAGGGGTGGTTAGTCCAAATGACCCTGGTTTGAAAGTTACTACCAAGGCATTGTGATCACTGTCCTGTCTTTGAATGACCCTAAATTCTTTCAGCTTATCCCAGTTTTTAGCATCCACCATTAGGTAGTCAATGATGGTTGTTTTGTTTGCCCGATTAAAGGTTGCCATTGCTGGGCGGTCACGGTCCAGTCTCCCATTGCACGCCCGCAAGGATGTCGCAAGGGAGAAACATTTTATTTGGAGCACAAGAGGTGTCCATGCCCTGACGGGGGCAATATTCGGGTCCGGGATATGCCATAGTGTATATACCTCGTCTTGGTCACCCAGTTCTAGACTACCCAGAGGTTCAAATTGGCAGTTAAGTTCCCCTCCGAGGATTATTGAGATAGAGGGGTCTAGCCCTTGAATGAAGGAATTCAGGGCTCTAACTGTAGCTGATTCCTGACCCTTCCTTGATGGTCTCGAGTAGGTGTTTATTATTGCTACTAGCGGTTGGCTTGGGGGTTCTACTAAGACACACTGGATGTCCGGGGAATTTGTTTGAATCTTGGTTGCTTGGATTCCCAGGTGAGTTCCTATCCAAATTGATAGCCCGCCCGACGGGCGCCCTCTACCTGTGGATACTGCCAAGGTATCAAACGTTGCAAAAGTTGCACTCGAGGTCTCTTCTAGTGCCCAGGTTTCTTGCATCAGGCAGATATCAAATGCCGCCATAAAGGTGGCCCACTCGGAAGTAAGCAGTTTGTTTTTTAGCCCGGCTATATTCCAGGAAACCAATTTTAGGCATCCTTCTTCTGAGTTTTCTGATCCTTGAACTTCCCTAATCCCCCTATTGCTAATCCTTTCCCTTGCTATATTGACAGCTTTTGGAGCCTCCCTCAACGTTGGTGTCGGGATATTTTCCTCTAGTGCCCCTGAACTTCTATGTACTACATTTGTGGCTTCTGATGGTGACATTCCTCCTTGACTAAGTCAATCTACATTTTACAAAACACTGAACCTATTCCAATGTGGCTGTATCGGGAGTAATGGACCAACAATCCTGGAGGCAGAGTGCTTGGTTTTATGTGAGATGGTGCTCTAGCATGAGCTGAGCCTGTCTGCAGCTTTCGGAACCATGTCCTTATAGCTGTTCTAGGATATAGCCATACCATATACTCTTAAGTGCATTATGAACCTCGCGGTCAAATGCTAACTCTGGTTTGGCTTTATCAAACCATGTCGAGTAAGGTGTCATACGCTTTGTAATACTACCCCTCGCCAGTTCTGGTGACGGGGGTAGCATTTCACCCTTCTAGAGGGAGAAGACATGTTGTTCCTACTAATCCCAGTTAAAGTTAACCAGAGCCTCAGCATCACAAAATGGATGCTGCCACAGACACAAGTCTGACCTCATGCTGCTGGGAGTCCTTCTAGCGAGGAAGGCTTGGACAATAGGTTTCCTGTCTTGGGAGGTGCTAGCACCACCCCAGACAGGCTCTTGTGTATTGGGGCAGGGAGGGCTGAAAGAAATGAGACACTGCCTGGGGCACACAAGGTGTCCCATGCATAGTCCAGTTCAAACCGGTGCTGGGGCACTCCAGCCCAGGCTCCGGCGCGAAACTGGACAAGGGGAAAGGGGTGTACCCACCCCCTTCCCTGGTCCCACCCATAGGAGGGACCTAGCAGGTAATCCAGCCCCTAAATTTGGTATATAGGTAGGAGCGGAGTCCCAAGACTTTAGATTAATCCTGACAAACTTGAAACGAAACTCTGGACCTTCGACATTGTACCTGAAGATAGAAGACTGAAGAATCTCCCTTGTGGTCAAGGAGTGACCACCCTGCACAAGCAGGCACCATCCAGCGATCAACGGCTTGATTTGTCGACGCTCCCGCCGGAGCCCGAGCACAGAGCCTGACAAGACCCGGACTTCCAGACTTCCTTCAGCCCGATCCACAGTCCCAGCAAAGTTGAGACCCGTGGAGGCGACGCGAGACATGGGTCTGGCCTTCTTGATAAGTCAGCGACTTTCTTTCCGTGCAGATTCTGAAGCATCCTCGAAGCTGTACATTGGGGATTGAGAAGCCCCAGCCCCGAGCATCATATGCACCGAAGATCAGCCCTGCATACTCCACGAGTTCTGCGTGGGGCCCTGCTGCATTTTCCTGCTCAACGCGTCTGTCCGGTCACTTGCCCGTTGGCTAGTGGCCATCTTGACGACGAAACCTTGAATTTACACCGCTGGTCTGGTTGCTCCAGACTGGCCCCTGCTTCCCTGAAAAGAAGCAGCCCATCAGACCTTGCTGGTCTGATTAAGAAGCCAACTTAGATTCCTGCGTGGGTTGCCTTTGCCAAGGCTTGTTGACTCCAATCCGGAAGCCGACACCGCCGACAGCAAGAGCCTTTGTGGGACAGTCCGTGCCTGACTCCTGGCCACGTGGCTGCAGAGACCAGCTTCACGACATCCCCTGATTGCTTCACGACATCGCCTGGTTCCTTCCTGGTCACTGGCTAGTGACCCAGACTCTGTCCCCTCTGCGTTCAGGTACTCTTCTTCCTCGATCCGTCCTTGGATCCAACCGGACACTTCTCTCCTTGTCGCCTGCAGCATCTTTCTTCATGGCTCCATAGGATTCAGCGACGAAACCAGACACACTTTGACACCTATGCACCTGCTTCCTGTGGGTGAGGTAACTCCGGTGCTCCTGTGGGTATTGACTATCCAACTGTCTAGGTTTCAAGTAACTTTCATCGATTCCAGTCAGAAGTACCCTAAAAGAACTAGTTTCTATCTCTTTCATTCCCATTCATTCTCTATGGTAACTTGCGTGTGAGTAAAGACTCTGCACACGCCTCCCGTGGGCCTCCTGCTTCCTATCCCTTGGTAGTACAGCGTAGCCCCAGCTATTCCCTAGGCCTATCCATTTTCTGAGCAGTGGTACTTATACCACTATTTTAGTATATGGTGTAGCGTGCCCCTAGGGCCCTACTGTATTTTGTGCAACTTATTGTATTTTAATTAAGTATCTTGTTATGTGCTTGTGCCTCATAAAGAGTTCAGAGGGATTGTCTAGAAATAAATACATGTTCGAGGCATATGGGCTGCAGATGGTACATTATGAATAGATCGCCATCTGGTGTTGGGCTCGGATGATTGCACTTTGTTTTTCTCTTGGAGAGTCTTTTGTCTCTTGGTGACTCCTCCCTTAGTTGGTAGTGCGCATGGGCATCGGCTCCATCCTTAGATTGTTTTTTTCCGCCATCGGGTTCGGATGAAGATCGAGACGCTCCAGATCAACTTCACAAGAAAGTGATTTTCGGCGCGTATTCCCTTTCCAATTCGACGGTATTGTTATTCGAACGCGTTCATTTCCATTCCGACGCGTTACAAATTCAAAATAGAAGAGAAAAACTTGGATCTACGTCGAAGAACAGGAGGCCTTTCTCGACGCAGTCAAGCCCGGAGTCCATGGAAAGGACTCCATTCAAAAAATGTCCAACGTGTGGTGCTAAGTTCCCACACAAGGACCTACACGAGGTGTGCAACCTCTGTCTATCGCCTGAACACGAATCCAGGGACTGCGAAGCCTGCGCAGCATTCTCCTCCAAGCTAACGATTAGAAATCGTCGAGCTCGAAGACACGAGGTTTCCAGAATGCAGGCGGAAGCGATCCCGGAGCTGTTAGGAGACGAACAAATCGAGGAAGAAGAGGACCAGTCGGGGTCGGAAGGGGACCAGTCGGAGGTTGAAGAACTCATCGAGCAACAAACCGTGAGTGACGACGTCCCCTTACCGAAAAACCGACCCCGTGCGGTAACGACCCCGCCCTCGGGCCCGGTCAAACCGCTGAAAAAAGTTTCCGACGCCCCGCCCTCGGGCCCGGCAACGAAACCGAAACTGAAACCGAAACACTCTGACTCCCACCATGTCGGATCCGAGAAAAGGGCGACATCGACTTCGGCACCGAGGCTACATACAAAGGAGAGCTCGGGATCGAAACATTCCATGTCGAAACATAAATATGACTTATCGCCCAAGAGACACTCGATACCAAGAAAGTCGGAATCGAGCAAACATTCGGTGTCGAAAACAACAAGATCTGACGATCGAAAACAAAAGCACCTCTCGGAACCAGGACCCTCTGTACCGATTCAGGAGCAACAGACAGATCCCAAACAAAAGATCTTGTTTATTGATCCACAAACTGGGAAAGTGGTCACGAAGAAGAGAAAGAGTGAACAGTCAGAAGATAAACCTCTTCCTTCAAAAAAGAGAACAATGGGGACGAATATAACTCCTCCTGCTTCTCCTCGTCCTAGAGTAACACCCTCTTCTCCTATTCCTCACAATAGGACAAATATTCCTACACCTTCCACACCAAGACCAGCTACACCTCAGTCAGATGTAGACAGTGATCTAGGGGAGGGAGAACCTCAAGGGGATGACGAAACTATCCCAGATGAGGAGGACCCATGGGAAAATTATGATGTAGGGTCAGATGAGGACAACGACCCAGAGCTATATCCCTCAAAGCCTTCACCACCTGATGATAACACAGGTTTTGTGCAGCTCATTAATAGGGCAGCAAAATACCATAAGGTAGATATACATACAGAACCTCAAATAGAGGATTTCTTGTTAGAGACTCTACCTAATGCACAGAGAACATCAGGTACTCTTCCTATGTTGAAAGGTCTTCTTACTCACACAGATGAGATATTCGAAAACCCAGTGAGAGCCAGGGTGTTAAACCCAAGAATTGATAAAAAATACAAAGCGGCTCCAAAGGACCCAATATTTATTAGAGGGCATGTACCGCTAGACTCGCTGGTGGTCTCAAACGCTCGTAAAAGAGCAAACTCATTATCTACAGGAGAGGCTCCTCCACCAGATAAAGAGTCAAAGTTAATAGATGCATCAGGTAAAAGAGTAGCATCACAGGCAGCGAATAGCTGGCGTATAGCCAATACACAAGCACTACTCGCACGTTACGACAGGGCACATTACGATGAGTTAGAAAAACTTCTTACACATCTCCCAAAAGAACATCAGAAGAAGGCAGACCAATTAATACAGGAAGGTAAAATAATAACAAATACTTCCATTAAATGTGCATTAGACGCAGCAGACACTGCAGCAAGATCGATTAACACTAGTGTCATGCTAAGAAGGCACGCATGGCTTAGAATCTCAGGATTCAAACAAGAGGTACAAACAGCCCTACTGAACAAACCATTTGATCAGAAGACATTGTTTGGTTCAAGCACAGACGAGACATTAGAGAAAATGAAGAAAGATACGGAAACGGCTAAGTCAATGGGAGCATTGCAACAGCCAACACACAGAGGTTCCTTTCGTAGATCCACCTATAGAGGGGGCTCAAAGAACACAGGAACGAATCAACAATCCACATCTTTCACACCAACATCACCCAGAGGTAATTCAAGAGGCAGTTACAGAGGTAACAACAATAAGGGAAGAGGCCGCGGAAATAATAATAACCGCAACGCCTCAACACCAAAACAGTGACTTCATAGAACTCCCCCCAGACCACATAACACCGGTCAGGGGACGTCTATCACAGTTCCTACCTGTCTGGGAAAACATCACGTCAGACAAGTGGGTGAGACAAATTATCCAACATGGTTATTGCCTAGAACTCACAGATACCCCACCAAACATCCCCCCCAAACAGCGTCCAATGAGTCAGGATCATCTGACATTGTTAAGAGAAGAAGTGCTAGCACTTCTACAAAAGCATGCAATAGAGAAGGTCCCAAAAGATCAACAGGGCACAGGAGTATACTCTCTATACTTCCTGATCCCCAAAAAGGACGGGTCCCTACGACCAATATTAGACCTCAGACCTCTCAATGCTTACATAAATTCGGAGCACTTCCACATGGTCACGCTCCAACAAGTACTCCCTTTACTGAAGAAAGGGGACTTTCTTTCTACACTGGATCTAAAAGACGCTTACTTTCATATCCCAATTCACAAAGCCCACAGAAAATACCTAAGGTTTGTGTTAGAAGGACAACACTATCAGTTCAAAGTCCTTCCATTCGGTGTCACAACAGCACCGAGAGTTTTCACAAAATGCCTAGCTGTGGTGGCAGCACACCTGAGAAGACAACAAATACATGTCTTCCCATACTTGGACGATTGGCTAATAAAGGCCAAGTCAAAGGAAGAATGTCTTCACAACACACAGAAGACAATTCAATTGCTGCACCACCTAGGGTTCACGGTGAACTACAAAAAATCACACCTGCAACCAAACCAGATTCAGCAATACCTGGGGGCTACAGTAGACACAGAAAAGGCAATAGCATACCCCAACCCAATCAGAGTACAGACAATGGTCGGGTTAATACAAAGATTTCAACCACAACACTCACTACCAGCACGAGTGTTTATGCAACTATTAGGCATGATGTCCTCCTGCATACTGCTAATACCACATGCCAGACTACAAATGCGCCCACTACAAGAGTGTCTAGCGACACAGTGGAATCAGGCTCAAGGTCAGATTACAGATCTGGTGTTGGTAGACGACCGGACATATCGCTCTCTGAAGTGGTGGAACACAGAAAACATTTCCAAGGGACGGTCGTTCCTAGAGCCAATTCCACAAGTGATAATAACAGCGGACGCATCGCTCTCCGGATGGGGAGCGCATATGGACAGATACACAGTACAGGGGAAGTGGAGTGTGCAGCAAAAGAAACTGCACATCAACTACCTAGAGCTATTAGCAATATTTCTAGCACTAAAAGCCTTCCAAATGCAAATAACAGGCAAAGCAGTCCTGATCAGAACAGACAACATGACTGCAATGTATTATATTCAAAAACAGGGGGGGACATGACGTAAATAATTAATTTACTCTCTTAATTTCTATGCAGGTAAGTACTTAATCAATAATAACTCAGATCGGATGAAAAAAGACAGAGTCCGTGGTGTTAGAGTTTCTAAGGGTTTTATTCCTCATAAAGGAATGGTCTTGATCAGGATATCATGTTCTGACCACCACAGGGGTGTCAGAAGGGATAGAGCGCTCTCGTTTATTAACAATACATAGCTTATATACTTGATTTATACCATAAGAAGTAATGTAAGAGGCGTAACAGCTGAGAGAAGACAAGATAACAGTATACACGTGATACTAATACGTAATCAAGAGGCGTGAACTAGGCGTGAACCAGAGGTGTGTGCTAGAAACGTCACTGATAGGTGACGCAAGTGGGTGGCACCAAGGGGTGGTGCTAACAGAATTGTTGCGATGTCAGCAGAAATTGGAAGCTTGGATGCGCGCGCAGCTGCATGACGTGTGATTGACGGGGTGCAGGGGACTTGACATTTACACTGACGGAAAGAGACAGAAGTCTGGCATGTCAGATCAACTTGTACTTCTATCATATCTGATATCTGATGTTTAGGAACTATACTATCTGGACGGAAAGGTCTCTAGGGCAGAAACTATTCTATGCTAACTGTGGATGCGTGAATGAGCGCCTAAGTGTCTACATGAGAAGCGTGGGGGCACGGGGCCTTCCATGGAAGCATGGTAACAGAGGCTATGAATTACTTGCATTGAGACAGGTCGGCCCTTTGGCTCTGCAGCTGGAGAGGATGTTTACAGGATCTAGTAGGCAGGAATGTATTCTCGGGGAGCGGAACAGATAACTCGAAGGTTATAGTCAGTCTTGGCAGAAAGCAGGCTGAGCTGAGCGCGAGGGGCCGCGCTGAAAGTAAGTCAGAGTTCACGGGTACAGAGGTAGCCTGGGCAGAGGCTGCCAGAGTCAGGAGCCACAAAAGAGGTTCGATGGCAGAAATTCAGGGCCTACTCTGCTGGAGCAGGAAAACACGTAAAGTGTACTACAAAAAGACGGTGGCATAGCATACTTAGGAACGGACTATATAATCCATTCATGGTGGATCTGAAAGAGGACAAGTTAACGTTGGACGCAAATGTATTTGCGTCTTCATAGCTGGCACAGGAGGGAAGTTACATGCACTTTAAGCTGGTACATGGAGTCGGTGGGGTACGTGCTAGGGAACATAACATGACCAAAAATTTATATTTCCTCATTCCCTCCTTGTTCCCTACGGACCCTTCATGATATATCGATCCTCATAAATCGATCAGTTTGTTCTTGTAACATCATTTGTTCTTCTTTCTTTCGATTACGTTTTGAGAGAAAACTGGAGTGTTCAATACATGACGTGGCACACAGTCCACAAATCGCTGGCCCACACTGTAGGCACAGGCAGCAACTGAATACTAGGACTAGGCCAATGCCTAGGAAGGATAGGATCTTCCATCCCCAAGCTGTTAACGTTGTCCAGAACCAACCGGACCAAGTCCAGGTGCCTGGATTCTGATGTATCTGATTTGCAATTTTATGAAGACGGGTGATAGCTTGATATACGGATGGTGCGTTTTGTGGTATGAAAACACAGCAACTTGACCCGATGACCTTACAGGCTCCACCTCTATCTGCCAAGATGACGTCAATAACAAGACGATTCTGAAGGACAACAACCCGCATGGCGGACTGCTCTTCGGTTAAGTTACCTAAGGCGGAGGCAGTTTCATTCACTACTGCTTCAAGTGTTCTAGTTAATCTGCGTATTAATTTACTATTCTGAACAGGTCCTAAAAAGAAAAAGAATCCTTTATTAAAGTCGGTGTACTGTTCCCATGCCGTTTCTGTGTAGTCGACAAGTGGGATGTCTCTTCTGGGTCTATTCTTTACTAGATTGGTATTTCTATGGTAATCAGGAGGAGCTAGAAAAACAGGTGGCAGAAGGAATGCAATGTAACAGGTACCATCCCAATCTGGAGGTAGACGTATGTATGCGGTATGACCACAAACAAAGTAAGAGTGACTAATAGCTTTGAAGGACGATTTTCCATGATCACTGAATTCGACCACAGTAGTGCATTTACTATGACCTAAGTGTACTGAACCTTTCTTTTTGATGCATAATTCACCAGTGACTGGCAATACTGACATAATTGGTAGAACTGGTGCAGCTTCGGACTCGACAGTAAGAATCATAAGGCTAATTGTATAATTACCTAATCCATATACTTCATTTTCTAGATCAGTTCCTATCCTAGTGGGGAGTCCCTCCTTATCTGGGTAACAGACGTCGAGCAGGACCAAGTTCAGGTTTCCCCAAACCCAACCCCCATCGAAAACAGCAATATCAGGATCTAAGGAATTGATTATTTTAAACCATGCTCCGCAGGAGCCATTGTGAGTGAACGGATACGGAAAGAGGGGCAGGGCTCCCTTGTAATTCTGGTAGGGAGGGAGTCGGCCACATATCCAGCAATTTGTAGCATTGTTAGTTTGATGAGAATGATGTAACATACTAATGAATGTGTTGTTGCGCAGCGCAAGTCTGTAGGAAAGCTCGTGTGGAGGTAACTCACTAAAAGTGTGTTCAGCAGATACATTGTAAGCAGATTGTTCACGCTTGAAAATAGGGTAATAGATAGGCAATAGGATGCTAGTAACGATAATTAAAACACTGAAAATAAACATGATTATTAGTGTCACTATGCAGTGACTACGAAGTGATTTACAATATGTACGTTTCTTTGCTTCTCTCTCTCTCTCTCTATCTCGATCTAGGGGATACATGTCAGAAACTATTTAACCGATTCACCTAGGGGAGGACTTAAACAATTAAACTGTCTGACTTGCTAGATCGTAATTTCATGCGATAATTTTCTTGAGGAGTTTTTTCTCGTTCAGATTCTGTAAAGTCTTTTTGTTCGACACAGTCTTTGGTGGGGGTGGACGAGTCTCGGTCAGGTTTCAGTCCAGAAATTTTTTTTATATGACTCGTGTGGACCCACCCCTTTCTTCCTTCTATTTTCACGGCCGTCCTTGTTGTTAGAAGAACGGTCTTCGGGGACTTCCAGCGGGGCTCCAGCGGACTCTTTCTGTCGAAATTTCGGACGAGCACCGTATCACCAGGACGGACGTCGTGTGGCTTTACATCAGTGTTGTCAGGGAAGGCTGCGGCAACCTGTGAACGACATGATTGGAGTGCAGACATCAAGGAGGCAAGGTAATCTGTCAACATGTTAGAATCAACATCAGTAATCTTTTTTGGAATGGGCGTCCCCCACATATTCGGTGGTCTTCCAAAGACCACCTCGTACGGGGATAGCCCTGATCTCGAATGGGCGACCATTCTCATGTAGAATAGTGCCACTGGCAGGGCGACTATCCAGTCGACCCCTTTCTCCTGACATATTTTGGCAAGGCGGATCTTTAGTGTCTGGTTATGCCTTTCAACAAGGCCTGCGGCTTCTGGATGTCGGACACAATGGAACTTCCACTGGTATCCCAGTAATAAAGAAACTTCTTTCATTAAGGCAGATGAGAATGGCTGACCGTTATCTGAGTACACGACACGAGGCAAGCCGTATCGTGGGAAAAATTCACGAACCAGCTGCTTGGCAGTGGTCGGAGCAGTGTAATCTGGGACTGGGTATGCTTCGGTCCAGCGGGACAGAGCACAGACAACTACGAGAACATATTTAAATCCTCGACAACGGTCCATCTGGATATAATCCATCTGGAGGACTTCAAAAGGGTGATCGGGAGGATGAAATCCACCTTGCTCTACAGGGACGCTTTTACCTGGATTGAACTGACAACAGATCATGCAAGTACGCACTTTCTGTTTTGCTGCTGCTCGTAAGTGTTTATTGTTCCAGAGATTTTGCAAACTGTCTAACATTGCTTTCTCTCCTAGATGTGCAGGACTATGTGCTGTATTTATCATAACTTGAACCATAGAGTCAGGGAGAAACCATGTAGATTTTCCCTTCGTCATCCAACCTTGATCTGTCTGGATCCCTCCTAGTTCGATCCATTTCTTTATTTCTTCTGTAGTAGCATGTGTCTGAATGTCGATAACATCTAGTGTAGGATCCCTGACTGTCATACAGTTTGTCGGATCTGTTGTCATTGTCGTATCAGTTATCTGAGTGTCGGTCAGTGCTGTATGTTTTGCTGTCTGATCTGCCAGGTCGTTACCCTGGGAAACAGAATCTGTGACTTTAGTATGTGCTTTACACTTCATGACGGATATGGCTGAAGGCAGATGTATTGCTTCTAACAGTGCTTGAATAAGAGGACCGTGTTGTATCTTGGCACCATGAGAGGTCAGAAAACCTCGTTCTTGCCAGAGCATGCCGAAGTCGTGTACGACTCCGAACGCATAACGGGAATCAGTGTATATGTTGACATTTCTGTTCTTGGCTAGAATACAGGCTCGGGTCAGAGCGATGAGCTCTGCTGCTTGAGCAGACAGTGTATCAATACGATGTGTTTCTTTAACTTCAGTTTTAGTGGTCACTGCATACGCGGCCACTAACTCTCCTGTACTTGTTCTCATACATGAACCATCCACATAAAGTGTCAGGTCTGGATTTGTCAATGGGACATCTGTTAAGTCTCGTCGGGGCTTCGTTACTGCATTAATGATCTCTATGCAATCATGCGGAGCTGGATCTGTCATAACTGTAGGTAACAGTGTTGCTGGGTTCAGGATACTGCAGCGTCTGATTTCTATGTGTGGCTGGAATAGTGTCAATTCGTAACCTGTCAGTCGTGCTATAGTCAAGTGTTGAGTTTGGGTTCTGTTTAAAAGAACCTCTACAGAATGTGGGACTTGTACTGTTAACTGATGACCTAGAACAATTGAATCGCTCTGTCTGATTGCTAACGCTGTTGCTGCTACTGACTTTAAGCACGCAGGGAGTGCCTGAGCTACTGAATCCAATGTACTTGAAAAATAAGCGCAAGGCTTATGTGAACCTGCTTGATCTTGAGTGAGGACAGACAATGCTGTACCGTCACGTTCTGTAACAAAAAGTGTAAACGGTTTGCTGTAACATGGTGTCGCTAAAACTGGTGCTTGGCATAATGCTTTCTTTAATTCCTCAAAGGCTTGTGTATGTTCCTGAGTCCAAGGGAGGGCAGGCGAAGTTGCTGCCTCCTGTGTCGTTAACTGGATGAGTGGTTTAGCTAGAAATGCATATTGAGGAATCCATTGTCTGCAGTATGAGGTGAGGCCTATAAAGGCCCGCACTTCCTTTTGTGTCTGGGGTCGCGGCATATTTACAATTAACTGAATGCGATCGGGAGTGAGCTGTCTCCCCACTTTGGACAGCAAGTGACCCAAGTACACAACTTGCTGAACACAGAATTGTAGCTTCGAAGGAGACACCTTGTGTCCCTTGTCGGCCAGGAAATGTAAAACTGTCAATGATGCTTGTTCACATTCGGGCTCACTTCGTGCGGTGATCAGTAGATCATCGACGTATTGCAGTAAAGCGGTATTAACTGGCATTTGAATACAATCTAGTTGTCTTTTCAGTGCTTGACTATAGATGCTGGGGCTTTCTGTGAATCCTTGAGGTGCGCGGGAGAATTTGAAACTTCGTCCATTTAAACTGAATCCGAAGAGATATTGGCTCTCCGGGTCAATAGGTACCCTGAAGAAAGCGTTCTTGAGGTCAATTACAGTAAAGAACGTTGCTTCTGAATCAATAGCAGTCAATAGGGAGGAGATATCGGGGACCACAGGGTACTGTGGTACGATGCACTTGTTCAGTTCTCGAAGATCAATCACCAGCCGATATACTGGCGGTGCATTGCGGTCTGTACGTTTAAGAATTGGAATGATGGGTGAATTACAGATATTGGAGTCGGTCTCGACGACCACCCCCTGGGCAATAAGCTCTTCAATGATTTTCAGTAAAGCCACTACAGCATCGGGTGGTAACTTGTATTGTCTGATTCTGGGTAGGACAACTCCTGTCTTGAGTGTAACACGATATGGAGTGATATGCATACAACCTACATCAGCTGGGCCTTTTGCCCATAAGTGATCTGGTACATTTTTCAATCTGACATCAAAATCACGTAAAACATAATGACCCTTGAAATCCCGTAGAAAGAGTCTGACTCCCTCCGGGGAACAGCATATTATAGCTCCTAGAGCCTTCAGTGTTTTAATTCCTAACAGATTTTCTGGACATGATTTCGTAAGTAACAAATCTGTAACTCGGGATAATGGACCCACAGCTAATGGTACTGGTTCCGATACTTCATTTACAATAGGCTGTCCTGAAAAACCAAGGGATACATTCTGTGAGCCTGAGAGGGGTGCCCCTGGGACTTCATTGTGACTGATGGTAGTGCGACTTGCCCCTGTATCAATTAAAAACTTTCTGTCTTTTCCTAATACGTGACTGTGTACATAAGGACCTTCTTGATCTACAGGAATTTCAATAAGAGGCAAACCACCTTCCCTCCCTAGGCTGTTTCATGTGTAGCGGGGGTAATCTGGATATGCAGATTGGGCATACTGGTACATCTGTTGTGAGACTTGCTGAGTCGCGGCAATGGGCTGTGGCTGTGGTACTGCTACTGTCTGTGCTGTGTGAGGTGGAGCATGCATAGGCTGTGTATTCTGTATTGGCTGTACATTTTGTGAAGTCTGTTGCTGGATCTGATCTTGTCTAGGCGGATGCGGTCTTTCTTTAGTTTTACCTGTTGAGATGTTATGTTTCAGGACTGGGCATTCATGTACATAATGACCTGGCTGCTTGCAATAATTACATGTCCCTTTAACGGGAACTGCAGAATGATTGGTCTGGGCCCCACCTTTTCGTTGACCGTCGGCTGGTATTGTCTGAGCTACTAGCATTTTCATTTTCGTGTCCTTCATACGCTTCTGTTCCTGATCTTGTTCTTCTCTAATTCTGTTCTGATGATATTGTAACATTTGTAACATCTGGGATGGCGTATTTGCCTGCCAAGTACTTTCAACTTTGTACACTCTATTTTTGACTAATGGTAGGGAATTCTCTACTAATTTTGATACAAAAAGGTGTGGATATGACTCGCTACTAGGTTGTAGGCCACTATTTATAATGAAACATTTCTCGAATCTTGAATAGAAGTCACTAGTATCTTCATCTTGTTTCTGTTTACAGGACGAGATTGCGTCCCAATCTTCCTTTCTAGTTGTCAATAATCTTGGCAATACCTGTACTATTAATCCGGGCAATGCTTTAGTCTTATCCCCAAGGCCTAACCCTGGGATTCGTTTGCTTTCTTCGTCTTCTATTTCTGCCCATGCTATCTTAGACTCTCCCACCTCCCAATCCTTTTCCTTTAATTTCTCGTAAATGCCCGTGGGCAACAGTACCTTTAACATTTTCATAATATCATCATACGTGTAATCTCCCATCAGTAACATGTCTTTAAGCTCTCTGTGAAAACCTGCAGGGTCCTTATCGTGACACGGGACTAATTTTTTCATTTCTAACAGTTCTAACTTAGTCAGTGGTGTGTGGACATACACACGCCTCAAAACTTGATCCGCACCCATAACTGGGTGTACTTCTCGTAAGGGGTTCTGACTTTCAATGCCACTCAGGCATTGCATGTGATACGTTTTCCTTTCTGGAGGCGGGGCGGGAACATATTCAGAACTTATGAAGGTGTTATATTTACGTTGTTGTTCTAGAATTATTTGTATTAATTTGGTACTGAAACCTCTCCATCTATCCATGAGTAGTGCTTCTAATGTTTCGTGTAAGGGACCTGGATCGGAATGATTGTTTCTGAACTTGATGAGGAGGTGCTGAATCATGTATACACCTGCTATTTTCTGCTCTTCTGGGGAAAGGTTCAAGAATGTCTGCACTAACGTATCATCATTGTATATGTCTGGGTTTTCGGCCCATAAACACGGCTGTCCGAGCTAATTCTTGTTCATCCATAGAATTGAGTACATGGTACCCCATTCGGTCTCGAAGCCTTTTATCAGTTTCCTGGAACTGATGTTCAGAAGAATTCGGGTTTGTTAAAGCAGAGAGAAAAACTCTCTTGTTTTCCGGACGGATGCCTTTCCTAAGGTAATTTCCCTTACCTACATACGCTATAGTATCTGTAGACCTTCCTGGTGCTGTAAGTTCTTCTTCCTCCTCGGAGGAAGCTTTATCATTCCCTTCCTGGTGTGCAATTAATACTGCCTTTCTAATTTTCTGGGACATACTGGCTATGCAAGCCCCTCTATCATGTTTTCCTTCGGCTATATTTTGACCCCACTTGTTTAGTCCGTCTAATTCACTTTGATCTGTCTCGGGCCTGTCTCGTTCTCTTAATAGACAATTTATGAAAAATCGTAATATCTGGGCTTGAATGTCAACTTTCTGTTTATGCATGGCATCTTTGACACTGTCAGGGTCTTTCCCTGTCTGAACAAACTCGTATATTCTATCGAGACGCTCCTTCATTCCTACATAGCATAGCAAGCTATCGGTGGCAGATCTTAATCGTAGTGATGCCAATATCATTAGATCGTTTTTTCCGGGTACTGGATCATATCTGCAAACTGACATGTTTTCCTTTAATGCGTCAAGACGCGACAAGTGGGGAGACTGGAAAGGATTCTGCGTGTCCCTTAAATTGAATCTGTGTGTCGGTGGCGGGGTCTGAGGACCCGCAGTCGCACCTCCTGAGGCGGATGCTTGGGCATTATCTCTCCGCGGAGTCTGTATCTGAACTTGAATTTGTCGTTTAGTAGGATCAGGTAAGACCTGTTTCGGTAAGTCAATCTTGAGTGCGGGAAGTGGCGGAGCTGGCGGAACAGGGGAGGTCTGTCGCGGTACCGGCGGAACATGATCTGGGGGCGTAGTGCCACCCCCATCCCTGTCAGTAGGCAGGGTACGAACAGGCAGATTGGTGTAAGCTGGTACTACATCCTCTAAATATGAATTTAGGAATATGTCTTTAGTAGTTTTATGCATCACTTTAGTCGGAACTAATGGTGTCGGTAAGTTTTTCGGTATTTCTGATAGGGCTTCAGATGTGCCATCTGCTGCAAGATACATACCGTTTACAAGATTATTTCGGGCACGGTCTATTTGTTCTGTTTTTACTCGGATCCCTTCAATAACTAATTCGTTTTCTTGGTCTTTCTCTGATTCTTTAATTCTGTCTTCTCTACGGAGTGCTTTGTCAGCACGCTTACGTGATTCCTTACGCCAAAATTCTATGGCGTCCTTCTGAGATTGTCTAGCTTTCTTTTTCCATAATGCTTCTTCTACCCTCATGATGCACTCGGCATCCCATGTTCCGGTGACAGGCCATCTGTGTCTTTCGTCTAGGTGTTTGGTGTAATCGGCCCATAAATCGAGATATAATATGGCATCTATGCCATGCTTCTGGTACATAAAATTGCCGGGAGTGTCCCTAGGGGGAATAGGAATTTCTTCCTCCAGTATCCCTTTCCTAGTTCCTATCTGCTTTAACTTGTTGAAAAACGGCATTTTGCTTACTTATTACTGAGTGCTCGATCCTTACTACTTAATACTGGTTACAACTTAATTGATACAAGAAACACAATAATGCACATTAAACGGTCACATTCATACCACGACATTAATCACATGAAAACATTTTAAGACATAGATGACTACCCCCCTATACTGGATGTACTGCTCAACAGTACAGATACACTGGTGTAACAGTGCAGAAATTCGGAATACTAGATATACTGCTAAACAGTACAGATACACTGCCTAAAAACAGTGCAGACCGGACTTGCGTACCCAAACCCGTCTAGATACGACCCAGCAATGGTACTCACCGGGAAGCACGGAAACAGAAGGCCTCGGAAAACTCGACTGGACTCGACTCGGTACTTCGGAGAACTTCGGAGAACTTCGGAAAACTTCGGAAAACTTCGGAAAACTTCGGAAACCTGGTGGGCCTCTTGACACCTCGGACCTTGCTTCTTTCGGCTAGGCTCTGGTCGGGATCCTCCGCACTCCTCACCGCCTCGTCTGGGCACTGATCGCAGTCTTCGTCACCTCCCTGAGTCAGAGGGAGATGCAGGAAATCCTGCCAGTACGCGTAGGTTCCTTCTAACTGATGGCAGGGGACATAGCTTGCAACGCACCAACCGGCGCGTGAGGTGGGGGAGGAGTCCCTATTCGGGCGCCAAAATGACGTAAATAATTAATTTACTCTCTTAATTTCTATGCAGGTAAGTACTTAATCAATAATAACTCAGATCGGATGAAAAAAGACAGAGTCCGTGGTGTTAGAGTTTCTAAGGGTTTTATTCCTCATAAAGGAATGGTCTTGATCAGGATATCATGTTCTGACCACCACAGGGGTGTCAGAAGGGATAGAGCGCTCTCGTTTATTAACAATACATAGCTTATATACTTGATTTATACCATAAGAAGTAATGTAAGAGGCGTAACAGCTGAGAGAAGACAAGATAACAGTATACACGTGATACTAATACGTAATCAAGAGGCGTGAACTAGGCGTGAACCAGAGGTGTGTGCTAGAAACGTCACTGATAGGTGACGCAAGTGGGTGGCACCAAGGGGTGGTGCTAACAGAATTGTTGCGATGTCAGCAGAAATTGGAAGCTTGGATGCGCGCGCAGCTGCATGACGTGTGATTGACGGGGTGCAGGGGACTTGACATTTACACTGACGGAAAGAGACAGAAATCTGAAAGAAACACGTTAGTGTTAGATTCCTTACCTTAGAATAACCCCAGGCGTCAGTCTGGATCCGGAAACTTTTGCGTAGCAGTACCCCTGCGCGTCGGTAGGCGTCGTCTGCAGGCGTCCCCTGCGGCTCCGCGTCCGTCGTCGGCGTCGTGCGCCGTGATGACGTCGCTGGAGTACATAGACGCCGCCTCCGCGCGCTGACGTCAGTTCTTCTTTTTTCCGCGCCAGTGGACGCAGATCTGGAAGAGCAGTACTCCGGTCTTTGACCAAGTTTTTCGACTTTTTTCTCTATTGTGCCTGATAGGATGCCTGGATTTAAGAATTGCGATGACTGTGAGCGCACGATGTCGGTCACAGACCATCACCGCCTCTGCCTCCGGTGTCTGGGCCCCGACCACGACGTGGAATCGTGCCTCGACTGCCGGGCCCTTACCAACAAGGCTAGGCGGGAGCGGTCCCGCAAGCTGCTGGAGCTCCGGGTGTCGGCCCCACGTCGGGACCGGGAGCGGTCCCGGTCCGGCCGGAGGTCGGGGGAGCGTTCGAGGGAGCGGTCGCGGAGCCGCGCTGGGCGCTCCGGAAGTCGACACCACTCGTCAGGCTCGTCAGGTAGGAAGCACAAGAAGTCGGGGCGTCGTCATCGTACCCCCGACTCCCCCCGACGCTCGCGCGATGCGGCCGGGGGCTCGGGTGACCCCAACCCCGCGGCTCCGCGAGAGTCGCCGGCGCGGCCTGCCTCATACCCTCCGGTCCCTGGGCATGGCGCGACGCCTGAGGAGATCGAGGCGTTCCTCATGGCCATGAGGGCGCTCGCTTCTCCGACGGGGCCTACGGCGCCTTCGGGCCCAGTGCTACCGTCTGGGGGCCCTGGCGGTTCGGGTGTCCCTGCCTCGGCGCCGTCGGGTGCTCCGGGCCCGGCGTCGCCGACGGCTCCGACCCCGGCGCCGCAGGGGCCTTCGGGATCGGCGCCGGCTGGTCTTCCGGCCTCCCCGGCGCCGTTGCCATCGGGGTTACCCCCGGCGCCGTCCCCGCGCGGCGCCGGTTCTCCACTGCCGGTTCCGGCCGGCGGTGGGGTTCCGGCGCCGGCTCCGGGCGGCGCCGTCCCCTTACCTTCTCCGACGCCGGACGCGGCGCCGGATGGGCGTCGCACGACGCCGGTCCCGGCGCCGATGGGGCCCATGAACCCCGAGGAGCCGGTCTTCATCATTGACTCCGAATACGGAGAGGATGAGGAGTACGGTGAAGGTTGGGAGGGGTCCGAGGACCCTCTGGCTCGCGAGTGCCAGTATGACCCGGACTGGACGGGTGACTTGGGGGATGCCAGTGGTTTGGACGACTCCCCTAACCCTGGTTTGATCTCTCCTCCAACCGTGGCATCGGTGGAGGGAGCTGCCTATTCTGTGGTGCTGATGAGGGCTGCCAAGGCCTTAAACCTTGAGCTCCCCGTCGCGGCCGTGAGGCCTAACATCCTCACCGAGGTCTTCAAGCCGCAGTCATGCCCTTTGGAGCCTCTGCTGCCGTTTAATGAAGCCTTGTCTGACGTTCTGTTGGGCACGTGGTCCAGGCCCGCTTCAGGTGCGCCTGTTGATCGGAACGTGGCCAGGCGCCACCGTCCTTGTCCGGACGACCCCAAGTACCTGTCTACCCACCCCACTCCTGAGAGTCTGGTGATCCAGGCCTCGACCTCCCAGTCCGCATTCCCGTCGGCCCCGCCCGACCGGGAATCCAGGAGGTATGACCAGTTTGGAAAGAAGGTCTTCTCGTCCATTAGTTTGGGCCTGCGGTCTTGCAACACCGCCTGCCTCTTGGGCCGCTACACCCACTCTGTGTGGGATACGGTCGCGGAGCTGCTGCCAGAATGCCCCATGGAGGTGCGGGCAAAGCTCGGTCAAGCTGTAGCTGAGGGCCGGGATGCAGCGAAATATTCCATTCGGTGTGGTCTTGATACGACCGACTCGCTGGGCAGGGCTATGTCTACGACGGTGGCGATTCGCCGTCACGCCTGGCTGAGATCCGCCAATTTTTCGGCTGATGTCCAAAATACCCTGATGGACATGCCGTTTGATGGCTGTCACCTGTTCGGTGACAAAGCGGACCACGCGCTGGAACGCTTCAAGGACTCCAGGGTCACGGCCAAGTCCTTGGGTCTCTCGACCCAGCGTCAGCAACCGGGTTCGTTTCGTCCCTTTCGTGGCCAAGGAAGGGGCGCCCCCACACGTGCTGCCAGCCACGCGCCGCAACAATCCTTCCAACGCGGTGGCGGCCGTGGAAACCGCCGTGGTGGCGGTCGGGGACAACGGCGGGGTCAGACCACACCTTCCCCCGCAGCATCTACCCCAAAATCCTCCTAGTCCGTGCTTTCGGCCCCATGTGACGCCAGTGGGTGGCAGGGTTCGCCATCACCACGCTCACTGGCGCACGATCACTTCGGACAGGTGGGTGCTGCAAATTGTCCGAAGGGGCTACTCCCTCCCCTTCGAGACCTCTCCTCCAGCCATGCCACCGCAGAACCACCGTGTGTCGGGGGACCACTTGACACTTCTGCAGGAGGAAGTTACGGCCCTCTTGGCCAAGGGGGCCATCGAGCGCGTTCCTGGGCCAGAAGTAGGGCGTGGTTGTTATTCCCACTACTTTCTGGTGCCCAAGAAGGACAAGGGGGGCCTACGTCCTATCTTGGATCTAAGGAACGTCAACGGCTTCCTCCGGAAGGAGAAGTTCAAGATGTTGACGTTAGCTCAGGTCTTGGCTGCTCTAGACCCGCAAGACTGGATGGTAGCGTTGGACTTGCAGGACGCCTATTTTCACATCCCCGTCCTGCCGGCCCACCGGCGTTACCTGCGGTTCACGGTAGGCCAGGAGCACTTTCAGTTTATCGTGCTCCCCTTCGGCCTTACCAGCGCCCCACGGGTGTTCACAAAGGTGATGGCGGTGGTCGCAGCCCATCTGCGCAGGTTAGGGGTTTCAGTCTTCCCCTACCTAGACGACTGGTTGTTGAAGGCGGGCTCGCCCCAGACAGTCGTCCACCACCTTCAGATGACGGCAGACCTCTTGCACGGCCTGGGGTTCTCCATCAACGTGCCGAAATCACACCTGTGTCCCTCTCAAAAGCTCCTTTTCATCGGAGCGGTTCTGGACTCGGCGCAGTTTCGGGTTTATCCTCCGGAACGGCGGGTTCGGGATATTCAGGCTTTGATTCCCATCTTTCAGCCGCTATCCCGAGTCTCGGTCAGGTTGACGCTGCGGCTGCTGGGACTGATGGCTTCCTGCATCCTTCTGGTGCATCACGCCAGGTGGCGGATGCGGGCTCTGCAGTGGGACCTGAAGTTTCAGTGGGCCCAGCATCAGGGCAACTTGTCCGACCACGTCTTGATCTCGGAGGGCACTGCGAGACAACTGCAGTGGTGGCTTACGGACCGCGATTGGGTCAGGGGCAAGTCCCTCTCCCTTCCCCAACCGGAGCACGTTGTCGTGACGGACGCGTCCCTCCAGGGCTGGGGTGGCCACTTGGGAGAGGCAGAGATCAGAGGCATCTGGTCTCCGGCGGAGTCCCGGCTCCATATCAATCTGTTGGAGCTACGGGCGATTCGTCTGGCACTGAAGGCATTCCTCCCCTTTGTCAACGGGAGTGTAGTGCAGGTGTTCACCGACAACACCACCGCCATGTGGTACTGCAACAAACAGGGCGGTGTGGGGTCGTGGACCCTTTGCCAGGAGGCTCTGCGCCTCTGGCAATGGCTGGGACGTCAGGGCGTGACTCTGACGGTTCAACACCTGGCAGGTTCTCTGAACGCCAGGGCGGACGAACTCAGCCGTCGGTGCTCGATGGATCACGAATGGCGTCTGAACTCGGACGTGGCGCAAGGCATCTTTCTGCAGTGGGGAGAGCCTTGGTTAGATCTATTCGCCACAGAAGAGAACGCGCAATGTCATCAGTTCTGCGCGTTGGAGTTTCCAAGACGGCACTCGCACGGCGACGCCTTTCGGCGCGAGTGGAGTTGCGGTCTGTTATACGCCTTTCCGCCTATACCACTTCTGCCCAGGGTGCTGAAGAAGATCAGGCGCGACCGGGCCCAAGTTATCCTTGTGGCTCCGGACTGGGCTCGAAGGTACTGGTATCCCGAGCTACTCAGCATGTCAGTCGGTCCCCCGATCCGCCTGCCCCTTCAGGAGGACCTTCTGTCGCAGCAGCAGGGGACGGTCCTCCACCCGAACCTGTCCAGTCTCCACCTCCATGCTTGGAGATTGAGCGGCGGCAGTTGAGGCCATTTGACTTGCCTCCTGAAGTCTGTGATGTTATTCTGGCAGCCAGGCGTCCCTCCACTAAGTCGGTATACGCCTGTCGGTGGAACAGATTTGTGGCATGGTGCACAGCAAAGGCTGTGGATCCTCTTTCTGCCCCTCTTTCGGAGGTTCTTCTGTTTCTTCTTTCTCTTGCCCAGCAGGGCTCTGCTCTGGGCACTATCAAGGGCTACCTTTCTGCCCTTTCAGCCTTTTTGAGGCTTCCTGATCAGCCTTCTTTGTTCAAATCCCCGATTGTAACTCGATTCTTGAAAGGCATCACTCACATGTTTCCACCTGTTCCGTTTGTGATGCCTCAGTGGGATTTGAACCTGGTTCTAACTTTCCTGATGTGCGCTCCCTTTGAGCCCCTTCATTCTTGCCCTCTCCGTCTCCTGACTTTAAAGACGGCTTTCCTGGTTGCCATCACCTCTGCCAGGAGGGTGAGTGAGCTCCAGGCTCTTTCTGTCCAACCTCCTTTCCTGTCCATTCATCCTGACAAGGTGGTTCTGAGGACTAGACCTTCTTTCCTGCCCAAGGTTGTTTCGGCCTTTCACATCGGGCAGTCCATCACCCTCCCTTCCTTCTTCCCGCCTCCGCATCCTTCAAAGGATGAAGAGCGGCTCCATCGTCTGGACCCAAAACGTGCGCTTTCATTTTACATGGATCGCACACGCCAGTTCCGGGTGGATGACCAACTGTTTGTTGGCTACGTGGGTGCGAAGAAGGGACGGGCGGTTTGTAAACGAACCATCTCTCGATGGGTCGTCCTCTGCATCAAAGCGTGCTACTCTTTGGCTCGGAAGGAGCCTCCTGTTGGGCTGAGGGCCCATTCCACTCGGGCCACGGCGGCTACTACTGCCCTGGGCCGGGGAGTCCCCTTGCAGGACATTTGCCAGGCGGCTACGTGGGCCTCGCTGCACACCTTTGCGAGGCACTACTGCCTGGACAGTCAAGTCCGGAGGGATGGCTTCTTTGGCCGTTCTGTCCTCCAGGACTTTCTGGTGTAGTTTTGTATTGGTTCGCAGACCCACCACCGGGGTTGGTATTGCTGGGGTATGTATTCTAAGGTAAGGAATCTAACACTAACGTGTTTCTTTCAGATGAACAAGTTACTTACCTTCGGTAACGATATATCTGTAAGAAACATTAGTTAGTGTTAGATTCCTTACCGAACCCACCCATCCTCCCCGTTCTGCGAACTGATACCTAGGGTTAAGGTCATCCCTTTCAGGGCCCTAGTTTGTACATGGCACCAGTGTTGGTTCTCTCATGGCTCTGCGTCTCCTGGCGCGGAAAAGCTGTGTGCAAAGAACTGACGTCAGCGCGCGGAGGCGGCGTCTATGTACTCCAGCGACGTCATCACGGCGCACGACGCCGACGACGGACGCGGAGCCGCAGGGGACGCCTGCAGACGACGCCTACCGACGCGCAGGGGTACTGCTACGCAAAAGTTTCCGGATCCAGACTGACGCCTGGGGTTATTCTAAGGTAAGGAATCTAACACTAACTAATGTTTCTTACAGATATATCGTTACCGAAGGTAAGTAACTTGTTCGTCTGGCATGTCAGATCAACTTGTACTTCTATCATATCTGATATCTGATGTTTAGGAACTATACTATCTGGACGGAAAGGTCTCTAGGGCAGAAACTATTCTATGCTAACTGTGGATGCGTGTATGAGCGCCTAAGTGTCTACATGAGAAGCGTGGGGGCACGGGGCCTTCCATGGAAGCATGGTAACAGAGGCTATGAATTACTTGCATTGAGACAGGTCGGCCCTTTGGCTCTGCAGCTGGAGAGGATGTTTACAGGATCTAGTAGGCAGGAATGTATTCTCGGGGAGCGGAACAGATAACTCGAAGGTTATAGTCAGTCTTGGCAGAAAGCAGGCTGAGCTGAGCGCGAGGGGCCGCGCTGAAAGTAAGTCAGAGTTCACGGGTACAGAGGTAGCCTGGGCAGAGGCTGCCAGAGTCAGGAGCCACAAAAGAGGTTAGATGGCAGAAATTCAGGGCCTACTCTGCTGGAGCAGGAAAACACGTAAAGTGTACTACAAAAAGATGGTGGCATAGCATACTTAGGAACGGACTATATAATCCATTCATGGTGGATCTGAAAGAGGACAAGTTAACGTTGGACGCAAATGTATTTGCGTCTTCATAGCTGGCACAGGAGGGAAGTTACATGCACTTTAAGCTGGTACATGGAGTCGGTGGGGTACGTGCTAGGGAACATAACATGACCAAAAATTTATATTTCCTCAGACACACTCTCTCCAACTGTCCAGACTAGCACAGGACATATGGAGATGGGCCATTCCTCAAAAGATCTACCTGTTAGCGGAACACCTACCAGGAGTTCAAAACCAAATAGCAGACATCCTAAGCAGACAGTCAGAACAAGTACACGAATGGGAGCTGCACGACCAAATACTACAGCCATTCTTCCAAAAATGGGGGCAACCAGAGATAGATCTGTTTGCCAATCATCAGAACGCAAAATGCAAAGAATTCGCATCCAGGTACCCACACCAAAGGTCCCAGGGCAATGCACTGTGGATAAATTGGTCCAACAGATTTCCTTACGCGTTCCCTCCTCTACCACTAATTCCATTACTGGTTCGGAAACTGCAGCAACATTCAATGACAATGATACTAGTGGCACCCACGTGGGCAAGACAGCCGTGGTTCACCACGCTGCTACAACTCTCACAAGTACCACATCAAAAGCTAAGGTTATTACCCATGCATCTTACACAGAACCATGGAGAAATAATGCACCCAGATCCCAAACAACTGAACCTAGCGATCTGGCTCCTGAGGTCATACAGTTTGGGTATTTAGATTTACCACCAGAATGCATGGAAATCATTAAACAAGCAAGACGTCCTACCACCAGAGCATGCTATGCAGCAAAATGGAAGAGGTTTGCTATACACTGTAACAGTAAGCACATCAACCCTCTGGACACATCCACTAAACAAATCATTTGCTATTTGTTACACTTACAGCAATGTAAACTAGCATATACCTCTATCAGAGTTCATCTAGCAGCCATAGCGGCATACCTACAAAACAGACAACATCTGTCACTGTTCAAAGTACCAGCAATTAAAGCTTTCATGGAAGGACTCAAAAGTGTCATTCCACCAAGAAGACCACCTTCCCCAGTCTGGAATCTCAACATAGTGCTTACCAGACTAATGGGGCCACCATTTGAACCTATGCATAGGTGTGAAATACAATTCCTCACATGGAAGGTAGCCTTCCTCATAGCTATCACGTCACTTAGAAGAGTAAGTGAACTGCAGGCTTTTACGATTCAAGAACCATTTATGCAGCTACACCAAAATAAAGTGGTTCTTAGAACAAACCCAAAATTCTTACCGAAGGTTATTTCAGCATTCCACATCAATCAGTCAGTGGAATTACCGGTTTTCTTTCCAAAACCACAAACAGTAGCTGAAAGAGCCCTACATACACTGGATGTTAGAAGGGCCATATTGTACTATATAGAAAGAACACAAACTTTCAGAAAGACAAAACAGCTATTTGTTGCGTTTTCTCCCACACATAAAGGCAATCCCATCTCCAAAGCGGGCATTGCCAGATGGATTGTAAAATGCATTCAAATATGCTACTTAAAGGCAAAGAGAACATTAACTGTTCCTCCTAGAGCTCACTCTACACGTAAACTAGGAGCATCTATGGCATTTCTGGGAAACATTCCACTAGATGACATATCCAAAGCGGCTACCTGGGTTACACCGCACACCTTCACAAAACACTATTGTGTAGATGTGCACACAACACAACAAGCTAGAGTGGGACAAGCAGTATTAAAAACATTGTTTCAGACAGTTGCAACAGACACGGGCGACCACCGCTAGGGAGAGAACTGCTATATAGTCTATTCATAATGTACCATCTGCAGCCCATATGCCTCGAACGGAATATGCTACTTACCAGTATGCATCTGTTCTTGGCATAGAGGGCTGCAGAGTGGTACATGCCCTCCCAGCCTCCCCGGAAACCTGTGTCTGTTCCAACATTATCTTATTTAGATACACTTACATGGGCACTCTTATCTGTATTCTACTATACTACTCCATCTAACCCTACTATGGCAAAACAATCTAAGGATGGAGCCGATGCCCATGCGCACTACCAACTAAGGGAGGAGTCACCAAGAGACAAAAGACTCTCCAAGAGAAAAACAAAGTGCAATCATCCGAGCCCAACACCAGATGGCGATCTATTCATAATGTACCACTCTGCAGCCCTCTATGCCAAGAACAGATGCATACTGGTAAGTAGCATATTCCATATATTTTATATATATCCTGTGTGGTGTCCTTTAATTTGGGTTAAAGGGGTTACATATGGTGAAACAGCTGGTTTCACATGCCCTCTTGAGTTTAGCCTAAGACTGCTTTGTCCATGCTACCCCCTAGGATAGCTGGTCTTTAAGGTTGACTTTTTGAACCATCACCATAAGGGTTGTTTGGACTGGTGCAAGGTGCTCACTAGAATAGTGAACATCATATACCAGGCCAACTTCTCACAATGTCTTCCCCCTAAAAATCTATTTTCAAGCTCTGTAGGGACTGTTGCAAACAAATGTCTGTGACAGATCCCAATCGGGTGTGGCTGTGGTGCCTCGATTCGAGCCACAACTCCAAAGCCTACGATGACTGCTTGTAGATGAATCAGAAGGCCATCAGTGAATGCAAGGTGAGACTCTGCATCTCCAAGCATAAGAAGACTGCACCCCGGGACCTTTGCAAGTCACACTCTTGGTTCCATTCCTGCTTCCAAAGTTGATGGAGCTGCTCCAGACGTCAGTCTTTGCCACTCTCCAAATCCGAGAGAAGCTTAAGAAACACAAGAAATACACTGCTAGGGGGTGGGGGGGGGTTCTGTTTTGTTTCAGTTTCTATGGGCCTTATTTTTCTTCTCTCTTTTCTTGGTTCTTCTCACTTTTTCTTTCTTTCTTGGGTCAGTATGGTGGCTAGGTGTAGAGCTGCTTATTGTTTGTTGTTAGTCTTACCGCTAACATTAGTTAAGATGTTCCACGTTCATGGGGTGGGTAATGGCCAGTATGTACTGTGAATATATACTATTATCCTGATACGTATCTTTGTATGCTGATCGTTAATGTTAATGTTAATGTTATTTGGCATTTGTTAAGCGCTCGTACGCCCGGAGGCTTCATGGCGCTGTAGTAAGGAACAGGCGTGGCCATCGGTGGGTGGAGATAAGGCAGCTTAGTGATGCGCCTGAGAGAAGAGCCAGGTCTTCAGAGAGTGTCTGAAGCTGAGGATGTTATCACTAAGTTTCAGATGAAGAGGGAAAGAGTTTCAGAGGACAGCGGCAAGATGGTCGAAGCAGCTGCCTCCGAGACGCTTTTTCTTGTACGGAGGGATAGTCAGAAGGGCTTTATGAGCAGACCGGAGATTACGGGGGGGGCTATATTTTTTAAATAGGTCTCTAATGAAAATGGGTCCAATGTCGTGTAGAGATTTGAAAAGGATACACCCAGCTTTGAAGGCCACACGTTGCTCAACCGGGAGCCAATGCAGTTGTTTCAAGCCAGGTCTGACTGATTGCCTTCTAGGAATGTTCAAGAGGAGTCTGGCTGCCTGGTTTTGAACCAGCTGGAGGCGTTTAGGCTCTCCAGTTTGGAGCCCAAGGTATAGACTGTTGGAAAAGTCCAATCTGGACAAAACCAGGGAAATAATGATCTGAGTGAGGGCAGCTTGGGAAAAGAAGCGGGCGATTTTTTTTATTTTCTTCAGCTGAAAAAAACTGGAGGAAACAACAGCTCCAACTTGTTTTTTCAGAGAGAGGTCCTCACTAATGAAAATGCCGAGGCTCTTGACCGAGGATGATTTGGATGGGGGGGCGCCCTGCATGAGGGCCAGAAGCTGGGGTTCCAGCTGAGGGCGCTCTGTCCCGGCAAGACCAGTTCGGTCTTGCCTGGGTTAAGTTTGAGATGATTGCAGCTCATCCAACTCAAAATGTGGGACATGGTGTTTTGGAATTCTACCACAGAGTCCTTGGTGTTCAAAGGAAAGATGAGCTGCAAATCATCGGCGTAATTGAAAATGGTGACCTTAGCGTGCCTGAGGGAATACAAAAGAGGGCGCAGATACAAATTAAAAAGCAGGGGAGACAGCGAAGAGCCTTGAGATACTCCGCAGATGGTAGAAATGGTGGCAGCCGTAAAGGAGCCTAGTCTGACCGATTGAGTTCGGTCAGTGATAAATGAACGGATCCAGCTCAGTGCAGGGCCCCTGAGGCCTGCCTGTTCGACACGGTCGACCAAGATGGTATAGTCGACCGTGTCGAAAGCAGCAGAGAGGTCTAAAAGCACCAGAGCCTGGTGGATCCCTTCATCCGCATTCCGCCTCAGGGTATTCTGCACCGAGAGGATGACCGCCTCCGTGGAATGGCAAGGGCGGAAACCGGCCTGATTAGGTGCAAGATATTCCGATTTTTCAAGGAATGTGGAGATGCTGTCGCATACATGACACTCCAGGAGTTTGGCGCAGTATGGCAGCAGAGATATGGGCCTGTAGTTGAGTGGGTCTAATGGATTGGCTCCTGCCTTTTTTATGAGGGGAATGAGGAGGGCTTTTTTAAAGTTGTTTGGAACTTTACCCTGAGCAAGTGAACCATTCAGCATGGGAAGTAGACCCCCAGGAATGCTGGTACGCACTTCTTTCAGGATGTAAGGGGGGCAGATGTCATCAGGGGAGCCGGATTTGATCTTAAAGAGAAGTTTAGATAAGTTAGCGTTTTCAATGGGGGGGTAAGAGTCCAGGGTAACAGAGTTGTAAAAGGTGTCTGCAAATAAAAGTGGAGGCTGAGTGGTGGGGATGTTTTGTTTGATGGTGCAGATTTTGTCAAAGAAGAAGGAGTTTAAAGAATTACAAAGTTCCTGAGTGGGAACTGTCGGAAGGGAGGTTCTGTCACTGGTGCTAAGGTCTTCCACAATGTTGAACAGTTCTTTAGATTGATTCTGAGCTTTAAGAATTTTATCCGAGAAATAGTCGGTTTTGTGTTTTAAAATAAGCTTTTGATAGTTTTTTCGAGCCTTGCAGTAGTTGGCCCTATCTTGTTCTGAATAGGCTGTGCGCCACTTTCGCTCCAGTTGACGGACTTCAAGTTTGTGAGTTTTCAGAAGAGGTGAAAACCACCTGTGGGCGTCATTGGGGCGTCCGATTGTTACCCTTCGTTTTGTTGATAATCTGCTGCGATCATTGCCCACTGTGTGCTTTCGGTGGATTGAATGGCGTCTGATCCTTCTTATCTAAAACTTTAAAAATTAACCTAATTTATCCTGTACTCAGCGGTCACTTTTCCCATACGTAATGTTTCGAACACTTGCTGCTTTTCGTCTCTGGGACTGCTGGGCTGTTTTAAACTTGCTTTTTGTGCTACAAATTGATTTTGAGGCCGGCCAGAATGGTTGTGGGCCCGTACCTGTATGCTTATGTTGCACAATAAAGGTTTCAAAAAATAAAAAATAAATTAAAAAAAGAAACACAAGAAATCAAAATAGAATTCTACTCCCTTGCACCACTCTCATGTGCCTAACCAAGTGCTGGGGCAGCGCCACCCTTCTCAAACCTGGTTCCGAAACTGACCGTCTTCAGAGCAAATCCAGCAGCTACAAACCCAAATTTCAGGGGCGTTCAGAAAAAAGCTGTGTCAGATCAAACAGTTCAGAGCAGCAGTGCTCCAGCTCTTTGGATTCATGCCGACTCCTTCTGGTGCGCCTTTGGGTCCGAAGGAGCTGAGAGGTCTACCACCTCGGGTACCACCTTTTCTCTCAACGCCAGCTGGACCCTCTGCACTCGTATTGCCTCTGACTCCGCTGTCAGAGCCATGGTCCAAACCGGGGCACATATACCTCACCCTATGAAGAAGCGGCCCGATTGTCTTCTCCGATGCCAGTCGGACCTTAACCATCATGTTGACTGAATCCTCCCAATGCCATGCTTCCATCACTTGACTTTCCACAGGCCCAATAACACTCTTTGCATTCCGGGGGGCATTGCTAGGCGCTGATGGCATAGGAAGCTCAGAGTTGTGCTTTTGCCGACAAATCACCATCCTATGAAAATTGACCCACTCGAGGGGCACAAGAATGCAGATGTGAGTCCCCTGACACTCAAAGCACCAGCAAATAGGACAAACACCACTATATCTGATAGAGACTACTAGCAGCAGATGCCTTAACGTAGAATTATTCCCAGGCATGAGAATGGATCCGGAAAATCTTTGCCACAATATCCCTGCACGCCGGACGGGCGGCACCACGCGACTCCGCCACGACGTCCGCGGGCGTGACATTAGCGAGGTCACATAAGTCTCACCCCGGCGCACTGATGTCGGTTTCCTTCTTTCCGCGTGCAACGCGGATCCGGATTGTGTTCCCTTGGCCTGTTTTCAGGCCTTCTTTTAACGCCTTTGTGTTGAGAACAGTGTGCGAATGCCTTCGGGTTTCACAACGTGTACTTGTACGCATCAGATGTCGGTGACGGACCCTCACCCTATTTGCATATGGTATCCGATAGAGACTCCTAGCCGCAGATTCCTTCACATAGAATTATCCCCAGGCGTGAGACTGGATCCGGAAAACTTTTGCCACAGCATCCCTGCGAGCCCGAGGCGATACCACGCGACTCAGCCCAGGTGTCGTCCGTGCACGTGACGTCAGCGAGGTCACATAAGACCCACCCCAGCGCGCCTACGTTAGTTTTTTCCTTTTCCGCGTACAACGCGGATCTGTTCCTTGCTACGGGCCTGTTTGGGCCCTCTTTTTTCCTTCGATTGTCCCTTTTTTTTGTGGAAGAGTGTGCGAATGCCTTCGGGCTTCAAGACTTGCACGTCGTGTGGGCATCTTAAGTCGGCGACGGACCCTCACCTCATTTGTATGTAGTGTTTGGGGGAGGATCACAGCACCACTGGTTGTGCAGCGTGCCAACAGTTAAAGCCGAAGTCGAGGCGGGAGCGCCGGATGAAACTTCTCTCGGCGCGGCGCTCCAGGTCGACGTCCTCCCCTCGGTCTGCTTCGGCAGATTGCTTCAGATACGGCTGAGGTTGTTCTTGCGCTTCTCCAATGTCACGTGAGCATCGCTCCCCGGTGGGTAAGTGTCTCAGTTTGTCTCCGGAGGCTGGGTTCCTGCCTGCCGGGGGTGGTGGCTCTCCGCCAGTGATGTGGCCCGTGTGTCGTCCTATCCACCGTTACTCAGTGCTGGGGCATCAAGAGTCCATATGTAGACATACGCGGCGTCTTTGCAGGCCTTGCTGGTGTCTTCTCCTCCTCCTTCCCCCCTGGGGTGTCGGCGGATCCCTTGCCTTACGCGGGGCCCTCCGCTGCGTCGCCGGCGGCTTCACCCATTCGTGGACTGGTTCAGATCCAGGCTTGGAGGATTTAAAGCTGTTTGGTGCGGCTCCTTTGGGGCACCTCCTTCGGATACGGTGTCTCTGCCTTACCGCAAACTCCCGCTGGAGTCCCTGTCGTGTTGCGGTGGTCGCCCGGGTCGCATTCTGAGCCCCTCTCGGTCTTTTGACAAGGTGATCCTGTCTAAGGCCGAGGTGACGCAGTTAGGGTGCCGGCAACGGCTGGACCGGTCAGAACCACAGGGGTTGGTGGGCCCTCCCCGTCCCGCTCTGGGTCGTGGCTGGGTGAGGACCCCTCATCCCTCTTCGGGACCCTCTCATCCCTCCCCACGGGCGGCTGCCTCGTCGGAGGTTGAATCGTCCCTGGCGCTGCCACATGGGTTGCCCGGACGATCTCCGCCACATTCTGGGCCACAGCTGGTGGAAGGCTTTGTGTCACTCCCCACGCCCTTCTCGTACCACTGTGCAGGCGGTTGCCTCAGCGGGGGTCGAGTCGGCATCGCTCCGGGGCCAGTTCGACTCCGGCTCCACTCCGGTCCCCGATGCGGTGTGACTAAGAGGAACCCTGTCCGGCAACGCCGGGTGGTGCAACTGTGGTAACTTGGCCTGATATATAATGTTCACTATTCTAGTGAGCACTTTGTATCAGTCCAAACAACCCTTATGGTGATTGGTTGTAAGTCAACCTTATAGACCAGCTATCCTAGTAGTGTGGATACGAGCAGTCTTCGGGCTAAACTCTAGAGGGCGTGTTAAGCCAGCTGTTATACCATCACATATACCCCTTGAATACCCAGTGAAAGGACACCACACAAGTGTTATGTGTGAGAAGGTGGCCTGATATGCAGTGCTCACTATTCTAGTGAACACTATGTATCAGTCCAGCAACCCTTATTGATGATTGGTTGTAAGTCAACCTTATAGACCAGCTATCCTAGTAGCGTGGATACGAGCAGTCTAAGGCTAAAGACTCGAGAGGGCGTGTTAAGCCAGCTGTTTACCACACATATACCCCTTGAATACCCAGTGAAAGGACACCACACAAGTGTTATGAAAATAAACAAGATATTTATTAAGAATCACAACAGCCCTGTACTCTTTGAGGACAGGGTACTAAGCACAAAACAAAACTCTTACGAAAATACTTAAGTTAGCACAGTATATACAAATGCCCGAGGGGCACGGAAAACCATATACTCTGAAAGTGGAATGCGAAATTACTAGCAGGTAAGTACAGTACTAATAGCCTTTTGAATCGCTAGGACTTGACTATAGAATCGTTAGATTACTTCTAGGAGACCCAGGGGACTCGGGTGCAGAGTGTGCACTCTCACGCGTGATGCGGGACAAAGTCTATGGTAGCTAGTAATGACAAAGTTAGTGTTCTCGGGCGAACCCGACCTGGTAGGAGGAAAACGAAAGTGGATTCTGACCCTTGGATAGTGAAGCTATGCTGGGGCACCGAAATGCCGAAGTTACCTAGCCCAGGGGCTGCAGCTGCATATGTCTCAAAAGACGTCGGGAATCCTCGAAAAGGACCAGGAGCCTGGAAGGAAAAAGTTGCTGGCAGGCGACCAGTGAAGAAAGTTCGATGGATCCAAGCCTGGATCGAAGGAAGATGACACCTAAAAGCAGAGGGGACCAAGTTCGAGACTACTAGCCAGTAGTCAGTGGGCACCAGGAGGGCACCGGATGGTAGCCACCTCGACTAGGTGAGTGGGTGACGCTGTGCTCGCAGATTTCACGGACCAGGAGGCGTTGTCGGCGACCAGGATGGAGGAGCGAGCTGTCCCACGATGGATGAAGCTTTCGGCGTTGCTGGACCCAGGATTGGGCAACAAAGCCTTGGCAAATTCAAGCCCACGCGGTGGACTCAAAATGGCGTCTGGAGTGGACCAGGAGGGTCCGGGGTGCCTCTCTTGAAGAAGGAAGCAAGGGCCAGTCTGGAGCAACCAGACCAGCAGCAGTGATATCGTCGGGCGTCGTGAAGAAGGCCACAAGCCAGCCGGCTAGTAGCCACACAGCGCGGTGAGCACGCAAAAGCAGAAGGGCCCCACGCAGATCGTGGAGATGCTGGAGGGCTGATCTTCGGTGCTGGAGCTGCTCAGGGTTGGGGCTTCTCGGACCCCAAAGCACTCACCAGTGGAGCACACGGTGGGCTTGTTGCAAAGAAGTCGTGCAGTCTTGGCGATCGTCGGTCCCTCGAGGTCTCGTCGCACTCACGGTTCTCAGCTTGGCTGTAGAGGTGAGTAGAGGTCAGAGGTGCCAGGGAAGCCGGGTCTCGTCGAGCTGGGTCGTCGGATTCGTGAAGAAGGACTTGCAGCAGACCGCAGTGTTCTTAGGATGGTGCCTGCGGATGCAGGGTGACTACTCCTTAGCCGCAAGGGAGAATCTTGAAGAAGGAAATCTTGAAGTCCTTTCGCAGAAAGTCGTGTCTTGATTCCAAAGATGATCTGATTTGAACAGGGGGCCCGCTCCCATCTTTATACTAAAAAAGGGGGCTGACCCGGTGACTAGGTCCTGCCTATGGGTGGGACTAGGAGAGGGGTGGTTACACCCCTCTGCCATGCCGGACTTTCCCCAGGCCAGGGGCTGGTGTGCCCCTGGAACTGGTTCTGACCGGCCTATGCGTAGTGAGCACCGGGGTGCCACTCAGCAGTCACCTTCCTGAAAAGCCCTGCCTACCCAGCATACACAAAACCATGTCTGGGACGGTGCTAGCCCTGCCCCTGACAGGAAACCCTTTGTCCAGGCTCCCCTCGCTGGAAGGACTCCCAGCTGCAGGGGGTCAGACTCGTGTCTGTGGTAGCAGCATCCATTTTGTGGAGCTGAGGCTTCGTTTAACTTTAACCGGGGTTCATAGTTACATATATGTCGTGTCCCTCTAGAAGGGTGGAATGCTAACCCCGTCGCCAGAATTGGCGAGGGGTTAGTATTCCAATTCGTATGACACCTTACTCGACATGTTTTGATAAAGCAATACCAAAGATAGCATTTAACCGCGAGGATTATAATGCACTTAAGAGTATATGGTATGCGATATCATGGAACAGCTATTAGGACTTGGTTCCGCAAGCTGCAGACAGGCTCAGCTCATGCCAGAGCACCATCTCACACGATTCCAAGCACTCTGCCTTCAGGATTGTCAAGGCCTGCCATAGGAGTGACTGATAGGAATCTGTGTGTCCATTTGTAGGGTTAGATATAGGTATACTATATCTACAGCAAAGGGGGATTACACGACTTTGCCCCAGCTGTCATGCGGCCAGTTGTGTCAAATTTAGGAGGCCAGCCAGGGGTGGCATAATACATGCTGCAGCCCCTGGCAGCCCTGGGTACACCTATGCCCTGAGTTACAGGGTCTGATAAGGTGGCCCAGTACCAATTGGTAAATGCACCTAGGGTACATGTTGTAATTTAGAGAGAGAACAGCCAGGCTGTGGGTCTGATTGGCAGGCCCACAGCCAGAGAAAGTCGTAAACCAGTGAAACAAAAGCAAAAAAATCTGGGTGATCATAGGATTGCAGACTCTACTCTCCTACAGTGATTGGTTGCAAGTCAACCTTATAGATCAGCTATCCTAATGGTAGCATGGACAAAGCAGTCTTAGGCTAAACTCTTTTGGCATGTGAAGCCAGCTGTTTTACCACATATAACCCCTTGAATACCAGATGAAAGGACACCACACAGGTTGTTATGAAAATAAACAATATATTTATTAATAACAAACACCTCTGAACTCTTTATGAGATCAGAGGGCTAAGCAGATAACAATACTCTTCGGAAAAATACAGTAAGTCGCACAACTTACAATGGTGCCCTAGGGGCACGACAAACCATATACTAAGTAAATGGTATAAGGAAATCGATAGAGGAAATGAAGATGCCCAGAGGCTGTAGGATCGCTGGGACTACACTACCCTAAACTTAGGTAAGTAGCAGGAGGCCCATGGGACGCGTGTGCAGAGTGTGAACTCACATGCGAGATGCGGAACAAAGTAAATGGGCAGAACAAATTACGAAAAGGTAAGTAAAAGACAGTTCCAACTAGTTATGACTAAAACGACAGGATACCTGGACACTGTAGGAGAGTAGGGTCTGCAATCCTATGATCACCCAGATTTTTTGCTTTTGTTTCACTGGTTTACGACTTTCTATGGCTGTGGGCCTGCCAATCAGACCCACAGCCTGGCTGTTCTCTTTCTAAATTACGATATGTACCCTAGGTGCATTTACCAATTGGTACTGGGCCACCTTATCAGACCCTGTAACTCAGGGCATAGGTGTACCCAGGGCCGCCAGGGGCTGCAGCATGTATTATGCCACCCCTGGCTGGCCTCCTAAATTTGACACAACTGGCTGCATGACAGCTGGGGCGAAGTCGTGTAATCACCCTTTGCTTTAGATATAGTAGCTCTATATCTAACCCTACAATGGACACCCGAGTTCCTATCAGTCACTCCTATGGCAGGCCTTGACAATCCTGAAGGCAGAGTGCATGGGCTCGTGTGAACTGTGTTCTGGCCCGAGCCGAGCCGGTTGCAGCTTGCGGAGAAAAGACCCAATGGCTGTTCCATGATAACGCGTACCACATCGGTAACTTCGGTGTCGCGTTATCAAGACATGTCGAGTAAGGTGTCATACGAATCGGGGTGCTGCCCTCTCACCAACCCTGGCGACGAGGTTAGCATTCCGCCCTTCTAGAGGGACACGACATGTACGTAACTGTGAACCCCGGTTAAAGTTAACGAAAGCCTCAGCTCCACAAAATGGATGCTGCCACCACAGACACGAGTCTGACCTCCTGCTGCTGGGAGTCCTTCCAGCGAGGAGCGCTTGGACAAAGGGTTTCCTGTCGAGGGCGGTGTTCGCACCGTCCCAGACAGGGTTTGTGTATTCTGGGTAGGTAGGGCTTTTGCGAGAAGGTGACTGCGGAGTGGCACCCCGGTGCTCACTACGCATCTGCCGGTTAGAACCAGTTCCAGGGGCGACAGCCCTGGCCTGGGGAAAGTCCGGCAGGGGAGAGGGGTGTAACTACCCCCCTTCCTGGTCCCACCCTTAGGGCAGGACCTAGTCATGTACCCACCCCTTTCTTTAGGATAAAGGCCGGAGCGGGGACCCTTCCAAATTAGATCATCTTTGAATCAAGAATACTTTCTACGAAAGGACTTCAAGACTCTTCTCAAGATTTCTCCCTTGTGGCTAAGGAGTAGTCACCCTGCATCAGCGGGCACCATCTAAGAACTCTGCGGTTCGCTGTAAGTCCTTCCTCAAGGAATCCGACGGCCCAGCTCGACGAGAACCGGCTTCCCTGGCACCTCTGACCTCTACCCACGTCATCAGCTCAGCTGTGATCTGTGGGTGCGACGAGACCTCGAGGGACCGGCCATCATCAGAACCTGCACGCTCTTAAAACCAGCACGACCATCGAGGTAACTCTCTGGTGAGTGCTCTGGGGTCCGAGAAGCCCCGACCCTGAGCCGCTCCAGCACCGAAGTGCAGTCTCCCAGCATCTCCACGATCTGCGTGGGGCCCTTCTGCTCGCTGCTCAGCACGTTGTCTGGTCACTAGCCGCTGGCTTGTGTCCTTCTGTGACGACATCCGAGAATCATCACTGCCGGTCTGGTTGCTCCAGACTGGCCCTTGCTTCCATCTTTTCGAGAAGCACCCCGGACCCTCCTGGTCCACCCAAGACGCCGACAGCGTCATCCTTCGTGGGACAGCTCGCACCTCCACCGTGGTCGCCGACAACGCCTCCTGGTCCGTGAGACTGCAGAGCCTAGCGTCGCCCACTCACCTGGTCGAGGTGACGGCCAACCGGTGCCTTCCTGGTACCCTCTGACTACTGGCTAGTAGTACGAACTTGGTCCCCTCTGCTTTCAGGTTTCATCAATCTCCGATCCAGGCTTGGATCTCTACGAACTATTCATCACTGGTCGCCGGCCAGCAACTCCTTTTTCTTCCGGCTCCTGGCTCGTCAGCGAAGACCCCGACGCCTGTAAGACTTGTGCAGCCGCAGCCCTCGTGGCTAGGTAACTCGGCATTTCGGTGCCTGCATAGCCTCCTTACTCTAGGGTCCCGAGTCCCTCGCTTCCGACTTGCCTTAACCTTCCCGTGTCCTCGGACACTTGTTTAAACGTGCACTTGAAGTATTTGCTAAAGAGATTTGGTTTGTGCTTAGTACCCTGTCCTCATAAAGAGTACAGGGCTGTTGTGATTCTTAATAAATATACTGTTTATTTTCATAACACTTGTGTGGTGTCCTTTCACTGGGTGTTCAAGGGGTACATGTGTGGTAAACAGCTAGCTTAACGCGCCCTCTCGAGTCTTTAGCCTTAGACTGCTCGTATCCACGCTACTAGGATAGCTGGTCTATAGGTTGACTTACAACCAAACACCATAAGGGTCGTTGGAACGATACATAGCGGTCGCTAGAATAGCGAACGTTGCATATCGGGCCAACTTCTCACATTGGTGAGCAGCGGTTGGGATTTGAGCTTGCTGTTGTTTCACCACACGTATCCTAAGAATATTTTGTTGAAAGATCGCACAAGTACTGTTAGTACATATAACTAAAGCTTAGAATACTCTGAGTTCTACTGAACCAGCTGTTGTAGCTCCTCAAGGCTTAGCACACCTTGGCTACAACTCTTAGCAAGGGAACAGTAGGAAAACACATAGTGTAGGTAGGTGCATCACTTACACCACACTAGAAACAGTATGTCGGGCCAGGGAGGAAACTCTGAGTCTCCCCTTGTGTCAGTTGACCCTCCACAGGTCATCCCTTCAGGATATACTGTGCTGAGCTTCAAGGAGTTAAGACGACTGTGTCACTCCCGGAAGATTCAGCAGGGGTCTAACCCCACAACGTCCTTTCTGATTGGTCTCTTGGAGACTTATGTTGCCAGGAGAGCTGAGAAACTTCGTAGCTCTTCTAATCCAGAAGGAGACATGCCTCCCCTCGAGGGAACCCGGGACGATCCTGACCTCATACACCTCGCAACCGAGAACGAAGATGGCGAGGAGGATGAGGATGAGGATCTCTCTGGGGACGAGGCAGATAAGGGACAGGTAGAAGTCGTCAGACTAACACGGTCCAACTTAAGCAAACACGATAGTGGTACTGGGGAAACCCCGGCGCTACTGTCGGGTCCGCTTAACATGGGGAATGGACGAGCCAGATCTCTGTCAAGAGGCTCTGGCAGATCCCTTCATACCAACGGCTCTCACAACTCTTCTCAAAGAGGGATGACGTCCCCTCAGAGGAGAGTGTACGAAGCGAAGGAAAGGGCAGCTAATCTGAGGATCGAAAGGGAAGAACTTGCCCTGGCCAAGGAAAAGCTTGCTTTTGCTAGAGAGCAACAGTTAAGTGGGGCAGTCCCCACTGGTGGCAGCAATGTACCTAGTAATAGGGAAAAGAGTTTCGATACGAAGCACCTTGGGAAGATAGTGCCCCCCTTTAAACAAGGGGACGACATCCACAAATGGATTACTGCTTTGGAGAGGGCCTGCACTGTGCAAGGTGTTCCCCAGAGTCAGTGGGCGGCTATCTTGTGGCTCTCCTTTGAAGGTAAAGGAAGAGACAAGCTCCTCACCACAAGGGTGGAGGACGCTAACAATTACCAAGTCTTGAAGAATACACTCGTTGAAGGGTTCGGCCTAACCACTGAGCAGTACAGGGTGCTGTTCAGGGATACCCAGAAAACGCAGTCTCAAGATTGGTCTGATTTTGTCGATTGTGCCACTAAGGCTTTTGAGGGCTGGTTGCTGGGCAGTAAGGTTACTGATTACAAAGGATTGTATAATTTGATGATGAGAGAACAAATTTTAAACAATTGTCAGAACCAGTTGTTGCATCAGCATCTTGTCGACTCGGATCTGACCTCTCCCCAAGAATTGGGACAGAAGGCAGACAAATGGGTTCGTACGAGAGTTAAACAGAACCAGGGCCAGAATCAAGGTGGTCAGAAGAAAGCAGACCAGAAGGGTAAAGATTCTAAGGGGGAACAAAATGACCAGAAGTCTTCGACAGGTCCCCAACAACCCAAAGAGGGTGGGGGTCAGGCTCCCCAAAAGAAGAAAGAAGGCCAATCCAAAAGATGGTGCCAGTACTGTAAAAGTAAATCTCACTGGTTTAGTGAGTGCACCAAGAAAGGAGGAGGGCAGACTCCTGCCACTGCAGCCCCTAAGGCACCTGTGCCCCCTAGTACAGTCAGCAGTGGTAGTGCGCCTCCCAAGGGTTTAGTAGGGTTAACCCTGGGTTCTGAGGGGCGTGACAACTTAGTTGGCACACTCACTCAGGCTGTCCTTGTCAGTACAGGGGACGCGGACGTATCCCCTGACGTAAGCCCCAATACTTTGGGCAAATACCGACAGACGCCTTTCATAAATGGAAAGATGGCTCAGGCCTATAGGGACACTTGTGCCAGCGTCACCATGGTGACGCCTAACTTTGTGGACCCTGGACAGATCATGCCAGGTACAGAATTCCTGGTGACCAATGCAAGCAATGTCACTACCAATCACAGTATGGCAATTGTAGCTTTCTCCTGGGGAGGGGTAACTGGCCAAAAGAAGGTTGTAGTTAGTCCAGACCTCCCAGTGGATTGTTTGTTGGGCAATGATTTGGAGTCGTCACAATGGTCAGAAGTGGAGCACCGGACTCACATGGAAATGTTAGGTTTGCCAGCACATGTGTTCGCTGTGACTAGGTCACAGGTCAGGAAATGCCCCACTGAACAGGTGCTGGATCCTGGAACAACGGACCAGACACCTCCCAAGAAAAAGAGCAGTAGGGTTAAGGCTGCGCCTTCCCCCTTGCCCCAGGTCGAGGATCAAGTCTCAGAGGAGGCTGACCTACAGGAATTGAGGGAAACTGAGCCTAGGGAGTTCGAACTTGATCAAGTTGAATTCTTGGGCTCAGGGGGACCCTCAAGGGAGGACCTGGGGAAGGACCAGTTAGACTGCCCTTCTCTTGAACCCCTCAGACAGCAGGCTGCTGCTGAGGCTGCTGGGAACGCCACAGGTACCCACAAGGTATACTGGGAAGATGGACTCCTGTACACTGAGTCAAGGGACCCCAAGCCTGGCATGACCAGGAGGCTGGTCGTACCCTTGTCTCAGCGTGGTTTCCTACTTACCTTGGCCCACGAGATTCCCTTAGCAGGTCACTTAGGCCAGACGAAAACGTGGGACAGGCTTGTCTCACACTTTCACTGGCCTCACATGAACGAAGATACCAAGGAGTTTTGCCGCTCCTGTGTCACTTGCCAAGCCAGTGGTAAGTCAGGTGGCACGACAAAGGCCCCCCTTATACCAATGCCTGTGGTGGGGGTGCCCTTTGAATGGGTGGGGATCGACATCGTTGGTCCCATGGAACCACCGACAGCATCAGGGCACAAGTTTATACTGGTGGTAGTGGATCATGCCACCAGGTATCCTGAAGCTATTCCCCTTAGGACCACTACAGCACCTGTTGTGGCAAGAGCCCTAGTTGGAGTATTCTCCAGAGTGGGCTTCCCTAAGGAGGTCGTCTCCGACAGAGGTGCAAACTTTGTCGAGCTACTTAACTGCTATGTGGAAGGAATGTGGTGTCAACTACAAGTTCACCACACCCTATCATCCACAATGCAATGGGCTTGTTGAGAGATTCAACAGGACCCTAAAAGGGATGATTCATGGACTACCGGAAAAGCTTCGGCGTAGATGGGACGTCCTGATCCCCTGCCTCTTGTTCGCCTACAGAGAAGTCCCACAGAAGGGGGTTGGCTACAGCCCTTTTGAACTTTTGTACGGGCATCCTGTAAGAGGACCCCTGTGTTTGGTGAAGGAAGGATGGGAGAGACCTCTCAAAAAGCCTGCAACCAACATAGTGGACTATGTGCTTGGCCTCCGCTCGCGGATGGCTGAGTACATGGAAAAGGCATCTGAAAACCTTAAGGCCAGCCAAGAACTCCAAAAAACTTGGCATGACCAAAAGGCTGTCTTGACTGTTTACCAGCCCGGACAGAAGGTGTGGGTGTTGGAGCCAGTGGCCCCAGCAGCACTCCAGGACAAATGGTCCGGGCCCCACACCATCCTGGAGAAAAAGGGAGAGGTCACCTACCTGGTCGACCTGGGAACTCCCCGGAGCCCCCACAGGGTGCTTCATGTCAACAGGCTAAAAGCATATGTCGACAGGAAGGACATGAGTTTGCTCATGGCCCTAGATGAGGGACAGGAAGAGGAGAGTGACCCTCTCCCCGACCTGCTCACTCAGAATCCTGACGATGGCTCGGTAGATGGTGTTGTCTTTTGTGGCAGCCTCTCCGAACATCAGCAGAGCGACTGTAAACAGGTTCTTCAGTCGTTCCGACATATGTTTTCTCTGACACCCAGTCAGACCGATTGGTGCACCCATGAGGTCGACACTGGTGACAGCTTGCCCGTAAAGAGTAAAATCTACAGGCAGCCTGATCACGTTAGAGACTGCATCAAAAGTGAAGTGCAGAAAATGTTGGAGCTGGGAGTCATTGAACCCTCGGATAGCCCTTGGGCTAGTCCCGTAGTTCTAGTGCCGAAACCTCACACCCAGGGTGGTAAGAGAGAGATGAGGTTCTGCGTAGACTACAGGGGTCTCAATGCAGTCACTAAGACTGACGCCCACCCAATACCAAGGGCAGACGAGCTTATCGATGGATTGGCTTCGGCCAACTACTTAAGTACGTTTGACCTGACAGCTGGGTATTGGCAAATCAGGTTAGCTGAGGACGCCAAGCCTAAAACCGCATTTTCAACCCCTGGTGGGCACTATCAGTTCGTGGTGATGCCCTTTGGTCTGAAAAATGCACCTGCCACCTTCCAACGGTTGGTGAATCACGTCCTTACTGGGCTGGATGACTTCTGTGCGGCGTATCTTGACGATATTGCTGTCTTTAGCTCCACCTGGGAGGATCACCTGGTCCACCTGCGGAAGACGTTAGAGGCACTGCAAGCAGCAGGTCTCACTATCAAGGCCACCAAGTGCCAGATAGGGCAGACACAGGTTGTATACCTGGGCCACCTTGTAGGTGGAGGCCAGGTTCAGCCACTGGAGAGCAAGATACAGTCAATCAGGGACTGGGCTCCTCCAACCACCCAGACTCAGGTTCGAGCTTTCTTGGGCCTGACTGGTTACTACAGGAAGTTTGTCAGGAACTATGGTTCCATCGTGACACCATTAAATGAACTGACAAGTAAGAAAATGCCAAAAAAGGTTCAGTGGACAGCGAGCTGTCAAAAAGCATTCGATGACCTAAAGCAGGCCATGTGCACGGCGCCTATCCTCAAGAGTCCGGACTACTCCAAACCATTCATTGTCCAAACAGATGCTTCTGAGTTGGGTGTGGGAGCTGTTCTTTCTCAACTGAATTTTGATGGTCAAGACCAGCCCATTGCTTTTATAAGCAGAAGGCTGACCCCTAGAGAGAAGAATTGGTCAGCTATTGAGAGGGAGGCCTTTGCTGTGGTTTGGGCCCTGAAGAAGCTGAGGCCATACTTGTTTGGCACTCACTTCAAGATTCAGACCGACCATAAGCCCCTCTTGTGGCTAAATCAGATGAAGGGTGAAAACCCCAAACTGCTTAGGTGGTCCATTTCCCTACAGGGGATGGACTTCACAGTGGAACATAGACCTGGTACTGATCATGGCAATGCCGATGGGCTCTCCAGATATTTCCACTTAGAACAAGAAGACTCACCTGGTCAAGGTTAGCTAGTTGTTCCGACGTTTGGGGGGGGGGTCATGTAGGAGAGTAGGGTCTGCAATCCTATGATCACCCAGATTTTTTGCTTTTGTTTCACTGGTTTACGACTTTCTATGGCTGTGGGCCTGCCAATCAGACCCACAGCCTGGCTGTTCTCTTTCTAAATTACGATATGTACCCTAGGTGCATTTACCAATTGGTACTGGGCCACCTTATCAGACCCTGTAACTCAGGGCATAGGTGTACCCAGGGCCGCCAGGGGCTGCAGCATGTATTATGCCACCCCTGGCTGGCCTCCTAAATTTGACACAACTGGCTGCATGACAGCTGGGGCGAAGTTGTGTAATCACCCTTTGCTTTAGATATAGTAGCTCTATATCTAACCCTACAATGGACACCCGAGTTCCTATCAGTCACTCCTATGGCAGGCCTTGACAATCCTGAAGGCAGAGTGCATGGGCTCGTGTGAACTGTGTTCTGGCCCGAGCCGAGCCGGTTGCAGCTTGCGGAGAAAAGACCCAATGGCTGTTCCATGATAACGCGTACCACATCGGTAACTTCGGTGTCGCGTTATCAAGACATGTCGAGTAAGGTGTCATACGAATCGGGGTGCTGCCCTCTCACCAACCCTGGCGACGAGGTTAGCATTCCGCCCTTCTAGAGGGACACGACATGTACGTAACTGTGAACCCCGGTTAAAGTTAACGAAAGCCTCAGCTCCACAAAATGGATGCTGCCACCACAGACACGAGTCTGACCTCCTGCTGCTGGGAGTCCTTCCAGCGAGGAGCGCTTGGACAAAGGGTTTCCTGTCGAGGGCGGTGTTCGCACCGTCCCAGACAGGGTTTGTGTATTCTGGGTAGGTAGGGCTTTTGCGAGAAGGTGACTGCGGAGTGGCACCCCGGTGCTCACTACGCATCTGCCGGTTAGAACCAGTTCCAGGGGCGACAGCCCTGGCCTGGGGAAAGTCCGGCAGGGGAGAGGGGTGTAACTACCCCCCTTCCTGGTCCCACCCTTAGGGCAGGACCTAGTCATGTACCCACCCCTTTCTTTAGGATAAAGGCCGGAGCGGGGACCCTTCCAAATTAGATCATCTTTGAATCAAGAATACTTTCTACGAAAGGACTTCAAGACTCTTCTCAAGATTTCTCCCTTGTGGCTAAGGAGTAGTCACCCTGCATCAGCGGGCACCATCTAAGAACTCTGCGGTTCGCTGTAAGTCCTTCCTCAAGGAATCCGACGGCCCAGCTCGACGAGAACCGGCTTCCCTGGCACCTCTGACCTCTACCCACGTCATCAGCTCAGCTGTGATCTGTGGGTGCGACGAGACCTCGAGGGACCGGCCATCATCAGAACCTGCACGCTCTTAAAACCAGCACGACCTTCGAGGTAACTCTCTGGTGAGTGCTCTGGGGTCCGAGAAGCCCCGACCCTGAGCCGCTCCAGCACCGAAGTGCAGTCTCCCAGCATCTCCACGATCTGCGTGGGGCCCTTCTGCTCGCTGCTCAGCACGTTGTCTGGTCACTAGCCGCTGGCTTGTGTCCTTCTGTGACGACATCCGAGAATCATCACTGCCGGTCTGGTTGCTCCAGACTGGCCCTTGCTTCCATCTTTTCGAGAAGCACCCCGGACCCTCCTGGTCCACCCAAGACGCCGACAGCGTCATCCTTCGTGGGACAGCTCGCACCTCCACCGTGGTCGCCGACAACGCCTCCTGGTCCGTGAGACTGCAGAGCCTAGCGTCGCCCACTCACCTGGTCGAGGTGACGGCCAACCGGTGCCTTCCTGGTACCCTCTGACTACTGGCTAGTAGTACGAACTTGGTCCCCTCTGCTTTCAGGTTTCATCAATCTCCGATCCAGGCTTGGATCTCTACGAACTATTCATCACTGGTCGCCGGCCAGCAACTCCTTTTTCTTCCGGCTCCTGGCTCGTCAGCGAAGACCCCGACGCCTGTAAGACTTGTGCAGCCGCAGCCCTCGTGGCTAGGTAACTCGGCATTTCGGTGCCTGCATAGCCTCCTTACTCTAGGGTCCCGAGTCCCTCGCTTCCGACTTGCCTTAACCTTCCCGTGTCCTCGGACACTTGTTTAAACGTGCACTTGAAGTATTTGCTAAAGAGATTTGGTTTGTGCTTAGTACCCTGTCCTCATAAAGAGTACAGGGCTGTTGTGATTCTTAATAAATATACTGTTTATTTGCATAACACTTGTGTGGTGTCCTTTCACTGGGTGTTCAAGGGGTACATGTGTGGTAAACAGCTAGCTTAACGCGCCCTCTCGAGTCTTTAGCCTTAGACTGCTCGTATCCACGCTACTAGGATAGCTGGTCTATAGGTTGACTTACAACCAAACACCATAAGGGTCGTTGGAACGATACATAGCGGTCGCCAGTGTTCCCACGAAGCCGCGCGCCTGTGCGCCCGCGCAGATACGTGCCCCATAGCGCGCACTTCTGTGTCTGTGGCGCGCACATCCCCGAGGGCAATCATGCCGCCGCTGCATTTAGCAAGTGCTCCCTCTTGCTAAATGGCTTTTGTTTTCTAGAGTGCGGCTGTTGGGGTCTTTGTGTTTAAGGCAGAGCCCGTCAGAAGCTGCGATTAAGCACAAATCTGCCCGCAGCCACACTCTTGAAAACAAAAGAAATGCAGCACCAAACGCAGCGTGTGCTTTTAGAATCACTTAAAAGCACACGCTGTGTGTGTAAGCTTGCTGCATTTCTTCTCTAAATAGAACTGGGCTGCGGTGTGATAGTGTGCCTTTTTTAAGTTTTCATGTTAATTGCAGCCCATGAAGGGCGCTGCCATTAACATGAAAACATTAACAGAGGCGCACAATCACCCCGCAGCTGCGCTCTATTATGAGAAGAAATGCAGCAAGCTTACAAACGCGACATTTTCTTCCAGGTCAACCACGATTCTACGAGAAGGGCTCCAGCACTCTGCCTCCTCGCCCCATCCACCACAAGGACAGCGCTTGCCTCCAACTCAAGAACCACATCTCACATCTCCCTTCCACAAGAAGGGATACTACCCCAATCCAGTTTCTCCCCGGCCCCCTCCCTGAGTGCTCACTGAACGCCTCCACAAGGAATAGGGCCCTTTTCCCATTGGGCCCTCTGCAATGAGGGCTCGTCCGGTGTATCCACTCCCTCCGCAAGATGGGCCTTTGCACAACACCCACCCAGGCCTGTCCACAACAAGTCTCCCCCACCCTCCGATTCATACATGGGCATGTGCCCCCTGCACCCATCAGAAGTGCAGCTCCTGCCCCCACCCTCTACTTCTAACAAATGCGGGCTTTCAAGCACAGGCTGCGGACCTGGTTATATGTTCCCGACTGTCACATAAAACGGAGTTGGGGGAGACACCAAGACAAGAGGCAGATGTTTCCAGAGCCCAGACTGCGTCATAATTCCTCTCGTAGCGAATGTGTGAAGAAGCGTTGGGATTAATTGGGAAGGCTAACCCCACCCACCTTAATTTATTGCAGTGTTTATATAGTGTTCTCAACAGTGTGCGTTGTGACAGGAACCAAGGAGTTGTGTCTACTTGCAACACAACAATACATCGAATATAAGAGACACGTAAGCCACACTGTCTTAAATAATTATGCAAGCACGGACAGACACATAACACACTCTGAGGCATACACACGGAGAAACATCACCCATAAACAAAGATACAAATATGCATGCACATACGTAAACACTAAGCTACGTAAACGGGAGTATATCACAGGCCACATACAAGCTAGCACACACCTGTACTGACACAGACGTAATTAAATAACCAAACATGGACGCACACCACACGCACAAAGAAATACATGGACTCACAAAGTAACATACACTCATAGAAACACAAATGCACACATGGACACAAACCCATACCAAGAGACACACACACTGGCGCAGCCATATGTACATGGGCACACACCATGTACAAAGAAACACACATATTAACATAGCCACACATACACGGGCACACGCTATACACAAAGACACTCTCTAACGCACATTCACCTACATGCGCGCACTCGTGCAATATCGGGCAGGCATTGTTCCTTCCACAGGAGTCTGCATTCGACACAGTTACAAATCGAACGCAGCTAGTCAAGCACAAGCAACGTTAATTTAAACAACTTTGTCAGCATACACACAAGGCAACCGCATCGTGTTGGACATGTGTATCTCTGTATTATATCAGTAAGAACGTCCTAAAATACAATATTTCCAAACAAGTCCGTTCATCTTGTGCTGTGATTAAGGAGGGCGTGTGGCTGGCTTTCAGGCATCTTCTGCCATTTTTGAGGAGCACAAGAGAGGTTTGGGCTTTTGCTCTCGTTCCATAGGAACAATGCCAGACATGTTGGCAGCTATTCAAGTTAAACACATGACCCAGTAAACTGAAGCAGATTATGCTTTTTGATTAAAAAAATGATGATGAAACAAAAAGTTTATGTTGGATAATGGTTGAACGGTAGGCCAATGGAAAATGAAGTACACACCACCCCTTGCCTGTATCTAATGCCCAGTGGTCTTGAGTCATTGTGGACGCAGCAAAGGGACAGGTTATGGGTAGGACGACGATCCCACATATGAGTGTTAAATGCGCTATTTGGAAGTGATGGTGTGGGTGCGCAATTAAAATGTGTGTTGCGTAGTATTAGCTGAGCTCATTTGGTTCTGGAAATAGTGCTGAAAAAAGAGCCCTTGTAAATGCATGCAGGGTCATCTTAACAGGGTACCCTGTGTACACAGCTTCTCTCCTTAAGAGAACAGACATTCTTCCTTACAAATGTGGACCAGTGGTTGATGTGCAGTGCACAGAGCGGCTTTCCTTCAGAGTGAAGCTAGGATGGCTGCACTCGGTTGTATAAGGCTGCACTCGGTTGTATAAGGCTGCACTCGGTTGTGTAAGGCAACGAAACGTGTAAATAAGATGCATGCATGGGACATGTTTAAAAGGGTACCATTTGAAGATGGGGTTATCTCCTTAAGGGCAAACCCCCTTAGCAAATAGAGCCCAGTGGTCAGGCCTTTCTTCAGAGTGGGTACGGGGCTTGCTGCCCTCTGTTGTTATGTAAAGCAGGGCTGAAGAAATGAACTTTGTACATGTGTGCAAGGGATGTGTTTCCGGGCTACCCTCTGGACACGGATTCTCTCCTCAGGAACATGTAATTTTTTACCCAATAATATCTAGTTGTCGGTGCGCAGTGAAAGCTGTGGCCTCCCTTTAGTGTGGGGCGCAGATGCTTGTGTAAAGCAATGCTGAAGAAAGTGTTTACGGAGTCCCCTCTCTCCTTAAAGCAAACGTTTTTAGTTTTTTGGGGTACATTCACCTCCCAACAGACTCCCACACATACAAATGCCTTGCAATACACCACACTCTTCACCGTGTGCATACTTCAACAAGTGCTACGAAGCGGCAGTCTGTCACAAGGTGGCCCTTTGCCAGTGCTTAATTTGTCACTAAAGAGGTGCCAGGGTTCTTATTAGGCGGCAGATTTTTATAAAATGTGTGTTGTTTGCCTTCCTAATAAACAGCATAGTATGTGACTTACAACTCATACACACATCCGCTTCCAGACGTGCCTTTTACGCACATCCATATGTATCCCCAATGGCCATATCTACTTTGTCAGCACTCGCGTTTATTTTACTTTCAAAGGTAACTTCCCCCGCAATGCACATATACCCAGCCAGCTGCAGTTCTTTATTGTTTGTGGGTTACCTGCAGCCGCTTTGCTACTGATTAATTTATAAGAAAACAGGCACCACAGCTTTTATCAAACGGCAAGCTTTACACAAAAATGTTTTTCAGGAATAACTTGCACAAAATCGTACCAATACGTTTTTTATTTATTCACCACGCCTGTCCTCTGCACAATACTGTAACATCACGTTACATTCGCATTTTAAAACGCTACAACTTGGACTATAGCCTAAAGTCCCTGCAAATTGGAAGGCACCTTTCTGAATAGCTCGCTTTTATTCGTTACTTGTCTGTGAGGCCATATTCTGCCTTTGTTCACTACTAAATTGACCTTTTACACTTCACTCTCACATTATATGTGGAGTTTTATCTACCACTAACTAGACCCAGAGGTATCAAACCGCTTTACATAAGCACCAGCTGCATTAAATACACACGCAATCATTTTTGTTAGGCACAGGGAGATTGACAGATTTGCCCAAAAAACCACATTCTTGAGCATCCCTGAGGAGACTCGAACACCTACCTCAGTCTACCGCCATAACTGTGAGGTCACATTCTGTCCACATTGTGCCTTTGTTCACTATGTTCGCTATTCATGTTTCCGGCGTGTTTTTAACCTTTTTATGTATTTATAAATATGCTAAATAAATGCATCAACATGAAAACTTGAACAAAAGCACACAATCACCCTGCAGCCCAGCTCTATTAAGAAAAGAAATGCAGCAACATAGCTGCTAAGGTTTCAAATTGCTATGTGCGACAGTTTCAAACCTGCCTTAAAACAGTTCACGTGGATCCATATGTGAGGAAATGCACTGTCTTTTCACTTTTTTAAACAAAAGTTTGGAGTGATATTTTGCGCTGCGCACACACATGTGCGTGGTTACTGGCGCACACAGCCTTGGTTTCAGCGCACAGAGACCTTACACTGCCGCACACAGAGGAAAAATATTAGAGGGAACATTGGCGGTCGCTAGAATAGCGAACGTTGCATATCGGGCCAACTTCTCACAGACACTAGGAGAGTAAATCTACCCTTGAGCACCGAAATGCTCTCGTTACCTCACCCACGGGCTGCGGGTGCATAGGTGTGAAAGTGTGTCGGGTATCCGCGTTGAAGTCTATGGAGCCTTGAAGAAAGATGCTGCAGGCGACCAGGAGGAAGATGTCCGGAGCGATCCAAGGGTGGATCGAGGAAGAGGGAGACCTGAAAGCAGAGGAGACCGTGTTCAAAGTCACTAGCCAGTGACCGGAGTGGAACCAGATGCTGTCGTCGCGATCAGGTGAAGAGTAGACGCTTGACTCTGCAGCCACGTGGACCAGGAGGTGTCTTCGACTGTGGTGTTGGGTTCTCCAGGCCTACATCTTCCGCAAAACCCGCTACACCATAAAACAGACGTTGGCACAGAAACTGGAAAATGCAAAGGACAAGTTTATTAAGACCCCATGGGGTGGTGGTACATTCCTACAGCACCCTTCGGCAATGCAAGAAGTATCACACCGAACATCGGTGCGAGACCTCTTTTATACAGTTTTACAGTAATAAAAAGAGTAGGCGGAACACATTTGCACAGTTTAGGTACATATAAGGTCATTTTTGGAACACAGCCAACTCATGGGAGGAGTTATAACACTACTGGTCAGTTTGGAGAACATTCCTAAGTGATGACTGTCCACTAATACAGAGGGTTTAACCACGCATGTGCGAGCTTGACCAGTACTAAAAATAGCCTGTTGCTGGGCAAGTTAGGTGGTCAGTGGTACAGAGGAAGGACAAAAGGACATACTGACCACGAGGCAGCGTGTTCATCTAAAATGGACGCCAGTTTACTCAAAATGGCCTCCGAACACTATAGCCATGATAAGGGGAAATTCGTGTAGCAAAGCTTAACGCTAACCCGATCACCGTCAAATTACGACAGACGACCCTTTTAGCGTTTAGCTGAAGCTACCTCATAGTGAACATAATCAGGATATTCATCATCTATATTGATTGACATAATGTTTGCTACTTCTCTATGGATCATTTGTTCATTATTAACAATAGCTCGTTTGGATGGAATACAAGCAGAAAGGCGCATGGAACATAACATAGGGCCGCATTGAATACACAAACATAGAAAGAATAATAACCCAATTATTATACATAAGATCGTTAATAGTTTCCAGCCCCAAGTACTAAGCAATGTCCAAAACCAACCCGAAAGTGCCCAAGTGCCATTGTCAGGATGTATCTCAGCAGCTATCTTGTGTAATTTAGAAATAGCATCATATACAGAGGGCGAATTATCTGGCACGTACACGCAGCAACTACTTCCGATAATGCGGCATGCACCCCCACGATCAGCTAACACTACATCTAGAACAATTCGGTTCTGTAGCGTTACAATTCTGGTAATTTGAAGTTCCTCAGTTAAGTTCCCTAAAGCAAAAACTGTCTCATTAGCGACAGCTTCTACAACACGTGTCCGTCGTCTAATTTTTCTGCTATTTAGGGCAGCCCCAACAAAGGAAAAAAAGACCTAAATTGAAATCGACATACTGCTGCAGAGAAGTATCGGTCTGATCAACATCATCGAGGGCTAAAGTTCTCTTCACTCTATTCAATATAAAATCATGATAAAGGACAAAATCATTATGGTACATAGGCGGGGCAATAAACACAGGAGGTAATACAAAGGATATATAACATGTTCCTAACCATCCTATAGGGAGACGGTAATAACCTTTATTTCCGCAAATAAAGTAAGTATTTCGTGAAGCTACAAAGGTGATACCATTTGGAATGTCAAAGGTGAGAGTAGTGTTACATTCACTTCTTCCTACTGGGATTGTACCTTTATTACGGACACATAGATCAGCTTTTGTATCAATGACTGTGATCATATGAAGGCTAGACATATTTACATTTCTTTGATTTGTATAAATCCGAGGCGAGGATACATTATCTGGTCGATATTCTTCCCATTCGAATTTAGTTCCTTTAGCTCGTGGATAACCATCTCGATCATTAAAACAAATTTTATTAAGTCGAAAAAGTAGTCCACCTTTTGTCGGCCATCTCAAAGTGAACAGGAGAATGTACCAAGCATTACAAGAACCATTATGAGAAAATGGGAGAGGAATAAGCGGAGTGCAGGCAACATTCCATACACCCAGCAGTTCGAAGTGTTCGTCATATTATGGGTGTGATGCAATATTTGAATGAAACTGTTATTCAGATAAGTCTGTCTATGTCATTCTTCATGATAGGGCAAAGTGAAATGAAAATGTTCAGATGGAATTGGGGTAGTAGGCAATAAATGTTCTCTTGCCGGCACCAGCAGTTCTACCACCCAGGCTATTACCGTTATCACCACAATGGTCATAACAAAAAGTACTGCACCAAGAATTCTCTTATTCCGCATCGTAGATGATGCCATAGTTCAAAGTACAAATATCTCAAAAGAAAGCAACTAAAAAATAAAAATATGAGTGCTGAGCTCCAAGGTAGCCGTTGGTTTCTTCCCCGAGATTCAAGACGGGTGTCGCTACACTTGGCAGAACTGATCCCCCCCCTTGATATTCCCCGCTTCCGTTTCACAAACCTGGAGCGGTAACTCAACCGGTCTCGCACAAAACAACTGCTTTTCTTGGCCGTAGATTGTATCGCTCTCTACCAGAGACAGTGTGGTCCGGGAAGGCTCCCTCCGATTCAGTAGACGTAACAGCTGGGCTCTTCTCCTCGTCGAAGATGTCTCTATAATCAGACAGCATAGTTGGGCTCACCAGATCCGGAGAGACACGACGACAATGAGTCGAATGCACCCATCGTTTCCTGTTCGTGACTCTAACAGCCGTTCGTGTCACTAGTAGCACTTGCTCGGGGCCACGCCACCTCGGCTCCAAGCTGCTCGTTCTCTCAAAAGTCCGGATCATCACATGATCGCCAGGACGAACATTATGAGCCTCTCCAATAGAGTTGTCGGGGAGCGCTTCTCGAACCTGTTGATGAATAGAAAGTAAATCATTTGTTAATCGTGCCAAATAATCGTTTATCATTATACAAGGCACATCATGTAACAATCGAGGCTTAGGAACTCCCCATATATTCATAGGCCTTCCAAACACCCCTTCATAAGGTGTGAGGCCAGTTCGGGAATGGGGCACTGACCTAATAGATAGCAATGCCAGAGGCAGAGCATCCGTCCATTGCTGACTGCGGATGAAATACAGCATGGAATTTTTGCTGAATTCCTAATCCCTTCATGACGTATTCCACAATTTTCCCAACAAAATGGGGACCATTATCGCTCCACAAAAATTTACAAACACCATAGCGCGGGAAGTACTCTTTGAGCAACACCTTAGCTGTTGTCAGCGCTGTATTATCCTTCGTGGGGAAGGCCTCAATCCATTTACTGAAAGCACACACCACCACTAAGACATACTTAAGGTTATTGCAACACTCAAGCTGGATGTAATCCATTTGTAGTACTTCGAATGGTGCAGTAGGTGGAACAAACCCTCCTTTCGGAATATACGTCCCTTTAGCAGGATTGTACTGCAAGCATATCAGACAGGTCTGCACTACTCTTTTGGCCGTATTGGCAATCTCAGGATGCTCCCAAACGCGCGTAAGCAATTTAGTAATTGCAAGAGCTCCAACATGTGCCAATCCATGTGTCATTTGAACCATTGCTTGCAAGTAAGCTGCAGGCAATTTCCATCTCTCCATATCTTTGCTTCTCCAACAACCCTCATCGTCCAACACTCCCTCCGTTGCCCAGGTTGCTAGCTCTGCTTCAGACGCTGATTTCTGAATGTCTAGTATCTCCTCTCTAGCATCATGCCATCGTTCAGCCTGCGATTTCACTACATACATCGGCGAGGCATTTTGTAACATAGCAGTTTCCCTCGCTATACAATCTGCAAAGGCGTTTCCTTGTCCTACTTTGTCTGTCACTTTCTTATGTGCACTGCATTTAATTATCGCCACTTTCTTTGGACATAGTAGTGCATTTAGGAGATCACGCACTAATTCTCTGTGCATAATGTGTACTCCATGTGAAGTCAAAAACCCTTGCTCTCTCCAGAGTAGGCCAAAATCATGCGCTACTCCAAAGGCATACCGGCTATCAGTGTAGATGTTCACACATAAACCAGCGCTTAATTCACATGCTCTTGTTAGGGCTATCAATTCCGCTGCTTGGGCCGATTTCTGTGGTATTCGTGCTGCTTCTACCACTGTCTTAAGTGTCGTGATCGCATATGCTGCAGAAGTTGTACCATCTGGCAACCTCAAACACGATCCATCAACCCATAGTTCCCCATCCACATCTGGAAGTGGCGTATCCTGTAAGTCAACACGACCCTTTGTTTGTTCTTCAGTCAGGAAAACACAATCATGGTGTTCTTCCTCCTGCCCCTCAGCAACTGGATACAGCAATAAAGTAGCAGGGTTCAGAGTAGCACAGCTCTTTAGTGTGATATGTGGCGCCAACAGCGTTAGCTCATATCATGTTAAACGTGCTGTAGGAGAGTAGGGTCTGCAATCCTATGATCACCCAGATTTTTTGCTTTTGTTTCACTGGTTTACAACTTTCTCTGGCTGTGGGCCTGCCAATCAGACCCCCAGCCTAGCTGTTCTCTCACTAAATTGACATGTGTACCTTAGGTGCATTATCCAATTGGTACTGGGCCACCTTATCAGACCCTGTCACTCAGGGCATCGGTGTACCCAGGGCCTACCAGGGGCTGAAGCATGTATTATGCCACCCCTGGATGGCCATCTAAATCTGACACAACTGGCTGCACGACAGCTGGGGCAAAGTGGTGTAATCACCCTTTGCTGTAGATATAGTATACCTATATCTAACCCTAAAATGGACACCCGTATTCCTATCAGTCACTCCTATGGCAGGCCTTGACAATCCTGAAGGCAGAGTGCTTGGAATCGTGTGAGATGGTGCTCTGGCATGAGCTAAGCCCGTTTGCAGCTTGCGGAACCAAGTCCTAATAGCTGTTCCATGATAACGCATACCATATACTCTTAAGTGCATTATAATCCTCGCGGTTAAATGCCAACTCTGGTATCGCTTTATCAAAACATGTCGAGTAAGGTGTCATACGAATTGGAATACTAACCCCTCGCCAATTCTGGCGACGGGGTTAGCATTCCACCCTTCTAGAGGGACACAACATGTATGTAACTGTGAACCCCGGTTAAAGTTAACTCAAGCCTCAGCATCACAAAATGGATGCTGCCACCACAGACACGAGTCTGACCCCCTGCAGCTGGGAGTCCTTCCAGCGAGGGGAGCTTGGACAAAGGGTTTCCTGTCAGGTGCGGTGCTAGCACCATCCCAGACAGGGTTTTGTGTATCTTGGGTAGGCAGGGCTTTACAGGAAGGTGACTGCAAGTGGCACCCCGGTGCTCACTACGCATCTGCTGGCTAGAACCAGTTCCAGGGGCACACCAGCCCCTGGCCTGGGGAAAGTCCGGCATGGGAGAGGGGTGTAACCACCCCCCTTCCTGGTCCCACCCCTAGGGCAGGACCAGGTCGCGTACCCACCCCTTTCTTTAGGATAAAGGCAGGAGCGGGGGCCCTTCCAAATTAGATCATCTTTGAATCAAGAAACTACTTTCTACGAAAGGAACTCTCAACTTCTTCTCAAGATTTCTCCCTTGTGGCTAAGGAGTAGTCACCCTGCATCCGCAGGCACCATCCAAGAACTCAGCGGTTTGCTGCACGTCCTTCCTCCGGAATCCGACTGACCAGCTCGACGAGACCCGGCTTCCCTGGCACCTCTGACCTCTACCTACCTCTACAGCTAAGCTGAGAACCATAGGTGCGACGAGACTTCGAGGGACCGGCCATCATCAGAACTGCAGGACTTCTATCCAGCACGACCGCCGAGGGATCCTCTGGTGAGTGCTTTGGGGTCCGAGAAGCCCCGACCCTGAGCAGCTCCAGCACCGAAGTCCAGCCCCCCAGCATCCACGAGATCTGCGTGGGGCCCTTCTGCTTTTTGGCTGCTCACCGCGTTGTCTGGCTACTAGCCCGCTGGCTTGTGGCCTTCCCGACGACGACCGACGACATCACCACTGCTAGTCTGGTTGCTCCAGACTGGCCCTTGTTCCCTTCCAAAAGAGGAGCACCCCGGACCCTCCTGGTCCACTCCAGACGCCATTTTAGGTCCACCGCGTGGGCTTGAATTTGCCAAGACTTGTTGACCCAATCCTGGGTCCAGCGACGTCGACAGCATCAACCATCGTGGGACAGCCCGCACCTCCATCCTGGTCGCCGACAACGCCTCCTGGTCCATGAGACTGCAGAGCCCAGCGTCGCCCACTCACCTGGTCGAGGTGACAACCATCCGGTGCCCTCCTGGTGCCATCTGATCACTGTATCTAGATAAAATGTAATTGTACATATATAAAAATGTTTTTTTGAATGGGGGTCTAATATTATACTGAAAGATGTGTTCTTTTTACAGAGAGCCTGAATATCAGAAGCATTTTTCCTACGATTGAGTACAACCCCCTCCTCCTTTCCCTTGCCCTGACGAAGGTGCGGCCTACATTTTGGCCAGGCACCGAAACGCGCGTCGGCGTTGAAACCATCTACCCTGAACATACTATCATCTATCCCCGGCCTATGGCTGAGAGGAATGTTCAGGATGTTCTCAGAGCAATTTGTCCTAAATTTTACCTGAGTTGAATGCATGAATGAATCTTGTACGAGTATGACTGTTTGTGATGTATGAATTTGTTGTAGTTCGAATGTTGGAAGGTTGATGGGTTGTATATGTATTCTTTTTATCTTAGAATTGTGAAATTTTCTAAAAATGATGTTGAACATATATGCTATATAAAAAATATGAAATAATAATAAAAACAATATATTTTTCATAAAAATGCTTTTGTCTAAATCGAATCTGACTTTGACTATTTGGTGAGCGCTCAAATGGGTGATTACTGAAAAAGATTGGACTCTATAGGAGCCTATCCTTGATCAAATACGGGGCAGATCTATCTTTTCCTTGAAGTATCTTGAATGTCTTTTCCCCGCAGATCTGCCTCACATCCAACCCCGGGGGGCCCCTCACTCTGTGATTTATTAGGCCATCTGATCACTGGCTAGTGGTCAAGAACTTGGTCCCCTCTGCTTTCAGGTCTCATCTATCTTTGATCCATGCTTGGATCACTTCGAACAATCTTCACTGGTTGCCTGCCAGCAACTCTTTCTTCAGGCTCCTGGTCCGTCAACGAAGATTCCCGACGTCTTAACAGACCTATGCAGCTGCAGCCCCTGGGCTAGGTAACTTCGGCATTTCGGTGCCCCAGCATAGCCTCACTATCCAAGGGTCCAGAGTCACTGTCGTTTTCGACCTATCTTATCGGGTTCGCCCGAGAATACTAACTTTGCTTTTACTAGCTCCCATAGACTTTGTCCCGCATCCCGCGTGAGAGTGCACACTCTGCACCCGAGTCCCCTAGGCCTCCTACTAGTAATCTGAAGGTTCAGTAACGTAGTCCTAGCGATCCCAAAGCCTATTAGTCCAGTACTTACCTGCTAGTAATTTCGCATTCCACTTTCATAGTATATGGTTTTTCGTGCCCCTCGGGCATTTGTGTAAATTGTGCAACTTAAAGTATTTTCGTAAGAGTTTTGTTGTGTGCTTAGTACCCTGTCCTCATAAAGAGTACAGGGCTGTTGTGATCTAAATAAATACACTGTTTATTTTCATAACACTTGTGTGGTGTCCTTTCACTTGGTGTTCAAGGGGTATATGTGATGGTATAACAGCTGGCTTAACACGCCCTCTAGAGTTTAGCCCGAAGACTGCTCTTGTCCATGCTACTAGGATAGCTGGTCTATCGGTTGACTTACAACCAATCACCATAAGGGTTGTTTGGACTGATACATAGTGATCACTAGAATAGTGAACACTGAATATCAGGCCAACTTCTCACACGTGCACTCGTTATATACTGTGTTTTCGTTTGATTTAGCAGAGCGTCTACTGCATGGGGAACTAACACCAACAATTTGTGTGACAAAACTATTCCCTCACTCTGTCGTATAGCCACTGCTGTTGCTGCAACTGCTCGAAAACACCCAGGTAATCCTCGTGCTACGGGGTCAAGCACTGCTGAAAAATACGCGCAAGGCCTCTGTTTATCCCCGTGTGTCTGCACTAAGACTGACAATGCACACCCATCCCTCTCATGTACATATAATGTAAAAATCTTCGTATAATCTGGTGTACCTAGCACTGGTGCCGAACAAAGGGCTTGTCTCAATTGTTCAAAAGCATTCTGACATTCATCTGTCCATTCAAGGGGGATCGGTGTAGTTTTGGACAATAATGCTAACAAAGGTTTTATAATGTGTGAAAACCCCATTATCCACTGTAGGAGAGTAGGGTCTGCAATCCTATGATCACCCCAGATTTTTGCTTTTTGCTTCACTGGTTTACGACTTCACTGGCTGTGGGCCTGCTAATAGACCCACAGCCTTGCTGTTCTCTCACTAAATTGACACGTGTACCTTAGGTGCATTTACCAATTGGTACTGGGCCACCTTATCAGACCCTGTAACTCAGGGCATAGGTGTACCCAGGGCCTACCAGGGGCTGCAGCATGTATTATGCCACCCCTGGCTGGCCATCTAAATCAGACACAACTAGCTGCACGACAGCTGGGGCAAGGTGGTGTAAACACCCTTTGCTTTAGATATAGTATACCTATATCTAACCCTAAAATGGACACCCGTATTCCTATCAGTCACTCCTATGGCAGGCCTTGACAATCCTGAAGGCAGAGTGCTTGGAATCGTGTGAGATGGTGCTCTGGCATGAGCTGAGCCCGTTTGCAGCTTGCGGAACCAAGTCCTAATAGCTGTTCCATGATAACGCATACCATATACTCTTAAGTGCATTATAATCCTCGCGCTTAAATGCCAACTCTGGTATCGCTTTATCAAAACATGTCGAGTAAGGTGTCATACGAATTGGAATACTAACCCCTCGCCAATTCTGGCGACGGGGTTAGCATTCCACCCTTCTAGAGGGACACGACATGTATGTAACTGTGATCCCCGGTTAAAGTTAACTCAAGCCTCAGCATCACAAAATGGATGCTGCCACCACAGACACAAGTCTGACCTCCTGCTGCTGGGAGTCCTTCCAGCGAGGGAGGCTTGGACAAAGGGTTTCCTGTCAGGGGCGGTGCTAGCACCATCCCAGACAGGGTTTTGTGTATCCTTGGTAGGCAGGGCTTTATAGGAAGGTGACTGCAAGTGGCACCCCGGTGCTCACTATGCATCTGCCGGCTAGAACCAGTTCCAGGGGCACACCAGCCCCTGAGCTGGGGAAAGTCCGGCATGGGAGAGGGGTGTAACCACCCCCCTTCCTGGTCCCACCCATGGGCAGGACCTAGTCGCGTGCCAGCCCCTTTTCCTAGTATAAAGATAGGAGCGGGCCCCCTTCCAAATTAGATCATCTTTGAATCCTGAAACTACTTTCTACGAAAGGAACTCTCGACTTCTTCGCAAGATATCTCCCTTGTGACTAAGGAGTAGTCACCCTGCATCCGCAGGCACCATCCAAGCATCGCGGTCTGCTGTAAGTCTCTCCTCCGGATCAAGACTGTTCAGCTCGACGAGAACCGGCTTCCCTGGCACCTCTGACCTCAACCTGCATCATCAGCCCAGCTGAGATTCGTGGGTGTGACGAGACCTCGAGGGACCGGCCATCTTCAGGACTGCACGACTCTTGCCCAGCACGACCGCCGAGGGATCCTCGAGTGAGTGCTTTGGGGTCCGAGAAGCCCCAACCCTGAGCAGCTCCAGCACCGAAGTTCAGCCTCCCAGCCTCAACGAGATCTGCGTGGGTCCCTTCTGCCTGTTTGCTGCTCACTGCGTTGTCTGGCTACTAGCCCGCTGGCTTGTGGCCTTCTCGACGACTAACGACGACATCAACACCGCTGGTCTGGTTGCTCCAGACTGGCCCTAGCTCCCCTCCAAAAGAGGAGCACCCCGGACCCTCCTGGTCCACTCCAGACGCCATTTTGAGTCCACCGCGTGGGCTTGCAGTTGCCAAGACTTGTTGCCCCAATCCTGGGTCCAGCGACGTTGACAGCAGCAACCACCGTGGGATAGCTCGCACCTCCCTCCTGGTCGCCGACAACGCCTCCTGGTCCGTGAGACTGCAGAGCCCAGCATCGCCCACTCACCTGGTCGAGGTGACTCCATCCGGTGCCATCCTGGTGCCCATCTAATCGCTGGCTAGTGATTCAGAACTTGGTCCCCTCTGCTTACAGGTGTCTTCCATCTTCGATCCAGGCTTGGATCCATCCGAATCTCTTCACTGGTCGCCTGCCAGCAACTTCTTCTTTCAGGCTCCATAGACTGCAACGAGGATTCCCGACATCTTTCCAGACCTATGCAGCCGCAGCCCCTGGGCTAGGTAACTTCGGCATTTCGGTGCCCCAGCATAGCGTCACTATCCAAGGGTCCAGATCCTTTTTCGTTTCAGCTCTACCTAGTCGGATTCGTCCGATAACACTAACTTTGTAATTCCTAGCAACCATAGACTTTGTTCCGCATCCCGCGTGAGAGTGCACACTCTGCACCCGATCCCCCTAGGCCTCCTGCTAGTAATCTGAAGGTTCAGTAGTCAAGTCCTAGCGATCCCAAAGCCTATTAGAGTAGTACTTACCTGCTAGTAATTTCGCATTCCACTTTTAGAGTATATGGTTTTTCGTGCCCCTCGGGCACTTGTGTAAATTGTGCAACTTTGCGTATTTTCTTAAGAGCTTTGTATTGTGCTTAGCACCCTGTCCTCATAAAGAGTCCAGGGTTGTTGTGTTCTAAATAAATATACATCTGAAAGAGACACGTTAGTGATAGATTCCTTACCTTAGAATATCCCCAGGCGTCAGACTGGATCCGGAAAGTTTTGCGTAGCAGTACCCTTGCGCGTCGGTAGGCGTCGTCTGCGGCTCCGCGTCCGTCGTCGGCGTCGTGGGCGCCGTGATGACGTCGTCGGAGTACTTAGACGCCGCCTCCGCGTGCTGATGTCAGTTCTTTTTTCCGCGCCAGCCAGAGCAGATCTGGAAAGAGCAGTTCCCTAGTCACTTTTTGACTAAACTTTTGTGATCTTTTTGATCCATTTCGAAGTCTTTACGACTCCGACGGTGCCGTTAGGGATGCCCGGATTCAAGCATTGCGACGAGTGCGACCGTACCATGTCGGTCACGGATCCCCACCGCCTGTGCCTGATGTGTTTGGGCGTCGACCATGACGACGAGGCCTGCTCCGACTGTCGGGCCCTTTCGAGGAAGGCCAGGCGGGAGCGGTCCCGCAGGCGACTCGAAATCCGCCAGTCGGCCCGCGCCGTGTGAGGTCCCGGTCCCACGGGGGGTCGAGGGACAGGTCGCGGGGACGGAGCCGTCATAGTTCCGGGAGTCGGCGCCACTCCTCCGGGTCCAAGTCGTCAGGTAAGAAGCACAAGAAGTCGAAGAGACATCATCGCTCTTCCGACACCCCCCGACGCTCGCGGGATGCGGCCGGGGGTTCGGGTGACACCGCCCATGCGGCTCCTCGGGAGTCGCGGGCGCCGCGTCCGGCCCCATACCCCCCGGTCCCTGGGCTGAACGCGACGCCGGAGGAGATCGAGCGTTTCCTCATGGCCATGAGGTCCCTTTCTCCTCCGACGGGTTCCGCGGCGCCTTCGGGCCCAGTGAACCCGTCTGGGGGCCCTAGTGGGTCGGGGGCTACGACCCCGACGCCGTCGGGTGCTTCGGCCTCGACGCCGCCGGCGCCTTCGGGCCCAGCGCCGCAGGGCCCCACGATCCAGACACCGCCGGTGCCCTCGGGCCCGGCGCCGCAGGGTACAGCGGCCCCGGCGTCGTCGGTGCCTTCGGGCCCGGCGCCGCAGGGTGCCGCTGGACCCTCCTCGGGCGATGGACCGTCCCCGGTGGACCTTACGACCCCCCCGGGGTCGGTCCGTGTGGTGTCCCCTCCGGCGTCGTCCTCGGGCGGCGCCGGCCCCGATGCCTCCTCTCAAACGGTTCCGACGTCGGGACGACGCCTATCGGCGCCGCTCTTGACGCCGTTCGGAGATTTTCATTTCTATGAACCGTCCTCATTCACTTATGACCCTGAATCTCAGGAGATGGGGGAAGAGGAGAATTGGGAGGGGTCTGAGGACCCTCTGACAAGGGAATGTCAGTCTAACATGGACTGGACAGGAGACCTTGGGGAGGCCAGTGGCCTGAACACCTCTCCAGACACTGGATTCGTCTCTCCTCCTACCGTGGCTTCGGAGGAGGGCGCTGTGAGAAGTTGGCCTGATATATAATGTTCACTATTCTAGTGAGCACTTTGTATCAGTCCAAACAACCCTTATGGTGATTGGTTGTAAGTCAACCTTATAGACCAGCTATCCTAGTAGCGTGGATACGAGCAGTCTTCGGGCTAAACTCTAGAGGGCGTGTTAAGCCAGCTGTTATACCATCACATATACCCCTTGAACACCAAGTGAAAGGACACCACACAAGTGTTATGAAAATAAACAGTTATTTATTAGAATCACAACAGCCCTGTACTCTTTATGAGGACAGGGTACTAAGCACACAACAAAACTCTTATAAAAAATACTTTAAGTTGCACAATTTACACAAATGCCCGAGGGGCACGGAAAACCATATACTATGGAAGTGGAATGCGAAATTACTAGCAGGTAAGTACTGTACTAATAGGCTTTGGAATCGCTAGGACTACGTTACTGAACCTTCAGATTACTAGTAGGAGGCCTAGGGGACTCGGGTGCAGAGTGTGCACTCTCACGCGTGATGCGGGACAAAGTCTATGGGAGCTAGTAAAAGCAAAGTTAGTGTTCTCGGGCGAACCCGACCTGGTAGGAGGAAAACGAAAGTGGATTCTGACCCTTGGATAGTGAGGCTATGCTGGGGCACCGAAATGCTGAAGTTACCTAGCCCAGGGGCTGCAGCTGCATAGGTCTCAAAAGACGTCGGGAATCCTCGTAGACGAACCAGGAGCCTGAAGAAAGAAGTTGCTGGCAGGCGACCAGTGAAGATTGTTCGAGTGATCCAAGCCTGGATCGAAGATGGATGACACCTGAAAGCAGAGGGGACCAAGTTCGTGACTACTAGCCAGTAGTCAGGTGGCACCAGGAGGGCACCGGATGGTAGTCACCTCGACTAGGTGAGTGGGCGACGCTGTGCTCTGCAGATCTCACGGACCAGGAGGCGTTGTCGGCGGCCAGGATAGAGGTGCGAGCTGTCCCACGATGGATGATGCTGTCGACGTCGCTGGACCCAGGATTGGGGCAACAAGTCTTGGCAAATTCAAGCCCACGCGGTGGACCTAAAATGGCGTCTGGTGTGGACCAGGAGGGTCCGGGGTGCTCTTCTTTTGAAAGGGAGCAAGGGCCAGTCTGGAGCAACCAGACCAGCAGAAGTGATGTCGTCGGGCGTTGTTCAGAAGGCCACAAGCCAGCGGGCTAATAGCCAAACAACGCGGTGGGCAGCAACAAGCAGAAGGGCCCCACGCAGATCGTGGAGATGCTGGGAGGCTGGTCTTCGGTGCTGGAGCTGCTCAGGGTCGGGGCTTCTCGGACCCCAAAGCACTCTCCAGAGGATCCCTCGGCGGTCGTGCTGGAAAGAAGTCGTGCAGTCTTGAAGATGGCCGGTCCCTCGAGGTCTCGTCGCACCCACGGTTCTCAACTTAGCTGTAGAGGTGGGTAGAGGTCAGAGGTGCCAGGGAAGCCGGTTCTCGTCGAGCTGGGCAGTCGGATTCCGGAGGAAGGACTTGCAGCAGACCGCAGTGTTCTTAAGATGGTGCCTGCGGATGCAGGGTGACTACTCCTTAGTCACAAGGGAGAATCTTGAAGAAGAAATCTTGAAGTCCTTTCATAGAAAGTCGTGTCTTGATTCAAAAGATGATCTAATTTGGAAGGGTCCCCTCTCCTGCCTTTATCCTAAAGAAAGGGGTGGGTACGCGACTAGGTCCTGCCCTAGGGGTAGGACCAGGAAGGGGGGTGGTTACACCCCTCTCACATGCCGGACTTTCCCCAGGCCAGGGGCTGGTGTGCCCCTGGAACTGGTTCTAGCCGGCAGATGCGTAGTGAGCACCGGGGTGCCACTCAGCAGTCACCTTCCTGCAAAGCCCTGCCTACCCAGGATACACAAAACCCTGTCTGGGATGGTGCTAGCACCGCCCCTGACAGGAAACCCTTTGTCCAAGATCTCCTCGCTGGAAGGACTCCCAGCAGCAGGAGGTCAGACTCGTGTCTGTGGTGGCAACATCCATTTTGTGGAGCTGAGGCTTCGTTTAACTTTAACCGGGGTTCACAGTTACATACATGTCGTGTCCCTCTAGAAGGGTGGAATGCTAACCCCGTCGCCAGAATTGGCGAGGGGTTAGTATTCCAATTCGTATGACACCTTACTCGACATGTTTTGATAAAGCAATACCAAAGATAGCATTTAACCGCGAGGATTATAATGCACTTAAGAGTATATGGTATTGTAGGAGAGTAGGGTCTGCAATCCTATGATCACCCAGATTTTTTGCTTTTGTTTCACTGGTTTACGACTTTCTCTGGCTGTGGGCCTGCTAATCAGACCCACAGCCTGGCTGTTCTCTTTCTAAATTACGATATGTACCCTAGGTGCATTTACCAATTGGTACTGGGCCACCTTATCAGACCCCGTAACGCAGGGCATAGGTGTACCCAGGGCCGCCAGGGGCTGAAGCATGTATTATGCCACCCCTGGCTGGCCTCCTAAATTTGACACAACTGGCTGCACGACAGCTGGGGCGAAGACGTGTAACCACCCTTCGCTTTAGGTATAGTAGCTCTATATCTAACCATACAATGGACACCCGAGTTCCTATCAGTCACTCCTATGGCAGGCCTTAACGATCCTGAAGGCAGAGTGCGTGGGCTCGTGTGAGCTAGGTTCAGGCCCGAGCCGAGCCCGGTTGCAGCTTGCGGAATCAAGACCCAATAGCTGTTCCATGATAACGCGTACCATATCGGTAACTCCGGTGTCGCGTTATCAAGGCATGTCGAGTAAGGTGTCATACGAATCGGGGTGCTACCCTCTCACCAATTCTGGCGATGAGGTTAGCATCCCACCCTTCTAGAGGGACACGACATGTACGTAACTGTGAACCCCGGTTAAAGTTAACTGAAGCCTCAGCTCCACAAAATGGATGCTGCCACCACAGACACGAGTCTGGCCTCCTGCTGCTGGGAGTCCTTCCAGCGAGGAGCGCTCGGACAAAGGGTTTCCTGTCGAGGGCGGTGTTCGCACCGTCCCAGACAGGGTTTGTGTATTCTGGGTAGGTAGGGCTTTGGCAAAAAGGTGACTGCGGAGTGGCACCCCGGTGCTCACTACGCATCTGCCGGTTAGAACCAGTTCCAGGGGCGACAGCCCTGGCCTGGGGAAAGTCCGGCAGGGGAGAGGGGTGTAACTACCCCCCTTCCTGGTCCCACCCTTAGGGCAGGACCTAGTCATGTACCCACCCCTTTCTTTAGAATAAAGACCGGAGCGGGGACCCTTCCAAATTAGATCATCTTTGATTCAAGAACTACTTTCTACGAAAGGACATTCAAGACTCTTCTCAAGATTTCTCCCTTGTGACTAAGGAGTAGTCACCCTGCATCAGCGGGCACCAACTAAGAACTCTGCGGTTTGCTGTAAGTCCTTCCTCAAGGAATCCGACGGCCCAGCTCGACGAGAACCGGCTTCCCTGGCACCTCTGACCTCTACCCACGTCATCAGCTCAGCTGTGATCTGTGGGTGCGACGAGACCTCGAGGGACCGGCCATCATCAGAACCTGCACGCTCTTAAAACCAGCACGACCATCGAGGTAACTCTCTGATGAGTGCTCTGGGGTCCGAGAAGCCCCGACCCTGAGCCGCTCCAGCACCGAAGTGCAGTCTCCCAGCATCTCCACGATCTGCGTGGGGCCCTTCTGCTCGCTGCTCAGCCTGTTGTCTGGTCACTAGCCGCTGGCTTGTGCCCTTCTGTGACGACATCCGAGAATCATCACTGCTGGTCTGGTTGCTCCAGACTGGCCCTTGCTTCCATCTTTGCGAGAAGCACCCCGGACCCTCCTGGTCCACTCAAGACGACATCTTAGGCCCACCACGTGGCCCTGAGATCTGCCAAGGCTTGTTGCCCCATCCTGGGCCCAGCGACGCCGACAGCATCATCCTTCGTGGGACAGCTCGCACCTCCACCGTGGTCGCCGACAACGCCTCCTGGTCCGTGAGACTGCAGAGCCTAGCGTCGCCCACTCACCTGGTCGAGGTGACGGCCAACCGGTGCCTTCCTGGTACCCTCTGACTACTGGCTAGTAGTACGAACTTGGTCCCCTCTGCTTTCAGGTTTCATCAATCTCCGATCCAGGCTTGGATCTCTACGAACTATTCAGCACTGGTCGCCGGCCAGCAACTCCTTTTCTTCCGGCTCCTGGCTCGTCAGCGAAGACCCCGACGCCTGTAAGACTTGTGCAGCCGCAGCCCTCGTGGCTAGGTAACTCGGCATTTCGGTGCCTGCATAGCCTCCTTACTCTAGGGTCCCGAGTCCCTCGCTTCCGACTTGCCTTATCGGGTCCTCCCGAGACCTTAACCTTTCCGTGTCCTCGGACACTTGTTTTAATTGTGCACTTGAAGTATTTGCTAAAGAGATTTGGTTTGTGCTTAGTACCCTGTCCTCATAAAGAGTACAGGGCTGTTGTGATTCTTAATAAATATACTGTTTATTTTCATAACACTTGTGTGGTGTCCTTTCACTGGGTGTTCAAGGGGTACATGTGTGGTAAACAGCTGGCTTAACGCGCCCTCTCGAGTCTTTAGCCTTAGACTGCTCGTATCCACGCTACTAGGATAGCTGGTCTATAGGTTGACTTACAACCAAACACCATAAGGGTCGTTGGAACGATACATAGCGGTCGCTAGAATAGCGAACGTTGCATATCGGGCCAACTTCTCACAGGTATGCGTTATCATGGAACAGCTATTAGGACTTGGTTCCGCAAGCTGCAAACGGGCTCAGCTCATGCCAGAGCACCATTTCACACGATTCCAAGCACTCTGCCTTCAGGATTGTCAAGGCCTGCCATAGGAGTGACTGATAGGAATCGGTGTGTCCATTTTTAGGGTTAGATATAGGTATACTATATCTATAGCAAAGGGTGATTACACCACCTTGCCCCAGCTGTCGTGCAGCCAGTTGTGTCAGATTTAGATGGGCATCCAGGGGTGGCATAATACATGCTTCAGCCCCTGGTAGGCCCTGGGTACACCTATGCCCTGAGTTACAGGGTCTGATAAGGTGGCCCAGTACCACTTGGATAATGCACCTAAGGTACACATGTCAATTTAGTGAGATAACAGCTAGGCTGTGCGTCTGATTGGCAGGCCCACAGCCAGAGAAAGTCGTAAACCAGTGAAACAAAAGCAAAAAATCTGGGGGATCATAGGATTGCAGACCCTACTCTCCTACACTGGGTACACCTATGCCCTGAGTTACAGGGTCTGATAAGGTGGCCCAGTCCCAATTGGATAATGCACCGAAGGTACACATGTCAATTTAGTGAGTGAACAGCTAGGCTGTGGGTCTGATTGGCAGGCCCACAGCCAGAGAAAGTCGTAAACCAGTGAAACAAAAGCAAAAAATCTGGGTGATCATAGGATTGCAGACCCTACTCTCCTACAGGCCTACATATAGTGTGGTGTTGATGAGGGCTGCTAAGGCCTTGGGCCTTGAGCTCCCCGTCGCGGCCGTGAGGACTAACCTCCTCACTGAGGTCCTTAAGCCGCAGTCATGCTCCATGGAGCCTCTGCTGCCGTTTAATGAGGCCTTGACGGACGTTCTTTTGGGCACTTGGTCCAGGCCCGCTACAGGTTCGCCTGTAGATAGGAACGTGGCCAGACGCCACCGCCCGGCCCCGGGCGACCCATGTTTCCTGTCCACCCACCCCACCCCCGAGAGTCTGGTTATCCAGGCCTCTAACTCCTAGACCGCCTTCCCGACGGCTCCCCCCGATCGGGAATCCAAGAGGTACGAGGCCTATGGCAAAAAGGTGTTCTCGTCCCTTAGCTTGGGCCTGCGGTCTTCTAACACTGCATGCCTCTTGGGCCGTTACACCCACTCTCTGTGGGAAACCGTGGCGGAAGTGCTGCCAGAGTGTCCGTTGGAGGTACGGGCCAAACTCGGCCAAGCCCTACTGGAGGGCCGGGACGCAGCGAAGTATTCAATCAGGTGCGGACTGGATACTACTGACACTCTGGGCAGAGCGATGGCTACGACGGTGGCGATACGACGCCACGCCTGGCTGAGATCCGCCAACTTCTCGGCAGACGTCCAAAATACACTCATGGACATGCCGTTCGATGGCCGTCGCCTCTTTGGCGACAAGGCAGACCACGCGCTTGAGCGCTTTAAGGACTCCAGGGCTACGGCCAAGTCCTTGGGCCTCTCGGCCCGCGCCAGCAAATGGGTGCCTTTCGCTCCTTTCGTGGCCAAGGAAGGGGCGTCCCCACACGTGCCGCCAGCCACTCGCCGCAAACTGTCGTCCAGCGCGGTGGCGGCCGTGGAAACTGCCGTGGAGGCGGTCGGGGAAACAAGCGGAGCCAGTCCACACCTGCCCCCGCAGCATCCGCCTCTAAACCCTCCTAGTCCGTGCTTTTCGGCCCATGTGACGCCAGGGGGAGGCAGGGTTCGCCATCACCACTCTCACTGGCGCACAGTCACTTCGGACAGGTGGGTGCTGCTGATCGTCCGAAGGGGCTACTCCCTCCCCTTCGAGACGACCCCTCAAGCCATGCCACCGCAACACCACTGCGTATCGGGGGATCACTTGCGGCTCCTGCAGGAGGAAGTGTCTGCCCTCTTGGCCAAGGGGGCCATCGAGCGCGTTCCTGGGCCAGAAGTAGGACGTGGTTGCTACTCCCACTACTTCCTGGTACCCAAGAAGGGCAAAGGGGGTCTACGCCCTATCTTGGATCTGAGGAACGTCAACGGCTTCCTCCGGAAGGAGAAGTTCAAAATGCTGACACTGGCTCAGGTCTTGGTTGCCCTAGACCCAGGAGACTGGATGGTAGCGTTGGACTTGCAGGACGCATACTTCCACATCCCCGTCCTGCCTGCCCACCGGCGTTACCTGCGGTTCACGGTAGGCCTCGAGCACTTTCAGTTTACCGTGCTCCCCGTCGGCCTTACCAGCGCCCCACGGGTGTTCACGAAGGTGATGGCGGTGGTCGCAGCTCACCTGTGCAGGTTAGGGGTCTCAGTCTTCCCCTACCTAGACGACTGGTTGTTGAAGGCGGGCTCGCCCCAGGCAGTCGTCAACCACCTCCAGACTACTGCGGATCTCCTGCACCGGCTGGGATTTTCCATCAATGTGCCGAAGTCACACTAGTGCCCCTCTCACAAGCTCCTTTTCATCGGAGCGGTTCTCGACTTGGCGCAGTTTCGGGTTTACCCGCCCGAACAGCGGGTTCGGGATATACAGGCCCTGATTCCGATCTTCGGGCCGTTATCCCGGGTTTCGGTCAGGTTGACGCTGCGGCTTCTGGGGCTGATGGCCTCCTGCATCCTTCTGGTGCATCACGCACGGTGGCGGATGCAGGCTCTGCAGTGGGACCTGAAGTTTCAGTGGGCCCAGCACCGGGGCAACCTGTCCGACCATGTGCTGATCTCGGAGGGCACTGCGAGACAGCTGCAGTGGTGGCTCACGGACCGCGATTGGGTCAACGGCAGATCCCTCTCCCTTCCCCAACCGGAGCACGTAGTTGTGACGGACACGTCCCTCCAGGGCTGGGGAGGCCACTTGGGAGAGGCGGAGATCAGAGGACTCTGGGCTCCGGCGGAGTCCCGGCTCCATATCAATCTGTTGGAGCTGCGGGCGATTCGTCTGGCACTGAAAGCATTCCTCCCGTCTGTCCGAGGGAGTGCAGTGCAGGTGATCTGAAAGAAACACGTTAGTGTTAGATTCCTTACCTTAGAATATCCCCAGGCGTCAGTCTGGATCCGGAAACTTTTGCGTAGCAGTACCCCTGCGCGTCGGTAGGCGTCGTCTGCAGGCGTCCCCTGCGGCTCCGCGTCCGTCGTCGGCGTCGTGCGCCGTGAAGACGTCGCTGGAGTATATAGACGCCGCCTCCGCCCGCTGACGTCAGTTCTTCTTTTTTCCGCGCCAGTGGACGCAGATCTGAAGAGCAGTACTCCGGTCTTTTGACCAAGTTTTTCGAATAGTTATTTCTCTCTTTGTGCCTGATAGGATGCCTGGGTTCAAGCACTGTGATGACTGTGAGCGCACGATGTCGGTCACAGACCATCACCGCCTCTGTCTCCGGTGTCTGGGCCCCGACCACGACGTGGACTCCTGCGTCGACTGCCGGGCCCTCACCAACAAGGCTAGGCGGGAGCGGTCCCGCAAGCTACTGGAGCTCCGGGTGTCGGCCCCACGTTGGGACCGGGAGCGGTCCCGGTCCGGCCGGAGGTCGAGAGAGCGTTCGAGGGAGCGGTCGCGGAGCCGCGCCGAGCGTTCCGGAAGTCGACACCACTCGTCAGGCTCATCAGGTAAGAAGCACAAGAAGTCGGGGCGTCGTCATCGTACCCCCGACTCTCGCGCGATGCGGCCGGGGGCTCGGGTGACCCCAACCCCACGGCTCCGCGAGAGTCGCCGGCGCGGCCTGCCTCATACCCTCCGGTCCCTGGGCACGGCGCGACGCCTGAGGAGATCGAGGCATTCCTCATGGCCATGAGGGCGCTCGCTTCTCCGACGGGGCCTACGGCGCCTTCGGGCCCAGTGCTACCGTCTGGGGGCCCTGGCGGTTCGGGTGTCCCTGCCTCGGCGCCGTCGGGTGCTCCGGCCCCGGCGCCGCCGACGGCTCCGACCCCGGCGCCGCAAGGGCCTTCGGGATCGGCGCCGGCTGGTCTTCCGGCCTCTCCGGCGCCGTTACCATCGGGGTTACCCCCGACGCCGTCCCCGCGCGGCGCCGGTTCTCCGGTGCCGGCTCCGGCCGGCAACGGGGCTCCGACGCCGGCTCCGGGCGGCGCCGTCCCCCTACCTTCCCCGACGCCAGACGCGGCGCCGGACCGGCGACGCTCGACGCCGGGCTCGGCGCCGGTGGGGCCCATGAACCCCGAGGAGCCGGTCTACATCGTTGACTCCGAATACGGAGAGGATGAAGAGTTCGGTGAAGGTTGGGAGGGGTCCGAGGACCCTCTGTCACGCGAGTGCCAGTATGACCCGGACTGGACAGGTGACTTGGGGGATGCCAGTGGTCTGGACGACTCTCCTAACCCTGGTTTGATCTCTCCTCCAACCGTGGCATCGGTGGAGGGAGCTGCATATTCAGTGGTGCTGATGAGGGCTGCCAAGGCCTTACACCTTGAGCTCCCCGTCGCGGCCGTGAGGCCTAACATCCTCACTGAGGTCTTCAAACCGCAGTCATGCCCACAGGAGCCACTGCTGCCGTTTAATGAAGCCTTGTCAGACGTTCTGTTGGGCACGTGGTCCAGGCCCGCTTCAGGTGCGCCTGTTGATCGGAACGTGGCCAGGCGCCACCGTCCTTGTCCGGACGACCCCAAGTTCCTGTCTACCCACCCCACTCCTGAGAGTCTGGTGATCCAGGCCTCGACCTCCCAGTCCGCATTCCCGTCGGCCCCGCCCGACCGGGAATCCAAGAGGTATGACCAGTTTGGCAAGAAGGTCTTCTCGTCCATTAGTTTGGGCCTGCGGTCTTGCAACACCGCTTGCCTCTTGGGCCGCTACACCCACTCTGTGTGGGACACGGTCGCGGAACTGCTGCCAGAATGCCCCATGGAGGTGCGGGCAAAACTCGGTCAGGCTGTGGCTGAGGGCCGAGATGCAGCGAAATATTCGATACGGTGTGGTCTTGATACGACCGACTCGCTGGGCAGGGCTATGTCAACGACGGTGGCGATTCGTCGCCACGCCTGGCTGAGATCCGCCAACTTTTCGGCTGATGTCCAGAATACGTTGATGGACATGCCGTTCGATGGCTGTCACCTGTTCGGTGACAAGGCGGACCACGCGCTGGAACGCTTCAAGGACTCCAGGGTCACGGCCAAATCCTTGGGTCTCTCGACCCAGCGTCAGCAAACGGGTTCGTTTCGTCCCTTTCGTGGCCAAGGAAGGGGCGCCCCCACACGTGCTGCCAGCCACGCGCCGCAACAATCCTTTCAACGCGGTGGCGGCCGTGGAAACCGCCGTGGCGGCGGTCGGGGACAACGGCGGGGTCAAACCACACCTCCCCCCGCAGCATCTGCCTCCAAATCCTCCTAGTCCGTGCTTTCGGCCCCATGTGACGCCAGTGGGTGGCAGGGTTCGCCATCACCACGCTCACTGGCGCACGATCACTTCGGACAGGTGGGTGCTGCAAATCGTCCGAAGGGGCTACTCCCTCCCCTTCGAGACCACTCCTCCAGCCATGCCACCGCAGAACCACCGTGTGTCGGGGGACCACTTGACACTTCTGCAGGAGGAAGTTACGGCCCTCTTGGCCAAGGGGGCCATTGAGCGCGTTCCTGGGCCAGAAGTAGGGCGTGGTTGTTATTCCCACTACTTTCTGGTACCCAAGAAGGACAAGGGGGGCCTACGTCCTATCTTGGATCTAAGGAACATCAACGGCTTCCTCCGGAAGGAGAAGTTCAAGATGTTGACGTTAGCTCAGGTCTTGGCTGCTCTAGACCCACAAGACTGGATGGTAGCGTTGGACTTGCAGGATGCCTATTTTCACATCCCCGTCCTGCCGGCCCACCGGCGTTACCTGCGGTTCACGGTAGGCCAGGAGCACTTTCAGTTTATCGTGCTTCCCTTCGGCCTTACCAGCGCCCCACGGGTGTTCACAAAGGTGATGGCGGTGGTCGCAGCCCATCTGCGCAGGTTGGGGGTTTCAGTCTTCCCCTACCTAGACGACTGGTTGTTGAAGGCGGGCTCGCCCCAAACAGTCGTCCACCACCTTCAGATGACGGCAGACCTCTTGCACGACCTGGGGTTCTCCATCAATGTGCTGAAATCACACTTGTGTCCCTCTCAAAAGCTCCTTTTCATCGGAGCGGTTCTGGACTTGGCGCAGTTTCGGGTTTATCCTCCGGAACGGCGGGTCCGGGATATTCAGGCTTTGATTCCCATCTTTCAGCCGCTATCCCGGGTTTCGGTCAGGTTGACGCTGCGGCTGCTGGGAATGATGGCTTCCTGCATCCTTCTGGTGCATCACGCCCGGTGGCGGATGCGGGCTCTGCAGTGGGACCTGAAGTTTCAGTGGGCCCAGCATCAGGGCAACTTGTCCGACCACGTCTTGATCTCGGAGGGCACTGCGAGACAACTGCAGTGGTGGCTTACGGACCGCGATTGGGTCAGAGGCAGATCCCTCTCCCTTCCCCAACCGGAGCACGTTGTCGTGACGGACGCGTCCCTCCAGGGCTGGGGTGGCCACTTGGGAGAGGCAGAGATCAGAGGCATCTGGTCTCCGGCGGAGTCCCGGCTCCATATCAACCTGTTGGAGCTGCGGGCGATTCGTCTGGCACTGAAGGCATTCCTCCCCTTTGTCAACGGGAGTGTGGTGCAGGTGTTCACCGACAACACCACCGCCATGTGGTACTGCAACAAACAGGGCGGAGTGGGGTCGTGGACCCTTTGCCAGGAGGCTCTGCGCCTCTGGCAATGGCTGGAACGTCAGGGCGTGACTCTGACGGTTCAACACCTGGCAGGTTCCCTGAACGCCAGGGCGGACAAACTCAGCCGTCGGTGCTCGATGGATCACGAATGGCGTCTGAACTCGGACGTGGCGCGAGGCATCTTTCTGCAATGGGGAGAGCCTTGGTTAGATCTATTCGCCACAGAAGAGAACGCGCAATGTCATCAGTTCTGCGCGTTGGAGTTTCCAAGACGGCACTCGAGTGGAGTTGCGGTCTGTTATACGCCTTTCCGCCTATACCACTTCTGCCCAGAGTGCTGAAGAAGATCAGGCGCGACCGGGCCCAAGTTATCCTTGTGGCTCCGGACTGGGCTCGAAGGTACTGGTATCCCGAGCTACTCAGCATGTCAGTCGGTCCCCCGATCCGCCTGCCTCTTCAGGAGGACCTTCTGTCGCAGCAGCAGGGGACGGTCCTCCACCCGAACCTGTCCAGTCTCCACCTCCATGCTTGGAGATTGAGCGGCGGCAGTTGAGGCCATTTGACTTGCCTCCTGAAGTCTGTGATGTAATTCTGGCAGCCAGGCGTCCCTCCACAAAGTCGGTATACGCCTGTCGGTGGAACAGATTTGTGGCATGGTGCACAGCAAAGGCTGTGGATCCACTCTCTGCCCCTCTTTCCGAGGTTCTTCTGTTTCTTCTCTCTCTTGCCCAGCAGGGCTCTGCTCTGGGCACTATCAAGGGCTACCTTTCTGCCCTTTCAGCCTTTTTAAGGCTTCCTGATCAGCCTTCTTTGTTCAAATCCCCGATTGTAACTCGATTCTTGAAGGGCATCACTCACATGTTTCCACCTGTTCCGTTTGTGATGCCTCAGTGGGATTTGAACCTGGTTCTGACCTTTCTGATGTGTGCTCCCTTTGAGCCCCTTCATTCTTGCCCTCTCCGTCTCCTGACTTTAAAGACGGCTTTCCTGGTTGCCATCACCTCTGCCAGGAGGGTGAGTGAGCTCCAGGCTCTTTCTGTCAAACCTCCTTTCTTGTCCATTCATCCTGACAAGGTGGTTCTGAGGACTAGACCTTCTTTCCTGCCCAAGGTCGTTTCGGCCTTTCACATCGGGCAGTCCATTACCCTCCCTTCCTTCTTCCCGCCTCCGCATCCTTCAAAGGATGAAGAGCGGCTCCATCGTCTGGACCCAAAACGTGCGCTTTCATTTTATATGGATCGCACACGCCAGTTCCGGGTGGATGACCAACTGTTTGTTGGCTACGTGGGTGCGAAGAAGGGACGGGCGGTCCATAAACGGACCATCTCTCGATGGGTCGTTCTCTGCATCAAAGCGTGCTACTCTTTGGCTCGGAAGGAGCCTCCTGTTGGGCTGAGGGCCCATTCCACTCGGGCCACGGCGGCTACTACTGCCTTGGGCCGGGGAGTCCCTTTGCAGGACATTTGCCAGGCGGCTACGTGGGCCTCGCTGCACACTTTCGCGAGGCACTACTGCCTGGACAGTCAAGTCCGGAGGGATGGCTTCTTTGGCCGTTCTGTCCTCCAGGACTTTCTGGTGTAGGAATGTATTGGTTCGCAGACCCACCACCGGGGTTGGTATTGCTGGGGTATCTATTCTAAGGTAAGGAATCTAACACTAACGTGTTTCTTTCAGATGAACAAGTTACTTACCTTCGGTAACGATATATCTGTAAGAAACATTAGTTAGTGTTAGATTCCTTACCGAACCCACCCATCCTCCCCGTTCTGCGAACTGATACCTAGGGTTAAGGACATCCCTTTCAGGGCCCTAGTTTTACATGGCACCAGTGTTGGTTCTCTCATGGCTCTGCGTCTCCTGGCGCGGAAAAGCTGTGTACAAAGAACTGACGTCAGCGCGCGGAGGCGGCGTCTATATACTCCAGCGACGTCATCACGGCGCACGACGCCGACGACGGACGCGGAGCCGCTGGGGACGCCTGCAGACGACGCCTACCGACGCGCAGGGGTACTGCTACGCAAAAGTTTCCGGATCCAGACTGACGCCTGGGGATATTCTAAGGTAAGGAATCTAACACTAACTAATGTTTCTTACAGATATATCGTTACCGAAGGTAAGTAACTTGTTCTTCACGGACAACACCACCGCCATGTGGTACTGCAAAAACAGGGCGGGGTGGGGTCGTGGACCCTTTGCCAGGAGGCTCTGCGTCTCTGGCAATGGCTGGAACATCAGGGCGTGACTCCGGTGGTTCAACCCCTGGCAGGTTCTCTGAACGCCAGGGCGGACGAACTCAGCCGTCGGTGCTCGATGGATCACGAATGGCGTCTGAACTCAGACGTGGCACAAGGCCTCTGTGAGAAGGTGGCCTGATATGCAGTGGTCACTATTCTAGTGAACACTATGTATCAGTCCAGCAACCCTTATTGATGATTGGTTGTAAGTCAACCTTATAGACCAGCTATCCTAGTAGCGTGGATACGAGCAGTCTAAGGCTAAAGACTCGAGAGGGCGTGTTAAGCCAGCTGTTATACCACATATACCCCTTGAACACCAAGTGAAAGGACACCACACAAGTGTTATGAAAATAAACAGTTATTTATTAAAGATCACAACAGCCCTGTACTCTTTATGAGGACAGGGTACTAAGCACAAACCAAAACTCTTACAAAAATACTTAAGTTAGCACAGTATATACAAATGCCCGAGGGGCACGGAAAACCATATACTTGAAAAGTGGAATGCGAAATTACTAGCAGGTGAGTACAGTACTAATAGGCTTTGGAATCGCTAGGACTTGACTATAGAATCATTAGATTACTTCTAGGAGACCCAGGGGACTCGGGTGCAGTGTGTGCACTCTCACGCGAGATGCGGGACAAAGTCTATGGTAGCTAGAATTTGCAAAGTTAGTGTTCTCGGGCGAACCCGACCTGGTAGGGAGAAAACGAAAGTAGATTCTGACCCTTGGATAGTGAGGCTATGCTGGGGCACCGAAATGCCGAAGTTACCTAGCCCAGGGGCTGCAGCTGCATAGGACTCAAAAGACGTCGGGAATCCTCGTTGACGGACCAGGAGCCTGGAAGAAAGAAGTTGCTGGCAGGCGACCAGTGAAGAAAGTTCGGTGGATCCAAGCCTGGATCGATGGAAGATGACACCTGAAAGCAGAGGGGACCAAGTTCGAGACTACTAGCCAGTAGTCAGTGGGCACCAGGAGGGCACCGGATGGTAGCCACCTCGACAAGGTGTGTGGGTGACGCTGGGCTCGGAGATCTCACGGACCAGGAGGCGTTGTCGGCGACCAGGAAGGAGGATCGAGCTGTCCCACGAAGATAGAAGCTGTCGGCGTCGCTGGACCCAGGATTGGGCAACAAAGCCTTGGCAAATTCAAGCCCACGCGGTGGACCTAAAATGGCGTCTGGAGTGGACCAGGAGGGTCCGGGGTGCCTCTCTTCAAGAAGGAAGCAAGGGCCAGTCTGGAGCAACCAGACCAGCAGCAGTGATGTCGTCGGGCGTCGTTCAGAAGGCCACAAGCCAGCCGGCTAGTAGCCAAACAACGCGGTACACAGCAAACAGCAGAAGGGCCCCACGCCGATCGTGGAGATGCAGGGAGGCTGATCTTGGGTGCTGGAGCTGCGCAGGGTTGGGGCTTCTCGGACCCCAAAGCACTCACCCGTGGAGGACACGGTGGGCTTGCAGTAAAGATGTTGTGCAGTCTTGGCGATCGTCGGTCCCTCGAGGTCTCGTCGCACTCACGGTTCTCAGCTTGGCTGTAGAGGTGAGTAGAGGTCAGAGGTGCCAGGGAAGCCGGGTCTCGTCGAGCTGGGTCGTCGGATTCGTGATGAAGGACTTGCAGCAGACCGCAGTGTTCTTTAGGATGGTGCCTGCGGATGCAGGGTGACTACTCCTTAGCCACAAGGGAGAATCTTGAGGAAGAAATCTTGAAGTCCTTTCGCAGAAAGTCGTGTCTTGATTCCAAAGATGATCTAATTTGAACAGGGGGCCCGCTCCCATCTTTATACTAAAAAAGGGGGCTGACCCGGTGACTAGGTCCTGCCTATGGGTGGGACTAGGTGGGGGGTGGTTACACCCCTCAGCCATGCCGGACTTCCCCAGGCCAGGGGCTGGTGTGCCCCTGGAACTGGTTCAGACCGGCCTATGCGTAGTGAGCACCGGGGTGCCACTCAGCAGTCACCTTCCTGTAAAGCCCTGCCTACCCAGGATACACAAAACCATGTCTGGGACGGTGCTAGCACCGCCCCTGACAGGAAACCCTTTGTCCAGGCTCCCCTCGCTGGAAGGACTCCCAGCTGCAGGGGGTCAGACTCGTGTCTGTGGTGGCAGCATCCATTTTGTGGAGCTGAGGCTTCAGTTAACTTTAACCGGGGTTCACAGTTACATACATGTCGTGCCCCTCTAGAAGGGTGGAATGCTAACCCCGTCGCCAGAATTGGTGAGGGGTTAGTATTCCAATTCGTATGACACCTTACTCGACATGTTTTGATAAAGCAATACCAAAGTTAGCATTTAACCGCGAGGATTATAATGCACTTAAGAGTATATGGTATGCGATATCATGGAACAGCTATTAGGACTTGGTTCCGCAAGCTGCAGACAGGCTCAGCTCATGCCAGAGCACCATCTCACACGATTCCAAGCACTCTGCCTTCAGGATTGTCAAGGCCTGCCATAGGAGTGACTGATAGGAATCTGTGTGTCCATTTTAGAGTTAGGTATAGGTATACTACACCTACAGCAAAGCGTGTTTACACGACTTTGCCCCAGCTGTCATGCAGCCAGTTGTGTCTAATTTAAGAGGCCAGCCAGGGGTGGCATAATACATGCTGCAGCCCCTGGCAGCCCTGGGTACACCTATGCCCTGAGTTACAGGGTCTGATAAGGTGGCCCAGTACCAATTGGTAAATGCACCTAGGGTACATGTCGTAATTTAGAAAGAGAACAGCCAGGCTGTGGGTCTGATTGGCAGGCCCACAGCCAGAGAAAGTCGTTGTAGGAGAGTAGGGTCTGCAATCCTATGATCACCCAGATTTTTTGCTTTTGTTTCACTGGTTTACGACTTTCTCTGGCTGTGGGCCTGCTAATCAGACCCACAGCCTGGCTGTTCTCTTTCTAAATTACGATATGTACCCTAGGTGCATTTACCAATTGGTACTGGGCCACCTTATCAGACCCCGTAACGCAGGGCATAGGTGTACCCAGGGCCGCCAGGGGCTGAAGCATGTATTGTGCCACCCCTGGCTGGCCTCCTAAATTTGACACAACTGGCTGCACGACAGCTGGGGCGAAGACGTGTAACCACCCTTCGCTTTAGGTATAGTAGCTCTATATCTAACCATACAATGGACACCCGAGTTCCTATCAGTCACTCCTATGGCAGGCCTTAACAATCCTGAAGGCAGAGTGCGTGGGCTCGTGTGAGCTAGGTTCAGGCCCGAGCCGAGCCCGGTTGCAGCTTGCGGAATCAAGACCCAATGGCTGTTCCATGATAACGCGTACCATATCGGTAACTCCGGTGTCGCGTTATCAAGGCATGTCGAGTAAGGTGTCATACGAATCGGGGTGCTGCCCTCTCACCAATTCTGGCGATGAGGTTAGCATTCCACCCTTCTAGAGGGACACGACATGTACGTAACTGTGAACCCCGGTTAAAGTTAACTGAAGCCTCAGCTCCACAAAATGGATGCTGCCACCACAGACACGAGTCTGACCTCCTGCTGCTGGGAGTCCTTCCAGCGAGGAGCGCTCGGACAAAGGGTTTCCTGTCGAGGGCGGTGTTCGCACCGTCCCAGACAGGGTTTGTGTATTCTGGGTAGGTAGGGCTTTGGCGAGAAGGTGACTGCGGAGTGGCACCCCGGTGCTCACTACGCATCTGCCGGTTAGAACCAGTTCCAGGGGCGACAGCCCTGGCCTGGGGAAAGTCCGGCAGGGGAGAGGGGTGTAACTACCCCCCTTCCTGGTCCCACCCTTAGAGCAGGACCTAGTCATGTACCCACCCCTTTCTTTAGAATAAAGACCGGAGCGGGGACCCTTCCAAATTAGATCATCTTTGATTCAAGAACTACTTTCTACGAAAGGACATTCAAGACTCTTCTCAAGATTTCTCCCTTGTGACTAAGGAGTAGTCACCCTGCATCAGCGGGCACCATCTAAGAACTCTGCGGTTTGCTGTAAGTCCTTCCTCAAGGAATCCGACGGCCCAGCTCGACGAGAACCGGCTTCCCTGGCACCTCTGACCTCTACCCACGTCATCAGCTCAGCTGTGATCTGTGGGTGCGACGAGACCTCGAGGGACCGGCCATCATCAGAACCTGCACGCTCTTAAAACCAGCACGACCATCGAGGTAACTCTCTGGTGAGTGCTCTGGGGTCCGAGAAGCCCCGACCCTGAGCCGCTCCAGCACCGAAGTGCAGCCCCCCGGCATCTCCACGATCTGCGTGGGGCCCTTCTGCTCGCTGCTCAGCACGTTGTCTGGTCACTAGCCGCCGGCTTGTGCCCTTCTGTGACGACGTCCGACAATCAACACTGCTGGTCTGGTTGCTCCAGACTGGCCCTTGCTTCCATCTTTGCGAGAAGCACCCCGGACCCTCCTGGTCCACTCAAGACGCCATCTTAGGCCCACCACGTGGCCCTGAGATCTGCCAAGGCTTGTTGTCCCATCCTGGGCCCAGCGACGCCGACAGCATCATCCTTCGTGGGACAGCTCGCACCTCCACCGTGGTCGCCGACAACGCCTCCTGGTCCGTGAGACTGCAGAGCCTAGCGTCGCCCACTCACCTGGTCGAGGTGACGGCCAACCGGTGCCTTCCTGGTACCCTCTGACTACTGGCTAGTAGTACGAACTTGGTCCCCTCTGCTTTCAGGTATCATCAATCTCTGATCCAGGCTTGGATCTCTACGAACTATTCAGCACTGGTCGCCGGCCAGCAATTCCTTTTCTTCCGGCTCCTGGCTCGTCAGCGAAGACCCCGACGCCTGTAAGACTTGTGCAGCCGCAGCCCTCGTGGCTAGGTAACTCGGCATTTCGGTGCCTGCATAGCCTCTTTACTCTAGGGTCCCGAGTCCCTCGCTTCCGACTTGCCTTATCGGGTCCGCCCGAGACCTTAACCTTTCCGTGTCCTCGGACACTTGTTTTAATTGTGCACTTGAAGTATTTGCTAAAGAGATTTGGCTTGTGCTTAGTACCCTGTCCTCATAAAGAGTACAGGGCTGTTGTGATTCTTAATAAATATACTGTTTATTTTCATAACACTTGTGTGGTGTCCTTTCACTGGGTGTTCAAGGGGTACATGTGTGGTAAACAGCTGGCTTAACGCGCCCTCTCGAGTCTTTAGCCTTAGACTGCTCGTATCCACGCTACTAGGATAGCTGGTCTATAGGTTGACTTACAACCAAACACCATAAGGGTCGTTGGAACGATACATAGCGGTCGCTAGAATAGCGAACGTTGCATATCGGGCCAACTTCTCACATTGGTAGCAGCGGTTGGGATTTGAGCTTGCTGTTGTTTTACCACACGTATCCTAAGAATATCTTGTTGAAAGATCGCACAAGTACTGTTAGTACATATAACTAAAGCTTAGAATACTCTGAGTTCTACTGAACCAGCTGTTGTAGCTCCTCAAGGCTTAGCACACCTTGGCTACAACTCTTAGCAAGGGAACAGTAGGTAAACACGTAGTGTAGGTAGGTGCATCACTTACACCACACTAGAAACAGTATGTCGGACAAAGGAGGAAACTCTGGGTCTCCCCTTGTGTCAGTTGACCCTCCACAGGTCATCCCTTCAGGATATACTGTGCTGAGCTTCAAGGAGTTAAGACAGTTATGTCACTCCAGGAAGATCAAGCAGGGGTCTAACCCCACAACGTCCTTTCTGATTGGTCTCTTGGAGACTTATGATGCCAGAAGGGCCGAGAAACTTCTTAGCTCTTCTAATCCAGAAAGAGACATGCCTCCCCTCGAGGGAACCCGAGACGATCCTGACTGTGAGAAGTTGGCCCGATATGCAACGTTCGCTATTCTAGCGACCGCTATGTATCGTTCCAACGACCCTAATGGTGTTTGGTTGTAAGTCAACCTATAGACCAGCTATCCTAGTAGCGTGGATACGAGCAGTCTAAGGCTAAAGACTCGAGAGGGCGCGTTAAGCTAGCTGTTTACCACACATGTACCCCTTGAACACCCAGTGAAAGGACACCACACAAGTGTTATGAAAATAAACAGTATATTTATTAAGAATCACAACAGCCCTGTACTCTTTATGAGGACAGGGTACTAAGCACAACCAAATCTCTTTAGCAAATACTTCAAGTGCACGTTTAAACAAGTGTCCGAGGACACGGAAAGGTTAAGGCAAGTCGGAAGCGAGGGACTCGGGACCCTAGAGTAAGGAGGCTATGCAGGCACCGAAATGCCGAGTTACCTAGCCACGAGGGCTGCGGCTGCACAAGTCTTACAGGCGTCGGGGTCTTCGCTGACGAGCCAGGAGCCGGAAGAAAAGGAGTTGCTGGCCGGCGACCAGTGATGAATAGTTCGTAGGGATCCAAGCCTGGATCAGAGATTGATGAAACCTGAAAGCAGAGGGGACCAAGTTCGTACTACTAGCCAGTAGTCAGAGGGTACCAGGAAGGCACCGGCTGGCCGTCACCTCGACCAGGTGAGTGGGCGACGCTAGGCTCTGCAGTCTCACGGACCAGGAGGCGTTGTCGGCGACCACGGTGGAGGTGCGAGCTGTCCCACGAAGGATGGTGCTGTCGGCGTCGCTGGGCCCAGGATGGGGCAACAAGCCTTGGCAGATCTCAGGGCCACGTGGTGGGCCTAAGATGGCGTCTTGGTTGGACCAGGAGGGTCCGGGGTGCTTCTCGCAAAGATGGAAGCAAGGGCCAGTCTGGAGCAACCAGACCAGCAGTGATGGTTCTCGGATGTCGTCACAGAAGGGCACAAGCCAGCGGCTAGTGACCAGACAACGTGCTGAGCAGCGAGCAGAAGGGCCCCACGCAGATCGTGGAGATGCTGGGAGACTGCACTTCGGTGCTGGAGCGGCTCAGGGTCGGGGCTTCTCGGACCCCAGAGCACTCACCAGAGAGTTACCTCGATGGTCGTGCTGGTTTTAAGAGCGTGCAGGTTCTGATGATGGCCGGTCCCTCGAGGTCTCGTCGCACCCACAGATCACAGCTGAGCTGATGACGTGGGTAGAGGTCAGAGGTGCCAGGGAAGCCGGTTCTCGTCGAGCTGGGCCGTCGGATTCCTTGAGGAAGGACTTACAGCAAACCGCAGAGTTCTTAGATGGTGCCCGCTGATGCAGGGTGACTACTCCTTAGCCACAAGGGAGAAATCTTGAGAAGAGTCTTGAAGTCCTTTCGTAGAAAGTATTCTTGATTCAAAGATGATCTAATTTGGAAGGGTCCCCGCTCCGGCCTTTATCCTAAAGAAAGGGGCGGGTATGACTAGGTCCTGCCCTAAGGGTGGGACCAGGAAGGGGGTAGTTACACCCCTCTCCCCTGCCGGACTTTCCCCAGGCCAGGGCTGTCGCCCCTGGAACTGGTTCTAACCGGTAGATGCGTAGTGAGCACCGGGGTGCCACTCCGCAGTCACCTTCTTGCAAAAGCCCTACCTACCCAGAATACACAAACCCTGTCTGGGACGGTGCGAACACCGCCCTCGACAGGAAACCCTTTGTCCAAGCGCTCCTCGCTGGAAGGACTCCCAGCAGCAGGAGGTCAGACTCGTGTCTGTGGTGGCAGCATTCATTTTGTGGAGCTGAGGCTTTCGTTAACTTTAACCGGGGTTCACAGTTACGTACATGTCGTGTCCCTCTAGAAGAGCGGGATGCTAACCTCGTCGCCAGGGTTGGTGAGAGGGCAGCACCCCGATTCGTATGACACCTTACTCGACATGTCTTGATAACGCGACGCCGAAGTTACCGATGTGGTACGCGTTATCATGGAACAGCCATTGGGTCTTTTCTCCGCAAGCTGCAACCGGCTCGGCTCGGGCCAGAACACAGTTCACACGAGCCCATGCACTCTGCCTTCAGGATTGTCAAGGCCTGCCATAGGAGTGACTGATAGGAACTCGGGTGTCCATTGTATGGTTAGATATAGGGCTACTATATCTAAAGCAAAGGGTGATTACACGACTTCGCCCCAGCTGTCATGCAGCCAGTTGTGTCAAATTTAGTAGGCCAGCCAAGGGTGGCATAATACATGCTGCAGCCCCTGGCGGCCCTGGGTACACCTATGCCCTGAGTTACAGGGTCTGATAAGGTGGCCCAGTACCAATTGGTAAATGCACCTAGGGTACATATCGTAATTTAGAAAGAGAACAGCCAGGCTGTGGGTCTGATTGGCAGGCCCACAGCCAGAGAAAGTCGTAAACCAGTGAAACAAAAGCAAAAAATCTGGGTGATCATAGGATTGCAGACCCTACTCTCCTACATGACCCCCCCCCCAAACGTCGGAACAACTAGCTAACCTTGACCAGGTGAGTCTTCTTGTTCTAAGTGGAAATATCTGGAGAGCCCATCGGCATTGCCATGATCAGTACCAGGTCTATGTTCCACTGTAAAGTCCATCCCCTGTAGGGAAATGGACCACCTAAGCAGTTTGGGGTTTTCACCCTTCATCTGATTTAGCCACAAGAGGGGCTTATGGTCGGTCTGAATCTTGAAGTGAGTGCCAAACAAGTATGGCCTCAGCTTCTTCAGGGCCCAAACCACAGCAAAGGCCTCCCTCTCAATAGCTGACCAATTCTTCTCTCTAGGGGTCAGCCTTCTGCTTATAAAAGCAATGGGCTGGTCTTGACCATCAAAATTCAGTTGAGAAAGAACAGCTCCCACACCCAACTCAGAAGCATCTGTTTGGACAATGAATGGTTTGGAGTAGTCCGGACTCTTGAGGATAGGCGCCGTGCACATGGCCTGCTTTAGGTCATCGAATGCTTTTTGACAGCTCGCTGTCCACTGAACCTTTTTTGGCATTTTCTTACTTGTCAGTTCGTTTAATGGTGTCACGATGGAACCATAGTTCCTGACAAACTTCCTATAGTAACCAGTCAGGCCCAAGAAAGCTCGAACCTGAGTCTGGGTGGTTGGAGGAGCCCAGTCCCTGATTGACTGTATCTTGCTCTCCAGTGGCTGAACCTGACCTCCACCTACAAGGTGGCCCAGGTACACAACCTGTGTCTGCCCTATCTGGCACTTGGTGGCCTTGATAGTGAGACCTGCTGCTTGCAGTGCCTCTAACGTCTTCCGCAGGTGGACCAGGTGATCCTCCCAGGTGGAGCTAAAGACAGCTATATCGTCAAGATACGCCGCACAGAAGTCATCCAGCCCAGTAAGGACTTGATTCACCAACCGTTGGAAGGTGGCAGGTGCATTTTTCAGACCAAAGGGCATCACCACGAACTGATAATGCCCACCAGGGGTTGAAAATGCGGTTTTAGGCTTGGCGTCCTCAGCTAACCTGATTTGCCAATACCCAGCTGTCAGGTCAAACGTACTTAAGTAGTTGGCCGAAGCCAATCTATCGATAAGCTCGTCTGCCCTTGGTATTGGGTGGGCGTCAGTCTTAGTGACTGCATTGAGACCCCTGTAGTCTACGCAAAACCTCATCTCTCTCTTACCACCCTGGGTGTGAGGTTTCGGCACTAGAACTACGGGACTAGCCCAAGGGCTATCCGAGGGTTCAATGACTCCCAGCTCCAACATTTTCTGCACTTCACTTTTGATGCAGTCTCTAACGTGATCAGGCTGCCTGTAGATTTTACTCTTTACGGGCAAGCTGTCACCAGTGTCGACCTCATGGGTGCACCAATCGGTCTGACTGGGTGTCAGAGAAAACAGATGTCGGAACGACTGAAGAACCTGTTTACAGTCGCTCTGTTGATGTTCGGAGAGGCTGCCACAAAAGACAACACCATCTCCACCAGTTTCAGACATTCCCTGAAAACCTGGCTTTTCACTCAGGCTTTTTGCTGAGCTGCTCCTCCTCTTCTGTGACTGTTGCATTCGTTCCTTTCTATAGCGCCATGAAGCCCCCGGGCGTACGAGCGCTCACAAATACCTATTAACATTAACATTAACATTAACATCTACCGAGCCATCGTCAGGATTCTGAGTGAGCAGGTCGGGGAGAGGGTCACTCTCCTCTTCCTGTCCCTCATCTAGGGCCATGAGCAAACTCATGTCCTTCCTGTCGACATATGCTTTTAGCCTGTTGACATGAAGCACCCTGTGGGGGCTCCGGGGAGTTCCCAGGTCGACCAGGTAGGTGACCTCTCCCTTTTTCTCCAGGATGGTGTGGGGCCCGGACCATTTGTCCTTGAGTGCTGCTGGGGCCACTGGCTCCAACACCCACACCTTCTGTCCGGGCTGATAAACAGTCAAGACAGCCTTTTGGTCATGCCAAGCTTTTTGGAGTTCTTGGCTGGCCTTAAGGTTTTCAGATGCCTTTTCCATGTACTCAGCCATCCGCGAGCGGAGGCCAAGCACATAGTCCACTATGTTGGCTGCAGGCTTTTTGAGAGGTCTCTCCCATCCTTCCTTCACCAAACACAGGGGTCCTCTTACAGGATGCCCGTACAAAAGTTCAAAAGGGCTGTAGCCAACCCCCTTCTGTGGGACTTCTCTGTAGGCGAACAAGAGGCAGGGGATCAGGACGTCCCATCTACGCCGAAGCTTTTCCGGTAGTCCATGAATCATCCCTTTTAGGGTCCTGTTGAACCTCTCAACAAGCCCATTGCATTGTGGATGATAGGGTGTAGTGAACTTGTAGTTGACACCACATTCCTTCCACATAGCAGTTAAGTAGCTCGACATAAAGTTTGCACCTCTGTCGGAGACGACCTCCTTAGGGAAGCCCACTCTGGAGAATACTCCAACTAGGGCTCTTGCCACAACAGGTGCTGTAGTGGTCCTAAGGGGAATAGCTTCAGGATACCTGGTGGCATGATCCACTACCACCAGTATAAACTTGTGCCCTGATGCTGTCGGTGGTTCCATGGGACCGACGATGTCGATCCCCACCCGTTCAAAGGGCACCCCCACCACAGGCATTGGTATAAGGGGGGCCTTTGTCGTGCCACCTGACTTACCACTGGCTTGGCAAGTGACACAGGAGCAGCAAAACTCCTTGGTATCTTCGTTCATGTGAGGCCAGTGAAAGTGTGAGACAAGCCTGTCCCATGTCTTCGTCTGGCCTAAGTGACCTGCTAAGGGAATCTCGTGGGCCAAGGTAAGGAGGAAACCACGCTGAGACAAGGGGACGACCAGCCTCCTGGTCATGCCAGGCTTGGGGTCTCTTGACTCAGTGTACAGGAGTCCATCTTCCCAGTATACCTTGTGGGTACCTGTGGCGTTCCCAGCAGCCTCAGCAGCAGCCTGCTGTCTGAGGGGTTCAAGAGAAGGGCAGTCTAACTGGTCCTTCCCCAGGTCTTCCCTTGAGGGTCCCCCTGAGCCCAAGAATTCAACTTGATCAAGTTCGAACTCCCTAGGCTCAGTTTCCCTCAATTCCTGTAGGTCAGCCTCCTCTGAGACTTGATCCTCGACCTGGGGCAAGGGGGAAGGCGCAGCCTTAACCCTACTGCTCTTTTTCTTGGGAGGTGTCTGGTCCGTTGTTCCAGGATCCAGCACCTGTTCAGTGGGGCATTTCCTGACCTGTGACCTAGTCACAGCGAACACATGTGCTGGCAAACCTAACATTTCCATGTGAGTCCGGTGCTCCACTTCTGACCATTGTGACGACTCCAAATCATTGCCCAACAAACAATCCACTGGGAGGTCTGGACTAACTACAACCTTCTTTTGGCCAGTTACCCCTCCCCAGGAGAAAGCTACAATTGCCATACTGTGATTGGTAGTGACATTGCTTGCATTGGTCACCAGGAATTCTGTACCTGGCATGATCTGTCCAGGGTCCACAAAGTTAGGCGTCACCATGGTGACGCTGGCACAAGTGTCCCTATAGGCCTGAGCCATCTTTCCATTTATGAAAGGCGTCTGTCGGTATTTGCCCAAAGTATTGGGGCTTACGTCAGGGGATACGTCCGCGTCCCCTGTACTGACAAGGACAGCCTGAGTGAGTGTGCCAACTAAGTTGTCACGCCCCTCAGAACCCAGGGTTAACCCTACTAAACCCTTGGGAGGCGCACTACCACTGCTGACTGTACTAGGGGGCACAGGTGCCTTAGGGGCTGCAGTGGCAGGAGTCTGCCCTCCTCCTTTCTTGGTGCACTCACTAAACCAGTGAGATTTACTTTTACAGTACTGGCACCATCTTTTGGATTGGCCTTCTTTCTTCTTTTGGGGAGCCTGACCCCCACCCTCTTTGGGTTGTTGGGGACCTGTCGAAGACTTCTGGTCATTTTGTTCCCCCTTAGAATCTTTACCCTTTTGGTCTGCTTTCTTCTGACCACCTTGATTCTGGCCCTGGTTCTGTTTAACTCTCGTACGAACCCATCTGTCTGCCTTCTTTCCCAATTCTTGGGGAGAGGTCAGATCCGAGTCGACAAGATGCTGATGCAACAACTGGTTCTGACAATTGTTTAAAATTTGTTCTCTCATCATCAAATTATACAATCCTTTGTAATCAGTAACCTTACTGCCCAGCAACCAGCCCTCAAAAGCCTTAGTGGCACAATCGACAAAATCAGACCAATCTTGAGACTGCGTTTTCTGGGTATCCCTGAACAGCACCCTGTACTGCTCAGTGGTTAGGCCGAACCCTTCAACGAGTGTACTCTTCAAGACTTGGTAATTGTTAGCGTCCTCCACCCTTGTGGTGAGGAGCTTGTCTCTTCCTTTTCCTTCAAAGGAGAGCCACAAGATAGCTGCCCACTGACTCTGGGGAACGCCTTGCACCGTGCAGGCCCTCTCCAAAGCAGTAATCCATTTGTGGATGTCGTCCCCTTGTTTAAAGGGGGGCACTATCTTACCAAGGTGTTTCGTATCGAAACTCTTTTCCCTATTGCTAGGTATATTGCTGCCACCAGTGGGGACTGCCCCACTTAACTGTTGCTCTCTCGCAAAGGCAAGCCTCTCTTTGGCCAGGGCAAGTTCTTCCCTTTCGATCCTCAGATTAGCTGCCCTTTCCTTAGCTTCGTACACTCTCCTCTGAGGGGACGTCATCCCTCTCTGAGAAGAGTTGTGAGAGCCATTGGTTCGAAGGGATCCGCCAGAGTCTCTCGACAGAGATCGGGCTCGTCCGTTCCCAATGTTAAGCGGACCTGACAGTAGCGCCGGGGGTCCCCCAGTACCACTATCATGTTTGCTTAAGTTGGACCTGCTTAGTCTGACGACTTCTACCTGTCCCTTATCTGCCTCATCCCCAGAGAGATCCTCATCCTCATCATCCTCCACACCTTCGTTCTCAGTTGCGAGGTGGATGAGGTCAGTGTAGGAGAGTAGGGTCTGCAATCCTATGATCACCCAGATTTTTTGCTTTTGTTTCACTGGTTTACGACTTTCTCTGGCTGTGGGCCTGCCAATCAGACCCACAGCCTGGCTGTTCTCTTTCTAAATTACGATATGTACCCTAGGTGCATTTACCAATTGGTACTGGGCCACCTTATCAGACCCTGTAACTCAGGGCATAGGTGTACCCAGGGCCGCCAGGGGCTGCAGCATGTATTATGCCACCCTTGGCTGGCCTCCTAAATTTGACACAACTGGCTGCATGACAGCTGGGGCGAAGTCGTGTAATCACCCTTTGCTTTAGATATAGTAGCCCTATATCTAACCATACAATGGACACCCGAGTTCCTATCAGTCACTCCTATGGCAGGCCTTGACAATCCTTGGATCAGCCCGGAACATCTTCACTGGTCGCCTGCCAGCAACTTCCACTTCAGGCTTGTCAACGAGGGTTTCCGACAACACTTGAACCCTATGCAGCCGCAGCCCCTGGGCTAGGAAAACCGAGTACCACGGTGCTCCAGCGTAGACCAACTCTCTAAGTGTCTAGATCCACTTTCGTTTTTGACCTAACTAGTCGGGTTCGCCCGAGAACACTAACTTTGTAATTTCTTGCAACCATAGACTTTGTCCCGCATTGCGCGTGAGAGTTTCCACTCTGCACACGACGTCCCTAGGCCTCCTGCTTCTAATCCAAGGGTTCAGCATTGTAGGTCCAGCGTTTCTAAAGTGTATGAGAGTAGTATTTACCTGCTAGTAATTTCGCATTCCACTTTCAGAGTATATGGTTTTTCGTGCCCCTCGGGCATTTGTGTAAATTGTGCGACTTTCAGTATTTCTTTAAGAGCTTTGTATTGTGCTTAGCGCCCTGTCCTCATAAAGAGTCCAGGGCTGTTGTGTTCTAAATAAATATCCTTTTATTTTCATAACAACTTGTGTGCTGTCCTTTCACTTGGTGTTCAAGGGGTATATGTGATGGTATAACAGCTGGCTTAACACGCGCTCTAGAGTTTAGCCTAAAGACTGCTCTTGTCCATGCTACTAGGATAGCTGGTCCATAAGGTTGACTTACAACCAATCATCAATAAGGGTCGTTTGGACTGATACATAGTGATCACTAGAATAGTGAGCACTGCATATCAGGCCAACTTCTCACATTGGTGAGCAGCGGTTGGGATTTGAGCTTGCTGTTGTTTTACCACACGTATCCTAAGAATATCATTTGAAAGATCACATAAGTACCAAGGTACATATAACTTAGCTTAGAATACTCTGAGTTCTACTGAACCAGCTGTTGTAGTGTAACAGGGCCTAGCACACCCTCACTACAACTCTAGCAAGGGATCAGTAGGCAAGCAAATAGTGTAGGTAAGTGCACCACTTACACCTCACTAGAAAAGCATGTCAGACAAAGGAGGGAACTCAGAGGCCCCCCTTGTGTCAGTCGACCCTCCACAGGTCATATCAAGATATGCAGCTCTTAGCTTCCAGGAGATGAGACAAGTGTGTACCTCCAGGAAGCTAAAACAGGGTTCTAACCCTACCATCCCATTCCTGATTGGTCTCTTAGAGACTTATGATGCCAGGAGGGCTTCTAGCACAGGCCCTCCTAATCCAGATGGTGTTTGGTTGTAAGTCAACCTATAGACCAGCTGCACAAGTTACTACTTGTGTAACGATATATCTGTAAGAGACATTAGTTAGTGATAGATTCCTTACCTTAGAATATCCCCAGGCGTCAGACTGGATCCGGAAATTTTTGCGTAGCAATACCCCTGCGCGCTGGTAGGCGTCGTCTGCGGCTCCGCGTCCGTCGTCGGCGTCGTGAGCGCCGGGATGACGTCATCGGAGTATATAGACGGCGCCCATGCGCGCTGACGTCAGTTCTGATAACACAGCTTTTCCGCGCCAGATACGCAGAGCCATGATAGAACTAACACTGGTGCCATTGAAACTAGGGCCCTGAAAGGGGATGACCTTAACCCTAAATATCGGTTCGCAGAACGGGGAGGATGGGAGGGCGGTAAGGAATCTATCACTAACTAATGTCTCTTACAGATATATCGTTACACAAGTAGTAACTTGTGCATCTGAAAGAGACACGTTAGTGATAGATTCCTTACCTTAGAATAGATACCCCAGCAATACCAACCCCGGTGGTGGGTCTGCGAACCAATATCACACCAGAAAGTCCTGGAGGACGGAACGGCCAAAGAAGCCATCCCTCCGGACTTGACTGTCCAGGCAGTAGTGTCTTGCGAACGTGTGCAGCGAGGCCCACGTGGCTGCCTGACAGATGTCCTGCAGGGGGACACCGCGGCCCAGGGCAGTTGTCGTTGCCGTGGCCCGAGTGGAGTGAGCCCGCAATCCAGCCGGGGGCTCCTTCCTCGCCATGGAGTAGCATGCTTGGATGCACAAGATGATCCACCTGGAGATGGTCCTCTTGTGTACAGCCTTTCCCTTCTTCGCGCCCACGTAACCAACGAAGAGTTGGTCATCCACCCGGAATTGGCGAGTGCGGTCCAGGTAGTAGGAGAGCGCACGTTTTGGATCCAGACGGTGGAGCCTCTCTTCCTCTTTCGAGGGATGCGGAGGCGGAAAGAAGGTGGGCAAGGTGATGGACTGCCCGATGTGGAAGGCCGTGACAACCTTGGGCAGAAAGGAAGGTCGTGTACGCAACACCACCTTATCAGGATGAACAGACAGGAAAGGCGGAGAAGAAGAAAGAGCCTGGAGCTCACTCACCCTCCTGGCAGAGGTGATGGCAACCAGGAAGGCCGTCTTCAGCGTAAGGAGACGAAGAGGACAGTTATGAAGTGGCTCAAAGGGAGCACACATCAGATAGGTGAGAACAAGGTTCAAGTCCCACTGGGGCATCACGAAGGGAACAGGAGGGAACATGTGTGTGATGCCCTTCAGAAATCTACTCACTATAGGGGACTTGAACAAAGAAGGCTGATCTGGTAGCCTCAAGAAGGCAGAAAGAGCAGAAAGGTACCCTTTAAGAGTGCCCAGAGCAGAGCCCTGCTGGGCAAGGGAAAGAAGAAAGAGCAGCACTTCCGAAAGGGGTGCAGAGAGGGGATCCACAGCCTTTGCTGTGCACCATGCCACAAATCTATTCCACCGGCAGGCGTATACCGACTTTGTGGAGGGACGCCTGGCTGCCAGAATGATGTCACAGACTTCGGGAGGCAAGTCAAATGGCCTCAACTGCCGCCGCTCAATCTCCAAGCTTGTAGGTGGAGACTGGACAGGTTCGGGTGCAGGACCGTCCCCTGCTGCTGCGACAGAAGGTCCTCCCGAAGAGGCAGACGAATCGGGGGATCGACTGACATGCTGAGTAGCTCGGGATACCAGTATCTTCGAGCCCAGTCCGGAGCCACAAGGATAACTTGGGCCCGGTCGCGCCTGATCTTCTTCAGCACTCTGGGCAGAAGTGGTATAGGCGGAAAGGCGTACAACAGGCCGCAGCTCCACTCGCGACGAAAAGCGTCTCCGAGCGAGTGCCGCCTTGGAAACTCCAACGCGCAGAACTGCTGACATTGCGCGTTCTCTTCTGTGGCGAATAGATCTAACCAAGGCTCTCCCCACTGTCGAAAGAGACCTTGCGCCACGTCCGAGTTCAGACGCCATTCGTGATCCATCATGCACCGGCGGCTGAGTTCGTCCGCCCTGGCATTCAGAGAACCTGCCAGGTGTTGAACCACCAGAGTCACGCCCTGATGTTCCAGCCACTGCCAGAGGCGCAGAGCCTCCTGGCAAAGGGTCCACGACCCCACACCGCCCTGTTTGTTGCAGTACCACATGGCGGTGGTGTTGTCGGTGAACACTTGCACCACGCTCCCCCTGACAGAGGGGAGGAATGCCTTCAGTGCAAGACGAATCGCCCGCAGCTCCAGAAGGTTGATGTGGAGCCGGGACTCCGCCGGAGACCAGAGGCCTCTGATCTCCGCCTCTCCCATGTGGCCTCCCCAGCCCTGGAGGGACGCGTCCGTCACAACTACGTGCTCCGGCTGGGGTAGAGAGAGGGGTCTGCCACTGACCCAGTCGCGGTCCGTGAGCCACCACTGCAGTTGCTTCGCAGTGCCCTCCGAGATCAGGACATGATCGGACAGGTTGCCCTGATGCTGGGCCCACTGAAACTTCAGGTCCCACTGCAGAGCCCGCATCCGCCACCTGGCGTGACGCACCAGAAGGATGCAGGAGGCCATCAGTCCCAGAAGCCGCAGCGTCAACCTGACCGAGACCCGGGATAACGGCCCGAAGATAGGAATCAGAGCCTGAATATCCCGAACCCGCTGCTCGGGTGGGTAAACCCGAAACTGCGCCGAGTCGAGAACCGCTTCGATGAAGAGGAGCTTCTGAGAGGGACACAGGTGTGACTTCGGCACATTGATGGAGAACCCCAGCAAGTGCAGGAGGTCGGCCGTAGTCTGGAGGTGGCTGACGACTGTCTGGGGCGAGCCCGCCTTCAACAACCAGTCGTCGAGGTAGGGGAAGACTGATACCCCCTGCCTGCGCAGATGGGCTGCGACCACCGCCATCACCTTCGTGAACACCCGTGGGGCGCTGGTAAGGCCGAAGGGGAGCACGGTAAACTGAAAATGCTCTTGGCCTACCGTGAACCGCAGGTAACGCCGGTGGGCCGGCAGGACGGGGATGTGGAAATAGGCGTCCTGCAAGTCCAACGCTACCATCCAGTCTCCTGGGTCCAGGGCAGCCAGGACCTGAGCCAAAGTGAGCATCTTGAACTTCTCCGTCCGGAGGAAGCCGTTGACGTTCCGTAGGTCCAAGATAGGGCGTAGGCCCCCTTTGCCCTTCTTGGGTACCAGAAAGTAGTGGGAATAACAGCCACGTCCTACTTCTGGCCCAGGAACGCGCTCGATGGCCCTCTTGGCCAAGAGGGCCGAAACCTCCTCTTGCAGAAGTTGCAAGTGATCCCCCGACACACGGTGGTATTGAGGTGGCATGGATGGAGGGGAAGACTCGAAGGGGAGGGAGAAACCCCTTCGGACAATTTGCAGCACCCACCTGTCCGAAGTGACTGCATGCCAGTGGGAGAGGTGATGGCGAACCCTGCCTCCCACAGGCGTCACATGGGCCTGAAAGCTCGGACTAGGAAGGTTTTGAGGCGGGGGCTGCTGAGGGAGGTGTGGACTGGCCTCGCCGCTGGCCCCGACCACCGCCACGGCGGTTCCCACGGCCGCCACCGCGTTGCTGAACATTCTGCGGCGCGTGGCTGACGGTCCGTGGTGGGGCGCCCCTTCCGTGGCCACGAAAGGAGCGAAAGGCACCCGATTGCTGGCGTGGGGCCGCAAGGCCCAAGGACTTGGCCGTGGCCCTGGAGTCCTTAAAACGTTCCAGCGCATGGTCTGCCTTGTCGCCGAAGAGGCGACGGCCATCAAACGGCATGTCCAGGAGAGTGGCCTGGACATCGGCCGAGAAATTGGCGGACCTCAACCAGGCGTGGCGTCGAACCGCCACCGTCGTTGCCATCGCCCTGCCCAGTGAGTCCGTGGTATCCAGCCCACACCGGATGGAAAAGCGTGCCGCATCTCGGCCGTCCGCAAGGGTTTGGCTGAGTTTAGCCCTGACCTCCTCAGAGCATTGTGGCAGCACCTCCGCAACCGTGTCCCACAGAGTGTGGGTGTAGCGGCCCAAGAGACAGTTGGTGTTCACTGACCGGAGCCCTAGGCTCACAGACGAGAAGACCTTCTTCCCGAACTGCTCAAATCTCTTGGATTCCCTGTCGGGCGGGGCCGACGGGAATGCGGACTGGGAGTTGGAGGCCTGGATGACCAGGCTCTCGGGGGTGGGGTGGGTGGACAAAAAGCAAGGGTCGCCCGGTGCCGGGCGGTAGCGTCTGGCCACGTTCCTATCCACAGGGGGACCTGTGGCGGGCTTGGACCAAGTGCCCAGCAGAACGTCACACAAGGCCTCATTGAACGGCAGAAGGGGCTCCGCGGAGCCGGACTGCTGTTTGAGCACCTCAGTGAGGAGATTAGTCCTCACGGCCGCGACGGGGAGCTCAAGGTGTAGGGCCTTAGCTGCCTTCGTCAACACTACACTGTAAGCAGAACCCGCCTCCGAAGCCACAGTCGGGGGCGACGTAAATCCAGTGTCTGGCGATGTGTCAATACCACTGGCCTCCCCAAGCTCATATGTCCAGTCCTGATGAGACTGGCAATCACGTGCCAGAGGGTCCTCGGACCCCTCCCACTGCTCCTCGTCACCCGGCTCCTGGAGACCAGGATTAACAGCCAGGGCCTCCTCGTGGAGATAGAATTCTCCGAAGGCCGACGAAATCGGCGCCCAGCGGCGCCCCTCCGACGCCTGAGGCGGACCGTAGGAAGCATTGGGGTCGGCAACCACCACGGGTGCCGGGGACGACACCTGAAGGGACGTCGCCGGTGAGGTCGTAGGGTCGACCGGCGAGGTCCCGGACCCGGAGCCGGATCCAGCGAGGTCGCACGGCGCCGGGACCGAAGTCGCCAGCGGCGCCGGGGCCGAAGCACCCGACGTCGTCGGGGCCGAAGCGCCCGACCCGGAAGGACCTCCAGACGGAGCCGATCGGCCCGAAGGCGCCACGGGAACCGACTGAGGAGGGAGGGCCCTCATGGCCATGAGGTACCTCTCGACCTCCTCCTGCGACGCGCCGTGCCCAGGGACCCGAAGGTGTGGGGCAGGCGGCGACGCTTGCGACTCCCGCGGAGCCGCGTGGGCGGTGTCGCCCGAGTCCCCGGTCGCATCGTGCGAGCGACGGGGCGGGGCGGGTCGGAGGACCGATGGTGTCGCTCCGACCTCTCATGCCTCTTACCTGAGGACTTGGAACCAGACGATCGGTGACCACTCCCGGAACGTCGATGACTCCGACCTCGCGACCTGTCCCTCGACCTCCCGTGGGACCGGGACCGGGACCTGGAGCGGCGCGGGGCCGACTGCCTCAGCTCGAGACGCTTGCGGGACCGCTCCCGCCTAGCCTTCGACGTCAGGGCCCGGCAGTCGTCACAGGTTCGATCGTCGTGGTCGAGGCCTAAGCACTTCAGGCACCGGCGATGGGGGTCCGTGACCGACATGAGTCGGCCGCACTTCGAGCAAGGCTTGAACCCGGGCATCCCTGGCACCGATAGTCGAGAATCGACTAAGTAGAGGATCAAAAAGATCAAAAAAAGTTTTCAGTCAAAAAGTGACTGGGGGTAGAGCTTCTTCCGGATCTGCGCTAGCTGGCGCGGAAAAAAGAAGAACTGACGTCAGCGCGCATGGGCGCCGTCTATATACTCCGATGACGTCATCCCGGCGCTCACGACGCCGACGACGGACGTGGAGCCGCAGACGACGCCTACCAGCGCGCAGGGGTATTGCTACGCAAAAATTTCCGGATCCAGTCTGGCGCCTGGGGATATTCTAAGGTAAGGAATCTATCACTAACGTGTCTCTTTCAGATATCCTAGTAGCGTGGATACGAGCAGTCTAAGGCTAAAGACTCGAGAGGGCGCGTTAAGCTAGCTGTTTACCACACATGTACCCCTTGAACACCCAGTGAAAGGACACCACACAAGTGTTATGAAAATAAACAGTATATTTATTAAGAATCACAACAGCCCTGTACTCTTTATGAGGACAGGGTACTAAGCACGAACCAAATCTCTTTAGCAAATACTTCAAGTGCACGTTTAAACAAGTGTCCGAGGACACGGAAAGGTTAAGGCAAGTCGGAAGCGAGGGACTCGGGACCCTAGAGTAAGGAGGCTATGCAGGCACCGAAATGCCGAGTTACCTAGCCACGAGGGCTGCGGCTGCACAAGTCTTACAGGCGTCGGGGTCTTCGCTGACGAGCCAGGAGCCGGAAGAAAAGGAGTTGCTGGCCGGCGACCAGTGATGAATAGTTCGTAGAGATCCAAGCCTGGATCGGAGATTGATGAAACCTGAAAGCAGAGGGGACCAAGTTCGTACTACTAGCCAGTAGTCAGAGGGTACCAGGAAGGCACCGGTTGGCCGTCACCTCGACCAGGTGAGTGGGCGACGCTAGGCTCTGCAGTCTCACGGACCAGGAGGCGTTGTCGGCGACCACGGTGGAGGTGCGAGCTGTCCCACGAAGGATGGCGCTGTCGGCGTCTTGAGTGGACCAGGAGGGTCCGGGGTGCTTCTCGAAAAGATGGAAGCAAGGGCCAGTCTGGAGCAACCAGACCGGCAGTGATGATTCTTGGATGTCGTCACAGAAGGACACCAGCCAGCGGCTAGTGACCAGACAACGTGCTGAGCAGCGAGCAGAAGGGCCCCACGCAGATCGTGGAGATGCTGGGAGACTGCACTTCGGTGCTGGAGCGGCTCAGGGTCGGGGCTTCTCGGACCCCAGAGCACTCACCAGAGAGTTACCTCGATGGTCGTGCTGGTTTTAAGAGCGTGCAGGTTCTGATGATGGCCGGTCCCTCGAGGTCTCGTCGCACCCACAGATCACAGCTGAGCTGATGACGTGGGTAGAGGTCAGAGGTACCAGGGAAGCCGGTTCTCGTCGAGCTGGGCCGTCGGATTCCTTGAGGAAGGACTTACAGCAAACCGCAGAGTTCTTAGATGGTGCCCGCTGATGCAGGGTGACTACTCCTTAGTCACAAGGGAGAAATCTTGAGAAGAGTCTTGAAGTCCTTTCGTAGAAAGTATTCTTGATTCAAAGATGATCTAATTTGGAAGGGTCCCCGCTCCGGCCTTTATCCTAAAGAAAGGGGTGGGTACATGACTAGGTCCTGCCCTAAGGGTGGGACCAGGAAGGGGGGTAGTTACACCCCTCTCCCCTGCCGGACTTTCCCCAGGCCAGGGCTGTCGCCCCTGGAACTGGTTCTAACCGGCAGATGCGTAGTGAGCACCGGGGTGCCACTCCGCAGTCACCTTCTCGCAAAAGCCCTACCTACCCAGAATACACAAACCCTGTCTGGGACGGTGCGAACACCGCCCTCGACAGGAAACCCTTTGTCCAAGCGCTCCTCGCTGGAAGGACTCCCAGCAGCAGGAGGTCAGACTCGTGTCTGTGGTGGCAGCATCCATTTTGTGGAGCTGAGGCTTTCGTTAACTTTAACCGGGGTTCACAGTTACGTACATGTCGTGTCCCTCTAGAAGGGCGGAATGCTAACCTCGTCGCCAGGGTTGGTGAGAGGGCAGCACCCCGATTCGTATGACACCTTACTCGACATGTCTTGATAACGCGACACCGAAGTTACCGATGTGGTACGCGTTATCATGGAACAGCCATTGGGTCTTTTCTCCGCAAGCTGCAACCGGCTCGGCTCGTGCCAGAACACAGTTCACACGAGCCCATGCACTCTGCCTTCAGGATTGTCAAGGCCTGCCATAGGAGTGACTGATAGGAACTCGGGTGTCCATTGTAGGGTTAGATATAGAACTACTATACCTAAAGCAAAGGGTGATTACACGACTTCGCCCCAGCTGTCATGCAGCCAGTTGTGTCAAATTTAGGAGGCCAGCCAGGGGTGGCATAATACATGCTGCAGCCCCTGGCGGCCCTGGGTACACCTATGCCCTGAGTTACAGGGTCTGATAAGGTGGCCCAGTACCAATTGGTAAATGCACCTAGGGTACATATCGTAATTTAGAAAGAGAACAGCCAGGCTGTGGGTCTGATTGGCAGGCCCACAGCCAGAGAAAGTCGTAAACCAGTGAAACAAAAGCAAAAAATCTGGGTGATCATAGGATTGCAGACCCTACTCTCCTACAGGCAGCACCCCGATTCGTATGACACCTTACTCGACATGCCTTGATAACGCGACACCGGAGTTACCGATATGGTACGCGTTATCATGGAACAGCCATTGGGTCTTGATTCCGCAAGCTGCAACCGGGCTCGGCTCGGGCCTGAACCTAGCTCACACGAGCCCACGCACTCTGCCTTCAGGATTGTTAAGGCCTGCCATAGGAGTGACTGATAGGAACTCGGGTGTCCATTGTATGGTTAGATATAGTGCTACTATACCTAAAGCGAAGGGTGGTTACACGTCTTCGCCCCAGCTGTCGTGCAGCCAGTTGTGTCAAATTTAGGAGGCCAGCCAGGGGTGGCATAATACATGCTTCAGCCCCTGGAGGCCCTAGGTACACCTATGCCCTGCGTTACGGGGTCTGATAAGGTGGCCCAGTACCAATTGGTAAATGCACCTAGGGTACATATTGTAATTTAGAAAGAGAACAGCCAGGCTGTGGGTCTGATTAGCAGGCCCACAGCCAGAGAAAGTCGTAAACCAGTGAAACAAAAGCAAAAAAATCTGGGTGATCATAGGATTGCAGACCCTACTCTCCTACACAGGGGGTCAGACTCGTGTCTGTGGTGGCAGCGTCCATTTTGTGGAGCTGAGGCTTCAGTTAACTTTAACCGGGGTTCACAGTTACATACATGTTGTGTCCCTCTAGAAGGGTGGAATGCTAACCCCGTCGCCAGAATTGGCGAGGGGTTAGTATTCCAATTCGTATGACACCTTACTCGACATGTTTTGATAAAGCAATACCAAAGTTAGCATTTAACCGCGAGGATTATAATGCACTTAAGAGTATATGGTATGCGATATCATGGAACAGCTATTAGGACTTGGTTCCGCAAGCTGCAGACAGGCTCAGCTCATGCCAGAGCACCATCTCACACGATTCCAAGCACTCTGCCTTCAGGATTGTCAAGGCCTGCCATAGGAGTGACTGATAGCAATCTGTGTGTCCATTTTAGGGTTAGGTATAGGTATACTACACCTACAGCAAAGCGTGATTACACGACTTTGCCCCAGCTGTCATGCAGCCAGTTGTGTCAAATTTAAGAGGCCAGCCAGGGGTGGCATAATACATGCTGCAGCCCCTGGCAGCCCTGGGTACACCTATGCCCTGAGTTACAGGGTCTGATAAGGTGGCCCAGTACCAGTTGGTAAATGCACCTAGGGTACATGTCGTAATTTAGAAAGAGAACAGCCAGGCTGTGGGTCTGATTGGCAGGCCCACAGCCAGAGAAAGTCGTAAACCAGTGAAACAAAAGCAAAAAATCTGGGTGATCATAGGATTGCAGACCCTACTCTCCAACATGCGATCCATGTAAAATGAAAGCGCACGTTTTGGGTCCAGACGATGGAGCCGCTCTTCATCCTTTGAAGGATGCGGAGGCGGGAAGAAGGAAGGGAGGGTGATGGACTGCCCGATGTGAAAAGCAGAGACAACTTTGGGCAGGAAAGAAGGTCTAGTTCTCAGAACCACCTTATCCGGATGAATGGACATGAAAGGAGGTTTGACAGAAAGAGCCTGGAGCTCACTCACCCTCCTGGCAGAGGTGATGGCAACCAGGAAGGCCGTCTTTAAAGTCAGGAGACGGAGAGGACAAGAATGAAGTGGCTCAAAAGGAGCACACATCAAGAATGTTAGAACCAGGTTCAAGTCCCACTGAGGCATCACAAACGGAACAGGTGGATACATGTGTGTGATGCCCTTCAAGAATCTCGTTACAATGGGAGACTTGAACAAAGAAGGTTGATCAGGCAGCCTCAGAAAGGCCGAAAGGGCAGAAAGGTAGCCCTTGATAGTGCCCAGAGCAGAGCCCTGCTGGGCAAGAGAAAGAAGGAAGAGAAGAACCTCAGAAAGAGGGGCAGAGAGAGGATCCACAGCCTTTGCTGTGCACCATGCCACAAACTTGTTCCACCGACAGGCGTATACCGATTTCGTGGAGGAACGCCTGGCTGCCAGAATCACATCACAGACTTCAGGAGGCAAGGCAAATGGCCTCAACTGCCGCCGCTCAATCTCCACGCATGGAGGTGGAGGCTGGACAGGTTCGGGTGTAGGACCGTCCCCTGCTGCTGCGACAGAAGGTCCTCCTGAAGGGGCAGGCGGATCGGGGGACCGACTGACATGCTGAGTAGCTCGGGATACCAGTACCTTCGAGCCCAGTCCGGAGCCACAAGGATGACTTGGGCCCGGTCGCGCCTGATCTTCTTCAGCAATTTTGTCATCAGTATCTTTCTTTAAAATTGGAAGAATAGGCTGTAGGAGAGTAGGGTCTGCAATCCTATGATCACCCAGATTTTTTGCTTTTGTTTCACTGGTTTACGACTTTCTCTGGCTGTGGGCCTGCCAATCAGACCCACAGCCTGGCTGTTCTCTTTCTAAATTACGACATGTACCCTAGGTGCATTTACCAATTGGTACTGGGCCACCTTATCAGACCCTGTAACTCCGGGCATAGGTGTACCCAGGGCTGCCAGGGGCTGCAGCATGTATTATGCCACCCCTGGCTGGCCTCTTAAATTTGACACAACTGGCTGCATGACAGCTGGGGCAAAGTCGTGTAAACACGCTTTGCTGTAGGTGTAGTATACCTATACCTAACTCTAAAATGGACACACAGATTCCTATCAGTCACTCCTATGGCAGGCCTTGACAATCCTGAAGGCAGAGTGCTTGGAATCGTGTGAGATGGTGCTCTGGCATGAGCTGAGCCTGTCTGCAGCTTGCGGAACCAAGTCCTAATAGCTGTTCCATGATATCGCATACCATATACTCTTAAGTGCATTATAATCCTCGCGGTTAAATGCTAACTTTGGTATTGCTTTATCAAAACATGTCGAGTAAGGTGTCATACGAATTGGAATACTAACCCCTCACCAATTCTGGCGACGGGGTTAGCATTCCACCCTTCTAGAGGGACACGACATGTATGTAACTGTGAACCCCGGTTAAAGTTAACTGAAGCCTCAGCTCCACAAAATGGATGCTGCCACCACAGACACGAGTCTGACCCCCTGCAGCTGGGAGTCCTTCCAGCGAGGGGAGCCTGGACAAAGGGTTTCCTGTCAGGGGCGGTGCTAGCACCGTCCCAGACATGGTTTTGTGTATCCTGGGTAGGCAGGGCTTTACAGGAAGGTGACTGCTGAGTGGCACCCCGGTGCTCACTACGCATAGGCCGGTCTGAACCAGTTCCAGGGGCACACCAGCCCCTGGCCTGGGGAAGTCCGGCATGGCTGAGGGGTGTAACCACCCCCCACCTAGTCCCACCCATAGGCAGGACCTAGTCACCGGGTCAGCCCCCTTTTTTAGTATAAAGATGGGAGCGGGCCCCCTGTTCAAATTAGATCATCTTTGGAATCAAGACACGACTTTCTGCGAAAGGACTTCAAGATTTCTTCCTCAAGATTCTCCCTTGTGGCTAAGGAGTAGTCACCCTGCATCCGCAGGCACCATCCTAAAGAACACTGCGGTCTGCTGCAAGTCCTTCATCACGAATCCGACGACCCAGCTCGACGAGACCCGGCTTCCCTGGCACCTCTGACCTCTACTCACCTCTACAGCCAAGCTGAGAACCGTGAGTGCGACGAGACCTCGAGGGACCGACGATCGCCAAGACTGCACAACATCTTTACTGCAAGCCCACCGTGTCCTCCACGGGTGAGTGCTTTGGGGTCCGAGAAGCCCCAACCCTGCGCAGCTCCAGCACCCAAGATCAGCCTCCCTGCATCTCCACGATCGGCGTGGGGCCCTTCTGCTGTTTGCTGTGTACCGCGTTGTTTGGCTACTAGCCGGCTGGCTTGTGGCCTTCTGAACGACGCCCGACGACATCACTGCTGCTGGTCTGGTTGCTCCAGACTGGCCCTTGCTTCCTTCTTGAAGAGAGGCACCCCGGACCCTCCTGGTCCACTCCAGACGCCATTTTAGGTCCACCGCGTGGGCTTGAATTTGCCAAGGCTTTGTTGCCCAATCCTGGGTCCAGCGACGCCGACAGCTTCTATCTTCGTGGGACAGCTCGATCCTCCTTCCTGGTCGCCGACAACGCCTCCTGGTCCGTGAGATCTCCGAGCCCAGCGTCACCCACACACCTTGTCGAGGTGGCTACCATCCGGTGCCCTCCTGGTGCCCACTGACTACTGGCTAGTAGTCTCGAACTTGGTCCCCTCTGCTTTCAGGTGTCATCTTCCATCGATCCAGGCTTGGATCCACCGAACTTTCTTCACTGGTCGCCTGCCAGCAACTTCTTTATTCCAGGCTCCTGGTCCGTCAACGAGGATTCCCGACGTCTTTTGAGTCCTATGCAGCTGCAGCCCCTGGGCTAGGTAACTTCGGCATTTCGGTGCCCCAGCATAGCCTCACTATCCAAGGGTCAGAATCTACTTTCGTTTTCTCCCTACCAGGTCGGGTTCGCCCGAGAACACTAACTTTGCAAATTCTAGCTACCATAGACTTTGTCCCGCATCTCGCGTGAGAGTGCACACACTGCACCCGAGTCCCCTGGGTCTCCTAGAAGTAATCTAATGATTCTATAGTCAAGTCCTAGCGATTCCAAAGCCTATTAGTACTGTACTCACCTGCTAGTAATTTCGCATTCCACTTTTCAAGTATATGGTTTTCCGTGCCCCTCGGGCATTTGTATATACTGTGCTAACTTAAGTATTTTTGTAAGAGTTTTGGTTTGTGCTTAGTACCCTGTCCTCATAAAGAGTACAGGGCTGTTGTGATCTTTAATAAATAACTGTTTATTTTCATAACACTTGTGTGGTGTACTTTCACTTGGTGTTCAAGGGGTATATGTGGTATAACAGCTGGCTTAACACGCCCTCTCGAGTCTTTAGCCTTAGACTGCTCGTATCCACGCTACTAGGATAGCTGGTCTATAAGGTTGACTTACAACCAATCATCAATAAGGGTTGCTGGACTGATACATAGTGTTCACTAGAATAGTGACCACTGCATATCAGGCCACCTTCTCACAGAGGCCTTGTGCCACGTCTGAGTTCAGACGCCATTCGTGATCCATCGAGCACCGACGGCTGAGTTCGTCCGCCCTGGCGTTCAGAGAACCTGCCAGGGGTTGAACCACCGGAGTCACGCCCTGATGTTCCAGCCATTGCCAGAGACGCAGAGCCTCCTGGCAAAGGGTCCACGACCCCACCCCGCCCTGTTTTTGCAGTACCACATGGCGGTGGTGTTGTCCGTGAAGAACAAGTTACTTACCTTCGGTAACGATATATCTGTAAGAAACATTAGTTAGTGTTAGATTCCTTACCTTAGAATATCCCCAGGCGTCAGTCTGGATCCGGAAAGTTTTGCGTAGCAGTACCCCTGCGCGTCGGTAGGCGTCGTCTGCAGGCGTCCCCTGCGGCTCCGCGTCCGTCGTCGGCGTCGTGCGCCGTGATGACGTCGCTGGAGTATATAGACGCCGCCTCCGCGCGCTGACGTCAGTTCTTTGTACACAGCTTTTCCGCGCCAGGAGACGCAGAGCCATGAGAGAACCAACACTGGTGCCATGTAAAACTAGGGCCCTGAAAGGGATGTCCTTAACCCTAGGTATCAGTTCGCAGAACGGGGAGGATGGGTGGGTTCGGTAAGGAATCTAACACTAACTAATGTTTCTTACAGATATATCGTTACCGAAGGTAAGTAACTTGTTCATCTGAAAGAAACACGTTAGTGTTAGATTCCTTACCTTAGAATAGATACCCCAGCAATACCAACCCCGGTGGTGGGTCTGCGAACCAATACATTCCTACACCAGAAAGTCCTGGAGGACAGAACGGCCAAAGAAGCCATCCCTCCGGACTTGACTGTCCAGGCAGTAGTGCCTCGCGAAAGTGTGCAGCGAGGCCCACGTAGCCGCCTGGCAAATGTCCTGCAAAGGGACTCCCCGGCCCAAGGCAGTAGTAGCCGCCGTGGCCCGAGTGGAATGGGCCCTCAGCCCAACAGGAGGCTCCTTCCGAGCCAAAGAGTAGCACGCTTTGATGCAGAGAACGACCCATCGAGAGATGGTCCGTTTATGGACCGCCCGTCCCTTCTTCGCACCCACGTAGCCAACAAACAGTTGGTCATCCACCCGGAACTGGCGTGTGCGATCCATATAAAATGAAAGCGCACGTTTTGGGTCCAGACGATGGAGCCGCTCTTCATCCTTTGAAGGATGCGGAGGCGGGAAGAAGTAAGGGAGGGTGATGGACTGCCCGATGTGAAAGGCCGAAACGACCTTGGGCAGGAAAGAAGGTCTAGTCCTCAGAACCACCTTGTCAGGATGAATGGACAAGAAAGGAGGTTTGACAGAAAGAGCCTGGAGCTCACTCACCCTCCTGGCAGAGGTGATGGCAACCAGGAAAGCCGTCTTTAAAGTCAGGAGACGGAGAGGGCAAGAATGAAGGGGCTCAAAGGGAGCACACATCAGAAAGGTCAGAACCAGGTTCAAATCCCACTGAGGCATCACAAACGGAACAGGTGGAAACATGTGAGTGATGCCCTTCAAGAATCGAGTTACAATCGGGGATTTGAACAAAGAAGGCTGATCAGGAAGCCTTAAAAAGGCTGAAAGGGCAGAAAGGTAGCCCTTGATAGTGCCCAGAGCAGAGCCCTGCTGGGCAAGAGAGAGAAGAAACAGAAGAACCTCGGAAAGAGGGGCAGAGAGTGGATCCACAGCCTTTGCTGTGCACCATGCCACAAATCTGTTCCACCGACAGGCGTATACCGACTTTGTGGAGGGACGCCTGGCTGCCAGAATTACATCAGACTTCAGGAGGCAAGTCAAATGGCCTCAACTGCCGCCGCTCAATCTCCAAGCATGGAGGTGGAGACTGGACAGGTTCGGGTGGAGGACCGTCCCCTGCTGCTGCGACAGAAGGTCCTCCTGAAGAGGCAGGCGGATCGGGGGACCGACTGACATGCTGAGTAGCTCGGGATACCAGTACCTTCGAGCCCAGTCCGGAGCCACAAGGATAACTTGGGCCCGGTCGCGCCTGATCTTCTTCAGCACTCTGGGCAGAAGTGGTATAGGCGGAAAGGCGTATAACAGACCGCAACTCCACTCGCGCCGAAAGGCGTCGCCGTGCGAGTGCCGTCTTGGAAACTCCAACGCGCAGAACTGATGACATTGCGTGTTCTCTTCTGTGGCGAATAGATCTAACCAAGGCTCTCCCCATTGCAGAAAGATGCCTCGCGCCACGTCCGAGTTCAGACGCCATTCGTGATCCATCGAGCACCGACGGCTGAGTTCGTCCGCCCTGGCGTTCAGGGAACCTGCCAGGTGTTGAACCGTCAGAGTCACGCCCTGACGTTCCAGCCATTGCCAGAGGCGCAGAGCCTCCTGGCAAAGGGTCCACGACCCCACTCCGCCCTGTTTGTTGCAGTACCACATGGCGGTGGTGTTGTCGGTGAACACCTGCACCACACTCCCGTTGACAAAGGGGAGGAATGCCTTCAGTGCCAGACGAATCGCCCGCAGCTCCAACAGGTTGATATGGAGCCGGGACTCCGCCGGAGACCAGATGCCTCTGATCTCTGCCTCTCCCAAGTGGCCACCCCAGCCCTGGAGGGACGCGTCCGTCACGACAACGTGCTCCGGTTGGGGAAGGGAGAGGGATCTGCCTCTGACCCAATCGCGGTCCGTAAGCCACCACTGCAGTTGTCTCGCAGTGCCCTCCGAGATCAAGACGTGGTCGGACAAGTTGCCCTGATGCTGGGCCCACTGAAACTTCAGGTCCCACTGCAGAGCCCGCATCCGCCACCGGGCGTGATGCACCAGAAGGATGCAGGAAGCCATCAGTCCCAGCAGCCGCAGCGTCAACCTGACCGAAACCCGGGATAGCGGCTGAAAGATGGGAATCAAAGCCTGAATATCCCGGACCCGCCGTTCCGGAGGATAAACCCGAAACTGCGCCAAGTCCAGAACCGCTCCGATGAAAAGGAGCTTTTGAGAGGGACACAGGTGTGATTTCAGCACATTGATGGAGAACCCCAGGTCGTGCAAGAGGTCTGCCGTCATCTGAAGGTGGTGGACGACTGTTTGGGGCGAGCCCGCCTTCAACAACCAGTCGTCTAGGTAGGGGAAGACTGAAACCCCCAACCTGCGCAGATGGGCTGCGACCACCGCCATCACCTTTGTGAACACCCGTGGGGCGCTGGTAAGGCCGAAGGGAAGCACGATAAACTGAAAGTGCTCCTGGCCTACCGTGAACCGCAGGTAACGCCGGTGGGCCGGCAGGACGGGGACGTGAAAATAGGCATCCTGCAAGTCCAACGCTACCATCCAGTCTTGTGGGTCTAGAGCAGCCAAGACCTGAGCTAACGTCAACATCTTGAACTTCTCCTTCCGGAGGAAGCCGTTGACGTTCCTTAGATCCAAGATAGGACGTAGGCCCCCCTTGTCCTTCTTGGGTACCAGAAAGTAGTGGGAATAACAACCACGCCCTACTTCTGGCCCAGGAACGCGCTCAATGGCCCCCTTGGCCAAGAGGGCCGTAACTTCCTCCTGCAGAAGTGTCAAGTGGTCCCCCGACACACGGTGGTTCTGCGGTGGCATGGCTGGAGGAGTGGTCTCGAAGGGGAGGGAGTAGCCCCTTCGGACGATTTGCAGCACCCACCTGTCCGAAGTGATCGTGCGCCAGTGAGCGTGGTGATGGCGAACCCTGCCACCCACTGGCGTCACATGGGGCCAAAAGCACGGACTAGGAGGATTTGGAGGCAGATGCTGCGGGGGGAGGTGTGGTCTGACCCCGCCGTTGTCCCCGACCGCCGCCACGGCGGTTTCCACGGCCGCCACCGCGTTGAAAGGATTGTTGCGGCGCGTGGCTGGCAGCACGTGTGGGGGCGCCCCTTCCTTGGCCACGAAAGGGACGAAACGAACCCGTTTGCTGACGCTGGGTCGAGAGACCCAAGGATTTGGCCGTGACCCTGGAGTCCTTGAAGCGTTCCAGCGCGTGGTCCGCCTTGTCACCGAACAGGTGACAGCCATCGAACGGCATGTCCATCAACGTATTCTGGACATCAGCCGAAAAGTTGGCGGATCTCAGCCAGGCGTGGCGACGAATCGCCACCGTCGTTGACATAGCCCTGCCCAGCGAGTCGGTCGTATCAAGACCACACCGTATCGAATATTTCGCTGCATCTCGGCCCTCAGCCACAGCCTGACCGAGTTTTGCCCGCACCTCCATGGGGCATTCTGGCAGCAGTTCCGCGACCGTGTCCCACACAGAGTGGGTGTAGCGGCCCAAGAGGCAAGCGGTGTTGCAAGACCGCAGGCCCAAACTAATGGACGAGAAGACCTTCTTGCCAAACTGGTCATACCTCTTGGATTCCCGGTCGGGCGGGGCCGACGGGAATGCGGACTGGGAGGTCGAGGCCTGGATCACCAGACTCTCAGGAGTGGGGTGGGTAGACAGGAACTTGGGATCGTCCGGACAAGGACGGTGGCGCCTGGCCACGTTCCGATCAACAGGCGCACCTGAAGCGGGCCTGGACCACGTGCCCAACAGAACGTCTGACAAGGCTTCATTAAACGGCAGCAGTGGCTCCTGTGGGCATGACTGCGGTTTGAAGACCTCAGTGAGGATGTTAGGCCTCACGGCCGCGACGGGGAGCTCAAGGTGTAAGGCCTTGGCAGCCCTCATCAGCACCACTGAATATGCAGCTCCCTCCACCGATGCCACGGTTGGAGGAGAGATCAAACCAGGGTTAGGAGAGTCGTCCAGACCACTGGCATCCCCCAAGTCACCTGTCCAGTCCGGGTCATACTGGCACTCGCGTGACAGAGGGTCCTCGGACCCCTCCCAACCTTCACCGAACTCTTCATCCTCTCCGTATTCGGAGTCAACGATGTAGACCGGCTCCTCGGGGTTCATGGGCCCCACCGGCGCCGAGCCCGGCGTCGAGCGTCGCCGGTCCGGCGCCGCGTCCGGCGTCGGGGAAGGTAGGGGGACGGCGCCGCCCGGAGCCGGCGTCGGAGCCCCGTTGCCGGCCGGAGCCGGCACCGGAGAACCGGCGCCGCGCGGGGACGGCGTCGGGGGTAACCCCGATGGTAACGGCGCCGGAGAGGCCGGAAGACCAGCCGGCGCCGATCCCGAAGGCCCTTGCGGCGCCGGGGTCGGAGCCGTCGGCGGCGCCGGGGCCGGAGCACCCGACGGCGCCGAGGCAGGGACACCCGAACCGCCAGGGCCCCCAGACGGTAGCACTGGGCCCGAAGGCGCCGTAGGCCCCGTCGGAGAAGCGAGCGCCCTCATGGCCATGAGGAATGCCTCGATCTCCTCAGGCGTCGCGCCGTGCCCAGGGACCGGAGGGTATGAGGCAGGCCGCGCCGGCGACTCTCGCGGAGCCGCGGGGTTGGGGTCACCCGAGCCCCCGGCCGCATCGCGCGAGAGTCGGGGGTACGATGACGACGCCCCGACTTCTTGTGCTTCTTACCTGATGAGCCTGACAAGTGGTGTCGACTTCCGGAACGCTCGGCGCGGCTCCGCGACCGCTCCCTCGAACGCTCTCTCGACCTCCGGCCGGACCGGGACCGCTCCCGGTCCCAACGTGGGGCCGACACCCGGAGCTCCAGTAGCTTGCGGGACCGCTCCCGCCTAGCCTTGTTGGTGAGGGCCCGGCAGTCGACGCAGGAGTCCACGTCGTGGTCGGGGCCCAGACACCGGAGACAGAGGCGGTGATGGTCTGTGACCGACATCGTGCGCTCACAGTCATCACAGTGCTTGAACCCAGGCATCCTATCAGGCACAAAGAGAGAAATAACTATTCGAAAAACTTGGTCAAAAGACCGGAGTACTGCTCTTCAGATCTGCGTCCACTGGCGCGGAAAAAAGAAGAACTGACGTCAGCGGGCGGAGGCGGCGTCTATATACTCCAGCGACGTCATCACGGCGCACGACGCCGACGACGGACGCGGAGCCGCAGGGGACGCCTGCAGACGACGCCTACCGACGCGCAGGGGTACTGCTACGCAAAAGTTTCCGGATCCAGACTGACGCCTGGGGATATTCTAAGGTAAGGAATCTAACACTAACGTGTTTCTTTCAGATAATCATAGTATGGCAGTTGTTGATTTCTCCTGGGGAGGGGTAAGTGGCCCAAAGAAAGTTGTGGTTAGTTCAGACCTCCCAGTAGAATGTCTGTTGGGCAATGATTTGGAAATATCACTATGGTCAGAAGTGGAGCAGAGGACTCACATGGAAATGTTAGGCTTGCCAGCACATGTCCTTGCTGTGACTAGGTCACAGGCACAAAAGATGCCCCACTGAACAGGTGCTGGATCCTGGAACAATGGACTAGACACCTCCCAAGAGAAGGAGCAGTAGGGTTAAGGCATCGCCTTCCCCCTTGCCCCAGGTTGTGGATCAAGTCTCAGAGGAGGCTGACCTTAAGGAACTGAGGGAAACTGAGCCTAAAGAACTTGAACCTGATCAGGTTGAGTTTCTGGGCTCAGGGGGACCCTCCAGGGAAGGCCTGGAGAAGGCACAGTTAGACTGCCCTTCACTTGAACCCCTCAGACAGCAGGCTGCTGCTGAGGCTGCAGGGAACGCCACAGGTACCCACAAGGTATACTGGGATGATGGACCCCTGTACTCTGAGTCAAGAGACCCCAAACCTGGTGCAACCAGGAGGCTGGTCATCCCCTTGTCTCAGAGGGGTTTCCTTCTTACCCTGGCCCATGAGATTCCCCTTGCAGGACACTTAGGCCAGAACAAGACTTGGGACAGACTTGCCCCACACTTTCACTGGCCTCACATGAATGAAGATACCAAGGAGTTTTGTCGCTCCTGTGTCACTTGCCAAGCCAGTGGTAAGTCAGGTGGCACAATAAAGGCCCCCCTTAAACCACTACCTGTGGTGGGGGTACCCTTTGAGAGAGTGGGGATTGACATTGTTAGTCCAATGGAACACCAGACAGCATCAGGGCACAAGTTTATACTGGTGGTGGTGGACCATGCCATCAGGTATCCTGAAGCTATTCCCCTTAGGACCACTACAGCACCTGTTGTGGCAAGAGCCCTAGTTGGAGTGTTCTCCAGAGTGGGCTTCCCTAAGGAGGTTGTCTCTGACAGAGGTGCAAACTTCATGTCAGGATATCTGACTGCAATTTGGAAGGAATGTGGTGTCAACTATAAGTTCACCACACCCTATCACCCAAAGTGCAATGGGCTTGTTGAGAGATTCAACAGGACCCTTAAAGGGATGATTCTTGGACCACCTGAAAAGCTCAGGCGTAGATGGGATGTCCTGATACCCTGCCTCTTGTTTGCTTACAGAGAGGTCCCACAGAAGGGGGTTGGCTACAGCCCTTTTGACTTCTGTTTGGGCATCCTGTAAGAGGACCCCTTTGTTTGGTGAAGGAAGGATGGGAGAGACCTCTCAAAAAGCCTGCAGCCAACATTGTGGACTATGTACTTGGTCTCCGCTCCAGGATGGCTGAGTACATGGAAAAGGCATCTAAAAACCTTGAGGCCAGCCAAGAATTACAAAAAGCTTGGCATGACCAAAAGGCTGTCCTGACTGTGTACAAGCCTGGACAGAAGGTGTGGGTGCTGGAGCCAGTGGTCCCAGCAGCACTCAAAGACAAATGGTCTGGGCCCCACACAATCATTGAGCAAAAGGGAGAGGTCACCTACCTAGTGGACCTTGGAACTCCCAGGAGCCCCCTCAGGGTGCTCCATGTAAACAGGCTCAAAGCATATGTCGACAGGAAGGACATAAGCTTGCTCACGGCCACAGATGAGGGACAGGAGGAGGAGAGTGACCCTCTCCCAGACCTGCTCACTCAGAACCCTGATGATGGGTCAGTAGATGGTGTTGTCTTTTGTGGCAGCCTCTCTGAGCATCAACAAAAGGATTGCAAACAAGTTATTCAATCCTTTAGACATATGTTCTCTCTGACACCCAGTCAAACCAATTGGTGTACCCATGAGGTTGACACTGGGGCCAGTCTGCCAGTCAAGAGTAAAATCTACAGACAGCCTGATCATGTCAGAGACTGCATCAAGACAGAAGTGCAGAAAATGTTGGAGCTGGGAGTCATTGAGCCCTCAGATAGCCCTTGGGCTAGTACAGTAGTTCTAGTGCCAAAGCCTCACACCCAGGGTGGTAAGAAAGAGATGAGGTTTTGCGTAGACTACAGAGGCCTCAATGCAGTCACTAAGACTGATGCCCACCCAATACCAAGGGCAGATGAACTTATAGATAGATTGGCTTCTGCCAACTACTTAAGTACATTTGACCTGACAGCTTGGTATTGGCAAATCAGGTTAGCTGAGGAGGCCAAGCCCAAAACAGCATTTTCTACCGCTGGTGGGCCTTATCAATTTGTGGTAATGCCCTTTGGTTTGAAAAATGTGTGAGAAGTTGGCCTGATATATAGTGCTCACTATTCTAGTGATCACTGTGTATCATATCAAACGACCCTTATTGATGATTGGTTGTAAGTCAACCTTATAGACCAGCTATCCTAGTAGCATGGACAAGAGCAGTCTTTAGGCTAAACTCTAGAGGGCGTGTTAAGCCAGCTGTTATACCATCACATATACCACTTGAACACCAAGTGAAAGGACACCACACAAGTTGTTATGAAAATAAAAGGATATTTATTTATAACAAGTCTACCCTGAACTCTTTATGAGTCAGGGAGCTAAGCACAATAAAAAACTCTTAAGAAAATACTTTAAGTTGCACAATTTACACAAATGCCCGAGGGGCACGAAAAACCATATACTCTAAAAGTGGAATGCGAAATACTAGCAGGTAAGTAACAAGATCCAGAGGCTTCAGGATCGCTAGGACTACACTACTGAACCCAAAGGTTAGGAGCAGGAGGCCTAGGGAGATCGGGTGCAGAGTGTGCACTCTCACGCGGGATGCGGGCCAAAGTCTATGGATGCTAGTATTCGTAAAGTTACAGTTATCGGACGAATCCGACTAGGTAGACTGAAAACGACAAAGGATCTGGACACTTGGATAGTGAACCTACGTTGGAGCACCGAAATGCTCAGGTTACCTAGCCCAGGGGCTGCGACTGCATAGGGTTCAAAAGACGTCGGGAATCCTCGTTGAAGTCTATGGAGCCTGAAAGAAGAAGTTGCTGGCAGGCGACCAGTGAAGATATTCGGAGGGATCCAAGACTGGATCGATGATGGAGACGACCTGAAAGCAGAGGGTGTGAGAAGTTGGCCTGATATGTAGTGCTCACTATTCTAGTGATCACTGTGTATGATTCCAAACGACCCTTATTGATGATTGGTTGTAAGTCAATCTTATAGACCAGCTATCCTAGTAGCATGGACAAGAGCAGTCTTTAGGCTAAACTCTAGAGGACGTGTTAAGCCAGCTGTTATACCATCACATATACCCCTTGAACACAAAGTGAAAGGACACCACACAAGTTGTTATGAAAATAAAAGGATATTTATTTATAACAAGTCTACCCTGAACTCTTTATGAGTCAGGGAGCTAAGCACACAACAAAACTCTTAAGAAAATACTTTAAGTTGCACAATTTACACAAATGCCCGAGGGGCACGAAAAACCATATACTACAAAAGTGGAATGCGAAATACTAGCAGGTAAGTAACAAGATCCAGAGGCTTCAAGATCGCTAGGGCTACACTACTGAACCTTCAGGTTAGGAGCAGGAGGCCTAGGGAGATCGGGTGCAGAGTGTGCACTCTCACGCGGGATGCGGGACAAAGTCTATGGATGCTACATTTCGTAAAGTTACAGTTATCGGACGAATCCGACTAGATAGGCTGAAAACGAAAAAGGATCTGGACACTTGGATAGTGAACCTACGTTGGAGCACCGAAATGCTCAGGTTACCTAGCCCAGGGGCTGCGGCTGCATAGGGTTCAAAAGACGTCGGGAATCCTCGTTACAGTCTATGGAGCCTGAAAGAAGAAGTTGCTGGCAGGCGACCAGTGAAGAAGTTCGATGTGATCCAAGCCTAGATCGGTGATGCAGACGACCTGAAAGCAGAGGGGATTCAGTTCTTAATCACTAGCCAGTGATTAGGTGGGAACCAGGATGGCACCGGATGAAGTCACCTCGACCAGGTGAGTGGGCGACGCTGGGCTCTGCAGTCTCTCGGACCAGGAGGCGTTGTCGGTGACTATGATGGAGATGCGAGCTGTCCCACGAAGGTGTCTGCTGTCGGCGATGCTGGACCCAGGATTGGGGCAACAAACCTTGGCAAAGGCAAGCCCACGTGGTGGACTCAAAATGGCGCCTGGAGTGGACCAGGAGGGTCCGGGGTGCTCCTCTCTTGGAAGGGAGCAAGGGCCAGTCTGGAGCAACCAGACCAGCGATGTAATCGTCGTGGTTCGTCGTCAGGAGGGCCACTAGCCAGCAGACAAGTGACCGGACAACGCGGTGAGCAGCAAAGAGCAGAAGGGCCCCACGCAGATCTCGTGGGTGCTGGGAGGCTGGACTTCGGTGCTGGAGCTGCTCAGGGTTAGGGCTTCTCAAACCCCAAAGCACTCACTCGAGGATCCCTCGGCGGTCGTGCTGGATAAGCGTCGTGCAGGTCTTGAAGATGGCCGGTCCCTCGGGTCTCGTCACACCCACGAATCTCAGCTGGGCTGATGATGCAGGTAGAGGTCAGAGATGGCAGGGAATCCGGGTCTCTTCGAGCTGGGCAGTCTTGATCCGGAGGATGGACTTGCAGCAAACCGCATGCGCTTAGATGGTGCCCGCTGGTGCAGGGTGGCTACTCCTTAGCCACAAGGGAGAGTCTTCAGAAATGTTCAAGAGTTCTTTCGTGGAAAGTAGTCAAGATTCAGAATTATCTAATTTGGGAAGGGGGCTTGCTCCTTCCTTTATCCTAAGAAAAGGGGCTGGCCCGCGACTAGGTCCTGCCCATGGGTGGGACTAGGAGGGGGGTGGTTATACCCTTTTCCTTTGTCCAGTCTCTCCCCAGCTCAGGGGCTGGTGTGCCCCTGGAACTGGTTCAAGCCGGCATATGCACAGTGAGCACCGGGGTGCCACTTGCAGTCACCTTCCTCTCAGCCCTGCCTACCTGGGATACACAACACCCTGCCTGGGATGGTGCTAGCACCATCCCTTACAAGAAACCCTTTGTCCAAGCTCTCCTCGCTGGAAGGACTCCCAGCAGCAGGAGGTCCGACTTGTGTCTGTAGTGGCAGCATCCATTTTGTGGAGCTGAGGCTGTGTTAAGCTTTAACCGGGGTTCACAGTTACATACATGTCGTGTCCCTCTAGAATGGTGGAATGCTAATCCCGTCGCCAGAATTGGCGAGGGGTTAGTATTCCAATTTGTATGACACCTTACTAGACATGTTTTGATAAAGCGATACTAAAGTTGGAAAATAACCGCGAGGATTATAAGGCACTTAAGAGTATATGGTACGCGTTATCATGGAACAGCTATTAGGACTTGGTTCCGCAAGCTGCAAACGGGCTCAGCTCATGCCAGAGCACCATCTCACATAATTCCAAGCACTCTGCCTTCAGGGCTGATAAGACCTGCCATAGGAGTGACTGATAGGAATACATGTGTCCATTTTAGGGTTAGATATAGGAATACTATATCTAAAGCAAAGGGTGATTACACCACCTTGCCCCAGCTGTTGTGCAGCCAGTTGTGTCAGATTTGGATGGCCAGCCAGGGGTGGCATAATACATGCTGCAGCCCCTGTTAGGCCCTGGGTGCACCTATGCCCTGGGTACCTAAGGTACACTGTACAGGGGCTGATAAGGTGACTCAGTATCCAATTAGATATGTACCTAAGGTACATGGAATCCATTTTACAGAGAGAGCAGTAGGCCTGGGGCCCTGAATAGCAGGGTCCCAGGTCAACTAAGTCGGAAAACCAGCAAAACACCAGGCAAAAAGTTGGGGGCAACCATAGTCAGGTATCCACCTTCCTACAGAGGGGACTCAGTTCTTAATCACTAGCCAGTGATTAGGTGGGCACCAGGATGGCACCGGATGAAGTCACCTCGACCAGGTGAGTGGGCAACGTTGGCCTCTGCTGGCTCTCGGACCAGGAGGCGTTGTCGGCGACCAGGATGGAGGTGCGAGCTGTCCCACGAAGGTGTCTGCTGTCGGCGATGCTGGACCCAGGATTGGGGCAACATACCTTGGCAAAGTCAAGCCCACGCGGTGGGGTCAAGATGGCGTCTGGAGTGGACCAGGAGGGTCCGGGGTGCTCCTCTCTTGGAAGGGAGCAAGGGCCAGTCTGGAGCAACCAGACCAGTGATGCAATCGTCGTGGTTCGTCGTCAGGAGGGCCACTAGCCAGCAGGCAAGTGAACGGACAACGCGGTGAGCAGCAAAGAGCAGAAGGGCCCCACACAGATCTCGTGGATGCTGGGGGGCTGGACTTCGGTGCTGGAGCTGCTCAGGGTTAGGGCTTCTCAAACCCCAAAGCACTCACTCGAGGATCCCTCGGCGGTCGTGCTGGATAAGCGTCGTGCAGTTTTGAAGATGGCCGGTCCCTTTAGGTCTCGTCACAACCACGAATCTCAGCTGCGCTGATGATGCAGGTAGAGGTCAGAGATGCCAGGGAATCCGGGTCTCGTCGAGCTGGGCAGTCTTGATCCGGAGGATGGACTTACAGCAAACCGCAAGCGCTTAGATGGTGCCCGCTGGTGCAGGATGGCTACTCCTTAGCCACAAGGGAGAGTCTTCAGAAAAAGTCAAGAGTCCTTTCGTGGAAAGTAGTCAAGATTCAGAATTATATAATTTGGGAAGGGGGCCTGCTCCTACCTTTATTCTAAAAAAAGGGGCTGGCACGCGACTAGGTCCTGCCCATGGGTGGGACCAGGAGGGGGGTGGTTACACCCCTCTCCCTTGTCTGGACTTTCCCCAGCTCAGGGGCTGGTGTGCCCCTGGAACTGGTTTAAGCCGGCATATGCACAGTGAGCACCGGGGTGCCACTTGCAGTCACCTTCCTCTCAGCCCTGCCTACCTGGGATACAAAAAACCCTGTCTGGGATGGTGCTAGCACCGCCCCTGACAGGAAACCCTTTTTCCAAGCTCTCCTCGCTGGAAGGACTCCCAGCAGCAGGAGGTCAGACTTGTGTCTGTGGTGGCAGCATCCATTTTGTGGAGCTGAGGCTGTGTTAAGCTTTAACCGGGGTTCACAGTTACATACATGTTGTGTCCCTCTAGAAGGGTGGAATGCTAACCCAGTCGCCAGAATTGGCGAAGGGTTAGTATTCCAATTCGAATGACACCTTACTCAACATGTTTTGATAAAGCGATACCAAAGTTGGCAAATAACCGCGAGGATTATAAGGCCCTCAAGAGTATATGGTACGCGTTATCATGGAACAGCTATTAGGACTTGGTTCCGCAAGCTGCAAACGGGCTCAGCTCATGCCAGAGCACCATCTCACATAATTCCAAGCACTCGCCTTCAGGATTGATAAGGCCTGCCATAGGAGTGACTGATAGGAATACATGTGTCCATTTTAGGGTTAGATATAGGAATACTATATCTAAAGCAAAGGGTGATTACACTACCTTGCCCCAGCTGTCGTGCAGCCAGTTGTGTCAGATTTGGACGGCCAGCCAGGGGTGGCATAATACATGCTGCAGCCCCTGGTAGGCCCTGGGTACACCTATGCCCTGGATACCTACGGTATACTGTACAGGGACTGATAAGGTGGCCCAGTACCAATTGGTAAATGCACCTAAGGTACATGTGTGTCAATTTAGAGAGAGAACAGCTAGGCTGTGGGTCTGATTAGCAGGCCCACAGCCAGGGAAAGTCGTAAACCAGTGAAGCAAAAAGCAAAAATCTGGGGTGATCATAGGATTGCAGACCCTACTCTCCTACAGGATGGACTTTACAGTGGAGCACAGACCAGGGACGGAGAAGTGTGGATCAATGGTTAGAGTGGCAGACCCTGATGCAGAGGTCTAGCCCGGGACCAGGGTTCAATTCCACGCCTCGGCGGGTCTTGGGCTCAAAAATCCCACGGACCTAATAATTCTCGTCTCAGTGCCTATTCCAATCATTGAGTCCCACTCTGCAACTCTGGGCAATAGCTTGCTTAATCTCCACAACGGCCCCCACAACGCTAAGGATGCCTGGCCTCCACCTTGGGGGTGCCCAGGAGTGGACGCCTCACAGGGAAAGCCAGGATGGGTTCCACAGCGGTGTCAGGTGTGCCACTGCAAGAGTCCAGGTGTTTCCTTCTTGAAGATGACTAATCCCAATACCTCCAAGAACCAACTAGTGTGGCAAGGAATTCAACACTTGACACAACCAGTTGGCCCCGAAAGGGAAGAGGGGACGGAAAAGGGTGGTGGATGGGGATGGGAAAGTGAGAGAGAGAGAGAAACACAACACAGGATCACTTCTTGAGATATCTGTCAGTTTCTCCTGAAGTATTCCGGGCTTCTCTGAACAGTTACGTAATCACTGTTAAAGTTAAATGATACACAGAGGATTGACAATTATTAACAACTGTTCTCTTACTCACTACGAGTAAATCCTTAAGATCTCTGAACATACATACCAATAATGAGTTAAGCCCAATCTTTACTTCAAGGTGCAAGTTCTAAGTCATTTCTTAATTGCATTTGCTATACCACCTTAAATAATAAAGAAGTTCAGTAAATAATCTTGCTTTCTCAGGTTTGACTCTAAACTTCCAACTGGTTAGTATCACACACAACCGAACTTTCTGCATGCATTAATTCTGTCTTACCGTGCACTATTATGCGGGAGTCGGTAACTGGGCTCTGTGGGTTTGAAACAAAAGAGAACACAGACCCCCAAGAACCCAAATCTATACAATGAATTATTTGTAAATACTAGTTACACTGTCCAGTTTGGAACTGCAGTTGAAGTCACTGCTACACGTTTGAATGTACCATAGAACACCCAAACATCAATAGGTTTAGACTAAAAGAAAGTTTTCTTCAAGATACTCAAGAAAGCAATTTGTAACAATTGTTTTTGACAAAGCTTGCTTTAGTCTTCTTTCAAATTAGCAGTTCGTTTCTATTGTTTTTAACAAGGCTTGTTTTCTTACCCCGATGTCCCTAACGCTCTAAATTGTCTTACTTGGTTATTGCTCGAAGGAACTCTAATGCGGGGAACCAAAGGAAGTGAGGGACCGACTGGTCCGACTGAAATCCGCTCCGACGGCGGAACCGGAAGTCTGCCGAGTCGCGGAGCTCGGAACTGGAAGAGGAGCCAGGAAACCAAAAGAAGAGGTAAACTCCGATCGAAGACCGCCGGAGCTTGCAGGGTCCGTGGGAGGTAATCAGGTGAGAGGAGCAGGCTTGAAGAACCATAGGCGAGAAGCGTGAGGATCGAAGCCGGCGGGCGGGGCTGGGAGCGGGTGAAGGCTGGAGCTCTTGACGTGACGCTTTGTCTGCCCAAGAAGCGAAGCGTCGAACCTCCAGCCGGCAAGTCTTTTATAGGCTTTGGTGCACGTGTGGAGCAATGACAGTTCAGCGCACCTGCCCAACGTGTTCCCTATGAATATGCATAACGAAGCAACAGTACTTTTGGCAGAAACAAGCATTGTCCCAACCAATTATGAAGTAAAATCTAACAAGCATTTCCAAAACCAATAATCCTTTAATATGTATTGCAAGTTATATATCCTAGAGAAACATTAGTCTAGGTTCAGAATTAGTCAATGGTCAAGTTTTCATGACAGTTCCCCCCCCCCCCCAAAGGCCTTCTCAGGGGTCGTGGTTTATCAGGATACAAGGCATGAAATGAACGAATCAAACGAGGAGCATGTACACTGGCCTCTGGTTCCCAAGATCTTTCTGAGCTATCATACCCCTTCCAATCAATTAGGTAATACAAACGTCCCCTAATTCTTTTAGAATCTAGAATTTTCTTGACTTCATATTCTACATGGTCACCTACTTTGATTGGGGGAGGAGGTGTATCAGGACGAGTGTCTGGATGTACAGGTTTGAGCAAGGATACATGGAATACTGGATGGATCTTATATTCCTGGGGTAGATTAAATTTTACAGAGACTGGATTTATTATTTTCTCAATGGAGAACGGGCCAATGAAGCGAGGCTTTAGTTTCCTAGGTCCCTCTAATTGTATGTTCTTGGTTGATAGCCAGATCTGATCTCCGGGTTTATAATCTGGTTCTGGTTTCCTACGTTCATCCGCATAACTTTTCATTGTAGCTTTCTGTTTAATCAGAGTCTGTTTGACATTTTCTTGGAATTTCTGTAAACTAGCTAACCTTTCAGATACTGCTGGCATATCTGATCTTTTTTCTGGTAAAATTACCGGCAGAGTTCTGGGATGTAGACCAGTGAGGAAATAAAACGGGGAACAACCTAGAGCTGAGTGTACTGTGTTGTTATATGTGAATTCAGCTAAAGGCAAGGCTTCTATCCATTCTGAGGATAACGTTGTGGTTAAACAGCGCAAACTTTGCTCCAGATATTGATTAACTTTTTCAGTTTGACCGTCAGTTTGGGGGTGAAAGGCCGATGAAAGTGCCAAATCTATACCCAACAGACCACTCAGCTGTTTCCAGAATTTTGATAGAAATTGTGGACCTCTGTCTGATATGATCTTTTGTGGTAAACCATGTAACTTGACTATATTGGCCAAAAACACATTACTGAATTCAACAGCTGAAGGGCGCTTTGGTAAAGGGATGAAATGTCCCATCTTTGATAACAGATCTACCACTACTAGAATTGTGGTCATACCTGATGATTTTGGCAGATCTGTTATGAAATCCAGGCTGATAGTGTGCCAGGGTGTCGAAGGAATTTCCAAAGGTTGCAGTAAACCCTTAGGGAAGGAATGAGAACTCTTTTGTCGAGCACATACAGGACAAGCTAGGATGTATTGCTGGATGTCTGCTTTCATACCGTTCCACCAAAAATATCTTTGACACAATTCTACTGTTTTGTTAACACCTGGATGGGCTGCGATAGCTAAATCGTGACTCCATTTTATCACTTGTTCCCTCAAATCTTTTGTAGGAATAAACAATTTGCCTTTTAGATAAAACAATCCTTCTGAAACAGTAGTTTGTTTTTGTTCAAGCCACTCCTTTTGATCTAATTCTCTTGTCTGATCCTTGAGTTTGGATAAGAAATCATCCTGAGAAGAGTACCTGTAAGCAGAGGGGACCAAGTTCTGAATCACTAGCCAGTGATTAGGTGGGCACCAGGATGCACCGGACGAGGTCACTCAGCCAGGCGAAGAGGTGACACTGGATTCTGCTGCTGCACGGACCAGGGGCGCTGATGTCGACCAGGCTGGAGGTCTGCGAGCTGTCCCACGTCGGATGTCTGCTGCTGGCGATGCTGGATCCGGTGAAGGAGGCAACAAGCCTTGGCTACGGCAAGCCCACGTGGTGACACAAAATGGCGTCTTGAGGGGACCAGGAGGGTCTGAGGAGGGTCTCCTTCAGGAGGATACTAGGGCCAGTCTAGAGGAGCTAGACCAGTGGTGAAAACAACGTAGGTCGTCGTCTGGAGGGTCACTAGCCAACGGGCAAGTGACCGGACAACGGAGCAGCAACCCAGGAGCAAAAGGGCCCCACGCAGATCTGGTGGATGCTGGGGGGCTGGTCTTTGGAGCTCGTGCTGCTTGGGGTTGGGGCTTCTCTTACCCCAATGCACCCACTCGAGGGTCCCTCGGTGGCCGAGCTGGTTCAGTGTCGTGCTGGTTCTGATGATCGCCGGGTCCTTTGGTCTCGTCGCACCTACGGTTCTCAGCTGTGCTGTAGAGGCAGGTTGAGGTCAGAGAGGGCAGGGAGTCCGGGTCTCGTCGAGCTGGGCAGTCTGGTTCCGGAGGAAGGACGTTTCAGCAAACCGCAAGATACTTAGGTGGTGCCTCCTGCTGCAGGGTGACTACTCCTCAGTCACAAGGGAGAAATCTTAGGAAGAAGTCTTGATTTCCTTTCGTAGAAAGTAGTTTCAGGATTCAAAGATGATCTCATTTGGAAGGGTCCCCGCTCCCACCTTTATTCTAAAGAAAGGGGCTGGTACGCGACTAGGTCCTGCCCATAGGTGGGACCAGGAAGGGGGGTGGTTACACCCCTCTCCCCTGTCCGGACTTTCCCCAGCTCAGGGGCTGGTGTGCCCCTGGAACTGGTTCAAGCCGGCATATGCACAGTGAGCACCGGGGTGCCACTTACAGTCACCTTCCTATTCAGCCCTGCCTACCTAGGATACACAACACCCTGCCTGGGATGGTGCTAGCACCGCCCCTGACAGGAAACCCTTTGTCCAAGCTCTCCTCGCTGGAAGGACTCCCAGCAGCAGGAGGTCCGACTTGTGTCTGTAGTGGCAGCATCCATTTTGTGGAGCTGAGGCTGTGTTAAGCTTTAACCGGGGTTCACAGTTACATACATGTCGTGTCCCTCTAGAAGAGTGGAATGCTAACCCCGTCGCCAGAATTGGCGAGGGGTTAGTATTCCAATTCGTATGACACCTTACTCGACATGTTTTGATAAAGCGATACCAGAGTTGGCAAATAACCGCGAGGATTATAAGGCACTTAAGAGTATATGGTACGCGTTATCATGGAACAGCTATTAGGACTTGGTTCCGCAAGCTGCAGACAGGCTCAGCTCATGCCAGAGCACCATCTCCCATAATTCCAAGCACTCTGCCTTCAGGATTGATAAGGCCTGCCATAGGGGTGACTGATAGGAATATATGTGTCCATTTTAAGGTTAGATATAGGTATACTATATCTAAAGCAAAGGGTGATTACACCACCTTGCCCCAGCTGTCGTGCAGCCAGTTGTGTCAGATTTAGATGGCCAGCCAGGGGTGGCATAATACATGCTGCAGCCCCTGGTAGGCCCTGGGTGCACCTAGGCCCTGGGTACCTAAGATACACTGTACAGGGACTGATAAGGTGACTCAGTATCCAATTAGATATGTACCTAAGGTACATGGAATCCATTTTACAGAGAGAGCAGTAGGCCTGGGGCCCTGAATAGCAGGGTCCCAGGTCAACTAAGTCGGAAAACCAGCAAAACACCAGGCAAAAAGTTGGGGGCAACCATAGTCGGGTATCCACCCTCCTACAGTACGCTTCAAGTGCTTCTAAGTAGTCGTGAGTCATAGCACGCCGCATCCTGTACAGGGGTGCGAAGACCCCAATGATGAAGCATGACACCAAGGGGCCTATCTGAAAGAAACACGTTAGTGTTAGATTCCTTACCTTAGAATATCCCCAGGCGTCAGTCTGGATCCGGAAACTTTTGCGTAGCAGTACCCTTGCGCGTCGGTAGGCGTCGTCTGCAGGCGTCTCCTGCGGCTCCGCGTCCGTCGTCGGCGTCGTGCGCCGTGATGACGTCGCTGGAGTATATAGACGCCGCCTCCGCGCGCTGACGTCAGTTCTTCTTTTTTCCGCGCCAGTGGACGCAGATCTGAAGAGCGGTACCCGGTCTTTTGACCAAGTTATTTCAAACTTATATCTATCTTTTGTGCCTGGTAGGATGCCCGGTTTCAAAAACTGTGATGGTTGTGACCGCACGATGTCGGTCACGGACCATCACCGACTCTGTCTCCGGTGCTTGGGCCCCGACCACGACGTCGACTCCTGCGTCGATTGCCGGGCTCTGACGAACAAGGCTAGGCGGGAGCGGTCCCGCAAGCTACTCGAGCTCCGGGTGTCGGCCCCGCGTCGAGAGCGGTCGCGGTCCGGACGGAGGTCCAGGGAGCGTTCGAGGGAGCGGTCGCGGAGCCGCGCCGGGCGCTCCGGAAGTCGACATCACTCATCGAGTTCATCAGGTAAGAAACACAAGAAGTCGGGGCGTCGTTATCATACCCCCAACTCCCCCCGACGTTCGCGCGATGCGGCCGGGGGTTCGGGTGACCCCAACCCTGCGGCTCCGCAAGAGTCGCCGGCGCGGCCTGCCCCATACCCTCAGGTCCCTGGGCAAGGTGCGACGCCTGAGGAGATAGAGGCGTTCCTCGTGGCCATGAGGGCCCTATCTCCTCCGGCGGGTTCCACGGCGCCTACGGGCCCAGTGCACCCGTCCAGGGGCCCTAGCGGTCCAGCTGACCCTACCTCGACGCCGTCGGATGCTCCGACACCGGCGCCGCCAACGGCGCCGACACCGGCGCCACTAGGGCCTTCAGGGTCGACGCCGGATGGACGTCCATCCAACCCGGCGCCGATTCCATCGGGGTTCCCCCCGGCGCCGCCTCCGCGCGACGCCGGTTCCTTGGTGCCGCCTTCGGGCGGCACTGGGGCTCCGGCGCCGGCTCCGGGCGGCGCCGTCCCCTTACCCTCACCGAATCCGGACGCGGAGTCGGACCGGCGTCGCTCGACGCCGGGCTCGACGCCGATGGGGCCTGTCGACCCCGTGGAGCCGGTCTACATGGTTGACACCGACTATGGTGATGATGTAGAGTACGGTGAGGGCTGGGAGGGGTCTGAGGACCCTCTGTCACGTGAGTGTCAGTATGACATGGACTGGACAGGTGATTTGGGGGACGCCAGTGGTTTAGATGACTCTCCTAACCCTGGTTTTGTCTCTCCTCCTTGCGTGGCATCGGAGGAGGGAGCTGCCTATTCAGTGGTGTTGATGAGGGCTGCCAAGGCCTTAAACCTTGAGCTCCCCGTCGCGGCCGTGAGGCCTAACATCCTCACTGAGGTCTTCAAACCGCGGTCATGCCCTCAGGAGCCTCTGCTGCCGTTTAACGAAGCCTTATCAGACGTTCTGTTGGGCACGTGGTCCAGGCCCTCTTCAGGTGTGCCTGTTGATCGGAACGTGTCCAGACGCCACCGTCCTTGTCCGGACGACCCCAAGTTCCTGTCCACCCACCCCACCCCTGAGAGCCTGGTGATCCAGGCCTCTACCTCCCAGTCCGCATTCCCGTCGGACCCGCCCGATCGGGAATCCAAGAGGTATGACCAATATGGCAAGAAGGTCTTCTCGTCCCTGAGTTTAGGACTGCGGTCTTGCAACACCGCTTGCCTCTTGGGCCGCTACACCCACTCTGTGTGGGATACGGTTGCGGAGCTGCTGCCAGAATGCCCCATGGAGGTGCGGGCAAAACTCGGCAAAGCTGTAGCTGAGGGCCGAGATGCAGCTAGATATTCTATTCGATGTGGTCTTGATACGACCGACTCGCTAGGCAGAGCGATGTCCACGACGGTGGCGATTCGTCGCCACGCCTGGTTGAGATCCGCCAACTTCTCGGCAGATGTCCAGAACACTTTGATGGACATGCCGTTCGATGGCTGTCATCTGTTTGGTGACAAGGCGGACCACGCGCTGGAACGCTTCAAGGACTCCAGGGTCACGGCAAAGTCCTTGGGTCTCTCGACCCAGCGCCAGCAAACGGGTTCGTTTCGCTCCTTTCGTGGCCACGGAAGGGGCGCCCCCACACGTGCTGCCAGCCACGCACCGCAGCAATCACTTCAAAGCGGTGGCGGCCGTGGAAACCGCCGTGGAGGCGGTCGGGGTCAACGGCAGGGTCAGGCCACATCTGCCCCCGCAGCATCTGCCTCAAAATCCTCCTAGTCCGTGCTTTCAGGCCCACGTGACGCCAGTGGGTGGCAGGGTTCGCCATCACCACGCCCGCTGGCGCACGATCACATCGGACAGGTGGGTGCTGCAAATCGTCCGAAGGGGCTACTCCCTCCCCTTCGAGACCACTCCTCCAGCCATGCCACCGCAGAACCACCGTGTGTCGGGGGACCACTTGCAACTTCTGCAGGAGGAAGTTACGGCCCTCTTGGCCAAGGGGACCATCGAGCGCGTTCCTGGGCCAGAAGTAGGACGTGGTTGCTATTCCCACTACTTTCTGGTACCCAAGAAGGACAAAGGGGGCCTACGTCCTATCTTGGACCTAAGGAACGTCAACGGTGTGAGAAGTTGGCCCGATATGCAACGTTCGCTATTCTAGCGACCGCTATGTATCGTTCCAACGACCCTTATGGTGTTTGGTTGTAAGTCAACCTATAGACCAGCTATCCTAGTAGCGTGGATACGAGCAGTCTAAGGCTAAAGACTCGAGAGGGCGTGTTAAGCCGGCTGTTTACCACACATGTACCCCTTGAACACCAAGTGAAAGGACACCACACAAGTGTTATGAAAATAAACAGGATATTTATTAAGATTCACAACAGCCCTGGACTCTTTATGAGGACAGGGTACTAAGCACAAACCAAATCTCTTAGGAAAATACTTCAAGTGCACAATTAAAACAAGTGTCCGAGGACACGGAAAGTTTAAGGTCTCGGGCGGACCCGATAAGGCAAGTCAGAAGCGAGGGACTCGGGACCCTAGAGTAAAGAGGCTATGCAGGCACCGAAATGCCGAGTTACCTAGCCACGAGGGCTGCGGCTGCACAAGTCTTACAGGCGTCGGGGTCTTCGCTGACGAGCCAGGAGCCGGAAGAAAAGGAGTTGCTGGCCGGCGACCAGTGATGAATAGTTCGTAGGGATCCAAGCCTGGATCAGAGATCGTTGACACCTGAAAGCAGAGGGGACCAAGTTCGTACTACTAGCCAGTAGTCAGAGGGTACCAGGAAGGCACCGGTTGGCCGTCACCTCGACCAGGTGAATGGGCGACGCTAGGCTCTGCAGTCTCACGGACCAGGAGGCGTTGTCGGCGTCCACGGTGGAGGTGCGAGCTGTCCCACGAAGGATGATGCTGTTGGCGTCGCTGGGCCCAGGATGGGGCAACAAGCCTTGGCAGATCTCAGGGCCACGTGGTGGGCCTAAGATGGCGTCTTGAGTGGACCAGGAGGGTCCGGGATGCTTCTCGCAAAGATGGAAGCAAGGGCCAGTCTGGAGCAACCAGACCAGCAGTGTTGATTGTCGGATGTCGTCACAGAAAGGGCACAAGCCAGCGGCTAGTGACCAGACAACGTGCTGAGCAGCGAGCAGAAGGGCCCCACGTAGGCATGGGCGGAAAATCCGTTCCGCTCGCGGATTTTGCGGATTTTCGGGAAATCCGCAATCCGCGAGATTTGCGAATCTCCCGCAAAATCCGCAAATCCGCGAGCAGCGGATTTTGCTCGCACTGCTCGCACTGTTCGCGTGAGTTCGCGTGAGTTCGCGCCCCGCGAATAAGTGCAAAATTGCAGAAATACGATTTTAGCAAAACTGAAAGTAACTACTTACCAGGTTCAAAAGTTCAGGCTCATCATTAGTAGCCATTTCCTGTAGTGCTTCCTGAGGGGCCCCTCCAGAGTTCAGTTGCCAGTTGAAACTATTATGTGACCCTGCTCTGAACCTCAGAATAGTTACACATATGCCACAAAGGTCCTGAATTACAGCTAAGGGAGACAAGCAGGAGCCAGGCTGGAAGTTAAAATCCATTAATCAGCCCCTAATTCATTATTGTCAGTTGGGTCAGGGCAGGTGTTGTAACTAATTTTGCAACAATGAAAGCACTTAGCAAGTGCAAAAGATCACTAATCAGGGCGCACTAAGGAAGCAGGTGCCAGCTAAAAAAATATTCTGTGACACATTAATCAGCCCCAAATTAATTCAGGTCACTTGAGGCAGGGAAGGTGTGCTTTGCTTTGCCGAAAATAATGTACACTGGACAACCAGAGGGTGTGGTGATGAAACAGAGGGTGGCATGGGTGGGCCAGAGGGTGGCATGAGTAGTCAGAGAGTGGCAGTGGTGACAGAGAGTGGCAGTGATGAAGAAGAGTGTCCCAAACAGGCTGGACACGTAGAAACAACAAGTTCGCGAAACTTGCGACCCGACAGGTAAGTTCGCAATTTGCGAAAGTGTACAAAACCCTCGCGAACTGGCAGAAACACGGGCGAACACAAAAAAAAAAAATCCGCAAATTCGCGGGAATTCGCGGATTTTGCGGATTGCGAATCCGCAAATCCGCAAAATTCGCGAACGCGAGATCCGCAAAATTCGCTCATGCTTAGCCCCACGCAGATCGTGGAGATGCTGGGAGACTGCACTTCGGTGCTGGAGCGGCTCAGGGTCGGGGCTTCTCGGACCCCAGAGCACTCACCAGAGAATTACTTCGATGGTCGTGCTGGTTAAGAAAGCGTGCAGGTTTTGATGATGGCCGGTCCCTCGAGGTCTCGTCGCACCCACAGACCACAGCTGAGCTGATGACGTGGGTAGAGGTCAGAGGTGCCAGGGAAGCCGGTTCTCGTCGAGCTGGGCCGTCGGATTCCTTGAGGAAGGACTTACAGCAAACCGCAGAGTTCTTAGATGGTGCCCGCTGATGCAGGGTGACTACTCCTTAGTCACAAGGGAGAAATCTTGAGAAGAGTCTCGAATGTCCTTTCGTAGAAAGTAGTTCTTGATTCAAAGATGATCTAATTTGGAAGGGTCCCCGCTCCGGTCTTTATCCTAAAGAAAGGGGTGGGTACATGACTAGGTCCTGCCCTAAGGGTGGGACCAGGAAGGGGGGTAGTTACACCCCTCTCCCCTGCCGGACTTTCCCCAGGCCAGGGCTGGCGCCCCTGGAACTGGTTCTGACCGGCAGATGCGTAGTGAGCACCGGGGTGCCACTCCGCAGTCACCTTCTCGCAAAAGCCCTACCTACCCAGAATACACAAACCCTGTCTGGGACGGTGCGAACACCGCCCTTGACAGGAAACCCTTTGTCCAAGCTCTCCTCACTGGAAGGACTCCCAGCAGCAGGAGGTCAGACTCGTGTCTGTGGTGGCAGCATCCATTTTGTGGAGCTGAGGCTTTAGTTAACTTTAACCGGGGTTCACAGTTACGTACATGTCGTGTCCCTCTAGAAGGGCGGAATGCTAACCTCGTCGCCAGAATTGGTGAGGGGGCAGCATCCCGATTCGTATGACACCTTACTCGACATGCCTTGATAACGCGACACCGAAGTTACCGATGTGGTACGCGTTATCATGGAACAGCCATTGGGTCTTGATTCCGCAAGCTGCAACCGGGCTCGGCTCGGGCCAGAACCTAGTTCACACGAGCCCACGCACTCTGCCTTCAGGATTGTCAAGGCCTGCCATAGGAGTGACTGATAGGAACTCGGGTGTCCATTGTATGGTTAGATATAGAGCTACTATACCTAAAGCAAAGGGTGATTACACGACTTTGCCCCAGCTGTCATGCAGCCAGTTGTGTCAAATTTAGGAGGCCAGCCAGGGGTGGCATAATACATGCTGCAGCCCCTGGCGGCCCTGGGTACACCTATGCCCTGCGTTACGGGGTCTGATAAGGTGGCCCAGTACCGATTGGTAAATGCACCTAGGGTACATATCGTAATTTAGAAAGAGAACAGCCAGGCTGTGGGTCTGATTGGCAGGCCCACAGCCAGAGAAAGTCGTAAACCAGTGAAACAAAAGCAAAAACCCTGGGTGATCATAGGATTGCAGACCCTACTCTCCTACATGACCCCCCCAAACGTCGGAACAATAAGCTAACCTTGACCAGGTGAGTCTTCTTGTTCTAAGTGGAAATATCTGGAGAGCCCATCGGCATTGCCATGATCAGTACCAGGTCTATGTTCCACTGTAAAGTCCATCCCCTGTAGGGAAATGGACCACCTAAGCAGTTTGGGGTTTTCACCCTTCATCTGATTTAGCCACAAGAGGGGCTTATAGTCGGTCTGAATCTTGAAGTGAGTGCCAAACAAGTATGGCCTCAGCTTCTTCAGGGCCCAAACCACAGCAAAGGCCTCCCTCTCAATAGCTGACCAATTCTTCTCTCTAGGGGTCAGCCTTCTGCTTATAAAAGCAATGGGCTGGTCTCGACCATCAAAATTCAGTTGAGAAAGAACAGCTCCCACACCCAACTCAGAAGCATCTGTTTGGACAATGAATGGTTTGGAGTAGTCCGGACTCTTAAGGATAGGCGCCGTGCACATGGCCTGCTTTAGGTCATCGAATGCTTTTTGACAGCTCGCTGTCCACTGAACCTTTTTTTGGCATTTTCTTGCTTGTCAGTTCGTTTAATGGTGTCACGATGGAACCATAGTTCCTGACAAACTTCCGGTAGTATCCAGTCAGGCCCAAGAAAGCTCGAACCTGAGTCTGGGTGGTTGGAAGAGCCCAGTCCCTGATTGACTGTATTTTGCTCTCCAGTGGCTGAACCTGGCCTCCACCTACAAGGTGGCCCAGGTATACAACCTGTGTCTGCCCTATCTGGCACTTGGTGGCCTTGATAGTGAGGCCTGCTGCTTGCAGAGCCTCTAACGCTTTCCGCAGGTGGACCAGGTGATCCTCCCAGGTGGAGCTAAAGACAGCAATATCGTCTAGATACGCAGCACAGAAGTCATCCAGCCCAGTAAGGACTTGATTCACCAACCTTTGGAAGGTGGCAGGTGCATTTTTCAGACCAAAGGGCATCACCACGAACTGATAATGCCCACCAGGGGTAGAAAATGCGGTCTTAGGCTTGGCGTCCTCAGCTAACCTGATTTGCCAATACCCAGCTGTCAGGTCAAACGTACTTAGGTAGTTGGCCGAAGCCAATCTATCGATAAGCTCGTCTGCCCTTGGTATCGGGTGGGCGTCAGTCTTAGTGACTGCATTGAGACCCCTGTAGTCTACGCAGAACCTCATCTCTTTCTTACCGCCCTGGGTGTGAGGTTTCGGCACTAGAACTACGGGACTAGCCCAAGGGCTATCCGAGGGTTCAATGACTCCCAGCTCCAACATTTTCTGCACTTCACTCTTGATGCAGTCTCTAACGTGATCAGGCTGCCGGTAGATTTTACTCTTGACGGGCAAGCTGTCACCAGTGTCAACCTCATGGGTGCACCAATCGGTCTGACTGGGTGTTAGAGAGAACATATGTCTGAAAGACTGAAGAACTTGTTTACAGTCTTTCTGTTGATGTTCGGAGAGGCTGCCACAAAAGACAACACCATCGACCGATCCATCGTCAGGGTTCTGAGTGAGCAGGTCGGGGAGAGGGTCACTCTCCTCTTCCTGTCCCTCATCTAGGGCCATGAGCAAACTCATGTCCTTCCTGTCGACATATGCCTTGAGCCTGTTGACATGAAGCACCCTGTGGGGGCTCCGGGGAGTTCCCAGGTCGACCAGGTAGGTGACCTCTCCCTTTTTCTCCAGGATGGTGTAGGGCCCGGACCATTTGTCCTTGAGTGCTGCTGGGGCCACTGGCTCCAACACCCACACCTTCTGTCCGGGCTGGTAAACAGTCAAGACAGCCTTTTGGTCATGCCAAGCTTTTTGGAGTTCTTGGCTGGCCTTAAGGTTTTCAGATGCCTTCTCCATGTATTCAGCCATCCGCGAGCGGAGGCCAAGCACATAGTCCACTATGTTGGCTGCAGGCTTTTTGAGAGGTCTCTCCCATCCTTCCTTCACCAAACACAGGGGTCCTCTTACAGGATGTCCGTACAAAAGTTCAAAAGGGCTGTAGCCAACCCCCTTCTGTGGGACTTCTCTGTAGGCGAACAAGAGGCAGGGGATCAGGACGTCCCATCTACGCCGAAGCTTTTCCGGTAGTCCATGAATCATCCCTTTCAGGGTCCTGTTGAATCTCTCAACAAGCCCATTGCACTGTGGATGATAGGGTGTAGTGAACTTGTAGTTGACACCACATTCCTTCCACATAGCAGTTAAGTAGCTCGACATAAAGTTTGCACCTCTGTCGGAGACGACCTCCTTAGGGAAGCCCACTCTGGAGAATACTCCAACTAGGGCTCTTGCCACAACAGGTGCTGTAGTGGTCCTAAGGGGAATAGCTTCAGGATACCTGGTGGCATGATCCACTACCACCAGTATAAACTTGTGCCCTGATGCTGTTGGTGGTTCCATGGGACCGACGATGTCGATCCCCACCCGTTCAAAGGGCACCCCCACCACAGGCATTGGTATAAGGGGGGCCTTTGTCGTGCCACCTGACTTACCACTGGCTTGGCAAGTGACACAGGAGCGGCAAAACTCCTTGGTATCTTCGTTCATATGAGGCCAGTGAAAGTGTGAGACAAGCCTGTCCCACGTCTTCGTCTGGCCTAAGTGACCTGCTAAGGGAATCTCGTGGGCCAAGGTAAGTAGGAAACCACGCTGAGACAAGGGTACAACCAGCCTCCTGGTCATGCCAGGCTTGGGGTCTCTTGACTCAGTGTACAGGAGTCCATCTTCCCAGTATACCTTGTGGGTACCTGTGGCGTTCCCAGCAGCCTCAGCAGCAGCCTGCTGTCTGAGGGGTTCAAGAGAAGGGCAGTCTAACTGGTCCTTCCCCAGGTCTTCCCTTGAGGGTCCCCCTGAACCCAAGAATTCAACTTGATCAAGTTCGAACTCCCTAGGCTCAGTTTCCCTCAATTCCTGTAGGTCAGCCTCCTCTGAGACTTGATCCACGACCTGGGGCAAGGGGGAAGGCGCAGCCTTAACCCTACCGCTCTTTTTCTTGGGAGGTGTCTGGTCCGTTGTTCCAGGATCCAGCACCTGTTCAGTGGGGCATTTCCTGACCTGTGACCTGGTCACAGCGAACACATGTGCTGGCAAGCCTAACATTTCCATGTGAGTCCGGTGCTCCACTTCTGACCATTGTGATGACTCCAAATCATTGCCCAACAAACAATCCACTGGGAGGTCTGAACTAACTACAACCTTCTTTTGGCCAGTTACCCCTCCCCAGGAGAAAGCTACAATTGCCATACTGTGATTGGTAGTGACATTGCTTGCATTGGTCACCAGGAATTCCGTACCTGGCATGATCTGTCCAGGGTCCACAAAGTTAGGCGTCACCATGGTGACGCTGGCACAAGTGTCCCTATAGGCCTGAGCCATCTTTCCATTTATGAAAGGCGTCTGTCGGTATTTGCCCAAAGTATTGGGACTTACGTCAGGGGACACGTCCACGTCCCCTGTACTGACAAGGACAGCCTGAGTGAGTGTGCCAACTAAGTTGTCACGCCCCTCAGAACCCAGGGTTAACCCTACTAAACCCTTGGGAGGCGCACTACCACTGCTGGCTGTACTAGGGGGCACAGGTGCCTTAGGGGCTGCAGTGGCAGGAGTCTGCCCTCCTCCTTTCTTGGTGCACTCACTAAACCAGTGAGATTTACTTTTGCAGTACTGGCACCATCTTTTGGATTGGCCTTCTTTCTTCTTTTGGGGAGCCTGACCCCCACCCTCTTTGGGTTGTTGGGGACCTGTTGAAGACTTCTGGTCATTTTGTTCCCCCTTAGAATCTTTACCCTTCTGGTCTGCTTTCTTCTGACCACCTTGATTCTGGCCCTGGTTCTGTTTAACTCTTGTACGAACCCATCTGTCTGCCTTCTTTCCCAATTCTTGGGGAGAGGTCAGATCCGAGTCGACAAGATGCTGATGCAACAACTGGTTCTGACAATTGTTTAAAATTTGTTCTCTCATCATCAAATTATACAATCCTTTGTAATCAGTAACCTTACTGCCCAGCAACCAGCCCTCAAAAGCCTTAGTGGCACAATCGACAAAGTCAGACCAATCTTGAGACTGCGTTTTCTGGGTATCCCTGAACAGCACCCTGTACTGCTCAGTGGTTAGGCCGAACCCTTCAACGAGTGTATTTTTCAAGACTTGGTAATCGTTAGCGTCCTCCACCCTTGTGGTGAGGAGCTTGTCTCTTCCTTTTCCTTCAAAGGAGAGCCACAAGATAGCTGCCCACTGACTCTGGGGAACACCCTGCACAGTGCAGGCCCTCTCCAAAGCAGTAATCCATTTGTGGATGTCGTCCCCTTGTTTAAAGGGGGGCACTATCTTCCCAAGGTGTTTCGTATCAAAACTCCTTTCCCTATTGCTAGGTACATTGCTGCCACCAGTGGGGACTACCCCACTTAACTGTTGCTCTCTAGCAAAGGCAAGCCTTTCTTTGGCCAGGGCAAGTTCTTCCCTTTCAATCCTCAGATTAGCTGCCCTTTCCTTAGCTTCGTACACTCTCCTCTGAGGGGACGTCATCCCTCTTTGAGAAGAGTTGTGAGAGCCATTGGTTTGAAGGGATCTGCCAGAGTCTCTCGATAGAGATCGGGCTCGTCCATTCCCAATGTTAAGCGGACCTGACAGTAGCGCTGGGGGTCCCCCAGTACCACTATCATGTTTGCTTAAGTTGGACCTGCTTAGTCTAACGACTTCTACCTGTCCCTTATCTGCCTCATCCCCAGAGGGATCCTCATCCTCATCATCCTCCACATCTTCGTTCTCACTTGCGAGGTGGATGAGGTCAGGATCGTCTCTGGTTCCCTCGAGGGGAGGCATGTCTCTTTCTGGATTAGAAGAGCTGGGAAGGGTCTCAGCTTTTCTGGCATCATAAGTCTCCAAGAGACCAATCAGAAAGGACATGGTGGGGTTAGACCCCTGCTTGATCTTCCTGGAGTGACACACTTGTCTTAACTCCTTGAAGCTCAGCACAGTATATCTCGAAGGGATGACCTGTGGAGGGTCAACTGACACAAGGGGAGACTCAGAGTTTCCTCCTTTGTCCGACATACTGTTTCTAGTGTGGTGTAAGTGATGCACCTACCTACACTATGTGTTTACCTACTGTTCCATTGCTAAGAGTTGCAGCCAAGGTGTGCTACGCCTTGAGGAGCTACAACAGCTGGTTCAGTAGAACTCAGAGTATTCTAAGCTTTAGTTATATGTACTAACAGTACTTATGCGATCTTTCAACAAGATATTCTTAGGATACGCGTGGTAAAACAACAGCAAGCTCAAATCCCAACCGCTGCTCACCAATGTGAGAAGTTGGCCCGATATGCAACGTTCGCTATTCTAGCGACCGCTATGTATCGTTCCAACGACCCTTATGGTGTTTGGTTGTAAGTCAACCTATAGACCAGCTATCCTAGTAGCGTGGATACGAGCAGTCTAAGGCTAAAGACTCGAGAGGGCGTGTTAAGCCGGCTGTTTACCACACATGTACCCCTTGAACACCAAGTGAAAGGACACCACACAAGTGTTATGAAAATAAACAGGATATTTATTAAGATTCACAACAGCCCTGGACTCTTTATGAGGACAGGGTACTAAGCACAAACCAAATCTCTTAGGAAAATACTTCAAGTGCACAATTAAAACAAGTGTCCGAGGACACGGAAAGTTTAAGGTCTCGGGCGGACCCGATAAGGCAAGTCGGAAGCGAGGGACTCGGGACCCTAGAGTAAAGAGGCTATGCAGGCACCGAAATGCCGAGTTACCTAGCCACGAGGGCTGCGGCTGCACAAGTCTTACAGGCATCGGGGTCTTCGCTGACGAGCCAGGAGCCGGAAGAAAAGGAGTTGCTGGCCGGCGACCAGTGATGAATAGTTCGTAGGGATCCAAGCCTGGATCAGAGATCGTTGACACCTGAAAGCAGAGGGGACCAAGTTCGTACTACTAGCCAGTAGTCAGAGGGTACCAGGAAGGCACCGGTTGGCCGTCACCTCGACCAGGTGAATGGGCGACGCTAGGCTCTGCAGTCTCACGGACCAGGAGGCGTTGTCGGCATCCACGGTGGAGGTGCGAGCTGTCCCACGAAGGATGATGCTGTCGGCGTCGCTGGGCCCAGGATGGGGCAACAAGCCTTGGCAGATCTCAGGGCCACGTGGTGGGCCTAAGATGGCGTCTTGAGTGGACCAGGAGGGTCCGGGATGCTTCTCGCAAAGATGGAAGCAAGGGCCAGTCTGGAGCAACCAGACCAGCAGTGTTGATTGTCGGATGTCGTCACAGAAAGGGCACAAGCCAGCGGCTAGTGACCAGACAACGTGCTGAGCAGCGAGCAGAAGGGCCCCACGCAGATCGTGGAGATGCTGGGAGACTGCACTTCGGTGCTGGAGCGGCTCAGGGTCGGGGCTTCTCGGACCCCAGAGCACTCACCAGAGAATTACTTCGATGGTCGTGCTGGTTAAGAAAGCGTGCAGGTTTTGATGATGGCCGGTCCCTCGAGGTCTCGTCGCACCCACAGACCACAGCTGAGCTGATGACGTGGGTAGAGGTCAGAGGTGCCAGGGAAGCCGGTTCTCGTCGAGCTGGGCCGTCGGATTCCTTGAGGAAGGACTTACAGCAAACCGCAGAGTTCTTAGATGGTGCCCGCTGATGCAGGGTGACTACTCCTTAGTCACAAGGGAGAAATCTTGAGAAGAGTCTCGAATGTCCTTTCGTAGAAAGTAGTTCTTGATTCAAAGATGATCTAATTTGGAAGGGTCCCCGCTCGGTCTTTATCCTAAAGAAAGGGGTGGGTACATGACTAGGTCCTGCCCTAAGGGTGGGACCAGGAAGGGGGGTAGTTACACCCCTCTCCCCTGCCGGACTTTCCCCAGGCCAGGGCTGGCGCCCCTGGAACTGGTTCTGACCGGCAGATGCGTAGTGAGCACCGGGGTGCCACTCCGCAGTCACCTTCTCGCAAAAGCCCTACCTACCCAGAATACACAAACCCTGTCTGGGACGGTGCGAACACCGCCCTTGACAGGAAACCCTTTGTCCAAGCTCTCCTCGCTGGAAGGACTCCCAGCAGCAGGAGGTCAGACTCGTGTCTGTGGTGGCAGCATCCATTTTGTGGAGCTGAGGCTTTAGTTAACTTTAACCGGGGTTCACAGTTACGTACATGTCGTGTCCCTCTAGAAGGGCGGAATGCTAACCTCTTCGCCAGAATTGGTGAGGGGGCAGCATCCCGATTCGTATGACACCTTACTCGACATGCCTTGATAACGCGACACCGAAGTTACCGATGTGGTACGCGTTATCATGGAACAGCCATTGGGTCTTGATTCCGCAAGCTGCAACCGGGCTCGGCTCGGGCCAGAACCTAGTTCACACGAGCCCACGCACTCTGCCTTCAGGATTGTCAAGGCCTGCCATAGGAGTGACTGATAGGAACTCGGGTGTCCATTGTATGGTTAGATATAGAGCTACTATACCTAAAGCAAAGGGTGATTACACGACTTTGCCCCAGCTGTCATGCAGCCAGTTGTGTCAAATTTAGGAGGCCAGCCAGGGGTGGCATAATACATGCTGCAGCCCCTGGCGGCCCTGGGTACACCTATGCCCTGCGTTACGGGGTCTGATAAGGTGGCCCAGTACCAATTGGTAAATGCACCTAGGGTACATATCGTAATTTAGAAAGAGAACAGCCAGGCTGTGGGTCTGATTGGCAGGCCCACAGCCAGAGAAAGTCGTAAACCAGTGAAACAAAAGCAAAAACCCTGGGTGATCATAGGATTGCAGACCCTACTCTCCTACAAACGGCTTCCTCCGGAAGGAGAAGTTCAAGATGTTGACATTGGCTCAGGTCTTGGCTGCTCTAGACCTGCAAGACTGGATGGTAGCGTTGGACTTGCAGGATGCGTATTTTCACATCCCCGTCCTGCCGGCCCACTGGCGTTACCTGCGGTTCACGGTAGGCCAGGAGCACTTTCAGTTTATCGTGCTCCCCTTCGGCCTTACCAGCGCCCCACGGGTGTTCACAAAGGTGTTGGCGGTGGTCGCAGCCCATCTGCGCAGGTTCGGGGTTTCAGTCTTCCCCTACCTAGACGACTGGTTGTTGAAGGCGGGCTCGCCCCAGACAGTCGTCCACCACCTCCAGATGACGGCAGACCTCTTGCACGACCTGGGGTTCTCCATCAATGTGCCGAAATCACACCTGTGTCCCTCTCAAAAGCTCCTTTTCATCGGAGCGGTTCTGGACTCGGCGCGGTTTCGGGTTTATCCTCCGGAACGGCGGATCCGGGATATTCAGGCGTTGATTCCCATCTTTCAGCCGCTATCCCGGGTTTCGGTCAGGTTGACGCTGCAGCTGCTGGGGCTGATGGCTTCCTGCATCCTTCTGGTACATCACGCCCGGTGGCGGATGCGGGCTCTGCAGTGGGACCTGAAGTTTCAGTGGGCCCAGCATCAGGGCAACTTGTCCGACCACGTCTTGATCTCGGAGGGCACTGCGAGACAACTGCAGTGGTGGCTTACGGACCGCGATTGGGTCAGGGGCAAGTCCCTCTCCCTTCCCCAACCGGAGCACGTTGTCGTGACGGACGCGTCCCTCCAGGGCTGGGGAGGCCACTTGGGAGAGGCGGAGATCAGAGGCATCTGGTCTCCGGCGGAGTCCCGGCTCCATATCAACCTGTTGGAGCTACGGGCGATTCGTCTGGCACTGAAGGCATTCCTCCCCTTTGTCAACGGGAGTGTAGTGCAGGTGTTCACGGACAACACCACCGCCATGTGGTACTGCAACAAACAAGGCGGGGTGGGGTCGTGGACCCTTTGCCAGGAGGCTCTGCGCCTCTGGCAGTGGCTGGAACGTCAGGGCGTGACTCTGACGGTTCAACACCTGGCAGGTTCTCTGAACGCCAGGGCGGACGAACTCAGCCGTCGGTGCTCGATGGATCACGAATGGCGTCTGAACTCGGACGTGGCGCAAGGCCTCTTTCGGAAATGGGGAGAGCCTTGGTTAGATCTATTCACCACAGAAGAGAACGCGCAATGTCATCAGTTCTGCGCGTTGGAGTTTCCAAGACGGCACTCGCACGGCGACGCCTTTCGGCGCGAGTGGAGTTGCAGTCTGTTATACGCCTTTCCGCCTATACCACTTCTGCCCAGAGTGCTGAAGAAGATCAGGCGCGACCGGGCCCAAGTTATCCTTGTGGCTCTGGACTGGGCTCGAAGGTACTGGTATCCCGAGCTACTCAGCATGTCAGTCGGTCCCCCGATCCGCCTGCCTCTTCAGGAGGACCTTCTGTCGCGGCAACAGGGGACGGTCCTCCACCCGAACCTGTCCAGTCTCCACCTCCATGCTTGGAGATTGAGCGGCGGCAGTTGAGGCCATTTGACTTGCCTCCTGAAGTCTGTGATGTAATTCTGGCAGCCAGGCGTCCCTCCACGGAATCGGTATACGCCTGTCGGTGGAACAAGTTTGTGGCATGGTGCACAGCAAAGGCTGTGGATCCTCTTTCTGCCCCTCTCTCCGAGGTTCTTCTGTTCCTTCTCTCTCTTGCCCAGCAGGGCTCTGCTCTGGGCACTATCAAGGGCTACCTTTCTGCCCTTTCGGCCTTTCTTAGGCTTCCTGATCAGCCTTCTTTGTTCAAGTCCCCAATTGTAACGAAATTCTTGAAGGGCATCACACACATGTATCCTCCTGTTCCCTTTTGTGATGCCTCAGTGGGACTTGAACCTGGTTCTAACCTTTTTAATGTGTGCTCCCTTTGAGCCCCTTCATTCTTGCCCTCTCCGTCTCCTGACTTTAAAGACGGCTTTCCTGGTTGCCATCACCTCTGCCAGGAGGGTGAGTGAGCTCCAGGCTCTTTCTGTCAAACCTCCTTTCTTGTCCATCCATCCTGACAAGGTGGTTCTGAGGACTAGACCTTCTTTCCTGCCCAAAATAGTTTCTGCTTTCCATATCGGGCAGTCCATCACCCTCCCTTCCTTCTTCCCGCCTCCGCATCCTTCAAAGGATGAAGAGCGGCTCCATCGTCTGGACCCAAAACGTGTGCTTTCATTTTACATGGATCGCACACGCCAGTTCCGGGTGGATGACCAACTGTTTGTTGGCTACGTGGGTGCGAAGAAGGGACGGGCGGTACATAAACGGACCATCTCGCGGTGGGTCGTTCTCTGCATCAAGGCGTGCTACTCTTTGGCTCGGAAGGAGCCTCCTGTTGGGCTGAGGGCCCATTCCACTCGGGCCACGGCGGCTACTACTGCCCTGGGCCGGGGAGTCCCCTTGCAGGACATTTGCCAAGCGGCTACGTGGGCCTCGCTGCACACCTTTGCGAGGCACTACTGCCTGGACAGTCAAGTCCGAAGGGATGGCTTCTTTGGCCGTTCTGTCCTCCAGGACTTTCTGGTGTAGGAATGTATTGGTTCGCAGACCCACCACCGGGGTTGGTATTGCTGGGGTATCTATTCTAAGGTAAGGAATCTAACACTAACGTGTTTCTTTCAGATGAACAAGTTACTTACCTTCGGTAACGATATATCTGTAAGAAACATTAGTTAGTGTTAGATTCCTTACCGAACCCACCCATCCTCCCCGTTCTGCGAACTGATACCTAGGGTTAAGGACATCCCTTTCAGGGCCCTAGTTTCAAATGGCACCAGTGTTGGTTCTCTCATGGCTCTGCGTCTTCTGGCGCGGAAAAGCTGTGTACAAAGAACTGACGTCAGCGCGCGGAGGCGGCGTCTATATACTCCAGCGACGTCATCACGGCGCACGCCGCCGACGACGGACGCGGAGCCGCAGGAGACGCCTGCAGACGACGCCTACCGACGCGCAAGGGTTCTGCTACGCAAAAGTTTCCGGATCCAGACTGACGCCTGGGGATATTCTAAGGTAAGGAATCTAACACTAACTAATGTTTCTTACAGATATATCGTTACCGAAGGTAAGTAACTTGTTCGTTGGTGTGTGAGGGGTATTTTACACAACACTGTGTGCTCCCTACCATTGTAGGGACCAGTACCACCACTAGAGTGGATTCTATTTTGTTTATGTAAATTTCCAGGGGAGACCGAATCCACTTTCCCTCTCCCTCCCTCCTTTGTTAAAAATTTAACAAGTTAATATCTGTCACGACCAGCACCTCGTGTGCCTCTGGTGCCTGGAGCATTACCATTACTCGAGGTCGTGCTATGTGTGTCAGGCCATGAACCCGAAGCCTTTGAGGGAGCAGTCCTGTAAGCTTCTGGAGGCCCGGCAGTCGGCTCCGCACTGCTAGAGGTCCCCGTCGAGAGGGAGGTCGCGGGGCCAGTCATGGAGTCATCACCACCATTCCTTTTTGAAGTCTTCGTCATAGGGTAAGTTGAAGCACAAGAAGAAGGTGAAGAAGCACCGTTGCTCTTCGCTTTCTCCCCGTCTGTCAAGCAACACGGGACATGGAAGGTCGTCATCCTTCGGCTCCACAGGCGGACCCGGCTGGGATGGCTCCAAACCTCTCTACCTTCGCAGGAGCTGGAGAGTCCCCTGCCCAGCTTTGTGCACTTTACAAATTCCTCTACTCCATTTTTGGGCAGCCCGACTCTGCCAGCACGCCCTTGGGCCCTGAGGACTCGGCTGGGAGCTTGATGCCTTTAACACCGGCAACTCTGGCCTCTGCACCACAGGGATCCAGGCCTGGGTTAAGATTGGCGCCAGTCGACCTCACAACACCTCTCCTGGCACCAATTCCAATGACAACGCCTCTGCCACCTCCTATGCCGGCTGTGTCCCCGGACGGTGTTCCCCCGCCTCTCTCACGCGAGATGCGGAACAAAGTCTATGGTTGCTAGGAATTACAAAGTTAGTGTTATCGGACTAATCCGACTAGGTAGAGCTGAAACGAAAAAGGATCTGGACCCTTGGATAGGGAGGCTATGCTGGGGCACCGAAATGCCGAAGTTACCTAGCCCAGGGGCTGCGGCTGCATAGGTCTGGAAAGACGTCGGGAATCCTCGTTGCAGTCTATGGAGCCTGAAAGAAGAAGTTGCTGGCAGGCGACCAGTGAAGAGATTCGGATGGATCCAAGCCTGGATCGAAGATGGAAGACACCTGTAAGCAGAGGGGACCAAGTTCTGAATCACTAGCCAGTGATTAGATGGGCACCAGGATGGCACCGGATGGAGTCACCTCGACCAGGTGAGTGGGCGTCGCTGGGCTCTGCAGTCTCACGGACCAGGAGGCGTTGTCGGCAACCACGATGGAGGTGCGAGCTGTCCCACGATGGTTGCTGCTGTCAACGTCGCTGGACCCAGGATTGGGGCAACAAGTCTTGGCAAATTTAAGCCCACGCGGTGGACTCAAAATGGCATCTGGAGTGGACCAGGAGGGTTCGGGGTGCTCCTCTTTTGGAGGGGAGCAAGGGCCAGTCTGGAGCAACCAGACCAGCGGTGTTGATGTCGTCGTTCATCGTTGGGAAGGCCACAAGCCAGCGGGCTAGTAGCCAGACAACGCGGTGAGCAGCAAACAGGCAGAAGGGCCCCACGCAGATCTCGGGGAGGCTGAACTTCGGTGCTGGAGCTGCTCAGGGTTGGGGCTTTTCGGACCCCAAAGCACTCACTCGAGGATCCCTCGGCGGTTGTGCTGGGCAAGCGTCGTGCAGTCCTGAAGATGGCCGGTCCCTCGAGGTCTCGTCACACCCACTAATCTCAGCTGGGCTGATGATGCAGGTTAAGGTCAGAGGTGCCAGGGAAGCCGGTTCTCGTCGAGCTGGGCAGTCTTGATCCGGAGGAGAGACTTACAGCAGACCGCGATGCTTGGATGGTGCCTGCGGATGCAGGGTGACTACTCCTTAGTCGCAAGGGAGAAATCTTGAGAAGAAGTCGAGAGTTCCTTTCGTAGAAAGTAGTTTCAGGATTCAAAGATGATCTAATTTGGAAGGGGGCCCGCTCCTATCTTTATACTAGAAAAAGGGGCCAGCACGCGACTAGGTCCTGCCCATGGGTGGGACCAGGAAGGGGGGTGGTTACACCCCTCTCCCATGCCGGACTTTCCCCAGGCCAGGGGCTGGTGTGCCCCTGGAACTGGTTCTAGCCGGCAGATGCATAGTGAGCACCGGGGTGCCACTTGGAGTCACCTTCCTCTAAAGCCCTGCCTACGCAGGATACACAAAACCCTGTCTGGGATGGTGCTAGCACCGCCCCTGACAGGAAACCCTTTGTCCAAGCCTCCCTCGCTGGAAGGACTCCCAGCAGCAGGAGGTCAGACTTGTGTCTGTGGTGGCAGCATCCATTTTGTGATGCTGAGGCTTGAGTTAACTTTAACCGGGGTTCACAGTTACATACATGTCGTGTCCCTCTAGAAGGGTGGAATGCTAACCCCGTCGCCAGAATTGGCGAGGGGTTAGTATTCCAATTCGTATGACACCTTATTCGACATTTTTTGATAAAGCGATACCAGAGTTAGCATATAACCGCGAGGATTATAATGCACTTAAGAGTATATGGTATGCGTTATCATGGAACAGCTATTAGGACTTGGTTCCGCAAGCTGCAAACGGGCTCAGCTCATGCCAGAGCACCATCTCACACGATTCCAAGCACTCTGCCTTCAGGATTATCAAGGCCTGCCATAGGAGTGACTGATAGGAATACGGGTGTCCATTTTAGGGTTAGATATAGGTATACTATATCTAAAGCAAAGGGTGTTTACACCACCTTGCCCCAGCTGTCATGCAGCCAGTTGTGTCAGATTTAGATGGCCAGCCAGGGGTGGCATAATACATGCTGCAGATCCTGGTAGGCCCTGGGTACACCTATGCCCTGAGTTACAGGGTCTGATAAGGTGGCCCAGTGCCAATTGGATATGTACCTAAGGTACATGGAATCCATTTTAGAGAGAGAGCAGTAGGGCTGGGGCCCTGAATAGCAGGGTCCCAGGTCAACTAAGTCAAAAAACCTGCAAAACACCAGGCAAAAAGTTGGGGGCCAACCATAGTCAGGTATCCACCTTCCTACACTTGGGCCTCGCTATCAACTCTTGCCCTGTTCAGTCTGCCTTTCGTCAAAGGAGTGCCCCACCACATTCCACCCAGGGCCACAGGCCAGCGCAAGCTGTTCAGCCTTTGCTTGGCCGAGGACGTGGGCCTGGGGGCCGGTGGGAGGGCCAGTCCACAAGTGCCCCATCTGCAGCAGCCTCCAAAACTTCCTAGTCCGACCTTTCAGGGGCACAGTTTGCCAGTGGGCGGCAGGATCCGCCATCACCTCCCCCACTGGCACAACATCATGTCAGACAGGTGGGTTTTGCAGATAGTCCGACGGGGCTACTCTCTCCCCTTCCAGGCTATCCCTCCATCCATGCCACCTCAGACCCATCGCATGTCACAGGATCCCTTGGCCCTTCTCCAACAGGAAGTTACGGCTCTCTTGGCCAAGGGAGCCATCGAGTGCATTCCTGCCCAAGAAGGTGGTCGTGGTTGTTATTCCCACTACTTTCTGGGGCAGAAGAAGGACATGGGCCTGCGTCCTATCCTGGACTTCAGGGACGTCAATCGCTTCCTCCGGAAGGAGAAGTTCAAGATGCTAACTCTGGCTCAGGTCTTGTCTGCTCTCAACCCTGGAGAGTGGATGGTAGCATTGGATTTGCAGGACGCATACTTCCACATTCTCGTCTTGCCGGCCTACCAGTGTTACCTGCGGTTCACGGTAGGCCTGGAGCATTTTCAGTGTACCATGCTCCCCTTTGGCCTTACCAGTGCCCCTTGGGTGTTCACGAAAGTGATGGTAGTAGTCGCAGCTCACCTGCGCAGATTAGGGGTTCCAGTCTTCCCCTATCTGGACGACTGGTTGTTGAAGGTGAGCTCACCCCAGGTTGTCGTCGCCCACCTCCAGACTATGGCGGACCTCCTGCATTCACTGTGGTTCACAGTCAACATGCCAAAGTCACACCTGAACCTTTCTCAGAAGCTCCTTTTTCTCTGCGTGTTTCTGGACACAACGCAGTTTTGGGCGGATCCTCCTGAGCAGCGAGTCCGGGTTATTTGGGCTATGATACCGATATTCTAGCCTCTGTCCCGGATTTTGGTTAGCACGACCCTGGCGCTGCTGGGCCTCATGGCCTCCTGCATCCTACTGGTAGATTATTCCAGGTGGCATATGGGGGCTCTGCACTGGGCCCTGAAGTTCCAGTGGGCACAACATCAGGGAAATCTTTCCGATGTCGTCCAGATCTTGGAGGGGACTGCACGTGAGTTGCAGTGGTGGCTCACGAACCAGGATTGGGTCAATGACAGATCTCTCTCTTACCCAACCAGAGTTCACAGTTGTGACAGATGCCTAACTCCTGGGATGGGGTGGCATATGGGGGAGGCATTGATCAGAGGCCTCTGGTCTCCAGTGGAGTCCGGACTCCACATCAACCTTCTGGATCTCAGAGCGATTCATCTAGCACTGAAGGCATTCCTTCCTTCTGTCAAAGGAAGAGTAATGCAGGTGATAACAAACAACACGTGGTACAGCAACAAACAGGGCGAGTGGGGTCATGGACCCTATGTCAAGAGGCCCTTTGCCTCTGGAAGTGGCTGGAACATCAGGGCATGGACCTGGTGGTTCAACATCTGGCAGGTTCCCTGAATGCCAGGGCGGTCTAACTCAGCCGCCGGTGTATGATGGATCACGAATGGCGTCTGTGAGAAGTTGGCCTGATATATGATGTTCACTAATTCTAGTGACCACCTTGTATCAGTCCAAACAACCCTTATGGTGATTGGTTGTAAGTCAACCTTATAGACCAGCTATCCTAATGGTAGCATGGACAAAGCAGTCTTAGGCTAAACTCTTTTGGCATGTGAGGCCAGCTGTTTTACCACATATAACCCCTTGAATACCAAATGAAAGGACACCACACAGGTAGTTATGAAAATAAACAAGATATTTATTAACTAACAAACACCTCTGAACTCTTTATGGCCCCTCACTTGCACTTCACCCACAGGCTGTTGGAAAAAAGATCTCCGATAAAGAGCCCCTCATAGAGGTGAGCCCGTAGGGCATTGCACCGCCAGCCCAACGAGGAGCAACGGCCAATGATGAAGCATGACACTCGCAAGGGTGTGTGAGGCCATTAATTCCAACTAATGGGATTCCCAGGGTAGCCCTCCACCGAGCACTACCCTCCTATTTTTCTTCCCTCATTGACCACACTTCTCTCCTCTTGTCTTTAGGAACAACCGAGTCCGTTTTTGTCAGTTATTGCTGCTTGGGGCTCTGACTCTGTTTGGACCTTCCATTCTCCCTTTCTGGAATGGTAATCTGAGCCTTAGGATCAACAATTGATCCCTTTCTTTTCACCCCTCCTTTTGCTACATATCAGAGGGCTAAGCACATGACAAGACTCTTAAGAAAAATACGTTAAGTTGCACAAGTTACAATGTTGCCCTTGGGGTGCAACAAACCATATACTAAACACGTGGTATAAGGAAGTCGATAGAAGGAATGGAGCTGTCCAGAGGCTGTAGGATCGCTGGAACTACACTACCCTAACTTTAGGTAAGTAATAGGAGGCCCACGGAACGCGTGTGCAGAGTGTGAACTCACACGCGAGATGCGTAACAACGTCTATGGACAGTACAGTTCAAGAAAAAAGTGAGTACGGACAATCCTGACTAGTTAGGACTAAAACAACCGTGGAACTGGACACTAGGACAGTCATTCTACCCTTGAGCACCTAAATGCTCTTGTTACCTCACCCACGGGCTGCGGTTGCATAGGTGCGAAGTTGTGTCGGGTTGCTGCGTTGAAGTCTATGGAGCCTGAAAGAAAAGATGCTGCAGGCGACCAGGAGGAAGATGTCCGGTGTGATCCAAGGGTGGATCAGGAATGCTGAAGACTTGAAAGCAGAGGGGACAATGTTCAAAGTCACTAGCCAGTGACTGGAGTGGAACCAGGAAGGAACCAGATGCTGTTGTCCCGATCAGGTGAAGAGTGGATGCTTGACTCTGCAGCCACGTGGACCAGGAGGTGTCTTCGACAACCAGGATGGAGGCACGAGCTGTCCCACGCAGGCTCTCGCTGTCGGCGTTGTTGGTTCCGGATTCGGCGTCAACAGGCCTTGGCAAAGGCAACCCACGCGGTGAGTGCAGAAGGCGTCTGGTGCGGACCAGGCGGGTCCGGGGTGCTTCTCCTTTGCAGGGAAGCAAGGGCCAGTCTGGAGCAACCAGACCAGCAGTGTTGATGTCGTGGATCGTCGTCTAGGAGGCCACTAGCCAGCCGGCAAGTGACCAGACAACGCGTCGAGAAGCAAACAGGCAGAAGGGCCCCACGCAGATCTCGTGGATGCTGGAGGGCTGGTCTTCGGTGCAGGAGCTGCTCGTGCTGGGGCTTCTCAATCTCCAAAGCACTTTGTCGAGGTTACCTCAGAAGTCGTGCTGGAAGCAATGTGCAGTTTCTCCAAGATGGCCCGTCCCACGTGTCTCGTCGCACCCACAGAATCCGGGTCTCGTCGGGCTCTGAAGTCTGGATCCTCGAGGGAAAACGACAAAGTGAAGCCGCTGGACTCCTGCTAGTAATCTGAAGGTTCAGCAGTCCAGTCCTAGCGATCCTAAAGCCTATTAGAGTAGTACTTACCTGCTAGTAATTTCGCATTCCACTTTTAGAGTATATGGTTTTTCGTGCCCCTCGGGCATTTGTGTAAATTGTGCGACTTTCAGTATTTTCATAAGAGCTTTGTATTGTGCTTAGCGCCCTGTCCTCATAAAGAGTCCAGGGTTGTTGTGTTCTAAATAAATATCCTTTTATTTTCATAACAACTTGTGTGGTTGGATCCCTTCGAACTTCATCAAAGGTCGCCTGCCAGCAACTTCTTCTTTCAGGCTCCATAGACTGCAACAAGGATTCCCGACGTCTTTTCAGACCTATGCAGCCGCAGCCCCTGGGCTAGGTAACCTGAGCATTTTGGTGCTCCAGCATAGCTTAACTATCCAAAGGTCCAGATCCTTTTTCGTTTCAGCTCTACCTAGTCGGATTCGTCCGATAACACTAACTTTACGAGATCTAGCATCCATAGACTTTGTCCCACATCCCGCGTGAGAGTGCACACTCTGCACCGATCTCCCTAGGCCTCCTGCTAGTAATCTGAAGGTTCAGTAGTCCAGTCCTAGCGATCCTAAAGTCTATTAGAGTAGTACTTACCTGCTAGTAATTTCGCATTCCACTTTTAGAGTATATGGTTTTTCGTGCCCCTCGGGCATTTGTGTAAATTGTGCGACTTTCAGTATTTTCATAAGAGCTTTGTATTGTGCTTAGCACCCTGTCCTCATAAAGAGTCTAGGGCTGTTGTGTTCTAAATAAATATCCTTTTATTTTCATAACAACTTGTGTGGTGTCCTTTCACTTGGTGTTCAAGGGGTATATGTGATGGTATAACAGCTGGCTTAACACGCCCTCTAGAGTCTAGCCTAAAAACTGCTCTTGTCTGTAGGAGAGTAGGGTCTGCAATCCTATGATCACCCAGATTTTTTGCTTTTGTTTCACTGGTTTACGACTTTCTCTGGCTGTGGGCCTGCCAATCAGACCCACAGCCTGGCTGTTCTCTTTCTAAATTACAACATGTACCCTAGGTGCATTTACCAATTGGTACTGGGCCACCTTATCAGACCCTGTAACTCAGGGCATAGGTGTACCCAGGGCTGCCAGGGGCTGCAGCATGTATTATGCCACCCCTGGCTGGCCTCCTAAATTTGATACAACTGGCTGCATGACAGCTGGGGCAAAGTCGTGTAATCACCCTTTGCTGTAGGTGTAGTATACCTATACCTAACCCTAAAATGGACACACAGATTCCTATCAGTCACTCCTATAGCAGGCCTTGACAATCCTGAAGGCAGAGTGCGTGGAATCGTGTGAGATGGTTCTCTGGCATGAGCTGAGCCTGTCTGCAGCTTGCGGAACCAAGTCCTAATAGCTGTTCCATGATATCGCATACCATATACTCTTAAGTGCATTATAATCCTCGCGGTTAAATGCTAACTTTGGTATTGCTTTATCAAAACATGTCGAGTAAGGTGTCATACGAATTGGAATACTAACCCCTCGCCAATTCTGGCGACGGGGTTAGCATTCCACCCTTCTAGAGGGACACGACATGTATGCAACTGTGAACCCCGGTTAAAGTTAACTGAAGCCTCAGCTCCACAAAATGGATGCTGCCACCACAGACACGAGTCTGACCTCCTGCTGCTGGGAGTCCTTCCAGCGAGGGAGGCATGGACAAAGGGTTTCCTGTCCGGGGCGGTGCTAGCACCGTCCCAGACATGGTTTTGTGTATCCTGGGTAGGCAGGGCTTTTCAGGAAGGTGACTGCTGAGTGGCACCCCGGTGCTCACTACGCATAGGCCGGTCTGAACCAGTTCCAGGGGCACACCAGCCCCTGGCCTGGGGAAGTCCGGCATGGCAGAGGGGTGTAACCACCCCCCTCCTAGTCCCACCCATAGGCAGGACCTAGTCACCGGGTCAGCCCCCTTTTTTAGTATAAAGATGGGAGCGGGCCCCCTGTTCAAATTAGATCATCTTTGGAATCAAGACACGACTTTCTACGAAAGGACATCAAGATTTCTTCTTCAAGATTCTCCCTTGTGGCTAAGGAGTAGTCACCCTGCATCCGCAGGCACCATCCTAAGAACACTGCGGTCTGCTGCAAGTCCTTCATCACGAATCCGACGACCCAGCTCGACGAGACCCGGCTTCCCTGGCACCTCTGACCTCTACTCACCTCTACAGCAAAGCTGAGAACCGTGAGTGCGACGAGACCTCGAGGGACCGACGATCGCCAAGACTGCACGACTTCTTTGTAACAAGCCCACCGAGTCTTCCACGGGTGAGTGCTTTGGGGTCCGAGAAGCCCCAACCCTGAGCAGCTCCAGCACCGAAGATCAGCCCTCCAGCATCTCCACGATCTGCGTGGGGCCCTTCTGCTTTTGCGTGCTCACCGCGCTGTGTGGCTACTAGCCGGCTGGCTTGTGGCCTTCTTCACGATGCCCGACGACATCACTGCTGCTGGTCTGGTTGCTCCAGACTGGCCCTTGCTTCCTTCCTTAAGAGAGGCACCCCGGACCCTCCTGGTCCACTCCAGACGCCATTTTAGGTCCACCGCGTGGGCTTGAATTTGCCAAGGCTTTGTTGCCCAATCCTGGGTCCAGCGACGCCGACAGCTTCTATCTTCGTGGGACAGCTCGCTCTTCCTTCCTGGTCGCCGACAACGCCTCCTGGTCCGTGAGATCTTCGAGCACAGCGTCACCCACTCACCTTGTCGAGGTGGCTACCATCCGGTGCCCTCCTGGTGCCCACTGACTACTGGCTAGTAGTCTCGAACTTGGTCCCCTCTGCTTTCAGGTGTCATCTTCCATCGATCCAGGCTTGGATCCCCCGAACTTTCTTCACTGGTCGCCTGCCAGCAACTTCTTTCTTCCAGGCTCCTGGTCCGGCAACGAGGATTCCCGACGTCTTTTGAGTACTATGCAGCTGCAGCCCCTGGGCTAGGTAACTTCGGCATTTCGGTGCCCCAGCATAGCCTCACTATCCAAGGGTCAGAATCCACTTCCGTTTTCCTCCTACCAGGTCGGGTTCGCCCGAGAACACTAACTTTGCAATTCCTAGCTACCATAGACTTTGTCCCGCATCTCGCGTGAGAGTGCACACACTGCACCCGAGTCCCCTAGGCCTCCTATAAGTAATCTGAAGGTTCTATAGTCAAGTCCTAGCGATTCCTAAGCCTATTAGTACTGTACTTACCTGCTAGTAATTTCGCATTCCACTTTTCTAGTATATGGTTTTCCGTGCCCCTCGGGCATTTGTATATACTGTGCTAACTTAAGTATGTTTGTAAGAGTTTTGGTTTGTGCTTAGTACCCTGTCCTCATAAAGAGTACAGGGCTGTTGTGATTCTTAATAAATAACTGTTTATTTTCATAACACTTGTGTGGTGTCCTTTCACTTGGTGTTCAAGGGGTATATGTGGTATAACAGCGGGCTTAACACGCCCTCTCGAGTCTTTAGCCTTAGACTGCTCGTATCCACGCTACTAGGATAGCTGGTCTATAAGGTTGACTTACAACCAATCATCAATAAGGGTTGCTGGACTGATACATAGTGTTCACTAGAATAGTGAGCACTGCATATCAGGCCACCTTCCCACATTGTCCATGCTACTAGGATAGCTGGTCTACGGTTGACTTACAACCAATCATCAATAAGGGTCATTTGGACTGATACATAGTGATCACTAGAATAGTGAGCACTGCATATCAGGCCAATTTCTCACAGGGTGGACACTCCTTGCCCACAAGGGAGATTTCTTCAGTCTTCTATTGTAGAAAGTCGAAGTCCAAAGTTTCTTCTTGCAGACTTTCAGTTCAGGATTAATCTGATTTGGAATGGGACCAGCTCCTACCTTTATCCTGCTAAAGGGGGCTGTACTATCACTAGGTCCCTCCTATGGGTGGGACCAGGAAGGGGGGTGGTTACACCCCCTATCCTTTGTCCGGTCTTGCGCCAGAGCTGGGGCTGGAGAGCCCCAAGAACTGGTTTAGACCGGTGTATGCACAGGGACAACTTGTGTGCCCCAGGCATGTCTCATTCCTTTCAGCCCTGTCCTACCCAATACACAAAATCCTGTCTGGGGTGGTCCTAGCACCTCCCAAGTCAGGGAACCCTTTGTCCAAGCCTCCCTCACTGGAAGGACTCTGTTGGGATCTATGCTCAATGCATCTGAAGCTGCATTCATAGAACTCCTTGTTAGTTGCTAGGTGCTTAGAATGTTATGCCTTGACTATTGTGCCAGTAAGAAGAAGCTGGAGAAGGAGCTGGAGGTCTTTCCATGTATGCTGAATAAACTGAATCTGTTTATCTACTACTAAACGTTGTGGACCCCCCTCTTTACATTGGCGACGAGGTGGAGAAGCTCTGGCAGGGAGCAGAGTGATATTGACCTTCATCCCTGGACGATACTACCTGGAGCTAGTAGTATACATTTCCTCCTTCTATTGTGGATTTACTTTTTTGGATTTGGACTTTATTTGGATTCTTCGTCTATTTTTATTACCCCCGTGTGAGTTTTTATGGATTTTTGATATATTTCTCTTCATTAAATATATCGGCTTGCTTCCATCTAAATGCGCATTCTTTGAAACTTGGAACTGTAAGCCCACCTGTCGTCACGCTCTCATCTGGAATTTTGCTTCGTCTTCGTTTGCTAATCCAGCGTTTTGAGCGTCTCAAGCTTCTTGCAACTCCGAAGCTATTCCTGAGTTCTGATGTCACCGCGTCGTTACGCTGCGTGACCCTTCCCTTGCGGCCATCTTGTTTCCTCGTTACTTAGCAACCGGATCAAGCAGCTTGGAGATCGCTCTTCCGCATCTGCGCGTCCACGATCAAAGCGCATTTAAGAGCGAAGTTTTACAGAGTGTTGCCGCACCTCGAATAAAGCATTTTCGAGCACGATTAAAAGCTGAGCGACCAAAGTCCATTCAAAAGCTGAGCTTTTTCGAGCGGAGTATTACCGCATTTGGAGGATAAGTGTGTTTTATAAATAACTTTTGATATATTTTGATTTCCTTAAGGGTGTACCACACAGGGAGCAATACTGGTATATTTTAAGACTACATTCTTTTCACCTTTTCAACTCAATTTTCCTCTGACATTTTACTATGGGTGAACAAGCTTTTGCTACTCCTCCTGCCTTTCTTCCTACTCCTGGTGAGCCTGTAGCACCTTGGAAAGAATGGAAGAAATTGTTTTTAACCTATGTTTTAGCTAGTGGTTCTGATAAATTTGGTCCCATTCGCAGACAAGCAATTCTACTTCACAATTTGGGAGTAGAGGGAAGGAGGCTCTATGAGGATTTGCCTGAAATCTCTTTGGGCATTGGTAATGGGGAACCTCATAATGTGTATGAGATGAGTATGCAGATGCTTGAGAAAAGATTTATGACTAAAATTAATACTGTGCTTGAGAAACATAAATTCTTTTGTCGTGCGCAAAGAAGTGATGAAGATGTTGCAAGCTACGTAGCAGCTTTAAGAGGATTATCTATTAACTGTCAGTTCAAAGATTTGGCTGATTCTTTAATTCGCGACCAGATAGTAAGATGCAGAAATAACAAAAGAATTAGAGAAAAGTTGCTTACAAAAGACTGTATGCTAGAAGAAGCAATCCAGATTGCTAAAGGACAAGAAAATACCGATTTGTGGATAAAAGAAATGGATAAATGCTCTAGTTCAGTGATGTCCAAGGATATCTCTACAAAACAATCAGATACTACTGATAAGCCTTCTTTGGTTCAAACTAGTGTTAATGAAACTAAAATTGTTAAACCACTAGGGAAGAATGATTTCAAGTCTTCTAGTAAATCTCCTAATAATCTTCGTTCCAATTCTACGATTTCTGCGCAACAAGGGAGTTTTCGATTAGTGAAATGTTATTGGTGTGGAGCTCCTGGACATATAGCTTCGAGCACACGCTGTATGGCGAGAAATGCCATTTGTAGGAATTGTGGAAAAAGGGGACACTTAGCAAAAATTGCAATTTAAAATCTCAATCTGTCAGTGAAATTGATGACTGTTGTGAGAATGTTCAAGAATTTATGTTGTGCATTGATGGGATAGATGAGGAAATGAATAATTCTTCCAGAGATCCTGTATGTTTAATTGATATTCCCAATGAGAGTACAGATACATTGGAGAAACCACACAGCTTAATTAGTTTTGACTCCAGAGATCCCAAACATCCTGGATCTAAGAATGTCAAAATGTTAATTGATTCAGGTAGTCTCTACACGTTATTGTCTAGAGACATGTACATTAGTGTCTGGGCGGATGATAGTGATCTTTCTTCTTGGGAATCTCCAGACATCAAAGCTGTAGGTTATGGTGGCAAGACCATAGACATTTTGGGATTAAAATGGATGGTAATAGCTTTTTCTTCTAGGAAAGTATTTGGAAGAGTTTACTTGACCAAGCAAGGGTCCAATTTGCTTGGATGGCGTCACCAGAAAGATTTAGGCATTACGCTTAATCCCAATGCAGCTCAACCAGTGTCTTCCTTTACTGTTCTCAATGTTGATGGGTTTGAGATTGACATTATGAAAAAATTTCCTGATGTCTTCACTGATAAGCTGGGTAAATTAAAGGGATTTTCACACAGGATAATTTTAAAAAAACAATGCAGTGCCTGTAGTTCACAAGGTTAGAAATGTTCCACATTTAATGAGGGCTCCCCTGAAAGATGAACTAGACAAATTGTTGGATTTGAAAATAATTGAACCCATTGAAGCCTCTGAATGGCTTGCGCCCATTGTTGTCGCGCCAAAGGATGGGGGAACAAAAATTCGTCTATGTGTGGACTTACGCGACTTGAATAGGAACATTTGGGTGGACAGGCAACCCTTACCCAATATTTCTGAAATGCTTAGTGCAATGGGTGGGGGCGTAATTTTTAGTGTAATCGACATGTCAGCTGCGTATCACCAAATAGATTTGGAAGAGGGATCACGTCATCTTACCTCTTTTGTAACTCCTCTAGGAGCTTTCAGGTATTGTAGGATGCCTTTCGGGTTGGCATCTGCCTCTGCAGTATTTCAGAGAGTGATGCAAAAAGTTTTAGCTGGTATAGAAAATGTCTTGTGTTTCCAAGATGATGTGTTGGTCGTTGGAAAAGATTGTGAACATCATGATAAGATTTTGACTGAAGTGTTGGTGCGAATGGGAATAAATGGATTAACCATTAAGAAGGAAAAATGTCAACTTAAACGTGACTGTGTTACATACTTGGGCCATGAGATATCTGGTCTGGGAATCAAACCCAAGAAGAGCATTGTTTCTGCGATTACTAATGCTCCCACACCTACTTCCAAAGATCAGCTTAGGTCATTTTTGGACTGGGTAAGAGTGGTCTGCTTAATTCAGACACTCTGTTCATCACCACCCCATTTTCTGAATAGGTCATTTTTAGGCCTAGCGGAATATTGCTCAAAATTTTTTAAGGGTTTTGCTGACGTTGTAGAACCCTTAAGATTGCTAATGAAGAATGGTGTTGTGTTCAATTGGAGTGGAAGTTGTGAGGAGGCGTTTAAAAATGTGAAGAATGGTATATTGCATGCTCCTAGTTTGGGTCATTTTGATGTTCGGGCCAAAACCTTGGTGACTACAGACGCGAGTAGTGTGGGGCTTGGAGCAGTGTTGACTCAAGTTTCTGATGGCGTTGAAAGAGTCATTGGATTCGCTTCTAGAAGGCTTCAAGGTGCTGAAACTTCTTATTCAGTAATTGAGAGAGAAGCTCTCGCTTGTACATGGGGTATCAAGCATTTTAGGTATTTTTTGTGGGGGTTACCATTTAGGGTAAGAACAGATCATAAACCTTTGGTGCACTTGTTCAAAGGTGGTAGAGGCCTTGAGGGTAATGTTACTCCTAGAATATCAAAGTGGATTTTGTCGGTTCTAGAGTATAAATTTGATATGGAATACGTCAAGGGTGAGAGAAAAAGGGTGATAAAATTGTGGTTGCGGATTATTTATCTAGGATGCCAGTTGATGTGGTATCTGTGGATTTTGTAGGTGATGAATTTTGTGCTAGTTGCAATGAAATTTTGGCATTTGACAAAACTGAGTGGGAAAGTGCCATGAATGATGATCATATGTTGAAAATAGTTATGGATAACGTGTCTGGTGGTTGGTCAAGAGAGTCTTGTGGTGATGTTAGGTTAAAAGGTTTCTTTCACGTGGAGGGGGAATTGAGTGTCTCGGAAGGAAAATTGTGGCGTAGAAGTAGATTGGTTCCACCGTGTAGTCTCAGATCTAAAAATATTAAGCTTGGCACATGAGGGCCATTTGGGTCGTAACATGACGAAGAGAAGAGTTCGCGAATCCTATTGGTGGCCAGGCATGGATGGGGAAATAGATGAGATTGTGAAGAATTGTCATGCATGTGCAAGCAGTGACAAGACCAAAGTGGTCAGACAACCTCCCCTCCAATGCGTCGAATTTCCAGAACAGCCGTGGGAGAAATTGGCCATAGATTTTCTAGGTCCAATACACAGATTGGGCGTGCGTAACAGGTTTTTGATGGTGCTTGTCGACTATCATTCCAAATGGTTTGTGGTAGAGTCCACTGAGTTTATTGATACTAAAAGAGTTATTGGATTTTTGGAGAGAGCATTTTTGAGTGAGCGGATTCCCAAAACTTTAGTGTCGGATAACGGGGTGCAGTTGGTTTCTAGGGAAATTAAGGAGTTTCTGGATGGAATGGGAGTCTGCCATGAAAGAGTGGCGTTATTCAGGCCACAAGCCAATGGATTGGTGGAAAGAGTGAATAGGTTGCTAATGGAAAATATTCAATTGTCTCTTGCCAATGGTTTGAGTTGGTCTGACGAACTAAAGAAAATGATGTGGTCCTACAGAGTTATTCCGTTACTGGTGTTTCACCGCTTGTTTCTCTTAAAGGTCGGGAGCCTGGTCTCAAGGAGGTTCCTGGTTGGTTGAGAAGCAGGGAGTGTGTATGGGTCGATCGCAAGGGAGTGACGCATGGCGTTGAAAAGCAGCAGAGTGATTGTACTCTGTCGTATAATTCAAGAGTGAGGGTACGTGAAAATGATTTCAAAGTTGGTGATTGGGTTGTGACTAGGAAGTGAGGATTTGTTGTCAAAGGTGATAGCAAGTTCTCTCAACCCACGCAAATCAGGTGTGTCAAAAGAAATGTTATAATTTTGTCAGATGGCTCTGCCTGGAGCTCTGGGAATGTGAGGAAATATAAATATCTGAAAGAGACACGTTAGTGATAGATTCCTTACCTTAGAATATCCCCAGGCGTCAGACTGGATCCGGAAACTTTTGCGTAGCAATACCCCTGCGCGCTGGTGGGCGTCGTCTGCGGCTCCGCGTCCGTCGTCGGCGTCGTGAGCGCCGGGATGACGTCGTCGGAGTACTTAGACGGCGCTCATGCGCGCTGACGTCAGTTCTTCTTTTTTCCGCGCCAGCTAGCGCAGATCCGGAAGAAGCTCTACCCCCAGTCACTTTTTGACTGAAAAGTTTTTGATCCTTTTTGATCTCTTTTAGTCGACTGTCTCGACTATCGGTGCCAGGGATGCCCGGGTTCAAGCCTTGTTCGAAGTGCGGCCGACTCATGTCGGTCACGGACCCCCATCGCCGGTGCCTGAAGTGCTTAGGCCTCGACCACGACGATCGAACCTGCGTCGACTGCCGGGCCCTGACGTCGAAGGCTAGGCGGGAGCGGTCCCGCAAGCGTCTCGAGCTGAGGCACTCGGCCCCGCGCCGCTCCAGGTCCCGGTCCCGGTCCCACGGGAGGTCGAGGGACAGGTCGCGAGGTCGGAGTCATCGACGTTCCGGAAGTGGACACCGATCGTCTGGTTCCAAGTCCTCAGGTAAGAGGCATGAGAGGTCGGAGCGACACCATCGGTCCTCCGACCCGCCCCGACGCTCGCTCGATGCGGCCGGGGACTCGGGCGACACCGCCCACGCGGCTCCGCGGGAGTCGCAAGCGTCGCCGCCTGCCCCACACCTTCGGGTCCCTGGGCACGGCGCGTCGCAGGAGGAGGTCGAGAGGTACCTCATGGCCATGAGGGCCCTCCCTCCTCAGTCGGTTCCCGTGGCGCCTTCGGGCCGATCGGCTCCGTCTGGAAGTCCTTCCGGGTCGGGCGCTTCGGCCCCGACGACGTCGGGTGCTTCGGGCCCGGCGCCGCTGGCGACTTCGGTCCCGGCGCCGCGCGACCTCGCTGGATCCGGCTCCGGATCCGGGACCCCGCCGGTCGACCTTACGACCTCGCCGGCGCCGTCCCTTCAGGTGTCGTCCCCGGCAGCCGATGTGGTTGCCGACCCCAATGTTTCCTACGGTCCTACTCAGGAGTCGGAGGGGCGCCGCTGGGCGCCGATTCCGTCGGCCTTTGGAGACTTCTATCTCCACGAGGAGGCCCTGGCTGTTAATCCTGGTCTCCAGGAGCCAGGTGACGAGGAGCAATGGGAGGGGTCCGAGGACCCTCTGGCACGTGATTGCCAGTCGCATCAGGACTGGACATATGAGCTTGGGGAGGCCAGTGGTATTGACACCTCGCCAGACACTGGATTTACGTCGCCCCCGACTGTGGCTTCGGAGGCGGGTTCTGCTTACAGCGTAGTGTTGACGAAGGCAGCTAAGGCCTTAAACCTTCAGCTCCCCGTCGCGGCCGTGAGGACTAATCTCCTCACTGAGGTCCTCAAACAGCAGTCCGGCTCCGCGGAGCCCCTCCTGCCGTTCAATGAGGCCTTGTGTGACGTTCTGCTGGGCACTTGGTCCAAGCCCGCCACAGGCCCCCCTGTGGACAGGAACGTGGCCAGACGCTACCGCCCGGCACCGGGCGACCCATGCTTTTTGTCCACCCATCCCACCCCCGAGAGCCTGGTCATCCAGGCCTCTAACTCCCAAACCGCATTCCCGTCGGCCCCGCCCGACAGGGAATTCAAGAGATATGAGCAGTTCGGGAAGAAGGTCTTCTCGTCTGTGAGCCTAGGGCTACGGTCTGTGAACACCAACTGTCTCTTGGGCCGCTACACCCACACTCTGTGGGACACGGTTGCGGAGGTGCTGCCACAATGCCCTGAGGAGGTCAGGGCTAAGCTCAGCCAAACCCTTGCGGACGGCCGAGATGCGGCACGCTTCTCTATCCGGTGTGGGCTGGATACCACGGACTCACTGGGCAGGGCGATGGCAACGACGGTGGCGGTTCGACGCCACGCCTGGTTGAGGTCCGCCAACTTCTCGGCCGATGTCCAGGCCACCCTCCTGGACATGCCGTTTGATGGCCGTCGCCTCTTCGGCGACAAGGCAGACCATGCGCTGGAACGTTTCAAGGACTCCAGGGCCACGGCCAAGTCCTTGGGCCTTACGGCCCCACGCCAGCAATCGGGTGCCTTTCGCTCCTTTCGTGGCCACGGAAGGGGCGCCCCACCACGGACCGTCAGCCACGCGCCGCAGAATGTTCAGCAACGCGGTGGCGGCCGTGGGAACCGCCGTGGCGGTGGTCGGGGCCAGCGGCGAGGCCAGTCCACACCTCCCTCAGCAGCCCCCGCCTCAAAACCTTCCTAGTCCGAGTTTTCAGGCCCATGTGACGCCTGTGGGAGGCAGGGTTCGCCATCACCTCTCCCACTGGCATACAGTCACTTCGGACAGGTGGCTGCTGCAAATTGTCCGAAGGGGTTTCTCCCTCCCCTTCGAGTCTTCCCCTCCATCCATGCCACCTCAATACCACCGTGTGTCGGGGGATCACTTGCAACTTCGGCAAGAGGAGGTTTCGGCCCTCTTGGCCAAGAGGGCCATCGAGCGCGTTCCTGGGCCAGAAGTAGGACGTGGTTGTTACTCCCACTACTTTCTGGTACCCAAGAAGGGCAAAGGGGGCCTACGCCCTATCTTGGATCTGCGGAACGTCAACGGCTTCCTCCGGACGGAGAAGTTCAAGATGCTCACTTTGGCTCAGGTCCTGGCTGCCCTGGACCCGGGAGACTGGATGGTAGCGTTGGACTTGCAGGACGCCTATTTCCACATCCCCGTCCTGCCGGCCCACCGGCGTTACCTACGGTTCATGGTGGGCCAAGAGCACTTTCAGTTTACCGTGCTCCCCTTCGGCCTTGCCAGCGCCCCACGGGTGTTCACGAAGGTGATGGCGGTGGTCGCAGCCCATCTGCGCAGGCAGGGGATATCAGTCTTCCCCTACCTCGACGACTGGTTGTTGAAGGCGGGCTCGCCCCAGTCAGTCGTCAGCCACCTCCAGACTACGGCCGACCTCCTGCACTTGCTGGGGTTCTCCATCAATGTGCCGAAGTCACACCTGTGTCCCTCTCAAAAGCTCCTCTTCATCGGAGCGGTTCTCGACTCGGCGCAGTTTCGGGTTTACCCACCCGAACAGCGGGTTCGGGATATTCAGGCTCTGATTCCTGTCTTCAGGCCGTTATCCCGGGTCTCGGTCAGGTTGACGCTGCGGCTTCTGGGGCTGATGGCCTCCTGCATCCTTCTGGTGCGTCACGCCAGGTGGCGGATGCGGGCTCTGCAGTGGGACCTGAAGTTTCAGTGGGCCCAGCATCAGGGCAACCTGTCCGATCATGTCCTGATCTCAGAGGGCACTGCGAAGCAACTGCAGTGGTGGCTCACGGACCGCGACTGGGTCAGTGGCAGACCCCTCTCCCTACCCCAGCCGGAGCACGTAGTTGTGACAGACGCGTCCCTCCAGGGCTGGGGAGGCCACATGGGAGAGGCGGAGATCAGAGGCCTCTGGTCTCCGGCGGAGTCCCGGCTCCACATCAACCTTCTGGAGCTGCGGGCGATTCGTCTTGCACTGAAGGCATTCCTCCCCTCTGTCAAGGGGAGCGTAGTGCAAGTGTTCACCGACAACACCACCGCCATGTGGTACTGCAACAAACAGGGCGGTGTGGGGTCGTGGACCCTCTGCCAGGAGGCTCTGCGCCTCTGGCAGTGGCTGGAACATCAGGGCGTGACCCTGGTGGTTCAACACCTGGCAGGCTCTCTGAATGCCAGGGCGGACGAACTCAGCCGCCGGTGCATGATGGATCACGAATGGCGTCTGAACTCGGACGTGGCGCAAGGTCTCTTTCGACAGTGGGGAGAGCCTTGGTTAGATCTATTCGCCACAGAAGAGAACGCGCAATGTCAGCAGTTCTGCGCGTTGGAGTTTCCAAGGCGGCACTCGCTCGGAGACGCTTTTCGTCGCGAGTGGAGCTGCGGTCTGTTGTACGCCTTTCCGCCTATACCACTTCTGCCCAGAGTGCTGAAGAAGATCAGGCGCGACCGGGCCCAGGTCGTCCTTGTGGCTCCGGACTGGGCACGAAGATACTGGTATCCCGAGCTACTCAGCATGTCAGTCGATCCCCTGATTCGTCTGCCTCTTCGGGAGGACCTTCTGTCGCAGCAGCAGGGGACGGTCCTGCACCCGAACCTGTCCGGTCTCCACCTACAAGCTTGGAGATTGAGCGGCGGCAGTTGAGGCCATTTGACTTGCCTCCCGAAGTCTGTGATATCATTCTGGCAGCCAGGCGTCCCTCCACAAAGTCGGTATACGCCTGCCGGTGGAACAGATTTGTGGCATGGTGCACAGCAAAGGCTGTGGATCCTCTCTCTGCACCCCTTTCGGAAGTGCTGCTCTTTCTTCTTTCCCTTGCCCAGCAGGGCTCTGCTCTGGGCACTCTTAAAGGGTACCTTTCTGCTCTATCAGCCTTCTTGAGGCTACCAGATCAACCTTCTTTATTCAAGTCCCCTATTGTGAGTAGATTTCTGAAGGGCATCACACACATGTTCCCTCCTGTTCCCTTCGTGATGCCCCAGTGGGACTTGAATCTGCTTCTCACCTATCTGATGTGTGCTCCCTTTGAGCCACTTCATAACTGCCCTCTTCGTCTCCTTACTCTAAAGACGGCCTTCCTGGTTGCCATCACCTCTGCCAGGAGGGTGAGTGAGCTCCAGGCTCTTTCTTCTTCTCCACCTTTCCTGTCTGTTCATCCTGATAAGGTGGTGTTACGTACACGACCTTCCTTTCTGCCCAAGGTTGTCACGGCCTTCCACATCGGGCAGTCCATCACTTTGCCCACCTTCTTTCCGCCTCCGCATCCCTCGAAAGAGGAGGAGAGGCTCCACCGTCTGGATCCAAAACGTGCGCTCTCCTACTACCTAGATCGCACACGCCAATTACGGGTGGATGACCAACTCTTCGTTGGTTACGTGGGCGCGAAGAAGGGAAAGGCTGTGCACAAGAGGACCATCTCTAGGTGGATCATCTTGTGTATCCAAGCATGTTACTCCATGGCGAGGAAGGAGCCCCCGGCTGGATTGCGGGCTCACTCCACTCGGGCCACGGCAACGACAACTGCCCTGGGCCGCGGTGTCCCCCTGCAGGACATCTGTCAGGCAGCCACGTGGGCCTCGCTGCACACGTTCGCAAGACACTACTGCCTGGACAGTCAAGTCCGGAGGGATGGCTTCTTTGGCCGTTCCGTCCTCCAGGACTTTCTGGTGTGATATTGGTTCGCAGACCCACCACCGGGGTTGGTATTGCTGGGGTATCTATTCTAAGGTAAGGAATCTATCACTAACGTGTCTCTTTCAGATGCACAAGTTACTACTTGTGTAACGATATATCTGTAAGAGACATTAGTTAGTGATAGATTCCTTACCGCCCACCCATCCTCCCCGTTCTGCGAACCGATATCTAGGGTAAGGTCATCCCCTTCAGGGCCCTAGTTTCATGGCACCAGTGTTAGTTCTATCATGGCTCTGCGTATCTGGCGCGGAAAAGCTGTGTTATCAGAACTGACGTCAGCGCGCATGAGCGCCGTCTAAGTACTCCGACGACGTCATCCCGGCGCTCACGACGCCGACGACGGACGCGGAGCCGCAGACGACGCCTACCAGCGCGCAGGGGTATTGCTACGCAAAAGTTTCCGGATCCAGTCTGACGCCTGGGGATATTCTAAGGTAAGGAATCTATCACTAACTAATGTCTCTTACAGATATATCGTTACACAAGTAGTAACTTGTGCTTTTGGTCAAGTTATGTTCCCTAGCGTGTACCCCACCGTCTCCATGTACCAGCTTAAAGTGCATGTAACTTCCCTCCTGTGCCAGCTATGAAGACGCAAATACATTTGCGTCCAACGTTAACATGTCCTCTTTCAGACCCACCCTGAATGGGTTGAATAGTCCGTTCCTAAGTATGCTATGCCAACGTCTTTTTGTGGTGTACTTTACACGTTTTTCAGCTCTGGCAAAGTAGGCCCTGAATTCTGCCATCGAGCCTTTTTCTGCCTTCTGACTCTGAGAGCCTCAGCCCAGGCAGCCTCTGTACCCGTGACCTCTGACTTACTTTCTGTGCGGCTCCCGGCGCTTAGCTCGGCCTGCTGCCTGCCAAGACTGACTTCAACCTTCGAATTATCTGTTCCGCTCCTCGAAAATGCATTCCTGCCTACTAGTTTAAGTAAACATCCCCCCAGCTGCAGAGCAAAGGGCCCGGCCTCGCTGTCTTCGTGCAAGTAATTCATAGCTCTGTTACCATGGTAGGCCCATGCCCCTCGCATTCTCATGCAGACACTTTGGCGCTTATACACACACTCACAGTCAGTATAGAATAGCTTCTGCCCCAGAGACCTTTTCCGTCCAGATAATATGGTTCCCAAACATCAGATATCAGATATGATAGAGGTACGAGTTGATCTGACATGCCAGACTTCTGTCTCTTTCCGCCAGTGTAAATGTCAAATCCCCTGCACCCTCTGGTTTCACGTCAATCTCACGTCATGCAGCTGCGCGCGCATCCAAGCTTCAGATTTCTGCTGACATTGCAACATTTCTGCTTTGTGCCACCCACTTGTGACACCTACCTATGACGTTTCTAGCACACATCTCTATGTTCACGCCTAGTTCACGCCTTCTAATTACGTATCACTACCACGTGTGTGTTTTATCTTGTTTCTCTCAGCTGTTACGCCTACTGTATTGGTTTCTATAATGATACTTAAGTATATAAGCTATGTATTGTCAATAAAATATTGCTCTATCCCTTCCTGGACCCCTGTGGTTGCAGGAACATGATATCCAGTTCTAGAACCATTCCTTTTTAAGGAATAAAACCCCTAAGAACTCTAACACCACGGACTCTGCCTCTTTCTTTCCGATTGAGTTATTATTGATTAAGTACTTACCTGCATAGAAATTAGGACGGTAAATCAAATATTTACCACATATATTTTGGCGCCCGAACAGGGACCCCTCCCCCACCTCACGCGCCGGTTGGTGCGTTGCAAGCTCTGTCCCCTGCCATCAGTTAGATGGAACTACGCGTACTGGCAGGATTTCCTGTATCTCCCTCTGGCCCACGGAGGTGACGAAGACTGCGATCAGCACCCAGACGAGGCGGTGAGGAGTGCGGAGGATCCCGACCAGAGCCTAGCCGAAAGAAGCAAGGTCCGAGGTGTCAAGAGGCCCACCAGTTTCCGAAGTATCCACGTGTCGAGACGAGTCGAGTCCGGTCCAGTCCAGTCGAGTTTTCCGAGGCCTTCTGTTTCCGTGCTTCCCGGTGAGTACCATTGCTGGGACGTATCTAGACGGGTGCATTATTATGTATCCGGTAAAGACGGGTTTGGGTACACAAATTCGGTCTGCACTGTTTTAGACAGTGTATCTGTGCTGTTTAGCAGTACATCAGTTATTCAAGTTCCTGCATTGTCTCCGACAGTGTATCTGTGCTGTTTAGCAGTACATCAGTATAGGGGGTAGTCATACATGTCTCAAATGTCTTTCATGTGATTAATGTCGTGGTATGAGTGTGACTGTTTTTAATGTGCATTATTGTGTTCTTGTGTAACTAGCTGTATTCAGTATTAAGTAGCAAGGATTGAGCATTCAGTATTAAGTAAACAAGATGCCGTTTTTCAACAAGTTAAAGCAGATAAGAACTAGGAAAGGGATACTAGAGGAAGAAATTCCTATCCCCCCTAGGGACACTCCTGGAAATTTTATGTACCACAAGCATGGCTTAGATGCCATATTGTATCTAGATTTATGGGCCGATTATACTAAGCATCTAGAGGAAAGACACAGATGGCCTGTCACCGGAACATGGGATGCCGAGTGCATCATGAAGGTAGAGGAAGCACTATGGAAAAAGAAAGCCAGACAATCTCAGAAAGACGCCATAGAATTTTGGCGTAAGGAATCAAATAAGCGTGCTGAAAAAGCACTCCGTAGAGAAGACAGGCATAGAGAAGAGTCAGATAAAGCCCGAGAAAACGAGTTAGTTACTGAAGGTATCCGAGTAAAATCAGAACAAGCAGACCGCGCACGAAACAATCTCGTAAATGGCATGTATCTTGTGGCCGAGGGTTCGCCTGAAGCCACTTCAGAAATACCGAAAGATCTGCCGCCACCATTGGTTCCAACTAAAGAAAATCACAGGACTACTAAAGACATATTTCTGAATTCCTATCTAAACGATGTAGCACCCGCTTACACCAATCCACAGGCCCACGTCCCGCCTACTGGCGGTGACGGAGGTGGCAACCCGCCTCCAGACCATATCCCGCCGTTACTACAATCAGGTTTTCCCGTCCGACAGCCTGTCATTCCCCCACCTCCACCACTTCCCGCACTTAAAATTAATCTACCAAATCCGCTTCTACCTGATCCTACCAAAAGACAAGTTCAAGTACACATACAGACTCCACGGAGGGATAATGCCCAAGCCTCCGCTTCAGGAGGTGCGACCGGGGGTCTCCGGACCCCGCCACCAACACACAGATCACACCTTAGGGATATGCAGAACCCCTTTACGTTCAAATCACCCCGCCTCGACATACTCAAGGAACCGCTTGCAGTTTGCAGATATGATCCAGTACCCGGCAAAGACGATAGAATGATGATGGCATCACTACGCTTACGACAAGCTACAGATTACCTAACATTATTCGCAGGAATGAAAGAGCACCTAGATAGAATCTATCATTTTGTACAGACTGGGGAAAACCCAGAAAGTATTAAGGAGGCCATGGCACATCAGAAAGTGGACACTCAAGCATATATACTACGCTTTTTCATAAATTGCCTAATAAGAGAACGAGACAGGCCTGAGACAGAACAGGATGAATTAGATGGACTCAACAAGTGGGGTCAAAATATATCCGAAGGAAAACATGATAAAGGAGGTTGCATAGCCAGTATGTACAAAAGAATAAGAAAAGCAGTGATAGAAATACACGAAAAAGAGAAAGAGAATGACTCCTCCGAGGAGGAGGGAGAACTTGAAGACCCAGAAAAGACTACAGATACGATAGCGTATGTAGGTAAGGGAACTTACCTTAGGAAAGGCATTCGTCCAGAAAGCAAGAGAGTTTTTCTCTCTGGCATATCAAAACCGAATTCTCCTGAACATCAGTTCCAGGAGACTGATAAAAGGCTTCGAGAACGAATGGGGTACCATGTACTCAATTCTATGGATGAACAAGAACTAGCCCGGTCAGCAGTACTATGGGCTGACAATCCGAACATATATAAGGATGACACAGTAGCGCAGACATTCCTGAACCTATCCCCAGACGAACAGAAATTAGCAGGTGTATACATGATTCAGCACCTCCTCACGTTATACAGAAACCAACACTCTGATCCAGGTCCCTTACACGATACATTAGAGGCACTACTCATGGATAGATGGAGAGGCCTAAGTACCAAGTTAATACAAATAATTCTAGAACAACGACATAGATATAACACTTTCGTAAGCTCCGAATATGTTCCCGCTCCGCCCCCAGAAAGAAAAATGTACCATATGGAACGTCTGCATGGCGTTGAAAGTGAGAACCCCTTACGAGAAGTACATCCAGTTCTGGGTACCGATAATAATCTGAAACGTGTGTATGTACACACACCTCTGACCAAGTTAGAACTATTGGAAATGAAGAAACTGGTACCCTGTCATGATAAAGACCCTGCAGGTTTTCACAGAGAGCTTAAAGACATGTTATTGATGGGGGATTACACATATGAAGATATCATGAAAATGTTAAAGGTACTGCTGCCCATGGGCATCTACGAGAAACTCAAGGAAAAAGAATGGGAGGTGGGAGACAAAAAGATTGTATGGGCAGAAATAGAAGACGAGGAGGAAAAACGTACCCCAGGGCTAGGCCTTGGGGAGAAAACTAAAGCATTACCAGGTTTAATAGTACAGGTTCTGCCAAGATTACTGACAACTAGAAAGGAAGATTGGGACGCAATCTCGGCCTGTAAACAGAAACCCGATGAAGATACTAGTGACTTCTATTCAAGATTTGAGAAGTGTTTCATTATTAATAGTGGTCTTAAACCAAGTAGCGAGTCGTACCCGCATCTTTTTGTATCAAAGTTAGTGGAGAATTCCCTGTTAGCAGTCAAAAACCGTGTATACAAGGTTGAGAGTACATGGCAAGCAAATACGCCATCACAGATGTTACAGATGTTACAATACCATCAGGACAGAATTAGAGAAGAACAGGATCATGAACAGAAACGCATGAAAGACACGAAAATGAAAATGTTAGTGGCCCAATCGGTTCCAACCGACGGCCAGAGAAAGGGTACGACCCAGACCGGTCACGCCGCAGCTCCCGTTAAAGGGACATGCAACTATTGCAAGCAGCCAGGTCACTACGTACATGAATGCCCAGTTCTGAAACATAACATAGCAACAGGTAAAACTAAGGAAAGACCGCATCCGCCAAGACAGGACCAGGTCCAGCAACAGACTTCACAGAATGTACCGCCCATGCAGAATATACAGCCTATGCATGCTTCACCACATACAGCACAGACAGTAGCGGTATCACAGCCACAGCCCATTGCCGCGACTCAGCAAGTTTCACAACAGATGTATCAGTATGCCCAGTCCGCTTACCCCGATTATCCACGATACACATGAAACAGCCTAGAGAGGGAATTTGGCTTGCCTCTTATTGAGATTCCTGTAGATCAAGAGGGTCCTTATGTACACAGTCAAGTATTGGGAGAAGACAGAAAGTTTTTAATTGACACAGGGGCAAGCCGCACCACAATCAGCCATGATGAAGTACCAGGGGCACCCCTCTCAGGCTCACAGAATGTTTCCCTTGGTTTTTCAGGACAGCCTATTGTAAATGAGGTATCGAAACCCGTCCCCCTGGCTGTGGGTCCATTATCACGTGTTACAGACCTGTTACTTACGAAATCATGTCCAGAAAATCTGTTAGGAATCAAGACACTGAAGGCTCTAGGAGCAGTTATATGCTGTTCTCCGGAAGGAGTTAGACTCTTTCTGCGAGATTTAAAGGGTCACTATGTATTACGAGAGTTTGATGTCAGATTGAAAAATGTACCAGATCACCTGTGGGCACAAGGCCCAACTGATGTAGGCTGCATGCACATTACACCTTACCGTGTTACACTGAAACCAGGTGTTGTTTTACCACGAATCAGACAATACAAGTTACCACCCGATGCTGTAGTGGCGTTACTGGAAATCATTGAAGAGCTCATTGCCCAGGGAGTGGTCAAAGAGACCGACTCCAATATCTGTAATTCCCCTATCATACCGATTCTTAAACGTACTGATCCCAATGCACCGCCAGTATATCGGTTGGTGATTGATTTACGAGAACTGAATAAATGCATTGTACCACAGTACCCTGTGGTTCCCGACATCTCTTCCCTACTAACTGCTATTGATTCAGAAGCAACGTTCTTTACTGTAATTGACCTTAAGAACGCCTTCTTTAGTGTACCTATTGACCCAGAGAGCCAATACCTTTTCGGATTCAGTTTAAATGGACGAAGTTTCAAATTTTCACGCGCACCTCAAGGATTCACAGAAAGCCCCAGCATCTATAGTCAAGCACTGAAAAGACAACTAGATTGTATTCAAATGCCAGTTAACACCGCTTTACTGCAATACGTCGATGATCTGCTGATCACCGCACGAAGTGAGCCCGAATGTGAACAAGCATCACTGACAGTTTTACATTTTCTGGCCGACAAGGGACACAAGGTGTCTCCTTCGAAGCTACAATTCTGTGTTCAGCAAGTTGTGTACTTGGGTCACTTGCTGTCCAAAGTGGGGAGACAGCTCACTCCTGATCGCATTCAGTTAATTGTAAATATGGCACAACCACAGACACAAAAAGAAGTACGGGCCTTTATAGGCCTCACCTCGTACTGCAGACAATGGATTCCCCAATATGCATTTCTAGCTAAACCACTCATCCAGTTAACGACACAGGAGGCAGCGACTTCGACTGTCCTCCCTTGGACTCAGGAACATACACAAGCCTTTGAGGAATTAAAGAAAGCTTTATGCCAAGCACCAGTTTTAGCGACACCATGTTACAGCAAACATTTTACACTTTTTGTTACAGAACGTGATGGTACAGCGTTGTCTGTCCTCACTCAAGACCAAGCAGGTTCACATAAGCCTTGCGCTTATTTTTCAAGTACATTGGATTCAGTAGCCCAGGCACTCCCTGCGTGCTTGAAGTCAGTAGCAGCAACAGCATTAGCAATCAGACAGAGCGACTCAATTGTTTTAGGACATCAATTAACAGTACAAGTTCCACATTCTGTAGAGGTTCTTTTAAACAGAACCCAGACTCAACACTTGACTATAGCACGACTGACAGGTTATGAATTGACGCTATTCCAGCCACACATAGAAATCAGGCGCTGCAGCATTCTAAATCCCGCAACATTGTTACCCACGATTATGACAGATCCAGCCCCGCATGATTGTATAGAGATCATTAATGCAGTAACAAAGCCCCGACGAGACTTAACAGATGTTCCATTGACAAATCCAGACCTGACACTTTACGTGGATGGTTCATGTATGAGAACAAGTACAGGAGAATTAGTGGCCGCGTATGCAGTGACCACTGAAACTGAAGTAAAAGAAACATATCGTATTGACACACTGTCCGCTCAAGCGGCAGAGCTCATTGCTCTGACCCGAGCCTGTATACTAGCCAAGAACAGAAATGTTAACATATACACTGATTCCCGTTATGCTTTCGGAGTCGTACACGACTTCGGAGTGTTATGGCAAGAACGAGGTTTTCTGACCTCTCATGGTGCCAAGATTCAACACGGCCCCCTCATTCAAGCACTGCTAGAAGCAATACATCTGCCTTCAGGCATATCCATCATGAAGTGTAAAGCACATACTAAAGTTACAGACTCTGTTTCCCAGGGTAACGACCTGGCGGACCAGACAGCAAAACATACAGCATTGACTCACACCCAGACAACTGACGTGACAAAGACGATAGTACCGACAAATTGTATGACAGTCAGGGATCCCGCAATAGATGTAATCGACATTCAGACACATGCTACTACAGATGAAATAAAGAAATGGACCGAACTAGGAGGGATCCAGACAGAACAAGGTTGGATGACGAAGGGAAAATCTACATGGTTTCTCCCCGACTCTATGGTTCAAGTCATAATCAATAAAGCACATAGTCCTGCACATTTAGGAGAGAAAGCGATGTTAGACAGTTTACAGAATCTCTGGTATAACAAACACTTACGAGCAGCAGCAAAACAGAAAGTGCGTACCTGCATGATCTGTTGTCAGTTCAATCCAGGAAAAAGTGTTCCCGTAGAGCAAGGTGGATTTCATCCTCCCGATCACCCTTTTGAAGTCCTCCAGATGGATTATATCCAGATGGACCGTTGTCGAGGATTCAAATATGTCCTCGTAATTGTTTGTGCACTTTCCCGTTGGACCGAAGCATATCCAGTCCCAGATTACACTGCTCCGACCACTGCCAGGCAGCTGGTTCGAGAATTCTTCCCACGGTACGGCTTGCCTCGTATCGTGTACTCAGATAACGGACAGCCATTCTCATCCGAACTAATGAAGCAGGTTTCCCTGCTGCTAGGATATCAGTGGAAATTCCATTGTGTCCGACATCCCGAAGCCGCCGGCCTTGTAGAGAGGCATAACCAGACATTAAAGACCCGCCTTGCCAAAATATGTAGAGAAAAAGGGGTCGACTGGATAGTCGCCCTGCCAGTTGCATTGTTTTACATGAGAATGGTTGCCCATTCGAGATCAGGACTATCCCCGTACGAAGTGGTCTTTGGCAGACCACCGAATATGTGGGGGACGCCCATACCTAAGAAAATTACCGATGTTGATTGTAATATGTTGACAGATTACCTTGCCTCCTTGATGTCTGCACTCCAATCATGTCGTTCACAGGTTGCCGCAGCTTTTCCCGACAACACTGATGTAAAGCCGCATGATGTCCGTCCTGGTGACATGGTCCTGATTAGGAACTTCGACAGGAAAAGTCCGCTGGAGCCCCGCTGGAAAGAGCCGAAGACCGTCCTTCTTACAACTCGGACCGCCGTCAAGATTGAAGGCCGAAAGGGGTGGGTCCATACGAGTCATATTAAAAAGTGCAACAAACTGTTACCCGAAACCGACTCGTCCACCCCCTCCAAGGACTGCCTCGATGCTAAAGACTTTAAAGTTACTAAACAAGAGAAAACTCCCCAAGAAGTATACCGCATGAAACTCCGATCTAGCAAGTCAGACAGTTTAATTGTTTAAGTCCTCCCCTAGGTGAATCGGTTAAATAGTTTCTGACATGTATCCCCTAGATCGAGATAGAGAGAGAGAGAGACAACTCAAGAAACGTACATATTGCAAATCACTCCGCAGTCACTGTATAGTGACATTATTGATTATGTTTTTTCTAAGTCTTCTGATTATTGTTGCGAGTATATTGCTTCCCATATACTACCCTATCTTCAAACGTGAACAATCTGCTTACAATGTTACTGCTGAACATTCTTTTAGTGAATTACCTCCCCACGAACTTTCTTACAGACTTGCGCTGCGCAACAACACATTCATTAGTATGTTACATCACTCCCATCAGACTAACAATGCTACAAACTGCTGGATATGTGGCCGACTCCCTCCCTATCAGAAATACAAGGGAGTTCTGCCCCTCTTTCCGTACCCGTTCACTCACAATGGCTCCTGTGGTGCTTGGTTTAGAATAATAAATTCCTTAGATCCTGATATTGCTGTTTTCAAAGGGAGCTGGGTTTGGGGAAACTTGAACTTAGTTCTGCTTAATGCCTGTTACCCTGACAAGAAGGGACTTCCCACTAGAATAGGAACTGATCTAGAAAATGAAGTATATGGATTAGGTAATTATACAATTAACCTTATGATTCTTACTGTTGAATCCGAAGCTGCACCCGTTCTCCCTGCTATGTCAGTACTACCAGTCACTGGTGATTTATGTGTCAGTAAGAAAGGTTCAGTACACTTAGGTCATAGTAAATGTACTACTGTGGTCGAATTCAGTGATCAAGGTAAATCTTCCTTTAGAGCTACCCGTCATTCCTACTTTGTTTGTGGTCATACCGCATACATACGCTTACCTCCAGATTGGGATGGTACCTGTTACATTGCATTCCTTCTGCCACCTGTTTTTCTAGCCCCTCCTGATTATCACAGAAATACGAATCTAGTAAAGAATAGGCTCCGAAGAGATCTCCCGATTGTCGACTACACTGAAACGGCATGGGAGCAATACACAGATTTCAATAAAGGATTCTTTTTCTTCACAGGCCCCGTTCAAAATAGTAAATTAATACGCAGATTAACTAGAACACTTGAAGCAGTAGTGAATGAAACTGCCTCCGCCCTAGGTAACTTAACAGAGGAGCAGTCCGCCATGCGGGTTGTTGTTCTTCAGAATCGTCTTGTTATTGACGTCATCTTGGCAGATAGAGGCGGAGCTTGTAAGGTCATCGGGTCAAGTTGCTGTGTTTTCATCCCAGAAAACGCGCCAACGGTATATCAAGCTATTACACGTCTTCATAAAATTGCAAATCAGATACATCAGAATCCAGGCACCTGGACTTGGTCCGGTTGGTTCTGGACAACGTTAACTGCTTGGGGATGGAAGATCCTATCCTTCCTAGGCATTGGCCTAGTCATAGTATTCAGTTGCTGCCTGTGCCTACAGTGTGGGCCAGCGATTTGTGGACTGTGTGCCACATCATGCATTGAACATTCCAGTTTTCTCTCAAAACGTGAGAGGAAGAAAGAAGAGCAAATGATGTTACAAGAACAAACTGATCGATTCATGAGGATCGATATATCATGAAGGGTCCGTAGGGAACAAGGAGGGAATGAGGAAATATAAATTTTTGGTCAAGTTATGTTCCCTAGCGTGTACCCCACCGTCTCCATGTACCAGCTTAAAGTGCATGTAACTTCCCTCCTGTGCCAGCTATGAAGACGCAAATACATTTGCGTCCAACGTTAACATGTCCTCTTTCAGACCCACCCTGAATGGGTTGAATAGTCCGTTCCTAAGTATGCTATGCCAACGTCTTTTTGTGGTGTACTTTACACGTTTTTCAGCTCTGGCAAAGTAGGCCCTGAATTCTGCCATCGAGCCTTTTTCTGCCTTCTGACTCTGAGAGCCTCAGCCCAGGCAGCCTCTGTACCCGTGACCTCTGACTTACTTTCTGTGCGGCTCCCGGCGCTTAGCTCGGCCTGCTGCCTGCCAAGACTGACTTCAACCTTCGAATTATCTGTTCCGCTCCTCGAAAATGCATTCCTGCCTACTAGTTTAAGTAAACATCCCCCCAGCTGCAGAGCAAAGGGCCCGGCCTCGCTGTCTCCGTGCAAGTAATTCATAGCTCTGTTACCATGGTAGGCCCATGCCCCTCGCATTCTCATGCAGACACTTTGGCGCTTATACACGCACTCACAGTCAGTATAGAATAGCTTCTGCCCCAGAGACCTTTTCCGTCCAGATAATATGGTTCCCAAACATCAGATATCAGATATGATAGAGGTACGAGTTGATCTGACATGCCAGACTTCTGTCTCTTTCCGCCAGTGTAAATGTCAAATCCCCTGCACCCTCTGGTTTCACGTCAATCTCACGTCATGCAGCTGCGCGCGCATCCAAGCTTCAGATTTCTGCTGACATTGCAACATTTCTGCTTTGTGCCACCCACTTGTGACACCTACCTATGACGTTTCTAGCACACACCTCTATGTTCACGCCTAGTTCACGCCTTCTAATTACGTATCACTACCACGTGTGTGTTTCTCTCAGCTGTTACGCCTACTGTATTGGTTTCTATAATGATACTTAAGTATATAAGCTATGTATTGTCAATAAAATATTGCTCTATCCCTTCCTGGACCCCTGTGGTTGCAGGAACATGATATCCAGTTCTAGAACCATTCCTTTTTAAGGAATAAAACCCCTAAGAACTCTAACACCACGGACTCTGCCTCTTTCTTTCCGATTGAGTTATTATTGATTAAGTACTTACCTGCATAGAAATTAGGACGGTAAATCAAATATTTACCACAAATGTTGCAAAGTGTTTTGCTCCTTAATGTATTTTGCTTTCCTTGTAACTGCATTATCTTTCTTCATGTTGTATTTCTATTATTATTTGTGATGGGGGAGGTGTGTTGGGATTTATGCTCAATGCATCTGAAGCTGCATTCATAGAACTCCTTGTTAGTTGCTAGGTGCTTAGAATGTTATGCCTTGACTATTATGCCAGTAAGAAGAAGCTGGAGAAGGAGCTGGAGGTCTTTCCATGTATGCTGAATAAACTGAATCTGTTTATCTACTACTAAACTTTGTGGACCCCCCTCTTTACAGACTCCCAGCAGCAGGAGGTCAGACTTGTGTCTGTGGTGGCAGCATCCATTTTGTGATGCTGAGGCTCGATTTAACTTGGTTCACAGTTAGGTTTATGTCGTGTCCCTCTAGAAGGTTGGAATGCTTCCCCGTTGCCAGAATTGGCGAGGGGGTAGTATTCCAATTCGTATGACACCTTACTCGACATGTTTTGATAATGCTATGCCAAAGTTAACAATAACCGCGAGGTTATAATGCACTTAAGAGTATATGGTATAGCGTTATCATGGAAACAGCTAAAGGACTTGGTTCCGAAAGCTGTAGACAGGCTCAGCTCATGCCAGAGCACTATCTCACATAATTCCAAGCACTCTGCCTCCAGGATTGTTAAGGCCTGCCATAGGAGTGACTTATAGGAGTATACGTGTCCATTTTAGGTTTAGATATAGGTATACTATATCTAAAGCAAAGGGTGATTACACCACCTTGCCCCAGCTGATTGATCAGCCAGTTGTTCCAGATTTGGATGGCCAGCCAGGGGAGCATAATACATGCTGCAGCCCCTGGTAGGCCTTGGGTTCACTATACCCAATACCAATTGGTAAATGCACCTACGGTACATGGATGTCAACTTAGAGAGAGAACAGCTAGGCTGTGGGTCTGATTAGCAGGCCCACAGCCAGGGAAAGTCATAAACCAGTGAAGCAAAAAGCAAAAATCTGGGTTGACCATAGGATTGCAGACCCTACTCTCCTACAAGGAGGCTCTATGCCTCTGGACATGGCTGGAACATCAAGGCATTACCTTGGTGGTTAAACACCTGACCGGTTCTCTGAACGCCTGGGCGGACGAAGTCAGCCGCAGGTGCTTGATGGATCATGACTGGCGTTTGCACACGGACGTGGCGCAAGCTCTTTCAGCAGTGGGTAGAGCCTTGGCTAGATCTATTCACCACAGAAGAGAACGTGCAATGTCATCAGTTCTACGCTTTGAAATTTTCAAGGCGGCACTCGCTCGGCGACGCTTTTTATTTCAAATAGAGCTGCGGTCTGTTGTACGCCTTTCCGCCTATACCACTTCTACCCAGAGTGCTGAAGAAGATCAGGTGCAACCGGGCCCAAATCATTCTGGTGGCTCCGGACTGGGATCCAAGAGTTTGGTATCCCGAGCTACTCAGTATGAGGGGTGCCGCTCGCTCAGAGGGTTTCTTGTGTTTCCAGCATCACCCTTCGCTACAGGAGTAGCCTTGAAGTCCCTGCCAACTGACTGTGCCGATAGCGTGAGGGAAGGACCAACTGTGTGGCCGCAGCGGAGGTGAGAGGCGCCGGCCCCGGGACTGCGAGGACCAGCATTCACCAACAACAGCTGGGTCCTCTTCCCGCGTGAGCCGCGCCCCCTCCCAGTGCCACGCCCCCACCTGTGCGTTTAAAACCTCTCGCGGGGGAGGAGCTACGCGGGCATCCAAGATGGTCGCGTGAGCAGAGAGCTCCCGAGACCTGCGCCGTCCTTCTTTATCTATCCTTCACCTATCCTGGTCATTTTGACGGGCTTTTGCAGCGCCATCATCGCTGATGCTACTGATCCTTTTCTGGTCAAAATCGGACCCTGGGGACCATTTTTCTGAAATTTGCAACTTTCTGGCCTGCCCGCGGGCGCGACCGGGGACTCGGCTGCCCACTGTGGCCGACCTGTAATTGAACAACAACGGCTGCCTGGCATCTGGCCCGCCGGAGGTGTATTGCTTTCACTTTCGGTTTCCTTCCCTTTGTTCCTGTCTCCTCCTACTCTGCCTCGCCTGCTGCCCTCTCAGCCTGCACTATCCTCCGTTGGACTGGCAAGGAGGCCGCGACACCTCTGTCTCAGTGGCGCATCGGAGTTTCGAGACTTTTCTACCTTCTCGTCACTTCCCCTGGCTATCCGGCCGACTCTGAACGCGAGATGGCAACGAAAGTGGAGGCCGAAAAACGCCGGAAGGCTGCGACCCGGGGGGGATCGATCCAGTCGAACATGATCGAACGCTACACCCAGCCGAGAGGCTCCCCCGGGGCCGTATGCATGGGTGCTGAAGGACTTCAAACGGACACATCGTCTACTTCGGAAGTGTCGCTCCAAGACCTTATGGCTGCCATTACTGGACTCAAGGCCGACATGAGTCAACAATTCGAAGCCGTAGTGACCAAAATAGACACGGTGGCGGTGGATGTGACTCTGATTCGGGCCGACTTGGCCAAAACAAATGAGCGGGTGAAGGCACTGGATCTTAAAACGTCGAGCCTGGTGAACGACATGGCTGAGGCGCAATCCGAAATTGGCAATCTGCGTGCATCGCACGACTTACTGCTCAAGCGGATGGAGGACTATGACAACAGGGCCAGGCGGAACAACATACGCCTTGTCGGAGTGCCGGAAGGTGATGGTGCTGTAGCGACCGATCTTTTGGTCGAGGAACTTATAGTCGCCCAACTGGCTCCGGCAGGACTTAGTAAGTTCTTTGCCGTGGAGCGCGCCTATCGTTTTCCTGGAGGTCAAGTGAAGCCGGGGAACCCGCCGAGGCCTATCATCGCCAGGCTTTTTCACTACCGGGACAGGGATGCTATCCTCCAGGCCGCCCGTAAACATGGTCCCCTGAAGTATGACAATAACTCTGTCTCCATATATCCCGATTTCACTCCTCAAGTGCAGCGGCAAAGATCAGGTTTCCTTGGAGTGAAGCGTCGCCTAAGGGACCGGGGACTGAAATATGCCATGCTGTTTCCGGCCCGGCTCCGGATCGAATATCGGGAGCGTGCCTATTTCTTTGATCAACCTGAACGTGCAGCCGACTGGTTGGACTCGTTGCCGGCTGATGACTTTGGGGGCGGAGGCCCTGGTGGTGCGAAAGGTGGTGCAGCGGCCCAGGAGTAACAGATGCCCTGGAGGTTCCGATTGAGACTATGCAACGTACTGTGTAAATTGACTTATTCCCTAATGACTCTGCCCGTGGCGGTGCGGTAACGGGTGATTTCTCCCTTCCTCCTCGGGGGGTTCTTTGTGTAGAAGTATGGGGCGACAGGCACACTGCAGTTGGGGGTGGCTTTTTAGTCAGCAGGGGTGCAGGGAGGGGGGTGTTGTAACGGGTTTGGGTTTTGGGGTTGGTGTTTGGGGACTGGGTTGTGTTTCGTTTAATTTGTTCTGTTCTCTGTTTCATGGTATTTCATATCTTGCAATGACTTTTCATAGTGGGTCCTGCTGGGGGGTGGGCGTGGAATGTTTTTGTCGCAATGGGGGGGGGTGAAATGCGGATTCTTTCTTGGAACGTAAATGGTTTGGGTGACAGGATTAAGCGGGGCATTGTACTGCAATTCTTGAGGCGCCACGCCCCTGATGTTGTGTTCCTTCAGGAGACCCACTTGATTGGCAATGCTTGCAAGGCCTTAGACCGCCGGGGTTATCGACTGGTTGCACATGCGGGTTTCACCTCGGGTTCCCGGGGTGTGGGTATTATGGTAAAGTCTTTCCTTGCTCTTGCTATCGACGATGTTATCCTTGATGAGCGTGGGCGGTATGCTGCTGTTTCGGGGAGGTGGGAGGGTAAGCAGGTCGTGTTTGTTGTTGTCTATATCCCCCCGGGACTGCAGGCTACCACTTATGCTGATTTAGGCAGGACTCTCCTTGGGCTGCCAGACGGCTTGTTGGTCCTGGGCGGGGACTTCAATTCTGTCATGTCCGGCGACTGCGACCGGCTACCCCCTAGAGTATTGCCACAGTCCCAGATGTGGCTCAGTGAAATGGCTGACACTTTTGGCTTAGTGGATGTCTGGCGCTCACTACATCCCACACTCCAACAATACACTTTTCACTCTGGTGCGCACGGCAGCCTCTCCCGTATCGATTATTTTCTTATGTTAGCCTCCACTTTGTCCACTGTTCGTGAGATTCGGCATCTCCCCCGGGGTATCTCGGACCACTCCCCCCTGCTGATTACGATTTCTGTGGGCGGTCTGCCTGGTAACAGAGTTCCCCCGATCCCTCCCTGGCATTTTCGAAACCCCCGGCTCCGCTCAGACTTGATTAAGGCAATAGATTGCTATTTTTCTGAGAATCTGGGCTCAGTCACTTCCCCCACTGTTCTCTGGGAGGCCTTCAAGACGGTTATTCGGGGTTCCGCCCTGTCACTCATTGCCACTGAGCGTAGGGTCAAGAGGGAGGCTGTTGTGGCTCTTGAAACCGAAATCACTGCGCTTGAAAGTGAGTTGGGTGGGAATGACACGCCTGCACTGTTGCACGAATTGGAATTGAAGCAAGCAGACTATAAAGCCTGTGTCACGGATGCTGCTAAATTGATGCGGTCTAATCAACTTGGTCGACTGTATGATGTGGGTGACAAGGCTAGCAAGCTTCTTGCGTGGCTGGATAAGACTGAGCGTGCGAGTCGTGTTGTTCCCTCCATTGTTCGTGATTCTGGTGAGACTGTCTCTGATCCGGGTGAGATTGTTGAGTGCTTTGTTGACCACTTCCGTATGGTTTATACGCCTGTTAGTGATCGAGATGAGGCCGACTCCAGGCTACTCCTACGTGACATTGCCCTGCCTACTGTGTCTGATGCGGACTGCCTCGCTCTGGAGGCCCCCTTTACTGTCGACGAGATTGCCCTTGCAATTCGTTCCCTTCGCTCGGGTAAGGCAATGGGCCCTAATGGACTCCACATTGAACTTTACAAACTTTGCCCCGACAAGATGGCCGCCCACCTGCGTCACATGTTTCTCGAGGCGGTTGAGGCTGGATGCCTCCCCCTTGAGCAACGCCTCGCTACCATAGTGGTCATTTATAAGGATGGCAAACCTCGTGACCGTTGTGCCTCGTACCGCCCCATCTCCCTCCTTAATGCGGAACCCAAAATCCTCGCTAAGGTGTTGGCCAATCGGATGCTTGCTGTGATTTGTGACCTGATCCACCCGGATCAATCCGGCTTCATCCCCCACAGAAACACTGCTCTTAATTTGCGTAGGCTCCACAGTGTCCTCGCGAGAGCTTCTATTCTCGCCGAGCCAGCAGTAGTCGCTTCCCTTGACGCCACGATGGCATTTGACACTATTGAATGGCCCTACCTATGGGCAGCCCTCGCTAAATTTGGCTTCGGCCCCAATTTCATCGCATGGGTCAAGCTTCTTTATGAACAGCCGCTAGCTCAGGTCGCGGTGAATGGTAGGTGCTCAGACCCCTTCCCCTTGGGCCGTGGCACACGTCAAGGCTGTCCCCTTTCTCCGCTTTTGTTCGCTTTGGCACTCGAACCTCTTGCCGCGTGGCTCCATTGGGAACCCTCGATCAAAGGGATCCGATGGTCCCCTGACCTCGAGGATCGTGTCTCCTTGTACGCGGATGACATCCTCTATCTCACTTCCCCTCAGAAGTCACTCAATGTTCTCTTCGACGTCCTCACGTCCTTCGGTAAGAACTCGGGACTTGTCATTAATTGGACCAAGTCCTGTGTCTACGCCATAGCTGGTACTCTGCCGCCTCTCCCCCGCAGATTTCCCATCCTGGTAGCGACTGACGGTTTTAAGTATCTGGGGGTCCATGTATCCATGATCTCTTCGGTCCGCTATGAGCGGAACTTGTATGCTCCGCTCCGCAGACTGAAGCAGGATGTTCGGCGTTGGCGCGATCTGCCCTTATCTCCATTAGGCCGGGCGGCGCTCTTTAAAATGATGTCGCTCCCCCGATTCCTCTATGCCCTGCAAAATTTCTTCGACCCTGTTCCAGCTCGCTATTTCCATGAAGTCGAGAGTTTACAGCGGCAACTTATCTGGGACGGCCGTGCCCGCATTGCCTTATCCAAGCTCACGCTCTCCTGGTACGACGGAGGTATTGCGCTGCCGGATATTAGACGATACTACTGGGCCTCGCACCTGAGCGCCATCAACCATGCGACATACTCTCCGGAGCCCGCTCCTGCCTTTGCTTTGGATAAACTGCTGTTGCCCGGTGGCAACTTTAATAGGGCGCTGTACTCTAAGGCCCCCTTCCGACTCCTTACGGGCCCAACGAAATGTGCTGTGCGGGCATGGCGAGACGCTACGGTGGCCACGGGCTGGGGTGGTAGACTGACACGTATGACGCCACTGTATGATTCGGAACGACTGGGCAACCTGTGGAAGACGAAAGGGTTTGAGAAATGGGACATGATTGGGATTAGCACGGTGGGGGACCTGTGGACACGTGGCGCGGTTAAGTCCTTTGAATCACTAAAGCTGGAATACCGGCTCGATGATAGGGAGCACTTCCGGTATATGCAGGTGAGGCATGCCTTGTCTTCTGTCTTCCCCTCCGGTACGGACGTTCCGCAGTCCTCCCCTTTGGAGGATCGAGTTCTAGATGGCCACGTCCCAGACAGTACCATCTCCTTAATTTACAAGAAGCTCATTAATAACAGAGCTGACCAGCTCGAGAAGCTCCGGGCTGCCTGGACGGCTGACGGACTTGAATTGGACGACGAGGACTGGCAGTCAGCTGTGTCCTCCCCTAAGGAGGTGGCTATTCCGGCACGACTTCGCTTTGTCCAATTGAAAATCCTTCATCGCGTGTATCTTACTGGAATGCGTCTGGTGCGAATGGGTTTGGTTTCGGATGGACGATGCAAGCGTGGGTGTGGGATGGATGGTACCTTTCTTCACGTTCTGTGGGAATGTCCGATGATTGTAGCGTACTGGTCTAGGGTGCATGATGTGATGAGTCGTGTCACGGGGGTCCCATTGCTTCCTGAGGCGCGTCGTTGTCTGTTGAATGTGTGGGAACCGTCTGACTGCACTGCTGCCCAGACACTTTGGGTTACCCTAGGCAATATGATCGCGAAGAGGGATATTGCGCAGCTTTGGGGCTCCCCTAGACCGCCAGTGCTAAGTGCCTGGAAAGAGAACATGGACTGGTCCATGTTCCGAGAGAAGACGGTATATGAGGCCCGGGGGCGTCCAGGGAAGTGGTCCAGAGTTTGGGCTCCCTGGAATACTTATCGTGGAGACATCTGTTCTCCCCCACTTGACTACGAGGTCCCTCTCCCCTCCTTTCCGTGATTTACGTTCCTCTCCTATTCTCACCACATGCTTTGTTCTCTTGCGCGCGCCACCCCCCCCTCGCCATCGTCGTTTCTCCTACATCCATTCCCCCCCCCCCACCTCCAGCAACCCTTGCCACTATGATACCATGTGTTTGTTTGTTTGTGTTCATTTCGACAAAAACATAAAATTAAACCTTTCTTATCCTATTTGTATGATGTTACGCTCTTGCCGATAATGTTGATGTGAGAGATTGCTCCAGCAACGTACTGCCTCGTATTGCACTTTTCGCTCAGCCTGTTTTTGTCATAGCGGCCGGCCCTGCGGGGTTGTAGGCAGACGCTGTGTATTGTGCATTTGTAAATAAAGGTTTTAAAAAAAAATAAAAAAATTTAAAAAAAAATAAAACCTCTCGCGGCCCCCGCTTCGCGGGATCCGCTCGCTCAGAGGGTTTCTTGTGTTTCCAGCATCACCCTTCGCTACAGGAGTAGCCTTGAAGTCCCTTCCAACTGACTGTGCCGACAGCGTGAGGGAAGGACCAACTGTGTGGCCGCAGCGGAGGTGAGAGGCGCCGGCCCCGGGACTGCGAGTACCAGCATTCACCAACAACAGCTGGGTCCTCTTCCCGCGTGAGCCGCGCCCCCTCCCAATGCCACGCCCCCACCTGTGCGTTTAAAACCTCTCGCGGCCCCCGCTTCGCGGGATCCGCTCGCTCAGAGGGTTTCTTGTGTTTCCAGCATCACCCTTCGCTACAGGAGTAGCCTTGAAGTCCCTGCCAACTGACTGTACCGACAGCATGGGGGAAGGACCAACTGTGTGGCCGCAGCGGAGGTGAGAGGCGCCGGCCCCGGGACTGCGAGGACCAGCATTCACCAACAACAGCTGGGTCCTCTTCCCGCGTGAGCCGCGCCCCCTCCCAGTGCCACGCCCCCACCTGTGCGTTTAAAACCTCTCGCGGCCCCCGCTTTGCGGGAGCCGCTCGCTCAGAGGGTTTCTTGTGTTTCCAGCATCACCCTTCGCTACAGGAGTAGCCTTGAAGTCCCTGCCAACTGACTGTGCCAACAGCGTGAGGGAAGGACCAACTGTGTGGCCGCAGCGGAGGTGAGAGGCGCCGGCCCCGGGACTGCGAGGACCAGCATTCACCAACAACAGCTGGGTCCTCTTCCCGCGTGAGCCGCGCCCCCTCCCAGTGCCACGCCCCTCTCCGCCCAAGTGAATATCAGCAAGCCCAGTAACGCGAATCGCGGGACGCGCGCGGGTCGCAGTCCGGGGCAAAGACCGGGCAAAGAGCGGGCCATTTGAGGCCGTTCGAGAACGTGAGGAGACCGGGCCGGGCCCTCCCTCTAAGTCCTACAGAAACGTACTCTTACACCAATCATTGCCCACCTACGCAACAAAACTCCGCGAAAATGAACACCAGGAGTAACAAATCTAAGAAAGCAAAAAGGGTGGGATCGGAGAGCAGCTGTTAGGGCCAATGGACGATTTCATTACCAAGGCAAACACCTTTATTGACCAAAGTATCAGTTTAATAGAGGGAAGAGTATCTACCGACCTCGCGATTGCGAGGCGATCCTCTATGGGACCATTGGCCACAGCAAGATCTCCAGAGGTAGAGGGTCCCCTAGCACAATCACTGCAAGGTAATAAAAGACTTAGTCTCCCGAATATCGTAGACCTCTCAGCCTCCCAACTTTCCCTATCACTTACAAACTCTGATCTAGAAAAAACACCCGAAATTCTACGTGACCATACACCAGAAGAAGTGAGACAAGCAAGAGGGAGGAGGGAGGGGGCTGTCAAGAAAAGAAAGGACAAGGGAAAAGTAGATAAAGTCATAGGTATCGACACGGCTGAGACAACTGACCCAAGTACGCCCTCAAACTCGGCAGGCCCTCCTCCAAAAACGGCTGACACTACCAACCATCAGGTTCTAGTACACCATTCTCACTTAATAATATTCCAAGCACCATTGTTTCAGGCTCACCCATTATAATCCCTTACAGTAATGAACCAGATTCCTTGGATCTGGTAAATAAAATCACCTCAGTACTGTAATCACTCTTTCAACCCCTTGAAACTAGGCTAACCAACATCGAGAGTCAATTGCTAAAAATAACAAAATCCATGCAACCCAACCCAACCCGTGAACCCCAAAAAAAGGGAATAGACAACCACCCTGTACCTGTCCTACAAAAGAAAAAAATAACCCAAACCTGCCCCGCACCGAAGCTACAATTAGTAGCAAAAGATCCTGCAGCGGGAAAACCGCTCTCGGAAAACAAAATATCAACTTCCCATACCAACACAGCCCCAAAAGCCCCTGCAATAAAAACAACAACCACAACAACGCCAGCCCCCAAAACACCAGTCATCACAAACTCTGTCCAGAACAAACCAAACCCAACAGTGAACAAAGGAACCACGAGAGGAGCTCATGAGGGCAGATCCTATATGAATCTGCCACCTGAAGCATCACCATTCGTGGTTGTGATGACGGGGGTACCAGAATTAACGGGGGAGACAATAGAGCCCAATTGGTCCTTAAAAAATAAGGTCCAATATTGGCTAAACACAAATCGCCCTTCTCCCCCCAACCGGTCCAGTAGAATAGCAACAGTATGTAGGACCCCATGGGTGGGACACACTAAAAAAGTAATACAGGGAGACTGCATTGTGATCACTTTTGAGGACCCTAGAGTTGTCGAGTATATATGCTCCTGGGAACAGCATAATACAAGCGGGGGAATTGACACAAAGTGTCTTTCCTTTTTCTATCCCAAAAAACATTACAACAACCGCTTTAATGAACCGGACAACATGTGGCGCAAAGCAGTCCCACAGCCCTGGGAATTTACTATCCCTAGACCAAAAATGCCCCCACAACAGAACGACCATGAGCCCCCCTGGTGGCTGGTTGACCCCAATTACCACCAACAGGATGGTCCATGGCAAATTATGGGCCCCCGCAATAGAAGAAGAGAATGGGAACAATGGGGTGTACCACCGCAGTGGCCATATAGATCTAGCTATAGAGAAGCACCATACTGGGAAAACTGGCTGGGCATACCGACCATGAACCGGTTCAGTAGCCTAGAAATGGTCGATTGACCATCACCGGATTCCCCTAGTGATAAACAGATCACTCCATCTCCGGATCTGGAACAGAAAATGACCATAGTCCAAGAGAATAGGACACAATCTCTGCCCGTTATTTTCTGGAATATAGCGGGTCTCCGCCCCAAAATAGAGGATGGTTCAGCGGCTCAGTTTCTTGAAGATGGCAATATAATATGCCTCCAAGAAACATGGGCCACGAAAGAGCTACACATTGTGGGCTATAAAACTCTTTTTTCCCCAGCTCTCCCTAGTAGTGCGGGTAGGCCCAAGGGGGGTTTGACTATATATATAGCAAACACAATTCCTAGCTTGAAGTTACTAAAAACAGAAAACACACCAAACTTCCAACTGCTTTCCCTTTCAGCCGGCAAAGAAGTTATTGTTATCCTAGTAAATTTCTATAATAACTTAGAGGAGGACCATTTTATCAAAACCCTCTTGACAATTCAGGAAAAAATCGCCAACCATAGCCAACTATACAGAAAAAAGGCAACTGTCCATCTATTATGGGGAGGGGACTTTAACCTACACCCCCGCCCACGCTCCAACAATCAGAATTGTGGGATAGTGGACGAGCACAATAACCCCCTTGTCCATTTCCATCACGACGGAACAGGGGAGGCGATGAACAATCTTCTCACAGACCTGGAACTGTCAATAATAAATAAGAAAAATCCGGCTAACAATACTCTATACCCCACATATTTAGGGAGGGGACACGAGACCACCGTTGACTATGTCCTTTCAACGGATGGGCTGAGACATCAAATCAGGGACTTCACCTTATTGGCAAACAGTCTAAGCGATCACTCAGCGCTCAGAGTGGATATGGATCTTCTAAACCAATTAACGCAGACAACAATAATTGCACATACTCTATCCCAAAATCGCTTGGAATTGGGCAGAGTAAACGGATTCACGTTAAAATGGGGGAAGATAGATCCAATCCAAATAAGCAACAACATAATAAAGACTTTATACCCCAATATAATAAAATGCCTAGACTTGGAGACAGATGACAACACCATCCTCGAAAACTTCAAGATCATTCTAGACAAAATAAAAGTAATGCTGACCAGGAAAAATAATTCAAACAACACAAAAATTCCAGGCTGGTTCAACCATGACTGTACCATCTCGTTAACCAAGCTAAAAGAGGCCCTCAGACAACCAAAAAGAGACCAACAACTGATTCAACATCTAAGGCTCCAGTACAAAAAGGCCAGGAAACTAAGGAAACAGGAGCTGAAACAGACTTTATGGAACGATCTACATAAAAGCACACTCACAAGAAACAGTGAGTCCTTCTGGCGAATAGTAAAAACCCCTTTTCTCTCCGACTCCAACAGACCTCAGATCGACGTAGCAAAAGAAGAGGAAATTTGGGTAAATCACTTCTCTCACATCTTCAAATTAACATCCCCAATGGAAGAAACAATTTACCCTCTCCCTCCCGTCGACTTTCCAATCAGTATACAGTTTGACATTCTTGAGGTACTGCAGGCTCTGAATTCAAGCAAAGGGGGCAAAGCGCCAGGACCAGACGGGGTTCCTGTCGATCTCTTTAAACAACTTCCGGATCTCTGGGCCCCCATACTGACCAGAGTATGCACTGCAACCGCGAAACTGGGTTTGATGGAGTCCTGGTCCAGCTCCATCATGGTACCTATCTTCAAAAAGGGGGACCACCAAGATGTTAAATGCTATCGACCGATTTCTTTATTGGATTCTGTAGGAAAAGTAGTTGGCAGAGCAATCCTGGAACAACTTCAACAATGGGCAGATGAAAGAAAGATCTTATCGGACCTACAATTCGGGTTCAGAGAAGGGTTTGGAACCGTAGAACAGGCCCTCAACCTAAGTCTAATCACGTCTAAGTACATCCATGCGAAGCAGGGGACAATGTACATGGTATACGTGGACCTGTCCTCTGCTTTCGATTGCGTCTCCCACGCGAAGCTATGGACCCTTTTGCGAAATATGGGGGTGGATCCTCCACTCCTTGATTTTTTAAGGGAATTATACACGGACGCTTCTGCGAGGGTGCGCTATGGGACTAAGGGAGAGCTTACTGCGACATTCAGAGTAGAGCGAGGAGTCAGGCAGGGCTGTGTCCTAGCCCCCTTCCTCTTCTCCCTGTACACAGGCTGGAAGAGAAGATGTTGAGGGGGGGGCAGGATCTGCCAAGACTAAAACAGCGCATGATTCCTGCACTGCTCTACGCGGACGACGCAGTTATTTTGGCCCGTACACCAATAGAACTCCAGAAATCCCTGAATAAATACGCCGAATTCATGGGCTCACTAGATCTGCACATAAATGTTAAAAAAAACTTTCGGAATGGTGGCAGGTGGAGGGAGAAAACGAACAAAGAATATTATCTTAAACAAACAAAAACTTGAGAGAACCCCACAGTACCCCTACCTGGGCATAATGATTGACGAAAAGCTAAACTGGAAAGCAGCTATCGAGTCCAGGAGACACCTTTTTAAGAGAGCCATTACTGCCCTGATGAACTTTTCACAAAGACTCGGAAGGAGACCGCCAGTTGAGATGTTAAAAATGTATTCTGCAAAATGCCAAGCCATCGCTTTATATGGGGCTGGTGTTTGGGGACACGCTGACGCTAGATCTCTCCAAACAGCTGAGAACTCGTTCATGAAATTTCTTCTATCTGCCCCCAAGTGTTCATCCACATATGCATGTCATATGAAACTGGGAATCCCCTACATAGAGGACTTAATAAAAGTTCAGCCATTGTTACTCTGGAGGCGTATCTGGTTATCTGATAAGAACATGCTGACCAAGGCCATTCTAGAGGACTCTTTGGCACTGGATCATGCGCACAGATTAGCCTGGCTTACTTATGTCAAACGGTTTTTCATAGACCTGGGCCTGGAAAGATATTACCTCACCCCAGTAACTCTGACAGAGATAACCAAGAAAGAGCGGAAACAGAAAGCAATGAGTCACCTAGAGACACTTAGAATTACTTTGCTTTCAACCAAACAATCTGTGCAACACGCAAATATGGTACAGTTAACGCCACAAATTCAGCCTTACCTTGTTTTGGAAATTAGCGCATATGAAAAGATGCTTCTGACCAGATTTAGACTCAATCTGTTTCACAGATTAGTGGCCTTCCCACAAACGAACACTTGGGAACCAAAACTGACTTTATGCCCATGTGATGAGACGTCCTCACAAACGTGCATGCACACGATATTGTTCTGTAAATATTTTCATCCTCACAGGAAAATCTGGTTATTTCCATTACTAAAACTTTGGGGTTTCAGACAATGCCGTCCGGCCATGATTTCCTTGCAGATGTTAGACTGCGAGCGCACCTGTTATCATATATTGAACTTTTTAAAATGTATTATTAGGCATCGGAAGAACCTTTAAAAATTGAGTGAATTTATTTTTCTTTCGGATATCTTATCAAAATGTACTATGCTGTAATTTTTATACTGTTGCTTTTATGGTTTTACTATGATAAAAACCGAATAAAGAATTTATTATTATACTCAGTATGAGCATCGATCCCCCGATCCGCCTGCCTCTTCGGGAGGATCTTCTGTCGCAGCAGCAGAGGACGGTCCTCCACCCGAACCTGTCCAGCCTCCACCTCCATGCGTGGAGATTGAGCGGCAACAGTTGACACCTTTCGAACTTCCACCAAAATGGTGTACGCCTGTAAGTGGAACAGATTTGTGACATGGTGCACAACTAAGACTGTGGATCCCCTTTCTGCTACTCTTTCTGAGGTTCCTCTGTTCCTTCTCTCTTTGGTCCAGCAGGGCTCTGCTCTGGGCACTATCAAAGGTTATCTTTCGGTCATCTCTGCCTTTCTACGGCTTCCAGATCAGCCATCTCTTTTTAAGTCCCCGGTTGTTAACCGTTTTCTTAAAGGCATTACCCATACGTTTCCACCAGTACCCTTCATAAGGCCTCAGTGGGACTTGAAGCAAACGATCACAGGGGATTGATTCAGTTAAGGTAATCAGAGGCTGGAATCTAGTTAAATTGTAGCAAATAGGAAATACCTCTGACACCATAGATTAAACACTTAATTTTGTCCAATGTCATAATTTATTGACATTGTCAGCAATTTTTACTTTTGCTTTTTTCTTCAGAACTATTCAGTAGTACACAATTGGGTGTTAGCACTTTGCTTATCATCATCTCCTTTGATTAGAAAAACATTCAACATAAATCAAAAAAATATAAGAACAATAAATTCATAACGCGGACATTTTTAGACATTACTGTACACAACGTTTAACAATGCTAGACATATATAGAAAACTTTACAAAAATCTATTATCGGGTCCTACTTAAGATCAATAGAATAACTGTCTTTGGGATATAAATACTTCTCCACAAAGAGACAATCAATATAGTCCTGTTTGAGGTCGGAGAGTCCTTTTTAAGAAGGTATTTGTGGCCGTGGTGTGAGATGCGTCTCTCACTAAATGTCCTGTTGGTTTATCAGGTCATAAGGCTTGCACTTCTCCTGGCCTAAATGGTGGTAAGCCTACGCGTTTCGACCTTCTATGGGATAACAGGAAATAAGTTGGAAAAGGTCTTCATCAGGGCTCAATGTTGTTGATGTAGGACATTATGTTACACCTGTGGGGGTGTAAAAGGGAAGTTTTAGATTGGGGTCAAGGGTTTTATATACAATTCTTAAGCTAATTGTGAGTGCAATTTAAAAGAAAAATGTGAGGGTCATGTACCCTTGTGTAAAAAAAGGAGTTTCCTCTTGTATTGTTAGAGTCTTGGTGTTGCATCGATCGCTGAGCCCAGCGTCGTGGCGTTTTTCTGTGTTGGCCAGCGGGGTGGAGTCTTGGCTGGAATTAATCGTAGGTGCGCTGGTCAAAAGAGAAGAGAGAGAAGTGTTGAGTTTCAAGTCCAAGCTGGTGTGCCATATTTCAAAAACCAGCTTAAAGATGAGACATTTGGATAAATGTTTAAGCTGGATTTGCTTGTGCAATGCTTCGTGGTTCCTGGGCATGTGTCTGCTTTTGCGCTGAAGCTCAAAGGAAGCCCACCCTCGCCGTATGTGTCAAAGGCCGCCTTTCTGGCTGTCTTATCGTACCTGCTGCTTTTTTGTTGTGTGTCCTTCCGAAACTCGTGGGTTTCTCCATTTCGTGCTGGATGGCGTCTGTTCGCTGTGCGGCGTTCTTTCCGGCAGGCTCAACTGTTTCCGGATTTGAGTGGATGCTTTGGCAATTGGTTCTTTTAGTAGATGGTTTTGACACAACTATGTCCTTTTTGGTCGGACGCTTTCACGGTGCAGAAGCCTGTTTCTAATTGGTGGATTGTTGCTGGGATACATGACGCTAGCCGCGTCTTCTGGTTTTGTGACGGCTGTGTTCGCGCCCCAGCAGGCTAATGTTTACACACATGGTTGCTTAATGGTTTGATAGGGGTCTGTTATGCACGATATCTTGGGAACTGATCGTTTTTCCAGCAAGTTATTCGAGGCTCGCTGTGTTCCTTGCAGCTGGGTTCATCTATTTCCGGTTTGAGCTGGAAGCCTTGGTAATTCGTTATATTAGTGGATGGTTTTTTGACACAACTGCGTCCTGATTGGTTAAAAGCCTTCGCGGTGCAGGGGCTAGTTTCCAATTGGTGGATCGTGGTGAGTTGGTGTTGCTAAGGTGCATGACGCTCACCGCGTCTCCAGGCTTTATGACGGCTATGGTTCTGCCCCAGCGGGCTAATGTTGAAACGTATGGTGGCTTAATGATTTGATGGTTATCTGTTCTTTGCACTATATCCGGAGAACGTTAATGTTCTCAGCAGGTTCTCCGGGGCCTTTCTGGGCGTATTGGCAGACGTCAAGTCATTGATGTTACGTGTGTGCGAGACGTCTTTGCTTGTACATAGCCGGTGGGGTAGGGAGAAAGACCCCATAATGTCCCCACGGATTTCCTCTTACAATTAGCAGAAATCTGCTTGAAATTCAACTTTTTTAAATTCAACAATGTCCAATACCTACAAATCATGGGGACGGCCATGGGTTGTCCTTTTGCCCCAGAAATGGCTATCATGTACGTGGCACTGTATGAAGCCATGTGGATTTATAACAACAACCCTTACGACTATATATGTCTAGCATTGTTAAACGTTGTGTAGAGTAATGTCTAAAAATGTCCGCGTTATGAATTTATTGTTCTTATATTTTTTTGATTTATGTTGAATGTTTTTCTAATCAAAGGAGATGATGATAAGCAAAGTGCTAACACCCAATTGTGTACTACTGAATAGTTCTGAAGAAAAATGCAAAAGTAAAAATTGCTGACAATGTCAATAAATTATGACATTGGACAAAATTAAGTGTTTAATCTATGGTGTCAGAGGTATTTCCTATTTGCTACAATCAGTGGGACTTGAATCTTGTCTTGACTTTTCTGAGGTGTGCTCCCTTTGAGCCCCTTCATAACCGTCCCTTACTTCTTCTTACTCTCAAGACGGCTTTCCTGGTAGCTATCACCTCTGCAAGAAGTGTGAGTGAGCTCCAGGCTCTTTCTTCCAAACCTCCTTTCCTTTCTGTTCATCCGTACAAGGTGGTTCTGAGGACGCGTCCTTCTTTCTTGCCAAAGGTTGTCACATACTTCCACATGGGGCAGACCATCGCTTTGCCCACCTTCTTTCCGCCTCTGCATCCTTCAAGTGAAGAGGAGAGGCTCCACCGTCTAGACCTAAAACAAGTGCTCGCATTCTAACTGCAGCGTACCCAGCAGTTCTGGGTGGATGATCAGCTCTTTGTTGGATACGTGGGTGCCAAAAGACGTGGGGCAGTGCACAAACGGACCATCTCCCGGTGGGTCGTTCTGTGCATCAAAGCATGTTACTCCTTGGCCAAGAAGGAGCTCCTGTGGGGCTGGGTGCCCATTCGACCAGAGCGACTGCAGCCACTACTGCCTTGGTACGCAGTGTCTTCTTGCAGGATATTTGTCAGGCAGCTACATGGGCCTCGTTGCACACGTTTACCAAGCACTACTACCTTGACAGTCAGGTCCGGAGAGACGTCTCTTTGGCCGTTCTGTGCTCCGTGATTTTCTGGTGTAATCTTGTTTGCAGACCCACCACCCGGGTTGGTAGTGCTGGGGTATCTATTATAAGGTAAGGAATCTATCACTAACGTGTCTCTTTCAGATGCACAAGTTACTACTTGTGTAACGACATATCTGTAAGAGACATTAGTTAGTGATAGATTCCTTACCGACCCACCCATCCTCCCCATTCTGCGGAATGATAACTAGGGTTAAGGTCATCCCCTTTTAGGGCCCTAGTTTTATGCACCAATTGTCAGTATCTTGCATGGCTTTGCTTTTCGGCGCGTAATAGTTGTGTACAGAACTGACGCCAGCGCGCATGGTTGGCGCTTAAGTACTCTGCGTGGTGTCATCTCGGCGCCTGCAACGCCAGTGACTGACACGGAGCTGCAGGACGCCACCTACTGGCACGCAGGGTTACTGCTAAGCAGAAAAACTTTCTGGATCCAGTCTGACGCCTTGGGGTATTCTAAGGTAAGGAATCTATCACTAACTAATGTCTCTTACAGATATATTGTTACACAAGTAGTAACTTGTGCATCTATAAGAAACATAGGTTAGTTATATATTCCTTACCGCCCCACCCATCCTCCCCGTTCTGCGAACTGGCTTCTAGGGTAAGTTTTGTGCACCAATGGTCAGTGTCTTGCATGTCTCTGCATTCTGGCGTTTAGAGTCATGTACAGAATTGATGACAGCGCACAAGGGCGGCGTCTAAATAGCAACAGCAACGTCATCCCAGCAACCACGACGCCATTGACGAAGCCCGAGCCGACCTTTCGACGCACAGGGGTACTACTGACAAAAAACTTTCCGGATCCAGTCTGACACCTGGGGGTAATTCTAAGGTAAGGAATCTATAATGAACCTATGTTTCTTACAGATATATTGTTACCGAAGGTAGGTAACTTGTTCTATCTACTCATTGCAACCTATGTACATCTATTATACCCCAGATACCTGCCCAATAGGTAGCAATGCTTTTGCTAAAATAAATCTCCAACAACTCCTTCACTGATTTAGAACCCAACCGTTAACAAAATCCACGCAAGCCGATGTTTCCCTTTTCGAGAAGAGCTGTCCTATTTAACAGCATTGGTTTCCATTTCAATTTGTTGTCAAAAAGGATACCTAAATAAGAGAAGGTCACCCAGTAAATCTTTGAGTTGTTAATAAAAAGGGAGAGCATTTTGGTCAATTTTGCCCCACAGATTACTGTGAATTTTTTACTCTCGGTCTAGATTGTGCATAAAATCATCAATTAAACTTTGTAGTGCTCTCCTCGTTTTGGCCACAAGGATCTCATCATCAGAATATAAAAGAATAGGGAGAGGACGGGTCCCAATAAAAAGTATGTCCTTTGCTTTCAATGTTAAGACGTTATCAACTCTGTAAATATATAAAGAAAAACAGGACAAGGAAACATCTTTGTTTTACGCCTCTTTTGATCCTAACGATGTCAGTACATAACCGTCCTTAACAAAGCAGACACTTGCGGTAACATCGAATAAAAGAAATTATGTCCTGCTCCACACTCAACTCTGTCATAATGGACCATAATTTGAAGTGTTGCACGCAGTCAAAAGCTGCTGTGAGGTCCATAAAAGATAGATGTAACCCTTTTCATCAAACTTGTATTTGCCTATGACAATACTCAAATTAAGGCATTGATCTATGGTTCCCAAGCATTTCGTAAAGCCATATTGGGTGTCAGTTGAATTAACATTCTACACCGCCTAGTCCCCTAGCTTATGCAGTACAATTCGCCCCATGACTTTGACAGTGAAATCGTCTATAATTCTTAGGCTGAAATGGATGCCCTATTTTAAAGATGTACAAAAGGGGGTGGTGATGGACGGAGCATCTGAATCAATCAAACACTCACACCCAGTCAAAATATCTGGGTTTAATCCATCACCGTTCTTTAGCCCACTCTGCCACCCCAGTTCAGACATGGCTATATGCAAATCAGTCTGACCCTGTGCCTCATGGGAACAGTCCAGCCCGAACTGCCAAGCCATGTCTTTCCTGGACCGGAAACAAGCTTCCGAGGACCGGTTTCTGGCATTCCAGCCGTCTTCAGCCCGGCTTGCTTGAATCCAGTGGCAAAGTGAGCAAGAGACTCACGTCTGAGCATACCCTGCCACACTTATGGCGGCCAAAAGCAGTACAAAAGGAGGTGGCGATGGACGGAGCATCTGAATCAATCAAAGACTCACACCCATTCAAAAGTGTGGCAGGGTATGCTCAGACGTGAGTCCCTGAACTGGGGTGGCAGAGTGGGCTAAAGAACGGTGATGGATTAAACCCAGATGTTTTGACTGGGTGTGAGTGTTTGATTGATTCAGATGCTCCATCCATCACCACCCCCTTTTGTACCGCTAAGCAAGGCCTACCACCGCAAGCCCGAAGCAAAATACATTGTATGAGACTTACTGAGTTATGTATTGCAGATTTTGGTTATATGTCGTTTCTACGAATTCCGTTGCAACGCATGCCTTATCCACTCATGCGTTACCACGGAATTCGTTTTCTCCGCATCACCTTTACCACGTCGCTCTTACGTCGTAAAGAGGAAGCAGAAGTTTATTCCGCTTCCTCTCTAACTGCGCTGATTTCTTCGGCACGGCGGGTTCTTTTTTTTATGGGGGGAGACCCCCCAACCCCCCTTTTTAATCCTACTGTTTTTTTTATGCGTGGTAAAGACGATCGTTGAAGGCATACGCGTTGAAAAGACGTTTACGTGGTAAGTGCCCCGTTGTAAACGTTACTCGTGGTAATGCCTTCGTTGTTAATGATGTTTCCCGCAGATTTTAATCCAGCATGGGCATGCAAGGGGGAAATACCACAATGTAGGCCGTGCTCCTTCTCGAAGGAATCTTGGCTGCACCTCCTGTGCTGCTGCCCTAAACTGGATAATGAACTTCGGCGCCTCTTTCATCTGATCTGTATTGCCAACGGAGCAAAGACATATAGTGGAGCTTCAGTCTTATGCTTTTCCACATTAAAGACAATGACTTTAGCAAGAATGGGGAAATTCACGGACCTGATCAGGGTTGCCCTAAAGGACTCGCAGGAACGCAATCCTGATATGACAAATTCGGTTGAAGCAAGCAGGCCAGTCCCCGATAGGCCCTGAGGAGTGTCGCCCTTTTAACTAGAACCATCAAGTTCATGTATTTTAAACTTTTGAATAAGGGTTTTCTAATCAAAAATGAATTGCAAATAACACTGGGGTCTGCACAACGTGTCTATGGGCATACAGCGGACCACAAAGCCAGAAGACGGATGGGAGGGGAGGGTGCAGGGGGAAGGATGGAGGAACTGTCAAGTACAATTATGATCCTTTTAACAGCGTTTTTGTTTTTACTATAATGCTTTTAATTAATCAGTTAAGTAAAATCAAATTCACCCAAGAAAAAACTAGAAAAAACTAACACAATCACCTAAAGTTGTTGAGACCAAAAAATAAAATCAATGGTTGAATTACATGAATTTCTCAAGAAGGTTGGGGCAAGATTTGTATCTACTACATCCAAATCACTGGCCATAATTAAATTATATTTAATCAGGAGATTGATCCATGCATATAGGTCATGAAGAAAGTGAATTAGGGGCTCCTCATTGGTGTCCACCATACCTCTTTGAAGGTTGTCTGCAATTGTGGGCATTAAAATCACCCAGCCAGAGCACTTGCACAGGCTTTGGGTACTCATGAAAAAAATGCTAAAATATGTCATCCATGTTGGCTACCACCTGAGATATTTTAGCATCAAAACAGTTAATGTAGAAATTAACTAGAATCATATCCAACTCTTCCGACATGAGTAGATGGAATAGGACGGAGTCATTAATGAACCTGAACCTCCCAGGAAAGGTATTTATAACCTATGTCGCTAAGCCTCCCATAGCTCTACCTGAGCGTGATGATTATGTCGGTGTGCTCTAGAATGAGTATCCCTCAATCTTTCCTGAAGCTCCCATGTCTCTTGCAAACATAGGGTATGGTAGCTAGAGATGTACTGCCTCCAGTCCGCCATGTCCAAGTTTTTCTTTATTCCCGCTATTTTCCATGAAAGGAGCCCAACTTTAGTCAAGTCACTGTTGTAACTATCAGTATTAGCAATCGTGGGTGGTTAGGGGATAAGGCATCAATAACCCTAGGATGCAAATTACTTATAGGTAAATGGATTGGATTGGCCTCTGTGGGATCCATGCATTGGGGCTCATGCTGTAGACTGTTTAGAGGGAGTCAATCTTGACAGTTCAGGTTGCTTAAGCAAACAAATCGGGTCCCCCTCCTCCAATCATTATAATTTTTAAAGAAAAATCTATCATCTGATTGAGATATCTAGCTGCAGATTCCTTAAATTGCGAATTCTCCCAGGCGTCAGACTGGATGTGGATATTTTTCAGCAGGACCTCTGTGCACCGGGGGATGGCATTGTACGGCTCTGTGATGAAGTTGACTCCAGTTGTGACATCAGTGGAGCCATATAAGTCCCCTCCAGCGCGCAGACTTCAGTTTCTTCTGTGAAACCTTCCGCAACAGAACGTGGAACCACTATAGAAACTGACTGTGAAAACAGTGTGCCAAAAAGATAAAAAAATCTTGAAAGAATAATTATTCTGAAAGAGACACGTTAGTGATAGATTCCTTACCTTAGAATATCCCCAGGCGTCAGACTGGATCCGGAAATTTTTGCGTAGTAGTACCCCTGCGCGTCGGTAGGCATCGTCTGCGGATCCGCGTCAGTCGGCGTCATTAGCGCCGGAATGACGTCGTCGGAGTACTTAGACGCCGCCCATGCGCGCTGACGTCAGTTCTTCTTTTTTCCGTGCCAGCTAGCGGCTCGAGCTCCGGCAGTCGGCCCCGCGCCGCTCCAGGTCCCGGTCCCACGGGAGGTCGAGGGACAGGTCGCGGGATCGGAGTCATCGCACCTCCGGGAGTGGACACCGGTCGTCAGGCTCCAAGTCCTCAGGTAAGAGGCATGAGAGGTCGGAGAGACGTCATCGTTCCTCTGACCCACCCCGACGCTCGCACGATGCGGCCGGGGGCTCGGGCGACACCGCCCACTGGCTCAGCGGGAGTCGCAAGCGTCACCGCCTGCCCCACACCTCCAGGTCCCTGGGCACGGCGCGACGCCGGAGGAGATCGAGCGGTACCTCATGGCCATGAGGTCCCTCCCTCCTCAGTCGGGTTCCGTGGCGCCTCCGGGCCCAACGGTCCCGACTGGAGGCCCTAGCGGGTCGGGTGCTTCGGCCCCGACGCCGCCGCCGACTTAGGTCTAGGCGCCGCATGACCTCACCGGATCCGCTTCCGGATCCCGGTCGTCGCCGGTCGACCTCACCGGCGCTAGCCCCACTGGTGTTGCCCCCGGCGCCCACTGCGGACGCCGTCCCCAATGTTTCCTGCGGTCCGACTCTGGCGCCGGAACGGCATCGATGGGCGCCAATTCCGTCGGCCTTTGGAGATTTGTATCTCCGTGAGGAGACCCTGTCTACTAATCCTGTTTTACAGGACACAGGTGACGAGGGAGACTGGGAGGGGTCTGAGGACCCTCTGGCACTGGAGTGCCAGTCTCAACAGGACTGGACATATGAGCTTGGGGAGGCCAGTGGTATTGACACTTCGCCAGACACTGGATTTGTCTCCCCTCCAACCGTGGCTTCGGAGCAGGGGTCTACATATAGTGTAGTGTTGACGAGGGCGGCCAAGGCCTTAAACCTTGAGCTCTCCGTCGCGGCCGTGAGGACTAACCTCCTCACCGAAGTCCTCAAACCACAGTCAAGCTCCAGCGAGCCTCTGCTGCCGTTCAATGAGGCCTTGTGTGACGTTCTTGTGGGCACTTGGTCCAAGCCCGCCACAGGTCCGCCTGTGGATAGGAACGTGGCCAGACGCTACCGCCCGGTCCCGGGCGACCCTTGCTTTTTGTCCACCCATCCCACCCCCGAGAGCCTGGTCGTCCAGGCCTTCAATTCCCAGACCGCGTTCCCGTCGGCTCCGCCCGACAGGGAATCCAAGAGATATGAACAGTTCGGGAAGAAGGTGTTCTCGTCCCTAAGCTTAGGGCTGCGGTCAGTCAATACCGTCTGTCTCTTGGGCCGCTACACCCACACTCTGTGGGACGCGGTTGCGGACGTGCTGCCACAATGTCCGGAGGAGGTCCGGGCTAAACTCGCCAAACCCTTGCGGAGGGCCGAGATGCAGCACGATATTCCATCCGGTGTGGGCTGGATACCATGGACTCACTGGGCAGGGCAATGGCAACGACGGTGGCGGTGCAACGCCACGCCTGGTTGAGGTCCGCCAACTTCTCGGCCGATGTCCAGACCACACTTCTGGACATGCCGTTCGATGGCCGTCGCCTCTTCGGTGACAAGCAGACCATGCGCTGGAACATTTTAAGGACTCCAGGGCTACGGCCAAGTCCTTGGGCCTCTCGGCCCCACGCCAGCAATCGGGTGCCTTTCGCTCCTTTCATGGTCACGGAAGGGGCGCCCCCACACGTGCTGCCAGCCACGCGCCGCAGAATGTTCAACAGCGCGGTGGCGGCCGTGGAAACCGCCGTGGCGGCGGTCGGGGACAATGGCGAGGCCAGTCCACACCTCCCTCCACAGCACCCGCCTCAAAACCTTCCTAGTCCGAGTTTTCAGCCCATGTGACGCCTGTGGGAGGCAGGGTTCGCCATCACCCCTACCACTGGCGCACTATCACATCGGACAGGTGGGTGCTGCAGATCGTCCGAAGGGGCTACTCCCTCCCCTTGGAGGCGACCCCTCCATCCATGCCACCGCAATGCCACCGCGTGTCGGGGGATCACTTGCACTTCTGCAAGAGGAAGTACGGCCCTCTTGGCCAAGGGGGCCATCGAGCGCATTCCTGGGCCAGAAGTAGGGTGTGGATGTTACTCCCACTACTTTCTGGACCTGCGGAACATCAATGGCTTCCTCCGGAAGGAGAAGTTCAAGATGCTGACTTTGGCTCAGGTCCTAGCTGCCCTGGACCCAGAAGACTGGCTGGTAGCGTTGGACTTGCAGAACGCTTATTTCCACATCCCGCCGGCCCACCGGCGTTACCTGTGGTTCACGGTAGGCCAAGAGCACAGTTTACCCAGCTCCCCTTCGGCCTTACCAGCGCCCCACGGGTGTTCACGAAGGTGATGGCGGTGGTCGCAGCTCATCTGTGCAGGTTAGGGGTGTCAGTCTTCCCCTACCTAGACAACTGGTTGTTGAAGGCGGGCTCGCCCCAGACAGTCGTCAGCCACCTCCAGACTACGGCCGACCTCCTGCATTTGCTGGGGTTCTCCATCAATGTGCCGAAGTCGCACCTGTGTCCCTCTCAGAAGCTCCTCTTCATCGGAGCGGTTCTCGACTCGGCGCAGTTTCGGGTTGACCCACCCGAACAGTGGGTTCGGGATATACAGGCTCTGATTCCCATCTTTCATTATCCCGAGTCTCGATCAGATTGACGCTGCGGCTTCTGGGGCTGATGGCCTACTGCATCCTTCTGGTGCATCACGCCCAGTGGCAGATGCGGGCTCTGCAGTGGGACCTGAAGTTTCAGTGGGCCCAGCATCAGGGCAACCTGTCCGATCATGTCTTGATCTCGGAGGGCACTGCGAGACAACTGCAGTGGTGGCTCACGGACCGCGATTGGGTCAGTGGCAGATCCCTCTCCCTACCCCACCCGGAGCACGTGGTTGTGACGGATGCGTCCCTCCAGGGCTGGGGTGGCCACATGGGAGAGGCGGAGATCAGAGGCCTCTGGTGTCCGGCGGAGTCCCAGCTCCATATCAACATTTTGGAGCTGCGGGCGATTCGTCTAGCACTGAAGGCATTCCTCCCCTCTGTCCGGCGGAGTGTAGTGCAGGTGTTCACGGACAACACCACCGCCATGTGGTACTGCAACAAACAGGGCGGGGTGGGGTCGTGGACCCTATGCCAGGAGGCTCTGCACCTCTGGCAGTGGCTGGAACGTCAGGGCGTGACCCTGGTGGTTCAGCACCTGGCAGGCTCTCTGAATGCCAGGGCGGACAAACTCAGCCGTCGGTGCATGATGGATCACGAATGGCGTCTGAACTCGGACATGGCGCAAGGCCTCTTTCAGCAATGGGGAGAGCCTTGGTTGGATCTATTCGCCACAGAAGAGAACGCGCAATGTCATCAGTTCTGCTCGTTGGAATTTCCAAGGCGGCACTCGCTCGGAGACGCTTTTCGTCGCGAGTGGAGTTGAGGTCTATTGTACACCTTTCCACCTATACCACTTCTGCCCAGAGTGCTGAAGAAGATCAGGCACGACCGGGCCCAGGTTATCCTTGTGGCTCTGGACTGGGCTCGAAGATACTGGTATCCCGAGCTACTCAGCATGTCAGTCGATCCCCCGATTCGTCTGCCTCTTCGGGAGGACCTTCTGTCGCAGCAGCAGGGGACGGTCCTGCACCCAAACCTGTCCAGTCTCCACCTACAAGCTTGGAGATTGAGCGGCGGCCGTTGAGGCCATTTGACTTGCCTCCCGAAGTCTGTGATATCATTCTGGCAGCCAGGCAACTCTACAAAATCGGTATACGCCTGCAGGTGGAAAAGATTTGTGGCATGGTGGACAGCAAAGGCTGTGGACCCACTCTCTGCACCCCTTTCTGAAGTTCTACTCTTCCTCCTTTCCCTTGCCCAGCAGGGCTCTGCTCTGGGCACTGTTAAAGGGTACCTTTCTGTTCTTTCCGCCTTCTTACGGCTACCTGATCAGCCTTCCTTATTCAAGTCCCCCAATGTAAATAGGTTTCTGAAGGGCATCAGACACATGTTCCCTCATGTTCCCTTCGTGATGCCCCAGTAGGACTTGAACCTTGTACTCACTTATCTAATGTGTGCTCCCTTTGAGCCGCTCCATAACTGTCCTCTCCGTCTTCTTACCCTGAAGACTGCTTTCCTGGTTGCCATCACCTCTGCCAGGAGAGTGAGTGAGCTCCAGGCTCTTTCTTCTACTCCACCTTTCCTCTCTGTTCATCCGGACAAGGTTGTTGTAGGAGAGTAGGGTCTGCAATCCTATGATCACCCAGATTTTTTGCTTTTGTTTCACTGGTTTACGACTTTCCCTGGCTGTGGGCCTGCCAATCAGACCCACAGCTTAGCTGTTCTCTCACTAAATTGACATGTGTACCTTAGGTGCATTCTCCAATTGGTACTGGGCCACCTTATCAGACCCTGTAACTCAGGGCATAGGTGTACCCAGGGCCTACCAGGGGCTGAAGCATGTATTATGCCACCCCTGGATGGCCATCTAAATCTGACACAACTGGCTGCACGACAGCTGGGGCAAGGTGGTGTATTCACCCTTTGCTTTAGATATAGTATACCTATATCTAACCCTAAAAATGGACACACAGATTCCTATCAATCACTCCTATGGCAGGCCTTGACAATTCTGAAGGCAGAGTGCTTGGAATCGTGTGAGATGGTGCTCTGGCATGAGCTGAGCCCAGTTGCAGCTTGCGGAACCAAGTCCTAATAGCTGTTCCATGATAACGCATACCATATACTCTTAAGTGCATTATAATCCTCGCGGTTAAATGCTATCTCTGGTATTGCTTTATCAAAACATGTCGAGTAAGGTGTCATACGAATTGGAATACTAACCCCTTGCCAATTCTGGCGACGGGGTTAGCATTCCACCCTTCTAGAGGGACACGACATGTATGTAACTGTGAACCCCGGTTAAAGTTAACTGAAGCCTCAGCTCCACAAAATGGATGCTGCCACCACAGACACGAGTCTGACCTCCTGCTGCTGGGAGTCCTTCCAGCGAGGAGCGCTTGGACAAAGGGTTTCCTGTCAGGGGGGGTGCTAGCACCATCCCAGACAGGGTTTTGTGTATCCTGGGTAGGCAGGGCTTTACAGGAAGGTGACTGCAGAGTGGCACCCCGGTGCTCACTACGAATCTGCCGGCTAGAACCAGTTCCAGGGGTACACCAGCCCCTGGCCTGAGGAAAGTCTGGCATGGGAGAGGGGTGTTACCACCCCCCTTCCTTGTCCCACCCCTAGGGCAGGACCTAGTCCCGTACCCACCCCTTTCTTTAGGATAAAGGCAGGAGCGGGGACCCTTCCAAATTAGATCATCTTTGAATCAAGAAACTACTTTCCACGAAAGGAACTCTCGACTCTTCTCAAGATTCTCCCTTGTGACTAAGGAGTAGTCACCCTGCATCCGCAGGCACCATCTAAGAACTCTGAGGTTTGCTGCACGTCCTTCCTCAGGAATCCGACCGACCAGCACGACGAGACCCGGCTTCCCTGGCACCTCTGACCTCTACCTACCTCTACAGCTAAGCTGAGAACCGTAGGTTCGACGAGACCTCGAGGGACTGGCCATCATCAGAACTGCACGACTTCTATCCAGCACGACCGCCGAGGGATCCTCTGGTGAGTGCTTTGGGGTCCGAGAAGCCCCGACCCTGAGCAGCTCCAGCACCGAAGTCCAGCCTCCCAGCATCCACGAGATCTGCGTGGGGCCCTTCTGCTTTTTGCTGCTCACCGCGTTGTTTGGCTACTAGCCCGCTGGCTTGTGGCCTTCCTAATGACGGTCGATGACATCACCGCTGCTGGTCTGGTTGCTCCAGACTGGCCCTTGCTCCCTTCCAAAAGAGGAGCACCCCGGACCCTCCTGGTCCACTCCAGACGCCATTTTAGGTCCACCGCGTGGGCTTGAATTTGCCAAGACTTGTTGCCCCAATCCTGGGTCCAGCGACGTCGACAGCATCATCCATCGTGGGACAGCTCGCACCTCCATCCTGGTCACCGACAACGCCTCCTGGTCCGTGAGACTGCAGAGCCCAGCGTCGCCCACTCACCTAGTCGAGGTGACTACCATCCGGTGCCCTCCTGGTGCCATCTAACTACTGGCTAATGGTCACGAACTTGGTCCCCTCTGCTTTCAGGTGTCAGCCATCTTCGATCCAGGCTTGGATCACTCGAACAATCTTCACTGGTCGCCTGCCAGCAACTTCTTTCTTCAGGCTCCTGGTTCGTCTACGAGGTTTCCCGACGCCTTTTTGAGACCTATGCAGCTGCAGCCCCTGGGCTAGGTAACTTCGGCATTTCGGTGCCCCAGCATAGCCTCACTATCCAAGGGTCAGGATCCACTGTCGTTTTCGATCTACCTTATCGGGTTTGCCCGAGAACACTAACTTTGTCTTTACTAGCTCCCATAGACTTTGTCCCGCATCCCGCGTGAGAGTGCACACTCTGCACCCGAGTCCCCTAGGCCTCCTACTAGTAATCTGAAGGTTCAGTAACGTAGTCCTAGCGATTCCAAAGCCTATTAGTCCAGTACTTACCTGCTAGTAATTTCGCATTCCACTTCCATAGTATATGGTTTTCCGTGCCCCTCGGGCATTTGTGTAAATTGTGCAACTTAAAGTATTTTCGTAAGAGTTTTGTTGTGTGCTTAGTACCCTGTCCTCATAAAGAGTACAGGGCTGTTGTGATCTAAATAAATACACTGTTTATTTTCATAACACTTGTGTGGTGTCCTTTCACTTGGTGTTCAAGGGGTATATGTGATGGTATAACAGCTGGCTTAACACGCCCTCTAGAGTTTAGTCCGAAGACTGCTCGTATCCACGCTACTAGGATAGCTGGTCTATAAGGTTGACTTACGACCAATCACCATAAGGGTTGTTTGGACTGATACAAAGTGCTCACTAGAATAGTGAACATTATATATCAGGCCAACTTCTCACAGTTGTGTTGCGGACAAGACCTTCCTTTCTGCCCAAGGTTGTCACGGCCTTCCACATCGGGCAGTCCATTACCTTGCCCACCCTCATTCCGCCTCCACATCCCTCGAAAGAGGAAGAGAGGCTCCACCGTCTGGACCCAAAACGTGCGTGCTATTATTACCTACATCGCACATGCCAGTTCCGGGTGGATGACCAACTCTTTGTTGGTTACGCCGGCGTGAAGAAGGGAAAGGCGGTACACAAGAGGACCATTTCGCGGTGGATCATCGTGTGTATTCAGGCATGTTACTCCATGGCCAAAAAGGAGCCCCCTGCTGGATTGCGGGCTCATTCCACTCGAGCCACAGCAACAACAACTGCCCTGGGCCGATGAAGTCCCCTTACAGGACATTTGCCAGGAAGCTACGTGGGCCTCGCTGCACACGTTCGCAAGACTCTACTGCCTGGACAGTCAAGTCCTGAGGGATGGCTTCTTGGGCCGTTCCGTCCTCCAGGACTTTCTGGTGTGATTATTGGTTTGCAGACCAACCAACGGGGTTGGTATTTCTGGGGTATCTATTCTAAGGTAATGAAGTTATCACTAACGTGTCTCTTTCAGATGCACAAGTTACTACTTGTGTAACGATATATCTGTAAGAGACATTAGTTAGTGTTGGATTCCTTACCGACCCGTCCTCCTCATTCTGCAAACCGATATCTAGGGTTAAGGTCATCCCCTTTCAGGTCCCTAGTTTCATGGCACCAGTGTTGGTTCTATCATGGCTCTGCGTATCTGGCGCGGAAAAGCTGTGTATCAGAACTGACGTCAGCGCGCATGGGCGGGGTCTAAGTACTCCATCTGAAAGAAACAGGTTAGTATTAGATCCCTTACCTTAAAATATCCCCAGGCGTCAGACTGGATCCGGAAATTTTTGCGTAGCAATACCCCTGCGCGTCGTTAGGCATCGTCTCTGGCTTTGCGTCCGTCGTCGGCGCCGTCTGCGCCGGATTGACGTCGTCGGAGTACTTAGACGCCGCCCATGCACTCTGACGTCAGTTCTTCTTTTTTCCGCGCCAGCTAGCGCAGATCCGGAGAAGCTCTACCCCTTAGTCACTTTTTGACTAAAACTTTTTTGATAATTTTTGATCTTCTTCAAGTTGTTCTCGACTCTTCATGTGCCGGTAGGGATGCCCGGGTTCAAACCCTGCTCGAAGTGTAGTCGACTGATGTCGAATACCGACCCCCATCGCCGGTGTCTGCAATGCCTAGGCCTCAACCACGATGACCGTTCCTGTTCCGACTGTCGAGCTCTGACGTTGAAGGCTAGGCGGGAGCGGTCCCGCAAGTGGCTCGAGCTCCGGCAGTCGGCCCGCGCCATTCGAGGTACCGGTCCCATGGGAGATCGAGGGATCGGTCGCGGGGACGGAGCCCTCGCAGCTCCGGGAGTCGACATCGGTCTTCTAGTTCCTCCTCAGGTAAGAGGCATGAGAGGTCGGAGCGGCGTCATCGCTCCTCCGACCGCCCCCGACGCTCGCCCGACGTGGCCGGGGTTTTGGGTGGCACCACCCACGCGGCTCCGCAGAAGTCGCTAGTGCCGCATCCTGCCCCACACCTGCGGGTCCGTAAGCAAGATGCGACGCGGGAGGAGATCGAGCAGTACCTCATGGCCATTGTAGGAAGGTGGATACCTGACTATGGTTGCCCCCAACTTTTTGCCTGGTGTTTTGCTGGTTTTCCGACTTAGTTGACCTGGGACCCTGCTATTCAGGGCCCCAGGCCTACTGCTCTCTCTCTAAAATGGATTCCATTTACCTTAGGTACATATCTAATTGGTACTGGGCCACCTTATCAGACCCTGTAACTCAGGGCATAGGTGTACCCATGGCCTACCAGGGGCTGCAGCATGTATTATGCCACCCCTGGCTGGCCATCTAAATCTGACACAACTGGCTGCACGACAGCTGGGGTGAGGCGGTGTAATCACCCCTTGCTTTAGATATAGTATACCTATATCTAACCCTAAAATGGACACCCGTATTCCTATCAGTCACTCCTATGGCAGGCCTTGACAATCCTGAAGGCAGAGTGCTTGGAATCGTGTGAGATGGTGCTCTGGCATGAGCTGAGCCCGTCTGCAGCTTGCGGAACCAAGTCCTAATAGCTGTTCCATGATAACGCATACCATATACTCTTAAGTGCATTGTAATCCTCGCGGTTATATGCCAACTCTGGTATCGCTTTATCAAAACATGTCGAGTAAGGTGTCATACGAATTGGAATACTAACCCCTCGCCAATTCTGGCGACGGGGTTAGCATTCCACCCTTCAAGAGGGACACGACATGTATGTAACTGTGAACCCCGGTTAAAGTTAACTCAAACCTCAGCATCACAAAATGGATGCTGCCACCACAGACACAAGTCTGACCTCCTGCTGCTGGGAGTCCTTCCAGCGAGGGAGACTTGGACAAAGGGTTTCCTGTCAGGGGCGGTGCTAGCACCATCCCAGACAGGGTTTTGTGTATCCTGGGTAGGCAGGGCTTTAGAGGAAGGTGACTGCAAGTGGCACCCCGGTGCTCACTATGCATGTGCCGGCTAGAATCAGTTCCAGGGGCACACCAGCCCCTGAGCTGGGGAAAGTCCGGCATGGGAGAGGGGTGTAACCACCCCCCTTCCTGGTCCCACCCATGGGCAGGACCTAGTCGCGTGCCAGCCCCTTTTCCTAGTATAAAGATAGGAGCGGGCCCCCTTCCAAATTAGATCATCTTTGAATCCTGAAACTACTTTCTTCGAAAGGAACTCTCAACTTCTTCTCAAGATTTCTCCCTTGTGACTAAGGAGTAGTCACGCTGCACCCGCAGGCACCATCCAAGAATACTGTGGTTTGCTGCACATCCTTCCTCCGGAATCCGACCGACCAGCACGACGAGACCCGGCTTCCCTGGCACCTCTGACCTCTACCTACATCATCAGCCCAGCTGAGATTTGTGGGTGTGATGAGACCTCAAGGGACCGGCCATCTTCAGAACTGCACGACGCTTAACCGCCGAGGGATCCTCGAGTGAGTGCTTTGGGGTTCGAGAAGCCCTAACCCTGAGCAGCTCCAGCACCGAAGTCCAGCCCCCCAGCATCCACCAGATGTGCCTGGGGCCCTTCTGCCCTTTGCTGCTCACCGCGTTGTCCGGCTACTTGCCTGCTGGCTTGTGGCCCTCTTGACGACGCTCCACGACGACAACACCGCTGGTCTGGTTGCTCTAGACTGGCCCTTGCTCCCCTCCAACAGAGGAGCACCCCAGACCCTCCTGGTCCACTCCAGACGCCATTTTGAGTCCACCGCTTGGGCTTGCATTTGCCAAGACTTGTTGCCCCAATCCTGGGTCCAGCGACGTCGACAGCAGATACCATCGTGGGACAGCTCGCACCTCCATCCTGGTCGCCGACAACGCCTCCTGGTCCGTGAGACTGCAGAGCCCAGCGTCGCCCACTCACCTGGTCGAGGTGACTGCATCCGGTGCCATCCTGGTGCCCATCTAATCACTGGCTAGTGATCCAGAACTTGGTCCCCTCTGCTTACAGGTGTCTCCCATCTCCAATCCAGGCTTGGATCCATCCGAACTTCATCACTGGTCGCCTGCCAGCAACTTCTTCTTTCAGGCTCCATAGACTGCAACGAGGATTCCCGACGTCTTTCCAGACCTATGCATCCGCAGCCCCTGGGCTAGGTAACCTCAGCATTTTGGTGCTCCAGCATAGTCTTGCTATCCAAGGTTCCAGATCCTTTTTCGTTTCAGCTCTACCTAGTCGGATTCGTCCGATATCACTAACTTTACGAAATCTAGCATCCATAGACTTTGTCCCGCATCCCGCGTGAGAGTGCACACTCTGCACCCGATCTCCCTAGGCCTCCTGCTAGTAATCTGAAGGTTCAGTAGTCAAGTCCTAGCATTCCCAAAGCCTATTAGAGTAGTACTTACCTGCTAGTAATTTCGCATTCCACTTTTAGAGTATATGGTTTTTCGTGCCCCTCGGGCATTTGTGTAAATTGTGCAACTTTGCATATTTTCTTAAGAGCTTTGTATTGTGCTTAGCGCCCTGTCCTCATAAAGATTCCAGGGCTGTCGTGTTCTAAATAAATATACTTTTATTTTCATAACAACTTGTGTGGTGTCCTTTCACTTGGTGTTCAAGGGGTATATGTGATGGTATAACAGCTGGCTTAACACGCCCTCTAGAGTCTAGCCTAAAGACTGCTCTTGTCCATGCTACTAGGATAGCTGGTCTACGGTTGACTTACAACCAATCATCAATAAGGGTCGTTTGGACTGATACATAGTGATCACTAGAATAGTGAGCACTGCATATCAGGCCAACTTCTCACATTGGTGAGCAGCGGTTGAGATTTGAGCTTGCTGTTCTTTTACCACACGTATCCTAAGAATATCATTGTGAAAGATCACATAAGTACCCAGGTACATATAACTTAGCTTAGAATACTCTGAGTTCTACTGAACCAGCTGTTGTAGTTCACCAGGGCCTAGCACACCCTGACTACAACTCTTAGCAAGGGATCAGTAGGCAAACAAATAGTGTAGGTAGGTGCATCACTTACACCACACTAGAAGCATGTCGGACAAAGGAGGGAACTCAGAAGCCCCCCTTGTGTCAGTGGACCCTCCACAGGTCACTTCACGATATGCTGCTCTTAGCTTCCAGGAGATGAGACAAATCTGTACATCCAGGAAGCTAAAACAGGGTTCTAACCCTACCATTCCCTTTCTGATTGGTCTCTTAGAGACTTATGATGCCAGGAGGACTGCCAACACAGATCCTTCTCATCCAGATGGGAATATGCCCCCCTTAGAGGGAACCCTTGGGGACCCTGACCTCCAAAACAATGGAACAGTGAGTGAAGGTGAGGAGGAGGATCAGGAGTTGTCAGAGGATGAGGCAGACAAGGGTCAGGTAGAAGTCAGTAGACTCACCAGGACCAACTTAAGTAGGCATGAGAATGGACTTGGGGACCCCCAGGGCCACTCTCAGGTGGACTTAACATTGGAAATGGACGAGTTAGGTCTCTATCCAGAGGCTCTAACAGATCCATTCAAACTAATGGCTCTCAGACCTCTTCTCATAGAGGGATGTCATCCCCTAAGAGGAGAGAGCATGAAGCAAAAATGAGGGAAGCCAATCTGAGGATTGAAAGGGAAGAACTTGCCCTGGCCAAAGAAAGGCTTGCCTTTGCTAGAGAGCAAAAGTTAAGTGGGCTAGATCCCACTGGTGGCAGCATTTTACCTAGAGAAAAGGACAGGAGTTTAGACATTAGACACCTGAGTAAGATAGTGCCCCCCTTTAAACAAGGGGATGACATCCAGAAATGGATGACTGCTTTGGAGAGGGCCTGCACTGTACAGTGTGTCCTCCAGAGTCAGTGGGCAGCTATATTGTGGCTCTCCTTTGAAGGCAAGGGTAGAGATAAGCTCCTCACTACTAGAGCTGAGGATGCTAACAATTACCAAGTCCTGAAGAATACACTGGTTGATGGGGTTGGCTTAACAACTGAACAGTACAGGTTGATGTTCAGAGACACCCAGAAAACTCAGTCTCAGGATTGGGCTGACTTTGTTGATTGTGCCACTAAGGCTTTTGAAGGCTGGCTACTGGGAAGTAAGGTTACTGATTTTAAAGGATTGTACAATCTAATTATGAGAGAGCAAATCTTAAGTAATTGTCAGAACCAGTTATTACACCAGCACCTGGTAGACTCTGATCTGACCTCTCCACAAGAATTGGGTAAGAGGGCAGACAATTGGGTCAGAACCAGGATTCGGCCTAAAAACCAGGGTGGTGACCAAAAGAAGGAATCAACCAAGCCTCAAGAGAACGTTGGGAATAAATCTTCTGATCAAACCACATCAGGGCCCCAAAACTCCTCTGAAAAGGGTGGGTCCCAGACTTCTCCCAAAACCCAAAAGAAACCTTATTGTCATACCTGCAAACAAGTAGGCCATTACAAAAGTGACAGTAGTTGCCCAAAGGCCAACAACAATAAGGAGAACATACCCCCAAATAAAGCTTCCCAGCCTCCTGTTACTACTAATAGTAGTCCCCCAGGTGATGGGAATGCCCCCAAGAATCTGGGTGCATTTTCTTTGGGAGTGCCTGGGGACTCTGGCCTAACCAGGTCCTCTGACTTAGATACTCTTGTCTGTGAGACTGGCATGGGGTTTGCCAACTTCACAGCCTGTCCCAACACTTTGGGCAGGTACAGACAGGAGACCCTCATCAATGGTTCAAAAGTTGAGGCCTACAGAGACACAGGGGCTAGCATCACCATGGTGATTGAGAGCCTAGTCCCCTCAAGGCAACTTATACCTGGTGCCACATACCAGGTAGTGAACATTGATGGAGTGCAGAGAGATCATCCCATAGCAGTGGTAAATCTCAGCTGGGGAGGTGTCACTGGCCACAAGAGAGTGGCAGTGTCACCAAACTTGCCTGTAGATTGCCTACTGGGGAATGATTTAGAGATCTCAGCCTGGGCTGAGGTAGAGCAAGAAACCCATTTGAAAATGGTAAACCTCCATGGTAAGGTTAGTGGGGCAGTGATAGCCACAGCCCCAGTCCAAGATGTCCTCCCTGAACAGGTCAGGAGGGCTGTGCCAGTCACAGCCCTATCCCAGAAAGATGCCTTTCCTGAACAGGTTGGCAAGGCTGTGATGGTAACACCCCATACCCAAACTGAGTCCCTTCCTGAAAAGGTTGGTGGAGTTGTGATGGCCACAGCTCAAACTCAGACAGATAATAGTGTTGCGAAGCCTGAAACTATGGATCACTCCACTCAGACAGAGAGCATTGAGGAGGAAGAGAAATCTCCCTCCCACCAGACTTTAGGAGAGGATCAGCCTCCTCAGGGAACTGATCTGACCCCTTGTGAAGGAACTGCCCCAGAGGTAGTCAGGCCTAGCCTGACAGAGCCCCTGATGTCAGTGGACCCTTCCCAGGTGGGACCCAGTCTGGAGCAGGTAGCCTGCACCTCTCTACCCTGCCTCAATCAGCCCAGGGCTGTAAAGGTAAGGGAGGCCAGTGGTGGACCCCAAAGGGCCCCCTGTCCAAAAGAACTTTCTAATCAGCAGATTAGGATCACTGAAGCTAGTAGTCCTAGCCAAGTGAAAATAAAACAAACTCCTGAGGGATCCCCCTTAAAATTAGTTAGGGAACTCCCACAGAGGGACACTGCTGGGCACAGCCAAACCTCGGGCCTAAAAACCCCAAACCTGACCTGTCCCTCCAGTAAGCCAAACAGAGGGACTCAGCCTCCAGCTTTAGGTAGCCAGAGGTTGACCCTGAGAGCTCATAGCAACTCAGTACTGGAAAGAAAGTCCCATATAGTGGATAGTGATTGGAGGAAGTTGAGCCCAACAGTAGTGGAGTCTCACTTCAATACTTCATTCCCACACCAGCCTTTTACTTTGCCAAAACACACCACAGGTAGTGATTCCCTATGGTGGAGACCCTCAGATACCCTTAGGGTGAGGGATTGCTTAGTGGACCATGATACAGGGGGTAACCATGCCAGTGCATGTACCACCTCATATGGCCACTCAGGCAATATAGGCTTACCTGGTCAAGGATAGCCCTATCTCCTTTCGTATGGGGGGGGGGAGGGGGTTGTGTAGGAAGGTGGATACCTGACTATGGTTGCCCCCAACTTTTTGCCTGGTGTTTTGCTGGTTTTCCGACTTAGTTGACCTGGGACCCTGCTATTCAGGGCCCCAGGCCTACTGCTCTCTCTCTAAAATGGATTCCATGTACCTTAGGTACATATCTAATTGGTACTGGGCCACCTTATCAGACCCTGTAACTCAGGGCATAGGTGTACCCAGGGCCTACCAGGGGCTGCAGCATGTATTATGCCACCCCTGGCTGGCCATCTAAATCTGACACAACTGGCTGCACGACAGCTGGGGCGAGGTGGTGTAATCACCCCTTGCTAGATATAGTATACCTATATCTAACCCTAAAATGGACACCCGTATTCCTATCAGTCACTCCTATGGCAGGCCTTGACAATCCTGAAGGCAGAGTGCTTGGAATCGTGTGAGATGGTGCTCTGGCATGAGCTGAGCCCGTTTGCAGCTTGCGGAACCAAGTCCTAATAGCTGTTCCATGATAACTCATACCATATACTCTTAAGTGCATTATAATCCTTGCGGTTATATGCCAACTCTGGTATCGCTTTATCAAAACATGTCGAGTAAGGTATCATACGAATTGGAATACTAACCCCTCGCCAATTCTGGCGACGGGGTTAGCATTCCACCCTTCTAGAGGGACACGACATGAATGTAACTGTGAACCCCGGTTAAAGTTAACTCAAGCCTCAGCATCACAAAATGGATGCTGCCACCACAGACACAAGTCTGACCTCCTGCTGCTGGGAGTCCTTCCAGCGAGGGAGACTTGGACAAAGAGTTTCCTGTCAGGGGCGGTGCTAGCACCATCCCAGACAGGGTTTTGTGTATCCTGGGTAGGCAGGGCTTTAGAGGAAGGTGACTGCAAGTGGCACCCCGGTGCTCACTATGCATCTGCCGGCTAGAATCAGTTCCAGGGGCACACCAGCCCCTGAGCTGGGGAAAGTCCGGCATGGGAGAGGGGTGTAACCACCCCCCTTCCTGGTCCCACCCATGGGCAGGACCTAGTCGCGTGCCAGCCCCTTTTCCTAGTATAAAGATAGGAGCGGGCCCCCTTCCAAATTAGATCATCTTTGAATCCTGAAACTACTTTCTACGAAAGGAACTCTCAACTTCTTCTCAAGATTTCTCCCTTGTGACTAAGGAGTAGTCACCCTGCACCCGCAGGCTCCATCCAAGAACACTGCGGTTTGCTGCACGTCCTTCCTCCGGAATCCGACCGACCAGCACGACGAGACCCGGCTTCCCTGGCACCTCTGACCTCTACCTACATCATCAGCCCAGCTGAGATCCGTGGGTGTGACGAGACCTCGAGGGACCGGCCATCTTCAGAACTGCACGACGCTTATCCAGCACGACCGCCAAGGGATACTCGAGTGAGTGCTTTGGGGTTCGAGAAGCCCTAACCCTGAGCAGCTGCAGCACCGAAGTCCAGCCCCCCAGCATCCACCAGATGTGCGTGGGGCCCTTCTGCTCTTTGCTGCTCACCGCGTTGTCCGGCTACTTGCCTGCTGGCTTGTGGCCCTCTTGACGACGCTCCACGATGACAACACCACTGGTCTGGTTGCTCTAGACTGGCCCTTGCTCCCCTCCAACAGAGGAGCACCCCGGACCCTCCTGGTCCACTCCAGACTCCATTTTGAGTCCACCGCGTGGGCTTGCATTTGCCAAGACTTGTTGCCCCAATCCTGGGTCCAGCGGTGTCGACAGCAGATACCATCGTGGGACAGCTTGCACCTCCATCCTGGTCACCGACAACGCCTCCTGGTCCGTGAGACTGCAGAGCCCAGCGTCGCCCGCCATCCTGGTGCCCATCTAATCACTGGCTAGTGATCCAGAACTTGGTCCCCTCTGCTTACAGGTGTCTCCCATCTCCGATCCAGGCTTGGATCCATCCGAACTTAATCACTGGTCTCCTGCCAGCAACTTCTTCTTTCAGGCTCCATAGACTGCAACAAGGATTCCCGACGTCTTTCCAGACCTATGCATCCGCAGCCCCTGGGCTAGGTAACCTCAGCATTTCGGTGCTCCAGCATAGTCTTGCTATCCAAGGGTCCAGATCCTTTTTCCTTTCAGCTCTACCTAGTCGGATTCGTCCGATATCACTAACTTTACGAAATCTAGCATCCATAGACTTTGTCCCGCATCCCGCGTGAGAGTGCACACTCTGCACCCGATCTCCCTAGGCCTCCTGCTAGTAATCTGAAGGTTCAGTAGTCAAGTCCTAGCGATCCCAAAGCCTATTAGAGTAGTACTTACCTGCTAGTAATTTCGCATTCCACTTTTAGAGTATATGGTTTTTCGTGCCCCTCGGGCATTTGTGTAAATTTTGCATCTTTGCGCATTTTCTTAAGAGCTTTGTATTGTGCTTAGCGCCCTGTCCTTATAAAGAGTCCAGGGCTGTTGTGTTCTAAATAAATATACTTTTATTTTCATAACAACTTGTGTGGTGTCCTTTCACTTGGTGTTCAAGGGGTATATGTGATGGTATAACAGCTGGCTTAACACGCCCTCTAGAGTCTAGCCTAAAGACTGCTCTTGTCCGTGCTATTAGGATAGCTGGTCTACGGTTGACTTACAACCAATCATCAATAAGGGTCGTTTGGACTGATACATAGTGATCACTAGAATAGTGAGCACTGCATATCAGGCCAACTTCTCACAGCCATGAGGTCGCTCTCTTCTCCACCGGGCCCCACGGCGCCTTCGGGCCCAGTGGGTCCGACTCCGGGGTCTAGCGGGTCGAGTACTTTGGCACCGACGTCGCAGGCGGCTTCGGCCCCGCCGGTCCCGGCGCCGCAGGCCCCAGCCGGATCCGGATCCTGGTCGACCTTACGACCTCACCGGCGCCGTCCCCAATGGTGTCACCACCGCGCCGACTTCGTTCGACGCCGGCCTCAGTCCTTCTATCGATCCCGTTCAGCCGTTGACACGGCCCCGTTGGGCGCCGTACGAGACAGCTATGGGTACATTCTACTTTAACGAATGGGCCCCGATTGTTGATCCTGGCTACCAGGCATTGGATGACGAAGAGGACTGGGAGGGGTCTGAGGACCCTCTGACACGGGAGTGTCAGGACCAAGCGGACTGGACAGAGGAGCTTGGGGAGGCCAGCGGCCTGGATCTCTCTCACCAGACACTGGTTTTGTCTCCCCTCCAACCGTGGCTACAGAGGGGGGGCCAGTCTATAGCGTAGTACTGATGCTGGCCGCTAAGGCCTTAAACCTTACGCTCCCCTCAGCGGCCGTGAGGACAAATCTCCTCACTGAGGTCCTCAAACCGCAGTCAAGCTCGGTCGAGCCTCTGCTGCCGTTCAATGAGGCCTTATCTGACGTTCTGTTGGGCACCTGGTCCAAGCCCGCCTCAGGGCAGCCTGTGGACAGGAACGTGGCCAGACGCTACCGCCCGACTCCGGGTGACCCAAGCTTCCTGTCGACCAATCCAACCCCGAGAGCCTGGTTATCCAGGACTCTAACTCCCAGACCGCGTTCCCGTCGGCCCCTCCCGACAGGGAATCCAAGAGGTTTGAACAATTTGGCAAGAAAGTGTTCTCGTCCCTTTTTCTGGGACTGTGGTCAGTCAACACTGCATGCCTCTTGGGCCGCTCGACCCACACCCTGTGGGACACGGTTGCGGACGTGCTGCCACAATGCCCTGAGGAGGTCAGGGCTAAACTCGCTCAAGCCCTAGTGGAGGGTCGAGATGCGGCACAGTACTCTATCCGGTGCAAACTGGATACCACCGATATGCTAGGCAGAGCAATGGCCACGACAGTGGCGATCCGACGCCACGCCTGGTTACGGTGCGCCAATTTTTCGGCCGATGTCCAGGCTACACCTCTGTACATGCCGTTTGATGGCCGTCGCCTGTTTGGCGACCAGGCAGACCACGTGCTTGAGCGCTTTAAAGACTCCAGGGCTACGGCCAAGTCCTTGGGCCTCTCGGCCCCCCGCCAGCAAATGGGGGCCTTTCGCTCCTTTCGTGGCCAAGGAAGGGGCGTCCCCACATGGACCGCCAGCCACACGCCGCAACAGAATCTTCAGCGCGGTGGCGGCCGTGGGAACCGCCGGGGAGGCGGTCGGGGTCAAAGGCGAGGCCAGTCCGCACCCGCTCCCGCAGCATCCGCCTCAAAACCTTCCTAGTCCGAGTTTTCAGGCCCATGTGATGCCAGTGGGGGCAGGGTCCGCCATCACCTCTTCCACTGGCGCACAGTCACATCGGACAGGTGGGTGCTGCAAATCGCCCGAAGGGGCTACTCCCTCCCCTACGAGGCGACCCCTCCAGCCATGCCACCGCAGTACCACCGCGTGTCGGGGGACCACTTGCAACTTCTGCAGGAGGAAGTTACGGCCCTGTTGGCCAAAGCGGCCATCGAGCGCGTTCCTGGGCCAGAAGTAGGGTGTGGTTGCTACTCCCACTACTTTCTGGTACCCAAGAAGGGCAAAGGGGTCCTACGCCCTATCTTGGACCTACGGAACGTCAACGGCTTCCTCCGGGAAGAGTAGTTCAAGATGTTGACTTGGGCTCAGGTCTTGGCTGCCCTAGACTCACAAGACTGGATGGTGGCGTGGACTTGCAGGACACCTACTTTCACATCCCTGCCCTGCCGGCCCACCGACATTACCTGCGGTCCTCGAGCACTTTCAGTTCACCGTGCTCCCCTTTGGCCTTACAAGCGCCCCACGGGTGTTCACGAAAGTGATGGTGGTGGTCGCAGCTCATCTGCGCAGGTTAGGGGTTTCAGTCTTCCCCTACCTCGACGACTGGTTGTTGAAGGCAGGCTCGCCCCAAACAGTCGTCAACCACCTCCAGATTACGGCGAATCTCCTGCACCTGCTGGGGTTTTCCATCAACGTGCCGAAATCACACCTGTGCCCCTCCCAAAAGCTCCTCTTCATCGGAGCTGTTCTGGACTCGGCGCAGTTTCGGGTTTATCCTCCCAAGCAGCGAGTCCGGGATATTCAAGCTCTGATTCCGATCTTTCAGCCGTTATCCCGGGTTTCGGTCAGGTTGACGCTGCGGCTCCTGGGGCTGATGGCTTCCTGCATCCTTCTGGTGCATCACGCCCGGTGGCAGATGCGGGCTCTTCAGTGGGACCTGAAGTTTCAGTGGGCCCAGCATCAGGGCAACCTGTCCGACCATGTCCTGATCTCGGAGGGCGCTGCGAGACAGCTGCAGTGGTGGCTCACGGACCGTGATTGGGTCAACAGCAGATCCCTCTCCCTTCCCCAACCGGAGCACGTGGTTGTGACGGACAAGTCCCTCCAGGGCTGGGGAGGCCACATGGGAGAGGCGGAGATCAGAGGCCTCTGGTCTCCGGCGGAGTCCCAGCTCCATATAAACCTTCTGGAGCTGCGGGTGATTTGTCTGGTACTGAAGGCATTCCCCCCCTCTGTCCGAGGGAGTGCAGTGCGGGTGTTCACGGACAACACCACCGCCATGTGGTACTGCAACAAACAGGGTGGTGTGGGGTCCTGGACCCTCTGTCAAGAGGCTCTGCAGCTCTGGCAGTGGCTGGAACATCAGGGTGTGACCCTGGTGGTTCACCACCTGGCGGGTTCTCTGAACGCCAGGGCGGACGAACTCAGCCGACGGTGCTCGATGGATCACGAATGGCGTCTGAACTCGGACGTGGCACAAGGCATCTTTCTGCAGTGGGGAGAGCCTTGGTTAGATCTATTCGCCACCGAAGAGAACGCGCAATATCATCAGTTCTGCGCGTTGGAATTTCCAAGGCGGCAGTCGCTCGGCGACGCATTTCATCGCCAGTGGAGTTGCGGTCTGTTATACGCCTTTCCGCCTATACCACTTCTGCCCAGAGTGCTGAAGAAGATCAGGCACGACTGGGCCCAAGTCATCCTTGTGGCTCTGAACTGGGCTCGAAGAATCTGGTATCCCGAGCTACTCAATCTGTCAGTCGGTCCCTCAATCCGTCTGCCTCTTCAGGAGGACCTTCTGTCGCAGCAGCAGGGGACGGTCCTCCACCCGAACCTGTCCAGTCTCCACCTCCATGCTTGGAGATTGAGCGGCAACAGTTGAAGCCATTTGACTTGCCTCCTGAAGTTTGTAATGTTATTCTGGCACAAGTCAAAATATAATTCCCTTTGGGCGAATTACCGTAGACACACAGGTTCTTCCAGACAAACACATAGACTCACCAATATTAAATTATAACAAGGAAGCAATATAAACAATTTAAAAAAAATATAAGTGAAAACACTCTAATAAAAGTAGATCTTAGACAATTTATTGACATATACTATATTTTGTTAAAAAATGGGTAACACATACAGGACGGAACACTATATAATAAATAAATTCAACATTCCAATAAAAAAGGAGCTACGGGAAAAGGACTAAATTCCAACAAAACAGTTATTTAGAATTTTCCTTAATTTCTTATTCCAGTATCGCTCCTTGAGCATCGACGCGTTTCGGTGGTATATTTAATGTTTGACCGCCTTCATCAGGACAATTGCGATTAATGTTTACCAATGGTTCTGAAAATTCAAATAGAACCAATCTTAGTTGTACATAATAATAATAATAATAATAACATATCATATTATTTTAAAAAACCATAATTTATATACATTTCTACATCCCTAAACATACATTGACATTGCTTCCAAGTTACACTAAACAAACAATACATTTTATAACAGCATCACATTATTTGTATATATGTATAAAAAAACAGGAAAGAACCAAATCATAAACAGTGCATTTCATTTCGTTTGGTCACACAGATGTATTCCTCGTGTTGACTGTATCTAGCCTATACTGATTAACCATCAGTCATTACGACCCCTGCACAGTACTACAGTCACAGAGCCAGCAGTATAAATCTACATTAGTACATTCAGTAAGGATACAATAGGGCCGTTAAAGTTTATTTTGGGCCAAAGAGGTGGCTATTGAGATGAACATGATATATCACCTACCTCAACTGATAAATATCGCTCAGTATATGATAAGGGGTACTCTGCCTCCTTCTTAATCACACAAGATATTTGTCCAGCGAATTATCTTCTCAACGTTTAAAAAGAGAATCGTCCTATATGTAGGAGAGTAGGGTCTGCAATCCTATGATCACCCAGATTTTTTGCTTTTGTTTCACTGGTTTACGACTTTCTCTGGCTGTGGGCCTGCTAATCAGACCCACAGCCTAGCTGTTCTCTCACTAAATTGACACGTGTACCTTAGGTGCATTCTTCAATTGGTACTGGGCCACCTTATCAGACCCTGTAACTCAGGGCATAGGTGTACCCAGGGCCTACCAGGGGCTGAAGCATGTATTATGTCACCCCTGGATGGCCATCTAAATCTGACACAACTGGCTGCACGACAGCTGGGGCAAGGTGGTGTAATCACCGCTTGCTTAAATATAGTATACCTATATCTAACCCTAAAATGGACACACCGATTCCTATCAGTCACTCCTATGGCAGGCCTTGACAATCCTGAAGGCAGAGTGCTTGGAATCATGTGAGATGGTGCTCTGGCATGAGCTGAGCCCGTTTGCAGCTTGCGGAACCAAGTCCTAATAGCTGTTCCATGATAACGCGTACCATATACTCTTAAGTGCATTATAATCCTCGCGGTTAAATGCTATCTTTGGTATCGCTTTATCAAAACATGTCGAGTAAGGTGTCATACGAATTGGAATAGTAACCCCTCGCCAATTCTGGCGACGGGGTTAGCATTCCACCCTTCTAGAGGGACACGACATGTATGTAACTGTGAACCCCGGTTAAAGTTAACTCGAGCCTCAGCATCACAAAATGTATGCTGCCACCACAGACACAAGTCTGACCCCCTGCAGCTGGGAGACCTTCCAGCGAGGGGAGCTTGGACAAAGGGTTTCCTGTCAAGGGGGGTGCTAGCACCATCCCAGACAGGGATTTGTGTATCCTGGGTAGGCAGGGCTTTACAGGAAGGTGACTGCAAGTGGCACCCCGGTGCTCACTACGCATCTGCCGGCTAGAACCAGTTCCAGGGGCACACCAGCCCCTGGCCTGGGGAAAGTCCGGCATGGGAGAGGGGTGTAACCACCCCCCTTCCTGGTCCCACCCCTAGGGGAGGACCTAGTCGCGTACCCACCCCTTTCTTTAGGATAAAGGCAGGAGCGGGGACCCTTCCTAATTAGATCATCTTTGAATCAAGAAACTACTTTCTACGAAAGGAACTCTCGACTTCTTCTCAAGATTTCTCCCTTGTGGCTAAGGAGTAGTCACCCTGCACCCGCAGGCACCATCTAAGAACTCTGTGGTTTGCTGCACGTCCTTCCTCCGGAATCCGACTGACCAGCTCGACGAGACCTGGCTTCCCTGGCACCTCTGACCTCTACCTACCTCTACAGCTAAGCTGAGAACCGTAGGTGCGACGAGACCTCGAGGGACCGGCCATCATCAGAACTGCACGACTTCTATCCAGCACGACCGCCGAGAGATCCTCTGATGAGTGCTTTGGGGTCCGAGAAGCCCCGACCCTGAGCAGCTCCAGCACCGAAGACCAGCCCCCCAGCATCCACGAGATCTGCGTGGGGCCCTTCTGCTTTTTGGCTGCTCACCGCGTTGTCTGGCTACTAGCCCGCTGGCTTGTGGCCTTCCCGACGACGACCGACGACATCACCACTGCTAGTCTGGTTGCTCCAGACTGGCCCTTGTTCCCATCCAAAAGAGGAGCACCCTGGACCCTCCTGGTCCACTCCAGACGCCATTTTAGGTCCACCGCGTGGGCTTGAATTTGCCAAGACTTGTTGCCCCAATCCTGGGTCCAGCGACGTCGACAGCATCAACCATCGTGGGACAGCTCGCACCTCCATCCTGGTTGCCGACAACGCCTCCTGGTCCGTGAGACTTCAGAGCCCAGCGTCGCCCACTCACCTGGTCGAGGTGACTCCATCCGGTGCCATCCTGGTGCCCATCTGATCACTGGCTAGTGATTCAGGACTTGGTCCCCTCTGCTTACAGGTGTCTTCTGTAGGAGAGTAGGGTCTGCAATCCTATGATCACCCAGATTTTTTGCTTTTGTTTCACTGGTTTACGACTTTCTCTGGCTGTGGGCCTGCCAATCAGACCCACAGCCTGGCTGTTCTCTTTCTAAATTACGACATGTACCCTAGGTGCATTTACCAATTGGTACTGGGCCACCTTATCAGACCCTGTAACTCAGGGCATAGGTGTACCCAGGGCTGCCAGGGGCTGCAGCATGTATTATGCCACCCCTGGCTGGCCTCTTAAATTTGACACAACTGGCTGCATGACAGCTGGGGCAAAGTCGTGTAAACACGCTTTGCTGTAGGTGTAGTATACCTATACCTAACCCTAAAATGGACACACAGATTCCTATCAGTCACTCCTATGGCAGGCCTTGACAATCCTGAAGGCAGAGTGCTTGGAATCGTGTGAGATGGTGCTCTGGCATGAGCTGAGCCTGTCTGCAGCTTGCGGAACCAAGTCCTAATAGCTGTTCCATGATATCGCATACCATATACTCTTAAGTGCATTATAATCCTCGCGGTTAAATGCTAACTTTGGTATTGCTTTATCAAAACATGTCGAGTAAGGTGTCATACGAATTGGAATACTAACCCCTCGCCAATTCTGGCGACGGGGTTAGCATTCCACCCTTCTAGAGGGACACGACATGTCCGTAACTGTGAACCCCGGTTAAAGTTAACTGAAGCCTCAGCTCCACAAAATGGACGCTGCCACCACAGACACGAGTCTGACCCCCTGCAGCTGGGAGTCCTTCCAGCGAGGGGAGCCTGGACAAAGGGTTTCCTGTCAGGGGCGGTGCTAGCACCGTCCCAGACATGGTTTTGTGTATCCTGGGTAGGCAGGGCTTTACAGGAAGGTGACTGCTGAGTGGCACCCCGGTGCTCACTACGCATAGGCCGGTCTGAACCAGTTCCAGGGGCACACCAGCCCCTGGCCTGGGGAAGTCCGGCATGGCTGAGGGGTGTAACCACCCCCCACCTAGTCCCACCCATAGGCAGGACCTAGTCACCGGGTCAGCCCCCTTTTTTAGTATAAAGATGGGAGCGGGCCCCCTGTTCAAATTAGATCATCTTTGGAATCAAGACACGACTTTCTGCGAAAGGACTGCAAGATTTCCTTCTTCAAGATTCTCCCTTGTGGCTAAGGAGTAGTCACCCTGCATCCGCAGGCACCATCCTAAAGAACACTGCGGTCTGCTGCAAGTCCTTCATCACGAATCCGACGACCCAGCTCGACGAGACCCGGCTTCCCTGGCACCTCTGACCTCTACTCACCTCTACAGCAAAGCTGAGAACCGTGAGTGCGACGAGACCTCGAGGGACCGACGATCGCCAAGACTGCACGACATCTTTACTGCAAGCCCACCGTGTCCTCCACTGGTGAGTGCTTTGGGGTCCGAGAAGCCCCAACCCTGCGCAGCTCCAGCACCCAAGACCAGCCTCCCTGCATCTCCACGATCTGCGTGGGGCCCTTCTGCTGTTTGCTGTGCACCGCGTTGTTTGGCTACTAGCCGGCTGGCTTGTGGCCTTCTGAACGACGCCCGACGACATCACTGCTGCTGGTCTGGTTGCTCCAGACTGGCCCTTGCTTCCTTCTTGAAGAGAGGCACCCCGGACCCTCCTGGTCCACTCCAGATGCCATTTTAGGTCCACCGCGTGGGCTTGAATTTGCCAAGGCTTTGTGGCCCAATCCTGGGTCCAGCAACGCCGACAGCTTCTATCTTCGTGGGACAGCTCGATCCTCCTTCCTGGTCGCCGACAACGCCTCCTGGTCCGTGAGATCTCCGAGCCCAGCGTCACCCACACGCCTTGTCGAGGTGGCTACCATCCGGTGCCCTCCTGGTGCCCACTGACTACTGGCTAGTAGTCTCGAACTTGGTCCCCTCTGCTTTCAGGTGTCATCTTCCATCGATCCAGGCTTGGATCCACCGAACTTTCTTCACTGGTCGCCTGCCAGCAACTTCTTTCTTCCAGGCTCCTGGTCCGTCAACGAGGATTCCCGACGTCCTTTGAGTCCTATGCAGCTGCAGCCCCTGGGCTAGGTAACTTCGGCATTTCGGTGCCCCAGCATAGCCTCAGTATCCAAGGGTCAGAATCTACTTTCGTTTTCTCCCTACCAGGTCGGGTTCGCCCGAGAACACTAACTTTGTGAAATCTAGCTACCATAGACTTTGTCCCGCATCTCGCGTGAGAGTGCACACACTGCACCCGAGTCCCCTGGGTCTCCTAGAAGTAATCTAACGATTCTATAGTCAAGTCCTAGCGATTCCAAAGGCTATTAGTACTGTACTTACCTGCTAGTAATTTCGCATTCCACTTTTCAAGTATATGGTTTTCCGTGCCCCTCTGGCATTTGTATATACTGTGCTAACTTAAGTATTTTTGTAAGAGATTTGGTTTGTGCTTAGTACCCTGTCCTCATAAAGAGTACAGGGCTGTTGTGATTCTTAATAAATAACTGTTTATTTTCATAACACTTGTGTGGTGTCCTTTCACTTGGTGTTCAAGGGGTATATGTGGTATAACAGCTGGCTTAACACGCCCTCTCGAGTCTTTAGCCTTAGACTGCTCGTATCCACGCTACTAGGATAGCTGGTCTATAAGGTTGACTTACAACCAATCATCAATAAGGGTTGCTGGACTGATACATAGTGTTCACTAGAATAGTGACCACTGCATATCAGGCCACCTTCTCACATTGGTGAGCAGCGGTTGGGATTTGAGCTTGCTGTTGTTTTACCACACGTATCCTAAGAATATCTTGTTGAAAGATCACATAAGTACTGTTAGTACATATAACTAAGCTTAGAATACTCTGAGTTCTACTGAACCAGCTGTTGCAGCTCCACAGGCTTAGCACACCTTGGCTGCAACTCTTAGCAAGGGATCAGTAGGTAAACACATAGTGTAGGTAGGTGCATCACTTACACCACACTAGAAACAGTATGTCGGACAAAGGAGGAAACTCTGAGTCTCCCCTTGTGTCAGTTGACCCTCCACAGGTCATCCCTTCAAGATATACTGCGCTTAACTTCCATGAGTTACGACAAGTATGTACCTCTAGGAAGATTAAGCAAGGGGCTAACCCCACCACCTCCTTTCTGATTGGTCTCTTGGAGACTTATGATGCCAGAAAGGCTGAGAAACTTCTCAGCCCTTCTAATCCAGAAGAAGGCATGCCTCCCCTTGAGGGAACCAGAGACGATCCTGACCTCATCCACCTCTCAACTGAGACTGAAGATGTAGAGGATGATGAGAATGAGGATCCCTCTGGGGATGAGGCAGATAAGGGACAGGTAGAAGTCGGTAGACTAAGCAGGTCCAACTTAAGCAAACATGACAGTGGTACTGGGGGACCCCTGGGGCCACTATCAGGTCAGCTTAACATTGGGAATGGACGAGCCAGATCTCTATCAAGAGGCTCTGGCAGATCCCTTCAAACCAATGGCTCTCACAACTCTTCTCAAAGAGGGATGACATCCCCTCAGAGGAGAGTGTATGAAGCTAAAGAAAGGGCAGCCAATCTGAGGATTGAAAGGGAAGAACTTGCCCTGGCCAAAGAAAGGCTTGCCTTTGCTAGAGAGCAACAGTTAAGTGGGGTAGTCCCCACTGGTGGCAGCATTGTACCTAGTAATAGGGAAAGGAGTTTTGATACGAAACACCTTGGGAAGATAGTGCCCCCCTTTAAACAAGGGGATGACATCCACAAATGGATTACTGCTTTGGAGAGGGCCTGCACTGTGCAAGGTGTTCCCCAGAGTCAGTGGGCAGCTATCTTGTGGCTCTCCTTTGAAGGTAAAGGAAGAGACAAGCTCCTCACCACAAGGGTAGAGGATGCTAACAATTACCAAGTCTTGAAGAATACACTGGTTGAAGGGTTTGGCCTAACCACTGAGCAGTACAGGGTGCTGTTCAGGGATACCCAGAAAACTCAGTCTCAAGACTGGTCTGACTTTGTAGATTGTGCCACTAAGGCTTTTGAGGGCTGGTTGCTGGGCAGTAAGGTTACTGATTATAAAGGATTGTATAATTTGATGATGAGAGAACAAATTTTAAACAATTGTCAGAACCAGTTGTTGCATCAGCATCTTGTTGACTCAGATCTGACCTCTCCCCAAGAATTGGGAAAGAAGGCAGACAGATGGGTTAGAACAAGAGTTAAACAGAACCAGGGCCAGAATCAAGGTGGTCAGAAGAAAGCAGACCAGAAGGGTAAAGATTCTAAGGGGGAACAAAATGACCAGAAGTCTTCGACAGGTCCCCAACAACCCAAAGAGGGTGGGGGTCAGGCTCCCCAAAAGAAGAAAGAAGGCCAATCTAAAAGGTGGTGCCAATACTGTAAAAGTAAAACTCACTGGTTTAGTGAGTGCACCAAGAAAGGAGGAGGGCAGACTCCTGCCACTGCAGCCCCTAAGGCACCTGTGCCCCCTAGTACAGCCAGCAGTGGTAGTGCACCTCCCAAGGGTTTAGTAGGGTTAACCCTGGGTTCTGAGGGGTGTGACAACTTAGTTGGTACACTCACTCAGGCCGTCCTTGTCAGTACAGGGGATATGGATATGTCCCCTGACATAAGTCCCAATACTTTGGGCAAATACAGACAGACACCTTTCATAAATGGAAAAATGGCTCAGGCCTATAGGGACACTTGTGCCAGTGTCACAATGGTGACACCTAACTTTGTGGACCCTGGACAGATCATGCCAGGTACAGAATTCCTGGTGACCAATGCAAGCAATGTCACTACCAATCACAGTATGGCAATTGTAGCTTTCTCCTGGGAAGGGGTAACTGGCCAAAAGAAGGTTGTCGTTAGTTCAGACCTCCCAGTGGATTGTTTGTTGGGCAATGATTTGGAGTCATCACAATGGACAGAAGTGGAGCAGAGGACTCACATGGAAATGTTAGGCTTGCCAGCACATGTGTTTGCTGTGACCAGGTCACAGGTCAGGAAATGCCCCACTGAACAGGTGCTGGATCCTGGAACAATGGACCAGACACCTCCCAAGAAGAAGAGCAGTAGGGTTAAGGCTGTGCCTTCCCCTTTGCCCCAGGTTGAGGATCAAGTCTCAGAGGAGGCTGACCTACAGGAATTGAGGGGAACTGAGCCCAGAGAGTTTGAACTTGATCAAGTTGAATTCTTGGGTTCAGGGGGACCCTCAAGAGAAGACCTGGGGAAGGACCAGTTAAGCTGCCCTTCTCTTGAACCCCTCAGACAGCAGGCGGCTGCTGAGGCTGCTGGGAACGCCACAGGTACCCACAAGGTATACTGGGAAGATGGACTCCTGTACACTGAGTCAAGAGACCCCAAGCCTGGCATGACCAGGAGGCTGGTTGTACCCTTGTCTCAGAGAGGTTTCCTACTTACCTTGGCCCATGAGATTCCCTTAGCAGGTCACTTAGGCCAGACAAAGACTTGGGACAGGCTGTCTCACACTTTCACTGGCCTCACATGAATGAGGATACCAAGGAGTTTTGTCGCTCCTGTGTCACTTGCCAAGCCAGTGGTAAGTCAGGTGGCACAACAAAGGCCCCCCTTATACCAATGCCTGTGGTGGGGGTGCCCTTTGAAAGAGTGGGGATTGACATTGTTGGTCCAATGGAACCCCAGACAGCATCAGGGCACAAGTTTATACTGGTGGTAGTGGATCATGCCACCAGGTATCCTGAAGCTATTCCACTTAGGACCACCAAAGCACCTGTGGTGGCAAGGGCCCTAGTTGGAGTGTTCTCCAGAGTGGGCTTCCCTAAGGAGGTTGTCTCTGACAGAGATGCAAACTTCATGTCAAGCTACTTAACTGCTATGTGGAAGGAATGTGGTGTCAATTACAAATTCACTACACCCTATCATCCACAATGCAATGGGCTTGTTGAAAGGTTCAACAGGACCCTAAAAGGGATGATTCATGGACTACCTGAAAAGCTCAGGCGTAGATGGGATGTCCTGATTCCCTGCCTTCTGTTTGCTTACAGAGAGGTCCCACAAAAGGGGGTTGGCTACAGCCCTTTTGAACTTTTGTATGGGCATCCTGTGAGAGGCCCCCTGTGTTTGGTGAAGGAAGGATGGGAGAGACCTCTCAAAAAGCCTGCAACCAGCATAGTGGACTATGTACTTGGTCTCCGCTCCAGGATGGCTGAGTATATGGAGAAGGCATCTGAAAACCTTAAGGCCAGTCAAGAACTCCAAAAAGCTTGGCATGACCAAAAGGCTGTCCTGACTGTTTACCAGCCTGGACAGAAGGTGTGGGTGTTGGAGCCGGTGGCCCCAGCAGCACTCAAAGACAAATGGTCTGGGCCCCACACAATTCTTGAGCAAAAGGGAGAGGTCACCTACCTGGTGGACCTTGGAACTCCCAGGAGCCCCCACAGGGTACTCCATGTCAACAGGCTCAAAGCATATGTCGACAGGAAGGACATGAGCTTGCTCATGGCCATAGATGAGGGACAGGAGGAAGAGAGTGACCCTCTCCCAGACCTGCTTACTCAGAATCCTGATGATGGGTCAGTAGATGGTGTTGTCTTTTGTGGCAGCCTCTCTGAGCATCAACAGAAAGACTGTAAACAGGTTCTTCAGTCTTTCAGACATATGTTTTCTCTGACACCCAGTCAGACCAATTGGTGAACCCATGAGGTTGACACTGGTGACAGTCTGCCAGTTAAGAGTAAAATCTACAGGCAGCCTGATCATGTTAGAGACTGCATAAAAATTGAAGTGCAGAAAATGTTGGAGTTGGGAGTCATTGAACCCTCAGATAGCCCTTGGGCTAGTCCAGTAGTTCTAGTGCCAAAGCCTCACACCCAGGGTGGTAAGAGAGAGATGAGGTTTTGCGTAGACTACAGGGGTCTCAATGCAGTCACTAAGACTGATGCCCACCCAATACCAAGGGCAGATGAGCTGATAGATAGATTGGCTTCTGCCAACTACTTAAGCACATTTGACTTAACAGCTGGGTATTGGCAAATCAGGTTAGCTGAGGATGCCAAGCCCAAGACAGCATTTTCAACCCCTGGTGGGCATTATCAATTTGTGGTGATGCCCTTTGGTCTGAAAAATGCACCTGCCACCTTCCAAAGGTTGGTGAATCAAGTCCTTACTGGGCTGGATGACTTCTGTGCAGCATATCTAGATGATATTGCTGTCTTTAGCTCCACCTGGGAGGATCACCTGGTCCACCTGAGGAAAGTGTTAGAGGCTCTGCAAGCAGCAGGCCTCACTATCAAGGCCACCAAGTGCCAGATAGGGCAGACACAGGTTGTATACCTGGGCCACCTTGTAGGTGGAGGCCAGGTTCAGCCACTGGAGAGCAAAATACAGTCAATCAGGGACTGGGCTCCTCCAACCACCCAGACTCAGGTTCGAGCTTTCTTGGGCCTGACTGGTTACTATAAGAAGTTTGTCAGGAACTATGGTTCAATTGTGACACCATTAAATGAACTGACAAGTAAGAAAATGCCAGAAAAGGTTCAGTGGACAGCAGGCTGTCAAAAAGCATTCGATGACCTAAAGCAGGCCATGTGCACAGCACCTATCCTTAAGAGTCCAGACTACTCCAAACCATTCATTGTCCAAACAGATGCTTCTGAGTTGGGTGTGGGAGCTGTTCTTTCTCAACTGAATTTTGATGGTCAAGACCAGCCCATTGCTTTTATAAGCAGAAGGCTGACCCCCAGAGAGAAGAATTGGTCAGCTATCGAGAGGGAGGCCTTTGCTGTGGTTTGGGCCCTGAAGAAGCTGAGGCCATACTTGTTTGGCACTCACTTCAAGATTCAGACCGACCATAAGCCCCTCTTGTGGCTAAATCAGATGAAGGGTGAAAACCCCAAACTGCTTAGGTGGTCCATTTCCCTACAGGGGATGGACTTTACAGTGGAACATAGACCTGGTACTGATCATGGCAATGCCGATGGGCTCTCCAGATATTTCCACTTAGAACAAGAAGACTCACCTGGTCAAGGTTAGCTTATTGTCCCAAAGTTTGGGGGGGGGGGGTCATGTAGGAGAGTAGGGTCTGCAATCCTATGATCACCCAGATTTTTTGCTTTTGTTTCACTGGTTTACGACTTTCTCTGGCTGTGGGCCTGCCAATCAGACCCACAGCCTGGCTGTTCTCTTTCTAAATTACGACATGTACCCTAGGTGCATTTACCAATTGGTACTGGGCCACCTTATCAGACCCTGTAACTCAGGGCATAGGTGTACCCAGGGCTGCCAGGGGCTGCAGCATGTATTATGCCACCCCTGGCTGGCCTCTTAAATTTGACACAACTGGCTGCATGACAGCTGGGGCAAAGTCGTGTAAACACGCTTTGCTGTAGGTGTAGTATACCTATACCTAACCCTAAAATGGACACACAGATTCCTATCAGTCACTCCTATGGCAGGCCTTGACAATCCTGAAGGCAGAGTGCTTGGAATCGTGTGAGATGGTGCTCTGGCATGAGCTGAGCCTGTCTGCAGCTTGCGGAACCAAGTCCTAATAGCTGTTCCATGATATCGCATACCATATACTCTTAAGTGCATTATAATCCTCGCGGTTAAATGCTAACTTTGGTATTGCTTTATCAAAACATGTCGAGTAAGGTGTCATACGAATTGGAATACTAACCCCTCGCCAATTCTGGCGACGGGGTTAGCATTCCACCCTTCTAGAGGGACACGACATGTCCGTAACTGTGAACCCCGGTTAAAGTTAACTGAAGCCTCAGCTCCACAAAATGGACGCTGCCACCACAGCCACGAGTCTGACCCCCTGCAGCTGGGAGTCCTTCCAGCGAGGGGAGCCTGGACAAAGGGTTTCCTGTCAGGGGCGGTGCTAGCACCGTCCCAGACATGGTTTTGTGTATCCTGGGTAGGCAGGGCTTTACAGGAAGGTGACTGCTGAGTGGCACCCCGGTGCTCACTACGCATAGGCCGGTCTGAACCAGTTCCAGGGGCACACCAGCCCCTGGCCTGGGGAAGTCCGGCATGGCTGAGGGGTGTAACCACCCCCCACCTAGTCCCACCCATAGGCAGGACCTAGTCACCGGGTCAGCCCCCTTTTTTAGTATAAAGATGGGAGCGGGCCCCCTGTTCAAATTAGATCATCTTTGGAATCAAGACACGACTTTCTGCGAAAGGACTGCAAGATTTCCTTCTTCAAGATTCTCCCTTGTGGCTAAGGAGTAGTCACCCTGCATCCGCAGGCACCATCCTAAAGAACACTGCGGTCTGCTGCAAGTCCTTCATCACGAATCCGACGACCCAGCTCGACGAGACCCGGCTTCCCTGGCACCTCTGACCTCTACTCACCTCTACAGCAAAGCTGAGAACCGTGAGTGCGACGAGACCTCGAGGGACCGACGATCGCCAAGACTGCACGACATCTTTACTGCAAGCCCACCGTGTCCTCCACTGGTGAGTGCTTTGGGGTCCGAGAAGCCCCAACCCTGCGCAGCTCCAGCACCCAAGACCAGCCTCCCTGCATCTCCACGATCTGCGTGGGGCCCTTCTGCTGTTTGCTGTGCACCGCGTTGTTTGGCTACTAGCCGGCTGGCTTGTGGCCTTCTGAACGACGCCCGACGACATCACTGCTGCTGGTCTGGTTGCTCCAGACTGGCCCTTGCTTCCTTCTTGAAGAGAGGCACCCCGGACCCTCCTGGTCCACTCCAGACGCCATTTTAGGTCCACCGCGTGGGCTTGAATTTGCCAAGGCTTTGTGGCCCAATCCTGGGTCCAGCGACGCCGACAGCTTCTATCTTCGTGGGACAGCTCGATCCTCCTTCCTGGTCGCCGACAACGCCTCCTGGTCCGTGAGATCTCCGAGCCCAGCGTCACCCACACGCCTTGTCGAGGTGGCTACCATCCGGTGCCCTCCTGGTGCCCACTGACTACTGGCTAGTAGTCTCGAACTTGGTCCCCTCTGCTTTCAGGTGTCATCTTCCATCGATCCAGGCTTGGATCCACCGAACTTTCTTCACTGGTCGCCTGCCAGCAACTTCTTTCTTCCAGGCTCCTGGTCCGTCAACGAGGATTCCCGACGTCCTTTGAGTCCTATGCAGCTGCAGCCCCTGGGCTAGGTAACTTCGGCATTTCGGTGCCCCAGCATAGCCTCAGTATCCAAGGGTCAGAATCTACTTTCGTTTTCTCCCTACCAGGTCGGGTTCGCCCGAGAACACTAACTTTGTGAAATCTAGCTACCATAGACTTTGTCCCGCATCTCGCGTGAGAGTGCACACACTGCACCCGAGTCCCCTGGGTCTCCTAGAAGTAATCTAACGATTCTATAGTCAAGTCCTAGCGATTCCAAAGGCTATTAGTACTGTACTTACCTGCTAATAATTTCGCATTCCACTTTTCAAGTATATGGTTTTCCGTGCCCCTCGGGCATTTGTATATACTGTGCTAACTTAAGTATTTTTGTAAGAGATTTGGTTTGTGCTTAGTACCCTGTCCTCATAAAGAGTACAGGGCTGTTGTGATTCTTAATAAATAACTGTTTATTTTCATAACACTTGTGTGGTGTCCTTTCACTTGGTGTTCAAGGGGTATATGTGGTATAACAGCTGGCTTAACACGCCCTCTCGAGTCTTTAGCCTTAGACTGCTCGTATCCACGCTACTAGGATAGCTGGTCTATAAGGTTGACTTACAACCAATCATCAATAAGGGTTGCTGGACTGATACATAGTGTTCACTAGAATAGTGACCACTGCATATCAGGCCACCTTCTCACATCTTCCATCTTCGATCCAGGCTTGGATCCATCGAACAATCTTCACTGGTCGCCTGCCAGCAACTCTTTCTTCAGGCTCCTGGTTCGTCAACGAGGATTCCCGACGTCTTTTCAGACCTATGCAGCCGCAGCCCCTGGGCTAGGTAACTTCGGCATTTCGGTGCCCCAGCATAGCCTCACTATCCAAGGGTCCAGATCCACTGTCGTTTTCGACCTACCTTATCGGGTTCGCCCGAGAACACTAACTTTGCTTTTACTAGCTCCAATAGACTTTGTCCCGCGTCCCGCGTGAAAGTGCAGACTCTGCACCCGAGTCCCCTAGGCCTCCTACTTGTAATCTGAAGGTTCAGTAACGTAGTCCTAGGGATTCCAAAGCCTATTAGTCCAGTACTTACCTGCTAGTAATTTCGCATTCCACTTCCATAGTATATGGTTTTCCGTGCCCCTCGGGCATTTGTGTAAATTGTGCAACTTAAAGTATTTTCGTAAGAGTTTTGTTGTGTGCTTAGTACCCTGTCCTCATAAAGAGTACAGGACTGTTGTGATCTAAATAAATACACTGTTTATTTTCATAACACTTGTGTGGTGTCCTTTCACTTGGTGTTCAAGGGGTATATGTGATGGTGTAACAGCTGGCTTAACACGCCCTCTAGAGTTTAGCCCGAAGACTGCTCTTGTCCATGCTACTAGGATAGCTGGTCTATCGGTTGACTTACAACCAATCACCATAAGGGTTGTTTTGACTGATACATAGTGATCACTAGAATAGTGAACACTGAATATCAGGCCAACTTCTCACATTGGTGAGCAGCGGTTGGGATTTGAGCTTGCTGTTGTTTTACCACACGTATCCTAAGAATATCTTTGTGAAAGATCACATAAGTTAAGGTACATATAACTTAGCTTAGAATACTCTGAGTTCTACTGAACCAGCTGTTGTAGTTTAACAAGGCTTAGCACACCTTGACTGCAACTCTTAGCAAGGGATCAGTAGGCAAACAAATAGTGTAGGTAGGTGCATCACTTACACCACACTAGAAGCATGTCTAACCACGGAGAGTCTTCAGAGACCCCTCTTGTGGTTGTTGACCCTCCACAGGTCACTTCCAGATATGCTGCTCTTAGCTTCCAGGAGATGAGACAAATCTGTACATCCAGGAAGCTAAAACAGGGTTCAAACTCTACCATTCCCTTTCTGATTGGTCTCTTAGAGACTTATGATGCCAGGAGGTCTGCTAACACAGATCCTTCTCATCCAGATGGGAACATGCCTCCCCTAGAGGGAACCCAGGGTGACCCTGACCGACATCTCCAGTTAGCAGACAGTGCTGAGGAGGGGGAGGAAGATGAGTTATCTGGGGATGAGGCAGAAACAGGTCAGGTAGAAGTCAGCAGACTCACTAGGACCAACTTAAGTAGGCATGAGAATGGATTTGGGGGACCCCTAGGGCCACTCTCAGGCAGACTTAACATTGGGAATGGACGAGTTCGGTCTCTATCAAGAGGCTCTAATAGATCCATTCGAACCAATGGCTCTCAGACCTCTTCTCATAGAGGGATGTCATCCCCTAAGAGAAGGGAGCATGAAGCTAAAATGAGGGAAGCCAATCTGAGGATTGAAAGGGAAGAACTTGCCCTGGCCAAAGAGAGGCTTGCCTTTGCTAGAGAGCAAAAGTTAAGTGGGTTAGATCTCACTGGTGGCAGCATTCTCCCAAGAGAAAAAGACAGGAGTTTAGACACTAGACACCTGAGTAAGATAGTGCCCCCCTTTAAACAAGGGGATGATATCCACAAATGGATAACTGCTTTGGAGAGGGCCTGCACTGTCCAGTGCGTCCCCCAGAGTCAGTGGGCAGCTGTCTTGTGGCTCTCCTTTGAAGGTAAAGGTAGAGATAAGCTCCTCACTACTAGAGCTGAGGATGCTAACAATTACCAAGTCCTGAAGAGTACACTGATAGTGGGGTTTGGCCTAACCACTGAGCAGTACAGGTTGCTGTTCAGGGATACCCAGAAAACTCAGTCTCAGGATTGGTCTGACTTTGTAGATTGTGCCACTAAGGCTTTGGAGGGCTGGTTGCTGGGCAGTAAGGTTACTGATTATACAGGATTGTACAATCTGATCATGAGGGAACAGATTTTAAACAATTGTCAGAACCAGTTGTTGCATCAGCACCTTGTTGACTCAGATACCTCTCCCCAAGAATTGGGAAAGAAGGCAGACAGATGGGTCAGAACAAGGGTTAAGCAGAACCAGGGCCAGAACCAGGGTGGTCAGAAGAAAGCAGACCAGAAGGGTAAGGATACTAAAGGTGAACAAAATGACCAGAAGTGTTCAACAGGTCCCCAACAGAACAAAGAGGGTGGGGGTCAGGCTTCCCAGAAGAAGAAGACTCAAGAAGGCCAGTCAAAAAAGGTGGTGCCAGTACTGTAAAAGTAAAACTCACTGGTTTAGTGGGTGCACCAAGAAAGGAGGACAGACTCCTACCACTATAGCCCCTAAGGCACCTGTGCCCCCTAGTACAGTCAGTAGTGGTAGTGCACCTCCCAAAGGATTAGTTGGGTTAACCTTGGGTTCTGAGGGGTATGACAACTTAGTTGGCACACTCACTCAGGCTGTCCTTGTCTGTACAGGGGATATGGATATATCCCCTGATGTCAGTCCCAATACTTTGGGCAAATACAGGCAGACACCTTTGATAAATGGCAAAATGGCTCAGGCCTATAGGGACACTTGTGCCAGTGTCACCATGGTGACACCTAACTTTGTGGACCCTGGACAGATCATGCCAGGTACAGATTTCCTGGTGACCAATGCCAGCAACGTCACTACCAGTCATAGTATGGCGATTGTTGATTTCTCCTGGGGAGGGGTAAATGGCCAAAAGAAGGTTGTAGTTAGTTCAGACCTCCCAGTGGATTGTTTGTTGGGCAATGATTTGGAGTCATCACAATGGTCAGAAGTGGAGCAGAGGACTCACATGGAGATGTTAGGCTTGCCAGCACATGTGCTTTCTGTGACTAGGTCACAGGCCAGAAGATGCCCCACTGAACAGGTGCTGGATCCTGGAACAATGGACCAGACACCTTCCAAGAAGAAGAGCAGGAGGGTTAAGGCATTGCCTTCCACCTTGCCCCAGGTTGAGGATCAAGTCTCAGAGGAGGCTGACCTACTGGAGCTTAGGGAAACTGAGCCTAAAGAATTTGAACTTGATCACGTTGAATTTCTGGGCTCAGGGGGACCCTCCAGAGCAGACCTGGGGAAGGAACAGTTAGCCTGCCCTTCTCTTGAACCCCTCAGACAGCAGGCTGCTGCTGAGGCTGCAGGGAACGCCACAAGGTATACTGGGAAGATGGACTCCTATACTCTGAGTCAAGAGACCCCAAGCCTGGTGCAACCAGGAGGCTGGTCATCCCCTTGTCTCTGAGAGGTTTCCTTCTCACCTTGGCCCATGAGATTCCCCTTGCAGGTCACTTAGGCCAGAACAAGACTTGGGACAGGATTGTCTCACACTTTCACTGGCCACATATGAATGAAGATACCAAGGAGTTTTGTCGCTCCTGTGTCACTTGCCAAGCCAGTGGTAAGTCAGGTGGCACAACAAAGGCCCCCCTTATACCAATGCCTGTGGTGGGGGTGCCCTTTGAAAGAGTGGGGATTGACATTGTTGGTCCAATGGAACCCCAGACAGCATCAGGGCACAAGTTTATACTGGTGGTGGTGGACCATGCCACCAGGTATCCTGAAGCTATTCCCCTTAGGACCACTACAGCACCTGTTGTGGCAAGAGCCCTAGTTGGAGTGTTCTCCAGAGTGGGCTTCCCTAAGGAGGTTGTCTCTGACAGAGGTGCAAACTTCATGTCAAGCTACTTAACTGCTATGTGGAAGGAATGTGGTGTCAACTACAAGTTCACTATACCCTATCATCCACAATGCAATGGACTTGTTGAAAGGTTCAACAGGACCCTAAAAGGGATGATTCATGGACTACCTGAAAAGCTCAGGCGTAGATGGGATGTCCTGATACCCTGCCTTTTATTTGCTTATAGAGAAGTCCCACAGAAGGGGGTTGGCTACAGCCCTTTTGAACTTTTGTATGGACATCCTGTAAGAGGACCTCTGTGTTTGGTGAAGGAAGGATGGGAGAGACCTCTCAAAAAGCCTGCAACCAACATAGTGGACTATGTACTTGGTCTCCGCTCCAGGATGGCTGAGTACATGGAAAAGGCATCCAAAAACCTTGAGGCTAGCCAGGAACTTCAAAAAGCTTGGCATGACCAAAAGGCTGTCCTGACTGTATACCAGCCTGGACAGAAGGTGTGGTTGTTGGAGCCAGTGGCCCCAGCAGCACTCAAAGACAAATGGTCTGGGCCCCACACAATCCTTGAGCAAAAGGGAGAGGTCACCTACCTGGTGGACCTTGGAACTCCCAGAAGCCCCCACAGGGTGCTTCATGTGAACAGGCTCAAAGCATATGTCGACAGGAAGGACATGAGCTTGCTTATGGCCATAGATGAGGGACAGGAGGAAGAGAGTGGCCCTCTCCCAGACCTGCTCACTCACAATCCTGATGATGGATCAGTAGATGGTGTTGTCTTTTGTGGCAGCCTCTCTGAGCATCAATAGAAGGATTGTAAACAAGTTCTTCAATCCTTCAGGCATATGTTCTCTCTAACACCCAGTCAAACCAATTGGTGTACCCATGAGGTTGACACTGGTGACAGCTTGCCAGTTAAGAGTAAATTCTACAGGCAGCCTGATCATGTTAGAGACTGCATCAAAACAGAAGTGCAGAAAATGTTGGAGTTGGGAGTCATAGAACCCTCAGATAGCCCTTGGGCTAGTCCAGTAGTTCTAGTGCCAAAGCCTCACACCCAGGGTGGTAAGAAAGAGATGAGGTTTTGCGTAGACTACAGGGGTCTCAATGCAGTCACTAAGACTGATGCCCACCCAATACCAAGGGCAGATGAACTTATAGATAGATTGGCTTCTGCCAACTACTTAAGTACATTTGACCTGACAGCTGGGTATTGGCAAATCAGGTTAGCTGAGGATGCCAAGCCCAAAACAGCATTTTCTACCCCTGGTGGGCATTATCAATTTGTGGTAATGCCCTTTGGTTTGAAAAATGCACCTGCCACCTTCCAAAGGCTGGTGAATCATGTTCTCACTGGGCTGGATGACTTCTGTGCAGCATATCTTGATGATTTAGCTGTCTTTAGCTCCACCTGGGAGGATTACCTGGTCCACCTGAGGAAAGTGTTAGAGGCACTGCAAGCAGCAGGTCTCACTATCAAGGCCACAAAGTGCCAGATAGGGCAGACACAGGTTGTATACTTGGGCCACCTTGTAGGTGGAGGCCAAGTTCAACCACTGGAGAGCAAGATACAGTCAATCAGGGACTGGGCTCCTCCAACCACCCAGACTCAGGTTCGAGCTTTTTTGGGCCTGACTGTGTACTATAGAAAGTTTGTCAGAAATTATGGATCAATTGTGACTCCACTTAATGAACTGACAAGTAAGAAAATGCCAAAGAAAGTTCAGTGGACAGCAGGCTGTCAAAAAGCATTCAATGACCTAAAGCAGGCCATGTGCACACCACCTATCCTCAAGAGTCCAGACTACTCCAAACCATTCATTGTCCAAACAGATGCTTCTGAGTTGGGTGTGGGAGCTGTTCTATCTCAACTGAATGTTGATGGTAATGACCAGCCCATTGCTTTTATAAGCAGAAGGCTGACCCCCAGAGAGAAAAATTGGTCAGCTATTGAGATGGAGGCCTTTGCTGTGATTTGGGCCCTGAATAAACTGAGGCCATACTTGTTTGGCACTCATTTCAAGATTCAGACCGACCATAAGCCCCTCTTGTGGCTAAATCAGATGAAGGGTGAAAACCCCAAACTGCTTAGGTGGTCCATTTCCCTACAGGGGATGGATTTTACAGTGGAGCATAGACCTGGCACTGGTCATGGCAATGCAGATGGGCTCTCCAGGTATTTCCACTTAGAGCAAGAAGACTTGTCGTATTTTGACGATGGCCGGGTTAGCGCTTAGCTTTGCTACACGTTATTTCCCTTAACTTGGCCTTATTCGAAAACGCCATTTTGTATGTTACGGCGGCCATTTTAGAGAATGAGCTGCCTCGTATTCAGCATGCCCTTTAGTCCTTTGTCCGTGCCACTGACCACTCAAGTTTGCCCAGCAACAGGCTATTTTTAGTAACGGTCAAGCCTGTACATGCGCAGTTCTGACTGTCCAGTCACCCCTTAGGAATGTTCCACCAAACTGACCAGTGGTGTTGTAACCCCTCCCATGAGTTGGCTGTGTTCCAAAAATGACCATATATGTACTTAAAACTCTGTAACCATGTACCGCCTACCTTTTTATTGTTTGAAAACTGTATAAAGAGGGACTCGCACCGAAGTTCGGTGTGATACTTCTTGCATTGCCGAAGGAATGTACCACCACCCCATGGGGTCTTAATAAACTTGTCTTTTGTACTTTTCAGTTTCCGTGCCAACAGTTCTTTCGGTGTAATGGGTATTCTGCAGAGTATGTAGGCCTTGGGAACCCAATACCACAAATTGGCGACCACGAAGGGACTCATCGGCGACTCGGATGCCCGAAGGAGAGGTCGTGACAAAGGTTTGGAAACTCGCCATGGACGCGTACGCTGCCACTGAGTGGCCCGAAGTCTTGGCACCCACGGTGTTTTCTTCCCTTCCTTCTGATCTGACCTTCCAGGTGGCGCCGGTCCCCGACTGAGATTCTGCTCGTCTGTGTTGCTGTACAGTGCCTGTTTGGCTGATTCGATCAAAGACCTTGGCAGTTGGAATCTGGATATTTGAGATTTGGGTAAGATTTGTGATCGGTAAGGTAGTCTGCGGACGCTTACTGAAGTTCTATGACTGTGATTATGATTTGAGTTAGCTAACATTTTGACTTTGTGAATTTTGAATACATATGTGCAGTGCACTTCACATAGGCAGGCATGTAGAGATGTTTCTCTAACCTTGTTTGTATTTTGAACGGCACATTTGTGTGAAGTATTGTAAGTGCCATTTTTATGGTATCACGCTTTCGTGGTACTTTTTGGACATGCCTGTTTTAAGCACACTCCGAGGGATTTGCTGTCTTGGAAATGGTACCACATATAGGTTAAATGAATCTCAGCCGGCTCCCCCAGAGGGAACACCTAATCGTGATATGTATGTCAAATTTGGCCTTCCCCCTATACTGTACAGTAAATTATGGCATAAATATACGAGAACCGATCCCGAATTGCAATGGCCACTACATGGGTCGTTTGATTTACGAAAGGTTCAGTTTGTGGAGCAATGTTTGTTTCAGCGCAAGTCTAGACAGGATATATTTGATTGTGTGCGAATGTGGGAGAAAGCAGTACGTGAACGTATGAAGCGTGAGATTGCCTTGGCGGACAAGGAGCAGCGCAAGGCTGCTCGAGACAAAGCTTTACAGCTGGAGGAAAAGGAGGCGCAGGAGAAGAAAGAGAGGGAGGCACAGGAACGTAATTTGCAAACGACCGGTCAATTTCCTATTCAACGTCCGCTTTATCCTGTCCTTTATAATGAAGTTGATGATTTTTCGTTATTTAATCGATCTCCGCCTCCGTATGTTCAGCCTACGGCCCCATCCGAGGACTTCGGTGATGGCGACCAGGATAGTTCGAGTACCAGGTTAACTGCTAATAGAGCCGCAGAATTGCGTAGTTTTGCTAGGAAACTGAATCTGAATAACATAACTATGCCAGAACTTAATGCTGAACGGAATAAGTGGTCAGAACGAGAACAGATGTGTTTTTTAAGTACTTTTGCAGATGAAGTTGTTGCCCGATTTCGTAAAAATTCAGAGGAATTAGAATCTAAGGACATATCAGTTCATCATGAGCATATGCGTAAAGGTCTATTTGATATTTCAGATGCAGATACCTTTTTTCTACAATTGGTCCAGCTATGAGATGAGGCGTCCAGATTGCGGGAAGCACGAAACGCAGAAAAGCAGTCCGTGCCGGGGTCGACGGAACAGTCCAAACAGTGTTCTATCCTGGGTTCAGATAAGAATTCTAAAGTGCATGTTATGCCTATGCGTGAAGCTGCACCTTTGTATGTTCCCCCTAAAGGGGACGGTACAGATGAAGATAAAATGTCAGCAAATGCAAAGGGGTATTTTATATATAATTGGGTGTATACGCCTTGGAACAGAGCAGATGTTATGGCATTGAAAAACGCTTTACCTGATCTCCGTAAGAATCCGGCAGCATTCTATGAAGGGGTGGAGGGGGCCATTTCTTCTTGTGTTATGACTCTTGTTGATATAGATCTTTTCTTTGGATTAATCCTTCCCGCGGATATGTGGAGAGCGATTCGTGAGACTAATGATCAAACGATGTTTGGGGCAACTTGGAAGGAGATAGGCCAGGCTGACTTAGACAGAGAACCTGCATGCAAACCATGTGACTTAATTTTAGAACTTCCAACGGCTATTTTGAACAAATTGAAAACGCTTGTTCCCCCTAAAAAGATTGATTGGACTATGTTAGCTTCGTGCAAACAGAAGCCAGACGAATCGGTATCTGATTTCTTTACACGTTTCGAAGAAGCGTTTCATGATTACAGTGGTCAATCATTAACAGATGATACGGGTAGGCATCTGTTTGTTGATAAGTATGTGGCTAATCTCCTACCGGAGATTGCAAAGCGGTTGAAAACAAGTGAAAGTTCCTGGACCACAGCGACCCCAGCGTCTTTGTTAACTATGGCTCAGTATTACGAACGGCAGGAATTAGAGGCTAAAGAAAGTGTTGATAAGAAAGCGAAGGAATTGAAAACGAAGGTGATGTTGGCACAGGTTTGCGGTGCGCAATCTAGAGGGAATGATAGAGGCAGGCGAGGAGGGGGTAATGCGTCGTACGGTCGTACCGATATTGCTGAGGACCAATGCGCATATTGTAAAGAGTTTGGGCATTGGGCTGAAGATTGTCCGGTGCTTCGTGAGCAACGTAGCCAGCATGGTCGAGGAGGTGAAAGGTCGAGAAATAGTTATTCGGGAGCGAGAGGTGGCGGAAGTGATCGTGGTAGGTTTGAAGCGAGGGGTCGTGGTCAGGATGAACGAAATACCTTTGATAGACGGAACCAGTATCAGATATCGGAGGGTGAGAATGTGGAGCATCAGGATTATGTGCATGCATAGGATTGCGTAGGATGGGGTGTGGAATCGGTTGAAGTGCCAGTAGATCAAAGAGGTCCATATGTATCAGCGGGCATTTTGGGTTCTACTGATCAGTTTTTAGTTGACACAGGAGCTACTCGTAGTGCTTTGTCTAAAAACTTGGTTCCAAGGGCTCCCCTGTCTGGCGAAACGATAACATGTATAGGGTTTGATGGCACACCCTCTCCTAGCCCATTATCACAACCCCTTGCACTTTGTATTGACCAATTTTTTAGCTTTTGCCCATTTTTGTTGTCGCCTCACACACCAGATAACATTATGGGCATTGATTTGCTCAAATATTTTCGAGCAACGATACGCTGTGCTCCTGAAGGAGTGCGGGTTATTTTGAATGACAATTACCCAGATTCAGACAGATTTTGCACTATGAAGGAAATTGAAGCATTAGCCTCTCTCCCGCACACGTTATGGGCGACCTCGGATACGGATGTGGGACAGATGCTCATTCCGCCTATTCGAATTACTGTCAAGGAGGGAGTACCTTTGCCACGAGTACCGCAGTACAAGATCTCTAGGGAAGGTGAAATTGCCCTGACGCACATCGTTCAGGATTTAATTATTGCAGGAGTAGTGGAGGAAGTCCCTTACAATGTCTGTAACAGCCCTATTCTGCCGATTCTTAAGAAAGACACTGACGACAAAGTCTATCGATTTATTATCGATTTGAGAGAAATTAACAAAATTGTCCTTCCCCAATACCCGGTGGTGTCTGATATCACGACATTGCTTAAATTGGTGCCCCCAACTGCGACAACCTTTTCTGTTATTGATCTTAAGAATGCGTTCTTTTCCATTCCTATCCATCCTGACTGCAGATACCTATTTGGCTTCACGTTAAATAATAAATCGAATAGATTTTGTCGTGTTCCTCAAGGTTACACAGAGATTCCTTGCATTTATAGTCAGGCCTTGAAAAGACAGCTTGACTCTTTTGAACTGCAATCCGGAGTAGCCCTTATACAGTATGTTGATGATCTCCTGTTGGCTGCAGACACCTATGCACAATGTGAGGAGAGTACACTTGCTTTGCTTTCCTTTTTGGCCCAGAATAATCATAAAGTCTCTAAGAAGAAGCTACAATACTGTAGACCCAAGGTGACCTACCTCGGTCATCTTTTGTCTAAAGAGGGGCGTGCATTAACATCTGATCGAATTCAAGCGATTTTAGATACACCAGTCCCCGCACTCAGAGAGATGTGCGCGCCTTTTTAGGACTAACGTCCTTTTGCAGACAGTGGATTATGGGGTTTTCACACATTATCAAACCTTTGTTAGCGTTATTGTCCAAAACTACACCAATGCCCCTTGAATGGACAGATGAATGTCAGAATGCTTTTGATCAACTGAGACAAGCTCTCTGTTCTGCACCCGTGTTAGGTACACCAGATTACACAAAGACTTTCACGTTGTACGTGCACGAGAAAGATGGGTGCGCGATATCAGTGTTAGTGCAGACACACGGGGATAAGCAGAGGCCATGTGCGTATTTCTCAGCCATTCTTGATCCTGTAGTGCGAGGGTTACCTGGGTGTTTTCGAGCAGTTGCAGCAACAGCAGTGGCTATACGGCAGAGTGAGGGAATAGTTTTGTCGCACAAATTGTTAGTGCTAGTTCCCCATGCAGTAGATGCCCTGTTAAACCAAACGAAGACCCTGTATCTTACGAGCGCACGTTTGACAGGATATGAGCTCACACTTCTGGCGCCACATATCACACTGAAAAGATGTGCTACCCTGAACCCTGCTACTTTATTGCCATATCCGGTTGAAGAGGGCCAGGAGGAAAAGCACCATGATTGTGTTTTCCTGACCGAGGAACAAACAAAGGGTCGTGTCGACTTACAGGATATGCCACTTCCAGATGTGGATGGGGAACTGTGGGTTGATGGATCGTGTTTGAGGCTGCCAGATGGCACAACTTCTGCAGCATATGCGATCACGACACTTAAGACAGTGGTAGAAACAGCACGAATACCCCAGAAATCAGCCCAAGCAGCTGAGCTGATAGCTTTGACAAGAGCCTGTGAATTGAGTGCTGGCTTATGTGTGAACATCTACACAGACAGCCGGTACGCCTTCGGAGTAGCGCATGACTTCGGCCTACTCTGGAGAGAGCATGGGTTTTTAACTTCGCATGGAGTACACATTATGCACGGAGAACTAGTGCGTGATCTCCTAAACGCGTTACTTTGTCCAAAGAAAATGGCGATAATCAAATGCAGTGCACATAAAAAGGTCACTGACAAAGTGGGACAAGGTAATGCTTTTGCAGACAGTATAGCAAGACAAACGGCTATGTCACGAAACGACTCCCCCATGTATGTAGTGAAGTCGCAGGCTGAGCGATGGCATGATGCTAGAGCAGAGATATTAGACATTCAGAAATCAGCGACTGAAGCGGAACTTGTAACATGGGCAGCAGAGGGGGTGCTGGATGATGAGGGTTGTTGGAGGAGCAAGGATATGGAACGATGGAAATTGTCTGCAGCTTACTTGCAAGCGATGGTCCAGATGACACATGGGTTGGCACATGTTGGAGCTCTTGCGATCACTCGATTGTTAACACGAGTTTGGGAGCACCCAGAGATTGCCAACACTGCCAAGAGAGTAGTGCAGACCTGTTTGATATGTTTACAGCACAATCCTGCAAAAGGGACGCATACTCCGAAAGGAGGGTTCGTTCCACCCTCTGCACCATTCGAGGTACTTCAGATGGATTATATCCAGCTTGAGCGTTGCAATAACCTTAAGTATGTCTTAGTGGTGGTATGTGCTTTTAGCAAATGGGTTGAGGCCTTCCCCATGAAGGATAATACAGCTTTGACAACGGCCAAGGTTTTGCTCAAAGAGTACTTCCCTCGATATGGAGTTTGCAAATTTTTGTGGAGCGATAATGGTCCTCATTTTGTTGGGAAAATTGTGGAATATATGCTGAAGGGATTGGGGATTCAGCAAAAGTTCCATGCTGTGTTGCATCCTCAGTCAGCAGGTCTTGTCGAACGGTACAATGCCACTTTGAAACTAAAGTTGGCTAAGATTGTGGCGTCCACGTCTTTGAAGTGGCCGGATGCCTTGCCGTTAGCATTACTCTCTATTAGATCAGTGCCTCATTCTCGAACTGGCCTCACACCTTATGAAGTGGTGTTTGGAAGGCCAATGAATATATGGGGAGTTCCTAAGCCGCGATTGTTACATGATTTGCCTTGTATAATGATGAACGATTATTTGGCACGATTAACAAATGATTTACTTTCTATTCACCAACAGGTTCGAGAAGCGCTCCCTGACAATTCTATTGGAGAGGCTCACAATCTTCGTCCTGGCGATTTTGTTATGGTAAAATCGTTTGAGAGAGCGAACAGCTTGGAACCGAGGTGGCGTGGCCCTGAGCAAGTCCTGCTTGCGACTCGAACGGCTGTGCGAGTGACCAACAGGAAGCAGTGGGTGCATTCAACTCATTGCCGTCGCGTCTCTCCGGACCTGGTGAATCCCACCGTGCTGTCTGACTACAGAGACATCTTGGATGAGGAGAAAAGCCCAGCTGTGACGTCGGCCGAATCTGAGGGAGCCTTCCTGGACCACACTGTTTCTGGACAACAGCGTTACAATCTGCGGCCACGATAGGAAGAAGATTTTTTTCGGTGCGAGACTGGTTGAGTTACCGCTCTGGGGTTTGTGAAACGGAAGCCGGGAATATCAAGGGGGGGTATCAGTTCTGCCAAGAGTAGCGACACCCGTCTTGACCCCGGAGAAGAAAACAACGGCTACCTCCGAGCTCAGCACTCACATTTTTTATTTTTTAGTTGCATATTTGAGACATTGTGAACTCTTTTGAACTATGGCGTCTTCTGCATCACGAGACAAAAGAATTCTTGGTGCTATATTGTTTGTATTGACAATTGTGGTAATAGCAGTGATAGCCTGGGTAGTAGAACTTGTGGTGCCTGTACGAGAACATTTGCTGCCGACTACCCTGCCTCCATCTGAACATTTTCACTTCACCTTACCCTATCACGAAGAACGGCACCGACAGACTTATTTGAACAATAGCTTCATTCAAATCTTGCATCATACTCACAATATGATGAACACTTCTAACTGTTGGGTATGTGGGATGTTGCCTGGGCACCAGAAGAAAGGAGGCACACCACTTATCCCACTCCCGTTTTCCCACAATGGTTCCTGCAATGCTTGGTATACTCTTCTATTCACTTTACGCTGGCCAACGAAAGGGGGGGTGCTTTTCCGTTTAAACAAGATATGTTATCATGATCGGGACGGCTATCCACAAGCTGAGGGTACTCGATTCGAATGGGAAGAGTACCGCCCCGACAACGTGTCTGCACCTCGAATTTACAGTAATCAACGGAACATTAATATGTCCAGCTCTCATGTTATTAATGTTATAGATAAGGCTGATCTCTGTATACGAAATAAAGGTACAATCCCGGTTGGAAAAAGTGAATGTAACACCACACTTACATTTGACAGTCCGAATGGCATATCATTTGTGGCATCCCGAAATACATACTTCATCTGTGGCAATAAAGGTTATCATCGTCTCCCGTTAGGATGGTTAGGCACGTGCTATATCTCTTTTGTATTGCCCCCTGTATTCATTGCCCCATCAATGTACCATAATGACTATATTTTATACCACGACTTTGTGCTAAATAGAGTCAAACGTGCTGTAGTTCTTGAAGATATCGATCAGACCGATACTGCTCTGCAACAATATGTGGATTTTAATTTGGGTTTGTTTTCATTTGTGGGAGCTGCTCTGAACAGTCGAAAGATACGACGACTGACCCGTGTTGTTGAGGCTGTAGCTAATGATACTGCTTTTGCATTAGGAAATATAACTGAAGAGCTTCAGATATCTAGAATTGTTACGCTCCAGAACCGGATGGTTCTAGATGTAGTTCTAGCCGATCGAGGGGGGGCATGTAGAATTATCGGAAGTAGCTGATGCGTTTACTTTCCAGACAACTCACCATCTGTATATGATGCCATATCTAAATTACATAAAATTGCTGCTGAAATACATCCGGACAATGGTACATGGACCTTTTCGGGGTGGTTCTGGTCAATGCTTAGTACATGGGGCTGGAAGCTATTGACAATCTTATGTATCATAGTTGGGATATTCTTCTTCTTGTGTTTATGTATACAATGTGGCCCTGCATTATGTTCCATGTGTTTATCAGCCTGTATTCCATCTACACGAGCTCTTGCCCAAAATGAATTGATGCTTCATAAAGAAGTGGCTCAAATTATGTCGATTGATATAGAAGATGAGTATCCTGATTATGTTCACTATGAGGTAGCTTCAGCTAAACGCTAAAAGGGTCGTCTGTCGTATTTTGACGATGGCCGGGTTAGCGCTTAGCTTTGCTACACGTTATTTCCCTTAACTTGGCCTTATTCGAAAACGCCATTTTGTATGTTACGGCAGCCATTTTAGAGAATGAGCTGCCTCGTGGTCAGCATGCCCTTTAGTCCTTTGTCCGTGCCACTGACCACTCAAGTTTGCCCAGAAACAGGCTATTTTTAGTAACGGTCAAGCCTGTACATGCGCAGTTCTGACTGTCCAGTCACCCCTTAGGAATGTTACGCCAAACTGACCAGTGGTGTTGTAACCTCTCCCATGAGTTGGCTGTGTTCCAAAAATGACCATATATGTACTTAAAACTCTGTAACCATGTACCGCCTACCTTTTTATTGTTTGCAAACTGTATAAAGAGGGACTTGCACCGAAGTTCGGTGTGATACTTCTTGCATTGCCGAAGGGTGCTGTAGGAATGTACCACCACCCCATGGGGTCTTAATAAACTTGTCTTTTGTACTTTTCAGTTTCCGTGCCAACAGTTCTTTCGGTGTAATGGGTATTCTGCGGAGTATGTAGGCCTTGGGAACCCAATACCACAGACTCATCTGGTCAAGGTTAGTTTATTGTCCCAAAGTTTGTAATCACCCCTTGCTTTAGATATAGTATACCTATATCTAACCCTAAAATGGACACACCGATTCCTATCAGTCACTCCTATGGCAGGCCTTGACAATCCTGAAAGTTATAGGAAAGACAGGAGGGAACCCATAGACCACGTTGGGATGGGTATATCATGTAAACAAAAACAATTCCCAACAGGTATTATTTAAAAGACAGTTTCAATTGCGTATGCAACAGGCATTACTGAGAACAGAAAACAAGGAGTCAAAAGTTTGGAAGGCGTGGTGGTATTATTCACCAAGGACAAAGGGCATTCAATATGCAAATACAGTTAAGACAGCACTGTAAAGATTAGATCTTGTGACAACCCAGTGGCACTTGGTGCAAGGTGCTATATACAGTTTTAGGTGAGGTAAAAAGTGCATTCACTGCCGAATAGCCACGCCAGACGAGCTCCTGCCTTCTGTGCCCTTCCTTTATTCAGACGCTGCCCAACTACGTGAGCAATCCTAGGACGTACCACTACCAGTAACTGGCCTTAAACAACCGCCTTGTGCCGCCAGCCACGCATCCTTGCTTGGCTTTTTCACTGTACTCATCGACAACCCCGTCCTGATGACGATCCCAACCCAAGGGTATCGAAACGCCGTCGACCATACAGCCTGAATCATATGACGCATATCGCACTTAAAGCTCTTACCAGAAAATAATTGTTTTTCCAAGTGATTATAACTTGTTTTGTAATTGAAGCTTTAATTGATGTATATACTTTCATTTATGCGCCACCTATGCTGTTTTTAAAGCACTTGCACTTTTTACCTCACCTAAAACTGTATATAGCACCTTGCACCAAGTGCCACTGGGTTGTCACAAGATCTAATCTTTACAGTGCTGTCTTAACTGTATTTGCATATTGAATGCCCTTTGTCCTTGGTGAATAATACCACCACGCCTTCCAAACTTTTGACTCCTTGTTTTCTGTTCTCAGTAATGCCTGTTGCATACGCAATTGAAACTGTCTTTTAAATAATACCTGTTGGGAATTGTTTTTGTTTACTTGACAATCCTGAAGGCAGAGTGCTTGGAATCATGTGAGATGGTGCTCTGGCATGAGCTGAGCCCGTTTGCAGCTTGCGGAACCAAGTCCTAATAGCTGTTCCATGATAACGCGTACCATATACTCTTAAGTGCATTATAATCCTCGCGGTTAAATGCTATCTTTGGTATCGCTTTATCAAAACATGTCGAGTAAGGTGTCATACGAATTGGAATACTAACCCCTCGCCAATTCTGGCGACGGGGTTAGCATTCCACCCTTCTAGAGGGACACGACATGTATGTAACTGTGAACCCCGGTTAAAGTTAACTCGAGCCTCAGCATCACAAAATGGATGCTTTTACCACAGACACAAGTCTGACCCCCTGCAGCTGGGAGACCTTCCAGCAAGGTGAGCTTGGACAAAGGGTTTCCTGTCAGGGGCGGTGCTAGCACCATCCCAGACAGGGTTTTGTGTATCCTCGGTAGGCAGGGCTTTACAGGAAGGTGACTTCACTCATACATCTTGTGATATAGTTTTGAGTATGTTGAAATTTTAATACCTAAGAAGTATGTCAGACATTCATATATGCCCAAACTTAGAATGATGACCAACCCTAAATGGTTTTGACTCATCTCCTTCATTGAATATGAGCCATGAATATAATTTATAAATATCATGGTATTTTTTGGCATTCTTATTAATTACTTGGGTCCGTATATATTAATATAATACATTCAAAACTTTAAATTTATCTTCTGTGTACCCGGACGACTCGACTTAAAAATCAGACATAGACTATTCCTTGATTAGCAGACTGTTTAGTGCTGCTCTTTAACATTAAGATCGGTAACAATATGTATAACATTATCTTCAGTGTAGTATCTCCACAATATACATAAAGTGATTATATCAAGTGTAGTGTAATATCTTAAAATGAGGGGTTCTACACATAAGTAGTAAGTATATTCTTTATTATCCGACGGAGCGCCGGAGCACACAACCTATTGCTCGGAAGCGGCCGGCGCCAATGCACAAAATGGCCGCCTTCCGCTTCCGTTAACTTCACTTCCCGTTCCGCCTAGCGGAACACTAGTGCGCTAACGTACTGGCAATACCACATATCTCCCCCTTTTACTCACAGTAAATTGCCAATGAAAGTTCTTACTTCCAGTCCATGTTAAAGTCTTTGAATCTCTCCGGTGTCTTCACTTCTCTTCCCACTCTGGTTCTCACCTTCGTCGTTCCTTCTCTGCACTCCTGATCCACGCTCACCCTTCCTAGAGTTCCACTCTTATCTGCCACGTCCTCATTCTTCTCTTCTTTCCATTCGCTCCTCTGTCCTTCTCTCTCTCCTGCGCCACAGTCGTTCTCACTTACTTCCTGCTGCCCTTCTTCTACGTTCGCATGTCGTTCTCTGCTACTTTCTTCTCCTCCATCTCCTTCGACATTCTCTAAGCCTTCTTCCACGTCGCATTCTTCTTTGATGATCCTGCTGCACTTGGCCATTCTGTCCTGTGACCATACCTTTCCGTCGCTTAGCAAGGCCGATCGGTCGTACGGTTCCAAGACTTGCAATGGCGGCGAGAACTTGCTCTCACCCTTCTTCTTGTGGACCGCTAGTTTGACTCGTACCCAGTCCCCTTTCTCCAGCTCAGCCTTCTTTACTTTGTGGTTCTTATTGAAGTGAGTCGTATAGATCTCCTGCGCTCTTTCCAGGTTCCTTTTCACTATTGCCGGAGACCATCTGCTCTGTATCACCAACTTCCTCCACGCCTGATTGTCTTTGGTGAACGCTTCTCTCCCTCTCAAAATCTTGAAAGGGCTGTACCCGGTGCTGCCCGGGGTGATCCTGTATGCCCAAACCATCTTTTCCAGTTCCTTCTCCCAATCCAAACCGTCGTTGATGGCCGCTTGGATGGTTCCCATGATCACGCGGTTAAACCGCTCTACTTGGCCATTCCCAGCGGGATGGTAAATGGGTGGGTGCTTCACCTCTATCCCATTCCTTTCGGTGAAAGTTGTCCATCTTGTCGAAGTGAACTGAGGGCCGTTGTCGCTGACGATGATCTTTGGAATGCCCTCTCTCAGGAATGTGGACTGTAGGAAGTTCACCACCGCCTCTGTGTCCATGTTTTCTCTTACTTCGATTTCTGGCCATTTGGAGAATTTGTCCACCAGCGCTACTACATATTTCGGTGTCCCTGCTTTGTTTAGGACGGGTCCCAAAATGTCCACTGATTACATTTCCCATGGGCCATCTGGTATGGGGAATTTCCCCAGGGGTGGTCTGATTAGGTTTTGAGATTTGTCTGCTTTAGCACAAGATTCGCACTGTCTCACGTGTCTTTCTATCTGCGCGTCGACAGCCGGCCACCAGTAGGCTTGTCTGGCAAGGGCTTTTGTTTTGGTGATGCCCTGGTGTCCTTCATGTAGTAGGCCCATCAGGTGTTCCAGTACTCCTTTGGGTGGTATCACCTTGTCCCCTCTTAACAGGAAGATAGAATCCTCGGCCAGCGATAGTTCCTCTCTGACCTCCCAGTACCTTCGGAGTTCCTCTCTTAGGTGCCTCTTTTCTGGCCACCCGTGGACTACATACCCCTTGATGGCTTCCAGGTCGACATCCTCTTTGTATGCTTCCTCCCACTCTCGCATACTTATCGCATTCTCTGCCTCCTGGATCGTGGCGACAACATAGCCTGCCCATTCCTGTTCTTCTTGATCACTCCCCGCCTCCATGGCGGCCGCTCTGCTGAGGAAGTCCGCCACTTTGTTTTGTGGTCCCGGGATGTGTTCCACGTCGTAGAGGAAGTCTAACAGGCGTAGAGTCATTTTTGCGATCCTGGGCGTGGCATGTGCATGGCCACTTGAGGTCAGCACTCGGACTAAGGGTTTGTGGTCCGTTTTTACTAAGAATCGCGCTCCCCATAGGTACTGGCGGAATCTTTCCATGGCCCACACCACTGCCAGCATCTCTTTCTCCACCACGCTGAACTTCTCTTCGTTGGGGGCTAGGGACCTCGATGCAAAGCTGACTGTGTGCAACTCTCCCCCCTCGGCACGTTGCATTAAGACTGCTCCCAGTCCTCGGTCACTGGCGTCTGTCGTGAGGATTGTTTCTGCCTGGGGATCGAATCCTTTGAGCGGGATGGTGGCGCTCATCTCCTTCTTCAATGTCTCAAACTCCACTTGTTCTGCCTGACCCCACTGGAATTTGTTCCTCTCCTTGAGCAGCTGTCGTAGGTGGTGCGTCTTGGAAGCAAATTGTGGCACAAACTTGCTGTAGTATTCGGCCATCCCTAAGAATGACCGAACGTCCTCCTTTTTGCACGGGGTGGGTGCATCTTGAATGGCCATCATGTTGGCGGTTTTGGGCCTGATTCCTTCTTCACTTATTTCGTGGCCTAGATAAGTGACTGATTTCACTCCCAATTTGCATTTCGACCATTCGGCTGTCAGTCCGTTGTCCTGGAGGATCTTGAATACTTTGTGGAGCTTCTCATTGTGGTCGTGCATGGACTTGCCCATGACTAAGATATCATCCTGAAAGAATTGAACGTCTACTACTCCTCTCAGCAATTTGTGCATCATCTTTTGGAAGACTGCGGCCGCCGATGCTAAGCCAAATGGCATCCTTAAGAATTCGTAACAGCCGAAAGGTGTGATAAAAGAGGTAAGGTGTGTACAGGAGGGGTGTAGTTTGACTTGGTGATATGCCGACGACAAGTCCACTGTCGAAAACCACTTGATGTTTTTGGTCTTCGACAACATCTCGTTAATGCGTGGCAGGGGGAATTTGTCGACAAGTATGTTTTTATTCAACTCCCTCAGGTCCACACATAGCCTGACTTTGCCGTTGGGTTTTTGAGCTACCACCAAGGGGGAAAGCCACTCTGCACTTTCGATGGCTCTAATCACCCCTTCCTTCTCGAGTCTGTCCAACTCTTGTTGTACTGCCTCTCTGCTCCTGAACGGGATGTTCCTCACTTTGTGCACCACTGGCTTTGCTCCTTCTTTCAGTCTGATCAGATGTTTGTATTTCGCTAGCTCCCCGATTTGGCCGTTGAATACCCTTGGGTACGCCCTTTTCCATGACTCCACGTCGTCTCTTTTCTCCATGTCCATAAGCAGGATTTTCTCGATTCCTCCCGGATTCAACTGGATCCCCAAGGCACCCTGGTCTCTCCAGCTCAGCACTGAGGGGCCTCTCTCCGCTATGTACAGCTTGCACATTGCTTGGCGGTCCCTGAACTCGAACGACAAAGGACAGTACCCCAGCATGGGGATCCTTTGTCCAGTGTACGTGACCGGACGCAAATCCATAGGACATAGTCTTTCTCCATGTGTGGACGCAAATTTGTCTTCCCATACTTTCTTTTGGATGATTGATATGGGAGCTCCACTGTCCGCTATCATTTCCAACGGTATCCCACCTATTAGCATGTCCAATCGGGGCTTGTCATTTCCTGAGTCGTCCATCTCCAACACTTGGACATCTATGTACAGGATTTCCTCTAGGTCATCGGTTTCCTCAGACTCATTGGTGTCGTCTTGCTGCTCTTTGTCCACGAACTTCACTGTAGCCCCTTTCGGTTTCCGGCGGCATACTTTTTCGTAATGACCAAATATTCCGCAGTATGAGCACTTTGCTCGGAACGCCGGGCATGCCTTGTCATTCCCCAAATGGTTGACGCTACCACATCTGTAGCAGCTCAGACGTCCTCCCTTATACCCCCTCTGATCTGTGGGATTGGTGGGCTTCTGTTTCCTGCCATCCTGGTGTTTCTGCGGCTCCCTTTGCTTGGGGCGGTCTCCTCTATGTTGAGTCGATATCTGGCACACCGACTGCGTCCCTCCGGTTTCCTTCTTGGCTGCTTGGGCGCAGCGTTTCGATAATTCAGCCTTCTTTACCATGGCCCAGATTTCTTTGAGTGGAGCATCTCCGTTCACCCATAGCTTTTCCTGGACATGGGCGCTCGACGTGTGCATGATGATCTGGTCTCGGATGAGTTCGTCGTGTAATGTGCCGAATTTGCATGAGATGGCGAGTTTCTGCAGGGCAACTACATACTCGTCTACGGTTTCGCTGCTCTTTTGCTTCCTTTGGAAAAAATTGTAACGGTCAATCGCGACACATACCACGGGCCGGAAGTGTGCATCTAGATCAGCGATGGCGTGGCTGAAAACATCAGTGTCCGCAGCATCTCTTTCCACTTTCACGATAGTGTCGTAGATTCTGATCCCTTCCGGACCCAGGTTATGTAGTAAGATTTTCTTCCTTCTTTTGCTTGAGTATGGAGCGCCTGCCTCTTCCTCTAATGCGTCGAGGTAGTTAAGGAAATACCTCTTCCAGTCCTCCCATTGCCTCTCTGGTTCCCCTGGATTAGTTAGGAACGGTACCAGTTGCGTGAGGGACGACGAGTGCACTGCCATTCTGCCTGCTCTGTTCCTGGCGGGATGGACAGAAACCGCCTTCCCTTGGGGGCTGCCTGGAGTGTTATGTCTGGTCGGGTCCCCTTCTTCTGGGTCACTCTCGCTCTCCTCTCTCAGTTGTGCGTGGAGGGGTTTAGATGGCGTCTGTGCCCCAGCCCCCCCTACTGCATGTGCGTCCTCGGCCTCTTCCGGGTGGGCGGTGGATGACTCCCCTCTGCCCTCTATCTGTTCCGCCAGTTTGCTTTGCTGGATTTATTCTCCCTGGGGTGGAGTTCTCACTGCCTCTTGGAACTCCCCTCTTCGCTCGGGCTCTATCGCTATGCTCGCTTGCTCCGAGATTCTGAGGTGCTTGGAGTCCCGAGCGCATGCAGGCCTACCTCTGCTGCCTGGTCTTCTCATGCGCATCAGGTCGGGGTGCGCTTGTGATTAAAGTTGTAGCCCTCTGCCACGCTCCGTCCGTCGTGTAGTGCTTCCACTTTGGCGCCAAAATGCTCAGTTTCTAAGCTTTGATGTTTTCCAGCAACGACAATGGGGTCTGCTTTACATCCGGGTCCTCGTCGCCATTGTAATATCTTAAAATGAGGGGTTCTACACATAAGTAGTAAGTATATTCTTTATTATCCGACGGAGCGCCGGAGCACACAACCTATTGCTCGGAAGCGGCCGGCGCCAATGCACAAAATGGCCGCCTTCCGCTTCCGTTAACTTCACTTCCCGTTCCGCCTAGCGGAACACTAGTGCGCTAACGTACTGGCAATACCACATGTAGGCTATGAGTGCCCTATTATGTTTGGGAGGAAATTAGTATTTTCAGCTCTACTCCCATCAGATAGTCCGTCGTTGATTTCTGTTGCATATCGTGTGAAGACTACGATGTGGAAACCGGGAGGAAGTGAGTATTCTCATCTGTGCCCTCGTTTTGGTAGTCTGTCGGTTGTATCTATTACATCTGGACACGTGACAGGAACTCCGTGAATACCTATTGTATTGATGGAGTATTTAAACTGGCGGCGGGTACGACATTGTTGTTTGCCGTTTCAAGCACTATAGTCCAACACGCGGGACACTTTTAGTATCAGAGCTAAAAGGTAAGGAATGGATGACGTTTTGTCAGCTGGAATGCAACGTATTTTTATAATTAGCCCCTAATACGTGTCGCGTTTGTTTGCTTGTCTCCTAGGGAATGCACGCAGTTAGAACCTCGTGTGACCTATGATTCCCGTATCGTGGGACTGTATATCATTAAGTAAGCTATTCTTCCTTCATGATTAGGGTATTTGTCGTTTACATAAGTATAGGTAAGGAGTAAGATATGGACTGTTTCTTTACCTTTTTCTAGCGGATCTCTGATTTCAGACTCTACAGACTGTGTATGTTCATGACCACACTTTTACCACGTGTTTGGTTCATACTATTCGAAACTTTTGTAAGTATGAAGGAAATAAGAAAAGCTGTTTATACTTGTACTTCTGGCAGCTCGTAACAGCATTGTTTTTGTCCGTAGATTAAAGCTGTTATTTATGAAGCTAAGAAACTACCTCGCTGTCCCCTCCTAAATTCAGTATAACAAGCAATTGGGAGGTGAGCGTTTTTCCTGTGGTGAGCATGAAACTTGTTGCAGTTTCTATAAAGTTCCAAGGCTTCTGTTACCATTAGTGAAAGCACGCCTTGAGTTGAGTGTATCTTCTGATCCTATGGGACAATTATCTGAATAAATCCATTAGCCCCCAGTGACTGGAGCACTGTATATGGCATTGACAAGTTATATTAGTAACCTGTATAGACTTTATGAAATATTGGGATATCAAGCCTAATAGCGGCAGGTACGACAATGTTAAATTTAGGCCAATGTGAAGATTGTTATAACTACAGCTCGACTGGAGTCTGACGCATGTATTTCATGGGGTTATTAGGTTACAGAACCCGTAAACTATTTGAAAATATTTGAATCTGCCTATTAGCATCATCTATTATAGACATCGGGTTCTGTTGATACTAAACTAGGTGTTTATTTATCGTATATAGGACGATTCTGTTTTTAAACGTTGAGAAGATAATACGCTGGACGAATATCTCGTGTGATTAAGAAGGAGGCAGAGTACCCCTTATCATATACTGAGCGATATTTATCAGTTGAGGTAGGTGATATATCATGTTCATCTCAATAGCCACCTCTTTGGGCCAAAATAAACTTTAACGGCCCTATTGTATCTCTACTGAATGTACTAATGTAGATTTATACTGCTGGCTCTGTGACTGTAGTACTGTGCAGGGGTCGTAATGACTGATGGTTAGTCAGTATAGGCTAGATACAGTCAACACGAGGAATACATCTATGTGACCAAACAAAAGGAAATGCACTGTTTATGATTTGGTTCTTTCCCGTTTTTTTATACATATATACAAATAATGTGATGCTGTTATAAAATGTATTGTTTGTTTAGTGTAACTTGGAAGCAATGTCAATGTATGTTTAGGGATGTAGAAATGTATATACATTATGTTTTTTAAAATAATATGATATGTTATTATTATTATTATGTACAACTAAGATTGGTTCTATTTGAATTTTCAGAACCATTGGGAAACATTAATCGCAATAGTCCTGATGAAGGCGGTCAAACATTAAATATACCGCCGAAACGCGTCGATGCTCAAGGAGCGATACTGGAATAAGAAATTAAGGAAAATTCGAAATAACTGTTTTGTTGGAATTTAGTCCTTTTCCCGTAGCTCCTTTTTTATTGGAATGTTGAATTTATTTATTATATAGTGTTCCGTCCTGTATGTGTTTGCCATTTTTTAACAAAATATAGTGTATGTCAATAAATTGTCTAAGATCTACTTTTATTAGAGTGTTTTCACTTATATATTTTTTTAATTGTTTATATTGCTTCCTTGTTATAATTTGATATTGGCGAGTCTATGTGTTTGTCTGGAAGAACCTGTGTGTCTACGGTAATTCGCCCAAAGGGAATTATATTTTGACTTGTGTCAATTGTGGAACACTATCCCTTTGGTTTTGGGGTCCCTCTCTCTTTTTTAATTAGAGATGTTATTCTGGCAGCCAGGTGTCCCTCCACTAAGTCGGTCATTTGTCTCTTCGATGGTCCTTTTAAAACCCTTGCTTCCAAGTGGGGCATCTTTCTTATTTGTTCTTCTTTCTGTGGGTTGGTCCCCTCCCACGGAGCACTGCTCCAATACATGTAGCCTTACACTTCCCCCATTTAAAAAAAACTTTTGGGACTACTATTTACTTTGATTAATGGTGCTTTTCACGGGCGCTCATTTTCAATAACTCCTTTGGCTGCACATGCTCTAATGCACACAAAGCCACTATTGTCTTAGCGCAGGCTGTGCGGGCTCAAAGCCATACCCTCCGCCCACAGCTGTTTGAGCACAGTGCAGTTGCAGTCTTCTTTCATCTGGCAGGCTCATTCGGCCCCTGTTTATTTGCTGCTTCGGCCTCCCGCCGCCCCACCTTACACCTGATAAATACATACGCAGTCGGGTGTCAATAGACGTGCAACACTACAGATCGCTTGTTTTTCTATTTGACACCAACATCTGTTGCGCAATATGACACCTCAATTTAAGTCTTTTCCCCAAAAATGTCTTCTAGCCGTATATGCCTAATGGTGCAGAACTTTGACGCCCGGTGCACACAAATTATCAGGCACCATGCCAGAAATTTGTTCCACCGGCAGGCATATTCCGGTGCCCCTTCTTCTGAAGTTCTTCTCTTCCTTCTTTCTCTTGCCCAGCAGGGCTCTGCTCTGGGCACCATCAAGGGCTACCTTTCTGCCCTTTTGGCCTTCCTAAGGCTCCCTGATCAACCTTCTTTGTTCAAGTCCCCTATAGTAACTCGTTTTCTGAAGGGCATCACGCACATGTTTCCACCTGTCCCTTTTGTGATGCCTCAGTGGGTCTTGAACCTGGTTCTTACTTTCCTGATGTGCGCTCCCTTTGAGCCACTTCACTCTTGTCCTCTCCGTCTTCTCACCTTGAAGACAGCTTTCCTGGTTGCCATCACCTCTACCAGGAGAGTGAGTGAGCTCCAGGCTCTATCTTGCAAACCTCCCTTCCTGTCTGTGCATCTGGACAAAGGGGTGTTGCGTACAAAACCATCTTTCCTGCCCAAGGTAGTCTCTGCTTTCCACATCGGGCAGTCCATCACCTTGCCCTCCTTCTTCCCGCCTCCGCATCCCTCAAAGGATGAAGAGCGGCTCCATCGTCTGGACCCAAAATGTGCGCTTTCATTCTATTTGGATCGCACACGCCAGTTCCGGGTGGATGACCAACTATTTGTTGGTACGTGGGTGCGAAGAAGGGACGGGCGGTGCATAAACGGACCATCTCTCGGTGGGTCGTCTTATGCATCAAGGCGTGCTACTCCTTGGCTAGAAAGGAGCCTCCAGTTGGGCTGAGGGCCCATTCCACTCGGGCCACGGCGGCTACTACTGCTCTGGATCGGGGAGTCCCCCTGCAGGACATTTGCCAAGCGGCTACGTGGGACTCGCTGCACACCTTTGCAAGGCACTACTGCCTGGACAGTAAAGTCCGGAGGGATGGCTTCTTTGGCCGTTCCGTCCTCCAGGACTTTCTGGTGTGAATATTGGTTCGCAGACCCACCACCGGGGTTGGTATTGCTGGGGTATCTATTCTAAGGTAAGGAATCTAATACTAACCTGTTTCTTTCAGATGAACAAGTTACTTACCTTCGGTAACGATATATCTGTAAGAAACAGTAGTTAGTATTAGATTACTTACCGCCCCACCCATCCTCCCCGTTCTGCGAACTGATACCTAGGGTTAAGTTCATCCCCTTTCAGGGCCCTAGTTTCTTGGCACCAGTGTTGGTTCTAGCATGTCTCTGCGTATCTGGCGCGGAAAAGCTGTGCCTAAGAACTGACTTCAGAGCGCATGGGCGGCGTCTAAGTACTCAGACGTCGTCGTTCCGGCGCAGACGCCGTTGCCGACGACGGACGCGGAGCCAGAGACGACGCCTAACGACGCACAGCGGTATTGCTACGCAAACATTTCCAGATCCAGTCTGACGCCTGGGGATATTCTAAGGTAAGGAATCTAATACTAACTACTGTTTCTTACAGATATATCGTTACCGAAGGTAAGTAACTTGTTCGACCGCGTCATTCCGGCGGTAACGACGCCCCAACGACGGACGCGGAGCCGCAGACAACACCTACCGACGCGCAGGGGTATTACTACGCCAAAATTTCCGGATCCAGTCTGACGCCTGGGGATATTCTAAGGTAAGGAATCTATTACTAACTAATGTCTCTTACAGATATATTGTTACACAAGTAGTAACTTGTGCTACAGTAGCATTTAATGGAATTGCAACACCAGCCAAGGACTTAAAGGCAAAAATCTAACGAATCATCGAAGCCCAAGCTTTGTGAAACCCTGTGCACTGGTGTATAAACTAGCCTTGAAAAGAGAAGACCTCTCATTCTACCAGTCACTCCCAAATAGAAACAAATGGTATGTGTAGGAGAGTAGGGTCTGCAATCCTATGGTCACCCCCGATTTTTGCTTTTTGCTTCACTGGTTTACGACTTTCCCTGGCTGTGGGCCTGCTAATCAGACCACCAGCCTAGCTGTTCTCTCTCTAAATTGACAACCATGTACCTTAGGTGCATTTACCAATTGGTACTGGGCCACCTTATCAGTCCCTGTACAGCATACCTTAGGTATCCAGGGCATAGGTGTACCCAGGGCCTACCAGGGGCTGAAGCATGTATTATGCCATCCCTGGCTGGCCATCTAAACAGACACAACTGGCTGCACGACAGCTGGGGCAAGGTGTTGTAATCACCCTTTGCATTAGATATAGTTCCCTATATCTAAACCTAAAATGGACACATATATTCCTATAAGTCACTCCTATGGCAGGCCTTATCAATCCTGAAGGCAGAGTGCTTGGAATTATGTGAGATGGTGCTCTGGCATGAGCTGAGCCCGTTTGCAGCTTGCGGAACCAAGTCCTAATAGCTGGTCCATGATAACGCTATACCATATACTCTTAAGTGCATTATGAACCTTGCGGACAAATACTAACTTTGGCATAGCATTATCAAAACATGTTGAGTAAGGTGTCATACGAATTGGAATACTACCCCCTCACCAATTCTGGCGATGGGGGTAGCATTCCACCCTTCTAGAGGGACACGACATGTATGTAACTGTGAACCCCGGTTAAAGTTAACTCGAGCCTCAGCATCACAAAATTGATGCTGCCACCACAGACACAAGTCTGACCTCCTGCTGCTGGGAGTCCTTCTAGCGAGGGAGGCTCGGACAAAGGGTTTCCTGCCTTGGGAGGTGCTAGTGTGAGAAGTTGGCCTGATATATAGTGCTCACTATTCTAGTGATCACTGTGTATCATACCAAACAACCCTTATTGGTGATTGGTTGTAAGTCAACCTTATAGACCAGCTATCCTAGTAGCGTGGACAAAAGCAGTCTTTAGGCTAAACTCTAGAGGGCGTGTTAAGCCAGCTGTTTCACCATCACATATACCCCTTGAACACTAAGTGAAAGGACTCCACACAAGTTGTTATGAAAATAAAGGATATTTATTTATAACAAGTCTACCCTGATCTCTTTGAGTCAGGGAGCTAAGCACAATACAAAACTCTTACGAAAATACTTCAAGTTGCACAATTTACACAAATGCCCGAGGGGCACGAAAAACCATATACACTAAAAGTGGAATGCGAAATACTAGCAGGTAAGTAACAAGATCCAGAGGCTTAAGGATCGCTAGGACTACACTACTGGACCCTAAGGTTAGGAGCAAGAGGCCTAGGGAGATCGGGTGCAGAGTGTGCATTCTCACGCGGGATACGGGACCAAGTCTATGGAGGCTAGTATTTCTAAAGTCACTGTTTTCGGACGAATCCGACTAGGTAGACTCAAAACGAAAAAGGATCTGGACACTTAGATAGTGAACCTGTGTTGGAGCACCGAAATGCTCGGGTTACCTAGCCCAGGGGCTGCGGCTGCATAGGGTTCAAAAGACATCGGGAATCCTCGTTGTAGTCTATGGAGCCTGAAAGAAGTTGTTGCTGGCAGGCGACCAGTGAAGATGTTCGATGTGATCCAAGCCTGGATCGGTGATGGAGACGACCTGAAAGCAGAGGGGACTCAGTTCCTAATCACTAACCAGTGATTGTGTGGGCACCAGGATGACACCGGATGAAGTGACCTCGACCAGGTGGATGGGCGACGTTGGACTCTGCAGTCACACGGGCTAGGAGGTGTTGTCGGCGACCAGGCTGGAGGTGCGAGCTGTCCCACGCAGGTGTCTGCTGTCGGCGATGCTGGACCCACGATGGGGGCAACAAACCTTGGCAAAGGCAAGCCCACGCGGTGGAGTCAAGATGGCGTCTGGAGTGGACCAGGAGGGTCCGGGGTGCTCCTCTTTTGGAAGGGACTAAGGGCCAGTCTGGAGCAACCAGACCAGTGGTGAAATTGTCGTGATACGTCATCAGGAGGGCCACTAGCCAACGGGCAATTGACCAGACAACGCGGTGAGCAGAAAAGAGCAGAAGGGCCACACGCAGATCTCGTGGATGCTGGGAGGCTGGACTTCGGTGCTGGAGCTGCTCAGGGTTAAGGCTTCTCAAACCCCAAAGCACTCACTCGAGGATCTCTCGGTGGTCGTGTTGGTTAAGCGTCGTGCAGTTTCAGAAGATGGCCGGTCCCTCAGGTCTCGTCACACCCACGAATCTCAGCTGGGCTGATGATGCAGGTAGAGGTCAGAGATGCCAGGGAATCCGGGTCTCGTCGAGCTGGGCAGTCTTGATCCGGAGGATGGACGTGCAGCAAACCGCGATGCTTAGGTGGTGCCTGCGGGTGCAGGGTGGCTACTCCTTAGCCACAAGGGAGAGTCTTCAGAGAATGTCAAGAGTTCCTTTCGTGGAAAGTAGTTCAAGATTCAGAATTATCTAATTTGGGAAGGGGGCCCGCTCCTACCTTTATTCTAAGAAAAGGGGCTGGCACGCCACTAGGTCCTGCCCATGGGTGGGACCAGGAGGGGGGTGGTTACACCCCTCTCCCTTGTCCGGACTTTCCCCAGCTCAGGGGCTGGGGTGCTCCTGGAACTGGTTTGAGCCGGCATATGCACAGTGAGCACCGGGGTGCCACTTGCAGTCACCTTCCTCTCAGCCCTGCCTACCTGGGATACACAAAACCCTGTCTGGGATGGTGCTAGCACCGCCCCTGACAGGAAACCCTTTGTCCAAGCTCTCCTCGCTGGAAGGACTCTCAGCAGCAGGAGGTCAGACTTGTGTCTGTGGTGGCAGCATCCATTTTGTGATGCTGAGGCACGAGTTAACTTTAACCGGGGTTCACAGTTACATTAATGTTGTGTCTCTCTAGAAGGGTGGAATGCTAACCCCGTCGCCAGAATTGGCGAGGGGATAGTATTCCAATTCGTATGACACCTTACTCGACATGTTTTGATAAAGCGATACCAGAGATAGCAAATAACCGCGCGGATTATAATGCACTTAAGAGTATATGGTACGCGTTATCATGGAACAGCTATTAGGACTTGGTTCCGCAAGCTGCAAACGGGCTCAGCTCATGCCAGAGCACCATCTCACATAATTCCAAGCACTCTGCCTTCAGGATTGTTAAGGCCTGCCATAGGAGTGACTGATAGGAATGCATGTGTCCATTTTAGGGTTAGATATAGGTATACTATATCTAAAGCAAAGGGTGATTACACCACCTTGCCCCATCTGTCGTGCAGCCAGTTGTGTCAGATTTAAGTGGCCAGCCAGGGGTGGCATAATACATGCTGCAGCCCCTGGTAGGCCCTGGGTACACCTAGGCCCTGGATACCTAAGGTATGCTGTACAGGGACTGATAAGTTGGCCCAGTACCAATTGGTAAATGCACCTAGGGTACATGTGAGTCAATTTAGAGAGAGAACAGCAAGGCTGTGGGTCTGATTAGCAGGCCCACAGCCAGGGAAAGTCGTAAACCAGTGAAGCAAAAAGCAAAAATCGGGGGTGACCATAGGATTGCAGACCCCCACTCTCCTACAGCTAGCACCACCCCAGACAGGATTTTGTGTATTAGGTAGGACAGGGCTGAGACACGCCTGGGGCACACAAGGTGTCCCTGTGCATACTCCGGTCTAAACCAGTTCCTGGGGCACTCCAGCCCCAGAGCTGGCGCAAGACCAGACAAACGATAGGGGGTATAACCACCCCCCTTCCTGGTCCCACCCAGGGGAGGGACCTAGTCGTAGTGCAGCCCCTTTAGCTGAATAAAGGTAGGAGCTGGTACCATTCCAGATTAGATTAATCTTGACAACTTCCACAAAGAACTCTTTACCTTCGCCCTCTTGAATATCAGAAGACTGAAGAATCTCCCCTATGGTCAGGGAGTGACCATCCTGCTCCGCAGGCACCATCAAGCTCCTGTGGGGTTTGCTGCAAGTCCTTCCTCCCTGGAACCAGACTACCCAGCTCGACGAGACCCGGACCTCCAGACTCCTCTGACCTCTACCTACATCCACAGCACAGCTGGGACCCGTGGGTGCGACGAGCAACTTGGAGACGGCCATCTTGAAGAAACCTGCACAGCGCTTCCAGCATGACCGCCGAGGGATCCTCGAGTGAGTGCACTGGGGTCTGAGAAGCCCCACACCGACGCAGCTCCTGCATCAAAGACCAGCCCCCCAGCATCCACGTGATCTGCGTGGGGCCCTTTTGCCTGGTTGCTGCTTTTCCTGTTGTCTGGTCACTTGCCGGCTGGCTAGTGACCTCTGAGACGACGACCCGAAGATTTCAACACTGCTGGTCTGGTCCCCCAGACTGGCCCTTGCTTCCTTGTAAAAGAGAAGCACCCTGGACCCTCCTGGTCTGCACCAGACACCATTTTTGTTCCACATCGTGGCTTGCACTTGCCAAGGCCTGTTGACCAGATCGACGATCCAACACTGCCAGCAGCAGCAGACTACGTGGGACAGCTCGTGCCTCCTGCCTGGTTGTAAAGAACAGCTCCTGGTCCGCGCAGCTACAGAGAGAAGCGTCCCTTCTTCCACCTGATCGCGGCGACAGTACCTGGTTCCCTCCTGGCTCCAGCACCGTCACTGGCTAGTGACCGAGACTCTGTCCCCTTCCCTTTCAGGACTTCTTCTTCCTAGTTCCATCCTTGGAACCACCGGACTACTCCATCTGGCCGCCTGCCAGCAACTACTTGTTTCAGGCTTCATCAGGATCAACGCAGCAAACCCGACACCACTTCAGCCCTATGCACCCGCAGCCTGTGGGTTAGGTAACTAAAGCTTCTAGGTGCTGAAGTCAGTCTTCACTATCCTAGTGTCCAGGTTCACTGTTTTTCCTCCATCCAGCCGGGTTCGTCCGTAATCCGTAACTCTTTAAACTGTAGCATCCATAGACGTTGGTACGCATCCCTCGTGTGAGTTTCCATTCTGCATGTGAGTCCTGTGGGCCTCCTGCTCCTTACTTACCTAGTTGGTAGCGTAGTCCCAGCGATCCTCCAGCCTCTGGATCTCCTTACAGTATTTTCTTTCCTCGCATTCCATTGTTTCAAGTATATGGTTTGTCGTGCCCCTAGGGCACCATTGTAAATCGTGCAACTTAAACGTATTTTTCCTAAGAGTTTGTCATGTGCTTAGCCCTCTGACCTCATAAAGAGTTCAGAATGCGCACTTCAACTGGCATATTTTGAGAGACGGAAGCTCCGTGCTCTCTCTCTCCGAGTCATAGTTTAGTTTCCTTGAAGTATTAGCGCAAGGTTCCTCACGTTAGTTTTTTCCGGAATACACCTGTCATTTTCTGCTCAGCCATTCCCGTCAGAGCTCTGAGTATTATCCTGGCTGTGTGTTTGGTGTATTTCGAAGCTGTAAGTCTAGGAGTCAGCGAAAAGCGGCAGTTGTCCAGTCCACAGAATATATGCTGAGAGGCTCCTATTCTTCGCTAGCGTTTCTTTCTGGTAAGAACTTTCCAGTCTTCAGCTAAGCCTGTTTCGAGCAGTATTTACAAGCTTCTGCATCCAGCAGTTATTTGGAATTTAGTTTTAGTGAAAAGCCAAACCTCATTCTTAATCTGTTGAACTCTAGTCAATGAGGTAGAGACATTTTTCCAGGAAACATTACCTAAGCTTTCTGGTGCTCTTTCAGACTTTGTAATCTGAGCGCAATTCAGGATTTGACTGCAAACTATTACTAGCAACCCTATTAGAGGTTCAATCAGCATCAAGGACAATCATCGGTTTCCGGGGACGCCTGAAACCGGAGACTGCTGCTGCCGTGGTACGAGGGCATTTCTGGACCCTTATTTTTGCTAAACACCTTGCGGAACCCGCTTTGCGGGTCCCGCTGCGCTCCAGTGACAGCAGGGAGCAGGATTAAGTAGCGTGGACTGGACCAGGGCTGCGAGCGCGCGGAGCAGGACTTCAAGGACCAGAAGCCTCTGCACACCGCGCCCGCCCACCAACACCTGGCCGCTCTCCCTGTCCACCACGCCCCGCCTGCAACTCTTTCTTAAGGGCAGTGTGGAGAAATCGCCGTGGGACGCCTGAAACCGGAGACTGCTGCTGCCGTGGTACGAGGGCATTTCTGGACCCTTATTTTTGCTAAACACCTTGCGGAACCCGCTTCGCGGGTCCCGCTGCGCTCCAGTGACAGCAGGGAGCAGGATTAAGTAGCGTGGACTGGACCAGGGCTGCGAGCGCGCGGAGCAGGACTTCAAGGACCAGAAGCCTCTGCACACCGCGCCCGCCCACCAACACCTGGCCGCTCTCCCTGTCCACCACGCCCCGCCTGCAACTCTTTCTTAAGGGCAGTGTGGAGAAATCGCCGTGGGACGCCTGAAACCGGAGACTGCTGCTGCCGTGGTACGAGGGCATTTCTGGACCCTTATTTTTGCTAAACACCTTGCGGAACCCGCTTCGCGGGTCCCGCTGCGCTCCAGTGACAGCAGGGAGGAGGATTAAGTAGCGTGGACTGGACCAGGGCTGCGAGCGCGCGGAGCAGGACTTCAAGGACCAGAAGCCTCTGCACACCGCGCCCGCCCACCAACACCTGGCCGCTCTCCCTGTCCACCACGCCCCGCCTGCAACACAACGGTACATCTATTTAAGGGAAGGCCAGTACCCGCTAGCGGGAGCGTCCCGGGAGAAGCCCGGGACAAGGGCGGGGACCGTCTGTGGCCGTCCGGGGCCATAGGAGGCCGGGCTGGGCCACCCCTCTGACCAATGGACTAGATTTAAATCTGGGTAAAGTGTTGTAATTCATATTGGCCCTTTGTGTTTGTGTTTAGTTATTATTATTGTTACCCTAAGGTCCTCATGCCCTTATTTTAATTCCATTCACTTCGATACTTTTTGTTAAAGGATGTCTGTTTCTTCACCAAACTCCCTTCCTGACCGAGTGAGTATTTCTATACTCGGTCCTTTAGATAAATTTTTCGCTAAAGCCTCTAAGGATATCGACCGTGAATTATTATTAGCTGAAAAAAGGGCCGAACGGCGTTTATCTGTAGAGGCACTTAAAAAACAGCCTCATCATATTACTAAAGGGACACTCTCTACATCCGTAGCAGAACAGGCGGAAGTGGACGCTGATCTTTTTAACACAGATAGTATACCTTTAATTTTTCAGGAAAGTCAGCCTCCCCTGGGGTCTAGGGATACGATTGTGGAAAGTTTGAGCGACTTGCCCACAGTAATATCCAATAATCTTATAGACCTGAATACCCCGCTATCCCCAGAACCTGATCTTCATTGTGCTACCTCCCCCTCCCTGAAGATACAGAGGTCATTTCGTTACCTCCTCCTACCCCCCCCACTAAAGCAAATAAGGTGCAGCAAGGTCAAAAGCGCAAACAAGGTATATCCTCCCCAGCTAGAAAAAGAAGACGAAAGGGAGGTAAAAATAAAAATAAAACTAGGTTCATCAACCCATGGGAACCCGCCGAGATGGTACCCTCCGGACAAACCTTGTTAGTAGATATAAGTGACAATGTAACAGAGGCAATAGATACTCTACCGACGAATACAGATAGGGAAGACAAAAACATTTCTAGTGCTGAGCTTTTGGAAGCATTCGAAAATATGCTGAAAGCTCTTTTTCTCCCTCTTGTGGAACGGCTAAAAAGGTTGGACAAAAAGTTAGATTGTCTTTTTCCCCATCCCATACCTCCAGAGAATATAATATCAGTAACTCCGGCTACTAAGCCTAGGGAACAAATTGTTAGCAAAGATTCTAATCAACAGAATTCCCTTAATAACCCGAAGATCCCAATTGCCAATAAACTCCCCCCCCCCCCCCCCCCCCCCCCCCCCCCCACCAGCTATATCGGCAACCTTAGCTGCTAAAAACTTGGAAAAAGAAAATGCCCCTGCTATGGCACTAAAGCCCACTCAAACTGATAAAGCCACCACGTTAAAAACAAAAAACACCAATATTAACAGACCCAAAATATCATACAAAAATACGGTACAATTACCTCCAGAGTGCTTTGGCTTTGTTATTGTGTTAACGGGTGTACCAGTACTTGGGGAGGGGGACTTTGAATCAGATATAAGTTTAAAAAATAAAGTGATTCATTGGTTGTGTATGAACAGACCTTTACCTGCATATTTGAATGGGGACATTGTATCAGCTAGTAGATGCCAATGGATAGGCGTACGTCCAAAAGATATAGACGGTGACTTAATCATAGTGAACTTTAAGGACCAAAGGGTGGTAGCCTACATAAATGATTGGTATGTTGGTAGCAATGAGGGTGAAGTTTCCACGCGTAGTTTGACATATTTCTACCCTGAAAATATGATGTTTCCTTCAAATAAACATAGGCAGAGATATGGCTTAAACATCAACCATCATCAGAAACCACAAACAAATAATCCATTCTTTAACTATCCAAATGGAAACTTTAGAAATCCCAGAAACCCTAGTTTCCACTCTGGAGTAAATTTTCCAAATCTGTACTCCGGGCCAAATAATCACTATCCAACTAATCCTAGAGATTTCTGGAATGTTCCCTTGTCAAATATATCTGAAAGAGACACGTTAGTGATAGATTCCTTACCTTAGAATATCCCCAGGCGTCAGACTGGATCCGGAAACTTTTGCGTAGCAATACCCCTGCGCGCCGGTAGGCGTCGTCTGCGGCTCCGCGTCCGTCGTCGGCGTCGTGAGCGCCGGGATGACGTCGTCGGAGTACTTAGACGGCGCCCATGCGCGCTGACGTCAGTTCTTCTTTTTTCCGCGCCAGCTAGCGCAGATCCGGAAGAAGCTCTACCCCCAGTCACTTTTTGACTAAAAAATTTTGATCCTTTTTGATCTTCTCTTAGTCGACTGTCTCGACTATCAGTGCCAGGGATGCCCGGGTTCAAGCCTTGTTCGAAGTGCGGCCGACTCATGTCGGTCACGGACCCCCATCGCCGGTGCCTGAAGTGCTTAGGCCTCGACCACGACGATCGAACCTGCGCCGACTGCCGGGCCCTGACGTCGAAGGCTAGGCGGGAGCGGTCCCGCAAGCGTCTCGAGCTGAGGCACTCGGCCCCGCGCCACTCCAGGTCCCGGTCCCGGTCCCACGGGAGGTCGAGGGACAGGTCGCGAGGTCGGAGTCATCGACGTTCCGGAAGTGGACACCGATCGTCTGGTTCCAAGTCCTCAGGTAAGAGGCATGAGAGGTCGGAGCGACACTATCGGTCCTCCGACCCGCCCGACGCTCGCTCGATGCGGCCGGGGACTCGGGCGACACCGCCCACGCGGCTCCGCGGGAGTCGCAAGCGTCGCCGCCTGCCCCACACCTTCGGGTCCCTGGGCACGGCGCGTCGCAGGAGGAGGTCGAGAGGTACCTCATGGCCATGAGGGCCCTCCCTCCTCAGTCGGTTCCCGTGGCGCCTTCGGGCCGATCGGCTCCGTCTGGAGGTCCTTCCGGGTCGGGCGCTTCGGCCCCGACGACGTCGGGTGCTTCGGCCCCGGCGCCGCGCGACCTCGCTGGATCCGGCTCCGGATCTGGGACCTCGCCGGTCGACCTTACGACCTCGCCGGCGCCGTCCCTTCAGGTGTCGTCCCCGGCAGCCGATGTGGTTGCCGCCCCCGATGTTTCCTACGGTCCTACTCAGGAGTCGGAGGGGCGCCGCTGGGCGCCGATTCCGTCGGCCTTTGGAGACTTCTATCTCCACGAGGAGGCCCTGGCTGTTAATCCTGGTCTCCAGGAGCCAGGTGACGAGGAGCAATGGGAGGGGTCCGAGGACCCTCTGGCACGTGATTGCCAGTCACATCAGGACTGGACATATGAGCTTGGGGAGGCCAGTGGTATTGACACCTCGCCAGACACTGGATTTACGTCTCCCCCGACTGTGGCTTCGGAGGCGGGTTCTGCTTACAGCGTAGTGTTGACGAAGGCAGCTAAGGCCTTAAACCTTCAGCTCCCCGTCGCGGCCGTGAGGACTAATCTCCTCACTGAGGTCCTCAAACAGCAGTCCGGCTCCGCGGAGCCCCTCCTGCCGTTCAATGAGGCCTTGTGTGACGTTCTTCTGGGCACTTGGTCCAAGCCCGCCACAGGCCCCCCTGTGGACAGGAACGTGGCCAGACGCTACCGCCCGGCACCGGGCGACCCATGCTTTTTGTCCACCCATCCCACCCCCGAGAGCCTGGTCATCCAGGCCTCTAACTCCCAAACCGCATTCCCGTCGGCCCCGCCCGACAGGGAATCCAAGAGATATGAGCAGTTCGGGAAGAAGGTCTTCTCGTCTGTAAGCCTAGGGCTACGGTCTGTGAACACCAACTGTCTCTTGGGCCGCTACACCCACACTCTGTGGGACACGGTTGCGGAGGTGCTGCCACAATGCCCTGAGGAGGTCAGGGCTAAACTCAGCCAAAACCCTTGCGGACGGCCGAGATGCGGCACGCTTTTCTATCCGGTGTGGGCTGGATACCACGGACTCACTGGGCAGGGCGATGGCAACGACGGTGGCGGTTCGACGCCACGCCTGGTTGAGGTCCGCCAACTTCTCGGCCGATGTCCAGGCCACCCTCCTGGACATGCCGTTTGATGGCCGTCGCCTCTTCGGCGACAAGGCAGACCATGCGCTGGAACGTTTCAAGGACTCCAGGGCCACGGCCAAGTCCTTGGGCCTTACGGCCCCACGCCAGCAATCGGGTGCCTTTCGCTCCTTTCGTGGCCACGGAAGGGGCGCCCAACCACGGACCGTCAGCCACGCGCCGCAGAATGTTCAGCAACGCGGTGGCGGACGTGGGAACCGCCGTGGCGGTGGTCGGGGCCAGCGGCGAGGCCAGTCCACACCTCCCTCAGCAGCCCCCGCCTCAAAATCTTCCTAGTCCGAGTTTTCAGGCCCATGTGACGCCTGTGGGAGGCAGGGTTCGCCATCACCTCTCCCACTGGCATACAGTCACTTCGGACAGGTGGGTGCTGCAAATTGTCCGAAGGGGTTTCTCCCTCCCCTTCGAGTCTTCCCCTCCATCCATGCCACCTCCATACCACCGTGTGTCGGGGGATCACTTGCAACTTCTGCAAGAGGAGGTTTCGGCCCTCTTGGCCAAGAGGGCCATCGAGCGCGTTCCTGGGCCAGAAGTAGGACGTGGTTGTTACTCCCACTACTTTCTGGTACCCAAGAAGGGCAAAGGGGGCCTACGCCCTATCTTGGATCTGCGGAACGTCAACGGCTTCCTCCGGACGGAGAAGTTCAAGATGCTCACTTTGGCTCAGGTCCTGGCTGCCCTGGACCCGGGAGACTGGATGGTAGCGTTGGACTTGCAGGACGCCTATTTCCACATCCCCGTCCTGCCGGCCCACCGGCGTTACCTACGGTTCATGGTAGGCCAAGAGCACTTTCAGTTTACCGTGCTCCCCTTCGGCCTTGCCAGCGCCCCACGGGTGTTCACGAAGGTGATGGCGGTGGTCGCAGCCCATCTGCGCAGGCAGGGGATATCAGTCTTCCCCTACCTCGACGACTGGTTGTTGAAGGCGGGCTCGCCCCAGACAGTCGTCAGCCACCTCCAGACTACGGCCGACCTCCTGCACTTGCTGGGGTTCTCCATCAATGTGCCGAAGTCACACCTGTGTCCCTCTCAAAAGCTCCTCTTCATCGGAGCGGTTCTCGACTCGGCGCAGTTTCGGGTTTACCCACCCGAACAGCGGGTTCAGGATATTCAGGCTCTGATTCCTGTCTTCAGGCCGTTATCCCGGGTCTCGGTCAGGTTGACGCTGCGGCTTCTGGGGCTGATGGCCTCCTGCATCCTTCTGGTGCGTCACGCCAGGTGGCGGATGCGGGCTCTGCAGTGGGACCTGAAGTTTCAGTGGGCCCAGCATCAGGGCAACCTGTCCGATCATGTCCTGATCTCAGAGGGCACTGCAAAGCAACTGCAGTGGTGGCTCACGGACCGCGACTGGGTCAGTGGCAGACCCCTCTCCCTACCCCAGCCGGAGCACGTAGTTGTGACGGACGCGTCCCTCCATGGCTGGGGAGGCCACATGGGAGAGGCGGAGATCAGAGGCCTCTGGTCTCCGGCGGAGTCCCGGCTCCACATCAACCTTCTGGAGCTGCGGGCGATTCGTCTTGCACTGAAGGCATTCCTCCCCTCTGTCAGGGGGAGCGTAGTGCAAGTGTTCACCGACAACACCACCGCCATGTGGTACTGCAACAAACAGGGCGGTGTGGGGTCGTGGACCCTCTGCCAGGAGGCTCTGCGCCTCTGGCAGTGGCTGGAACATCAGGGCGTGACCCTGGTGGTTCAACACCTGGCAGGCTCTCTGAATGCCAGGGCGGACGAACTCAGCCACCGGTGCATAATGGATCACGAATGGCGTCTGAACTCGGACGTGGCGCAAGGTCTCTTTCGACAGTGGGGAGAGCCTTGGTTAGATCTATTCGCCACAGAAGAGAACGCGCAATGTCAGCAGTTCTGCGCGTTGGAATTTCCAAGGCGGCACTCGCTCGGAGACGCTTTTCGTCACGAGTGGAGCTGCGGTCTGTTGTACGCCTTTCCGCCTATACCACTTCTGCCCAGAGTGCTGAAGAAGATCAGGCGCGACCGGGCCCAGGTCGTCCTTGTGGCTCCGGACTGGGCACGAAGATACTGGTATCCCGAGCTACTCAGCATGTCAGTCGATCCCCCGATTCGTCTGCCTCTTCGGGAGGACCTTCTGTCGCAGCAGCAGGGGACGGTCCTGCACCCGAACCTGTCCAGTCTCCACCTACAAGCTTGGAGATTGAGCGGCGGCAGTTGAGGCCATTTGACTTGCCTCCCGAAGTCTGTGATATCATTCTGGCAGCCAGGCGTCCCTCCACAAAGTCGGTATACGCCTGCCGGTGGAACAGATTTGTGGCATGGTGCACAGCAAAGGCTGTGGATCCTCTCTCTGCACCCCTTTCGGAAGTGCTGCTCTTTCTTCTTTCCCTTGCCCAGCAGGGCTCTGCTCTGGGCACTCTTAAAGGGTACCTTTCTGCCCTATCAGCCTTCTTGAGGCTACCAGATCAGCCTTCTTTGTTCAAGTCCCCTATTGTGAGTAGATTTCTGAAGGGCATCAAGCACATGTTCCCTCCTGTTCCCTTCGTGATGCCCCAGTGGGACTTGAATCTGGTTCTCACCTATCTGATGTGTGCTCCCTTTGAGCCGCTTCATAACTGCCCTCTTCGTCTCCTTACTCTAAAGACGGCCTTCCTGGTTGCCATCACCTCTGCCAGGAGGGTGAGTGAGCTCCAGGCTCTTTCTTCTTCTCCACCTTTCCTGTCTGTTCATCCTGATAAGGTGGTGTTACGTACACGACCTTCCTTTCTGCCCAAGGTTGTCACGGCATTCCACACCGGGCAGTCCATCACTTTGCCCACCTTCTTTCCGCCTCTGCATCCCTCGAAAGAGGAGGAGAGGCTCCACCGTCTGGATCCAAAACGTGCGCTCTCCTACTACCTAGATCGCACACGCCAATTCCGGGTGGATGACCAACTCTTCGTTGGTTACGTGGGCGCGAAGAAGGGAAAGGCTGTGCACAAGAGGACCATCTCTAGGTGGATCATCTTGTGTATCCAAGCATGTTACTCCATGGCGAGGAAGGAGCCCCCAGCTGGATTGCGGGCTCACTCCACTCGGGCCACGGCAACGACAACTGCCCTGGGCCGCGGTGTCCCCCTGCAGGACATTTGCCAGGCAGCTACGTGGGCCTCGCTGCACACGTTCGCAAGACACTACTGCCTGGACAGTCAAGTCCGGAGGGATGGCTTCTTTGGCCGTTCCGTCCTCCAGGACTTTCTGGTGTGATATTGGTTCGCAGACCCACCACCGGGGTTGGTATTGCTGGGGTATCTATTCTAAGGTAAGGAATCTATCACTAACGTGTCTCTTTCAGATGCACAAGTTACTACTTGTGTAACGATATATCTGTAAGAGACATTAGTTAGTGATAGATTCCTTACCGCCCACCCGTCCTCCCCGTTCTGCGAACCGATATCTAGGGTTAAGGTCATCCCCTTTCAGGGCCCTAGTTTCATGGCACCAGTGTTAGTTCTATCATGGCTCTGCGTATCTGGCGCGGAAAAGCTGTGTTATCAGAACTGACATCAGCGCGCATGGGCGCCGTCTAAGTACTCCGACGACGTCGTCCCGGCGCTCACGATGCCGACGACGGACGCGGAGCCGCAGACGACGCCTACCGGCGCGCAGGGGTATTGCTATGCAAAAGTTTCCGGATCCAGTCTGACGCCTGGGGATATTCTAAGGTAAGGAATCTATCACTAACTAATGTCTCTTACAGATATATCGTTACACAAGTAGTAACTTGTGCGTTTTACCCTCTGACTCCTTTGAACTTAAATGATTGACTTCCTCCAACCGAACATCAAACAAGCGGCTCTGACCCAATATGGCGGAAAAGTGCACCGAGGTGTAAAGCTCTAGAGATGGGCAATGAATTGGATGTGGGAAATGTTGATGTTGATAAGGATACCCAAATAACTGAATTACAGGAGGTTGTGGATTTGGGAACAAATGTTATAAATGCTATAGGAGCGAAGGAAGGTCAATGTGCCCAACCCCTTCTCCTAGATAGTTTGCAAGTGGAAAAAGATGATAACTGTGATAAGATTTGTAATACTTATGAGAATGTCAGCAACTTTCGTGTACTTTCTTGGAATATAGCGGGTCTGGCCCGTAGATTGGAGGACCCGGTCTGGGTAGAATTTGTAGATTCCTTTGATCTAGCCTGTTTACAGGAGACCTGGAGCACAGTCGATCTGAGTTTAGACGGTTTTCAAGGTTTTAACACCTTGGCAATACCGTCAAACTCAGGTCGAGCTAAGGGCGGACTTATGACAGCCATCTCAGTTAAACACAATTTAACGACCGTTAACTTAGTGGTGGAAACACCTTGGTACCAACTATTTATTATCAAGAACCTTTTCGTGGAAACTGTTCTTCTTATAAATTGGTATTACAATATATTTGACCCTAATGAAACGGAAATTATTGTCAAATTGGAGGAAGAGATTGCCAATGTAAGAAACAGAGTCTTCCCTCTTCTGATTATGTGGTTGGGTGATTTTAATTGTGAGTTGTGTAAACTCAGTGGGTTTAGAGCTTGTGGGATGATGGATCTAAATGACCATTGTATGGCTCATTTCTCACATACAAAACAAGGAGAAGCCATAAACAGTATTTTAATAAATAATAATCTATGTATCCTTGACATGAATAGTTTCTCGGGAAATGTGGATATACCAACTTTTCAGGGCACAAGGGGTAGAACAAGCATAATTGATTTTGCAATTATTTCCATGGGACTTTTTAATTATCTAAAAGATATTAAAATTGAGATAAACCCGGCTAGTGATTATAACCCCTTAACCGTGAGCTTTTCCATTGCTTCTGATCCAAAATTGTCCCAGGAACAACCGATAGTACATACTAAGAATCAGGGTATTACGGTGAAATGGAATAAAGTAGTGGTTGGACAACTGGAGATGGATATTTTTAAGGAAAATATGGCTTATATTGACATCTGCCTTTCGATTAATCCTGACCCAGCCCATATAATCACTAGTTTTGAGAAGCTAATGGAAAATATAGCCACACACCTACTAGTAAAGGTAGGGGGGAAGAACCGAGATCAGGGGCCTAAATGGTTTAATGCTGAATGCTCTGCAGCACAAACAACCTTAACCAAAGCATTGCGGCAAAAGCCTAGAGATAGAAATATGGTTACACTAGCTAGGAAACAATATAGATTGGCAATTAGTAAAAGGAAAAAAGAACTCAAATCTAAAGCATGGGAAGATTTAGATAAGGCAGTAGACCTAAGGGACAATAGACTCTTTTGGGAAGTAATAAACAGGCCCTTTTTGAAAACAGGGGACGAAAACACTATTTGAGTTCACCTACCAGAGGACACCTGGGTAACTCATTATAATAAAATCTTTAATCCCAAAGAGATACTATATACTGCTACCCTGGAGGAGGACGACGACCTCCATGTTAACATGGAATCAGCAAAGAAGCTGAGTGAGTCAATAACGCTTGCTGAAGTAGAGCTTGCCCTTACTAAGGGGGCATCTGCAAAGGCCCCAGGTCCTGATTCAGTACCACTAGATCTTTTTAAACATAATCGAGAGTTCTGGTCTCCTTTGCTCATGAATGTTTTTAAGGCATTAATACTTGGTCCTATTCCGACCTCTTGGAAAGAGGCCGTTTTGGTCCCAATTTTTAAAAAGGGTAACAAACATGATCCTAGATGCTACAGGCCAATATCGTTAATAGATTCAACATGTAAATTGATGGGTCGGGTGATATTGGCAAGGCTGGAAACTTGGGCCGAGTCTTCAGGTGTAATTGTGGACTCACAATACGGTTTTAGAAAAGGCGAAGGAACAAACAAGCAGTGTTTGAACCTTGCTTTGATTATGGGCAAGTACATGGGTGCCAAGAATGGTTCTATACACTTGGCATTCATGGACTTGTCCAGCGCCTTTGATACAGTATGTAGGGACAAATTATGGTCCATGATGGATTCTATGGGTTTTGAAGAACCACTGGTTACCCTGCTTCGCAGGTTACACACCGCCACAATGGTTAGGGTCAGATATGGCCGTGGTGGTGAGAAATCGAAACCCATATTATCCACTGAAGGCGTCCGACAAGGATGTATTTTAGCGCCTTTCTTATTTCTGATTTACACAAACGGCTTACAGGGTTTCTTGTTAGAAACATCTGCTGACTTCCCAAAGATAAATGGAAGACGAATTCCAATGTTGTCTTACGCAGATGACACTGTTTTAATGACACTTACCCCTAATAGTATGCAGATCACTTTGGATGCTTTTGACTCATTCATGGGCAAACTAGAATTAGGTGTTAATTTTATTAAATCTTTTGCCATGACCTGTGGTCCAAAAAATGTAAAAACACGTAAATATGTGGTAAAGAATGCCATCATTGAGAAGGTGGATAACTTTTGTTATCTGGGTAACATCTTTAACAGAAAATTGAGCTGGGAGCGTAAGATGTTCACCAATCCTGAATTACTTGGTAGTGATGCCAAGGAGACTATTAAAAATGCCTTTAGTAAATGTTTAGGTTCCTTAAAAACAACTGACCACGTGATAAATGTAAGGGGAAAATTAGTCCCCCAACTCTATTTGTCATATATTACAAACACACAATGGCGTTTTTACCTTACGAGATTTCGCCTTGAAACCTTACACTTTGTGTTTGCTTTCCCAAAGCAGGGTGGGTGGTGGGAGAAGTTACCCTATTGTCCTTGTAACAATAGAGTTTCACAAAATACTCTCCACCTCATGCTTTTCTGCACCTTGTATAAAGCACCAAGAAACACTTTCCTTAAACCATTGCTGGCAACATTTGGAACGCGTTTTTATAAAGAGGCATATGGTCATTTGTTATCACTGTCAACTGCACATATCTGTAATGCCGTTCTCAATTTTATTAGATCTGCTTTGGTGATCAGAAAAAGATATTGTTGAATTTTGTTTTTAATAACCATGTAACTATGTACTGTGATCTTTTGGCCTGATTAACTCAAACCTGTGTTTTTCTTTTTAAATTGTTTATGTATACTTTTATGGTTTCTATATGAAATCGAAATAAAGTTTTTGAAATGAAATGAATGAGTTCAGAGGTGTATGTTAGTTAATAAATAACTGTTTATTTTCATAACAACCTGTGTGGTGTCCTTTCACTTGGTATTCAAGGGGTTATATGTGGTAAAGCAGCTGGCTTCACATGCCAATAGAGTTTAGCCTAAGACTGCTTTGTCCATGCTACCATTAGGATAGCTGGTCTATAAGGTTGACTTACAACCAATCACCATAAGGGTTGTTTGGACTGATACAAGGTGATCACTAGAACTAGTGAGCATCATATATCAGGCCAACTTCTCACAGTATGGTAATACCAAAACAAGATCTATGAGGCAAGACTATGTAGTTTAAGTCATACCATTACACAAAACCGGGATCACTGGAGTATAAAACGATTATTAAAAAATTGGAGTAACCCCTACATTAAATGTTGTCGCACATCTGGGAGTATTGGCAGGGCATTAAGAAATCTGCGTCTAGACTATGTCTCTACCAGATACATCATTACCAAAGGTTTGATACATTTTTTGGCCTGGGAAGCAGTATATGATTTGGCTAGACCAGACCAGAAAAGAGTTGGAAAGGGATGTGAATTTTTTGTAAGGCCCGGCTTCTGTCATGCGACAGTAGAGAGAAGATGGCAGTTGCGGCAACTGATCCCCTTGCTGCAGGCAAAGGGAGCGCAGGTTTTTTTGCTCAACCCAGCCAAATTAAAAGTTCTTTTTAAGGGCCAGATACAGTTTTTTACTTCCGAAGTACAAGCAAAAGAATTTATGCAATCACTATAAGGGAGATATATAAATATGGTTTTGGCTTCGCGTATGATCGATTTAGCTGATTCCTATTTTGGAAGCTGAGCGGTTTTTATAGTTACTTCCCCTTTTCAGGGAGGGGAGGGGGACCTAGAGGGGTGGGGGTTGCCAGTTTCTCATCACTGAGAACCGTTGGTCCTTATGCCTCAGCAAGTGGGAGGGAGGGGAAGGGAGGGTGTGGGGTAGAGGGGGTGGGACGGTCAGGAGAGGAAGGGTTGGAGGCTAAAAAGGGGGAAAAAAAGAAATATTGCAGAAGAAGGTGGAGCGTCACATAAGTAGTATGTATGGAGAGAGGAAGGGGAAATCTGAGAACAGGGGTAGCGAGTTGAAGGAAAAGACACAGATGGAGAAGGGTTTGGAGAGAATTTGGAAGAAAAATCTATGCTTTGGGAATGGGTAAGGTGAACATATGTAATATTAATGTGGGAAGTCTGAATGATCGGAGTAAACGAGCCAGGGTTGCTGCAGTTTTGAAAATGCAAGGGCCCAATATAATCTGTCAGCAGGAAACACATGTCCAATGGGGGAAAACGGGAAATGTTGATGATTAGTGGCTATACCCTGGCTGCATGCTCTACCAAAAGTTCTAATATAAGAAGGGTTGCCATACATGTCAAAAATAGTATGGGGCCTGTTACGTGGGTAAAGGAGGATAAATGCGGCAGATGGGCAATAGTATTACTACCAATGGGTTTGACGATTTCTACTATCTATGGCATGAACCAAACATTTTAATGACCTAGAAGTTGGGTTGGCAACCTAGCCAGAACCATTAGTTATCTGTGAGGATCTGAATATTAATCTTGATGTAGGCTGAGATCCTACAATTAAATATAAAGGTATGACACCATTGGTATATAAAGCCTTGGTGCCTCTGAAGACGAGCTTTAATTAAGTGGATGTATGGGATGAGAACGATGTACCCTCTAATTTTTTTCCTCTGTGTGTGGTAGTGTAGGGTCTCTGTGCGCTGCAGCCATGGCTATGTGCGCCAGGAAACAGACCACGCTTGTGCGCAGCGCCAAATATCACTCCAAACTTTTCCTTACACTGAAAAGAGGGTGTATTTCCACACATACAACCCACGTTAAGGGGCTTAAGGCTGATTTGTAATTTGGATACAATGCCATGACAATAATGGAGTAATGGAGAAATTGGTAAGAGAGGGACGGAAATAGAAAGGCAGCCAGAGACTTTGGAGAACTGGGAGGCAGAACACAGAATGGAAAACCGGAAAGAGAGAAAGCAAAGAACAGGCAGCGAGAGGGAAATGGAGACAAGAATGGGATGGAGGAGAAGAGGAAAGTGGATACACATGGAGCAGGACTGATCTGAGGAAGAAGAAAAAGAAGAGAAGTAGATGAGAAGAGCAGCTGGCGAGTAGAAGAAAAAAGGACAAAAGATATGTCCGAGAAGACAGCGAGTGTGGTATGGCAATGCTTCAGAAGTAGCGTCTCTGCATATCGACATTGGGTGGGTTCTATAAAAGCTTTTTTTGCCATCTTGTCATTTCTAAATGCTTGCTCTATGTAACCGTGCTCACCTGAACGAACTAAGAAGGGTGGACGACTGGTTAAGCCTTGCCAAGATTTTTAATCTTACCAAGATGCAGGTCTGAGCAAATGGCAGCTGCAAGTGTGTAAATGACTGATCCATCTGTCTGGAGTATTCTCTTCACTAACACTTGCTTCCCTTCTTGAAACTCAGGGACAGCAACATTGTTGTGGTGTCACCAGGGCTTTCAGTGGAAGCTTTTTAAATATTATATACAAGCCATAGTTGCTGCTTATTTATCTTTTGCAACTAACAACCAATGACAAAGTCAATAGTCCAACTTGTTGTAGGTATGATGTTACTTGATTTATCATATATCTGGCTGCAATGACAGAAACAGGAAAATACAAGTTGGTTGCACACTATGCCAAGGACAGAAAAGTTTAAAAAGTCACTCAATCACCCAACAGCCCATATCTATTAAGAAGAGAAATATAGCAAGTCTACAAACATGGCGTGTGCTTTACACGCCATGTTTGTAGAGTTGCTGCATTTCTTTTCTTAATAGTGCACAGCTGCAGGGTGATTGTGTGCCTTTGCTAAAGTTTTCAGGTTAATCGCAGCGCCCATCTGGAACTGCAATTAACAAGAAAACTTTCAGATGAAGTGAAACGGGATGACTTAGAGTGGGCAGTGCGCTTAGAGGCTTTTATAGGTGAGGAAAGTGATCAATGAACTGCTATGCAACTTTCAAATCCTTGAAAAAAAATACAGACTTAGACCAACATTAAAATGCTGAAAAGAGATCTGTGAAAACCTGCGCTATCACTGCACTGGTTTACCTAGTCCCATAGATAGCTAAGGTCACAGCTCATCATGCATAAAAAACACACTCTTTCTAGATGTCAGTTTCTCAAGACAATAATAAAACAATAATTAAGACCGTAAAAGAGACTTTATTTGGATCTGTTGTGGTTCCTGTTGCTGGCTCTCCTAGCCTAAACTCTACAACTGCTGCTGGCTCTCTTAGCCTTTAACCCTACAACTCGCGGAACACGCTTCGCGGGTCCCGCAGCGCTGTGCCTGCCTTCCTGAAGATCTGGACTGTCTCTGTGGGTGTTTGTGTGCACGCAGGGCTGCGAGTGTCGGGTCCCGGACTTCACATCCCAGAAGTCCCGGTAACCCGACCCGCCTGACACCTGGCCGCTCTCCCTGCTTGCCCCGCCCCACCATCAGCCTGAAAAGGACTCAGCCAGGTAACAGCCTTGAGACTTTATTTTTGATCTGTTGTGGTTCCTGTTGCTGGCTCTCCTAGCCTAAACTCTACAACTGCTGCTGGCTCTCTTAGCCTTTAACCCTACAACTCGCGGAACCCGTTTCGCGGGTCCCGCAGCACTGTGCCTGCCTTCCTGAAGATCTGGACTGTCTCTGTGGGTGTTTGTGTGAACGCAGGGCTGCGAGTGTCGGGTCCCGGACTTCACTTCCCAGAAGTCCCGGTAACCCGAGCCGCCTGACACCTGGCCTCTCTCCCTGCTCGCCCCGCCCCACCATCAGCCTGAGAAGGACTCAGTCAGGTAACAGCCTTGAGACTTTATTTGGATCTGTTGCGGTTCCTGTTGCTGGCTCTCCTAGCCTAAACTCTACAACTGCTGTTGGCTCTCTTAGCCTTTAACCCTACAACTCGCGGAACCCGCTTCGCGGGTCCCGCAGCGCTGTGCCTGCCTTCCTGAAGATCTGGACTGTCTCTGTGGGTGTTTGTGTGCACGCAGGGCTGCGAGTGTCGGGTCCAGGACTTCACATCCCAGAAGTCCCGGTAACCCGAGCCGCCTGACACCTGGCCGCTCTCCCTGCTCGCCCCGCCCCACCATCAGCCTAACAGCCCACCCATAAATTCAAGCGTCATTTCCCGTGGCGCGGGAGCGCGCGGGAGTGCCCCAGGAGAAGCCCGGGACAAGGGCGGGACCGACTCAGACCGACAGAGGCCGACAGAGGCCGATTGAGGCTGGGCTGGGCCATTCCTCTTTATTCTCCTTCTTTTTGATTCACTTGGTTCTTCAGTTTAAAGTTATCTGCTAGTGGGATATATTGTTTTCATCCTAATCATTTCAAGTGTTATTTTTTACTTCCCTCATTGTTAATAATGACGACAAAAAAATTAAGATCGGGAAGAGTATTAGTTGGTAGAGCTTGCTCCAAGACTAAACCCAACCCCTTGCGGAATAGAGATGGGTCAGCTTTACAATTAAAAAGTAAATGTCAACTTTACTCTCTATGGGACAAGGGAAAGGATAGAGTAGAGCGGGAGGGCCCTTATGCTGAAGATATTAACAACAAAGAGCAGGTGAGGGACCCTGTTATTACTAAAGGTGACAGTACCCTATCGGGTATAGCTGCCTTGCCCCTTACAGAAGACTTATCTTATAAGAACCAAGTGGGTGACTTTGTTTATTTGCTTGAAACCCAAGCCAAAGCAGTAAGTGTTGCAGATTTAGGTAACATCTCTGCTTTTCCTGCCGCGGCTGTTGTAGATAACCGCCCCCCCCTCCTCTTAAAGCAGATCAAAAAATTCATCTTGGTACATCACCTTCTTTAAATCTTCTGCCAGAGGATTTCACTTTACCAGATGTAAACTTTGAGTCTCAGAAGCGATTAATTTAAGTACAGAATTCCATTATTTCACAAGATATTGCAGCAACCCCTAGGTTACATCTTTTTAGTAGCACTCCCTCAAAAAATTCTGAGTTCTCCATCTCTCAAGTGAACTCCTTCCCTAGCCCCGTTCATATACGAAATAAAGATCCCCCTAACTCTTATTTACGTGATGATAACCTAATATCTAAATCCTTGTCCTCTCTAGAGCAGCTCATCTCGTCTATCCTACAGCTTCTGGAAAAATTAGTTAGTGGGTCGGATTGTGCATTTGATACAGTAACCCTGATTTTAAAGGCGCTACTGAGTCATAAAAAAGGATCAGAAGTTGTTACACCTCCAAAAATAACTATTCCAACAAAAAATCCCAGTAAGGATGTAAATGAAGAAACAAGCACTAAAACAAATCTTGAGGTACTCCTATCGGCCACAGTTTTAGATCCTCTGGTTAAAATTAACACTCAGACAGCGATTATTTCCGAATCTCCCGTATATAGGAATGAGAATCCAATCAATGGTAATTGTGTGGCACTTATTGACCAAGCGATTGAGGCTTTGACGACTCCAGATGATAACTCGACCTGGATTTTACCTCCCATTTTTCCTATTTTTATTTCTCAAACAAATAAAGAAACACCAATCCCTACTGTTCTCCCGAACAAGGTTTCTCCGGTAAAGGAGAAAAAATCTGTAACAGCAGTTCCAAAAAAACAAAGAGGCAAAAAAAGAAAACCTCACCGTAGATTTTATAAAAAAAGGCTAAGGAAAATCACCTTTGAATGTGATCAAGAGCCCTCTTTGGAAAATTCGAACCTGGAGGTCTCTGAATCTAATTCGCTACATGACCCAGTGGGAACCACAAAGTTGGTCCCCACAGAGACACAACATGAACCTTTAATTCACCCAAACCAGCCATGTTCCGATGAGCAGATCAAATCAGTGAATGATCTAAAATCAAAACCAACTCTTGATCCAAAATTAAAATTGATTCTTAACCCTTTGGATATCCCCTTCTCAGATGTGGTCGCAACTGAATATGAATCCAAGATGGTGCCTAAGAATAGAGAAAATGTGGACACTCTTTTCTTGGATTTCATACCTCTCTTTGATCCAGATCTTATTTTAAATAGATCTGTATTGGTTAATTGCTTTCGTGAAATGGAGAGCCTAAAACTAATCCAATCTGCAGACCTAGATGTAATAACACTAATAAATGCAGAGAGTGGAAAGATTGCACGGGTAAAATTTTACTACAAATTGGTAACAAATCACGTCATACAATGGGCCGAGGAATTTCAAATAAGGGGGATTGATGTTGATCCTTTCTTTCCGGTCAAAATAGGAAGCCAAAGACCCCAAAAAATATCATCATTTCAGGGTATAAATTCCGATCCTTCAGATGGATCCTCTGTAGTGCCTGAGGAATTAAAAATACGTATATTAAAAAATGAGCGACAGGTGATCATAAATAATCCTCAGTCTATAAAACAAATTAAGGTAAAGGACGCCGATTTGGAGTGGAGTTGGTTACCAGCTGTTCTATCAAATAAATCTGGTTCTATATCTAGAATGAATTCCCATTTTTAACGCTGATCTAAAAATAATATTGTGGAATATTGCTGGACTAACACAGAGCTCAGAAAAGTTGTTATTTTTGCAATCTCTAGAGGCAGATGGGATCTGTTTGCAGGAAACATGGTTGGTGGGGAAATTCCCGGTGGGAAAAGATTTTTATGTATTAGAGGGTAGTGCCACCCCTTCTACGAGAGGGCGTGCGAAGGGAGGACTAGCCTGTTTACTGTCCAATAAAATTAATTGGAATTATTCCCATTATCTAGATCCGAATAAATTATTTCAGGCAATAACTTTAACAAATTTAGCTATGGATGCCCTTCAGAACTCATTCGTGCTAATAAATGCCTACATACCTCCAGATGTATGTTATAACGCCGGTATTAAGACGATTTGTTCTTTTATACTGAACCTTCAGGAATCTATGTCTCCCCCTCATATTCTATTATTAGGAGATTTAAATGGCAAACTATCCAATAGTGCCCTGGATTTATTCAGGAATAAGTTAAAAGAGGAAACACTCCAGATACCTAAAGCCATATTCCCAGAGAACATTAAAACTAATAAAAGAGGGAAACTAATCTTGGAGAGTTTATCCGAAGTAGATTGTATTATAATTAATGGAAGGCTTCCTTCGGATAGTCCCGCTCATTGTACTCATAAATCAAGGAGCGGTGGCTCGATCCTTGATTATATGATAGTAGATAGCTCCTTCTTTAGTTCTCTGATGGATCTGTCTGTACTTATCACTGATCTTAGTGATCATAATGTTTTGTCCGGTAAATTAAATGTCAGACCATTTCAAAGGGATGCATGGAATATCGGGGATGACTTATTGAACTTTAATATTAAAAAAGGGAACTGTTATTGGAACCCAGGGGCAATTAAAAGCCTGGCCAGTATATTAGAACACACAGTAGAGAACTTACTCCTATGGGATGGGAGAGAGCTACTGTGTTTTGCTTCCCTTTTACATACCCTACAATCTAAAGTAAAAAGTCTCCTCCTGGGAAGATAATTCCAAAAATCCCTACTGACCTCCGTTATTTAAATATAGAAATAAATAAATTGGTTAGGGATCAGTATCTCTCCTTTATTCTCGAACGTAAACAAAGGATAACTCTTTTAAGAAGAAGGAGAAATAGGATAAAGGCCAGATTAAAACGGGAGAAAGAAGATTCCCTATGGGTTAAACTCCGTGAGGCAACCAGAAGTGGGCAGGCAAAGACCTTTTGGTCATTGATCGGAGAAGGATGCGGGCTAAGATCTAGACCCTTACCGATATCTATTAACGAGGAGTCTTGGGTTGATTTTATTCAGCATTTATATAGCGGTAATGACGTGATGTTTGATTCCGGTAAGCTACAGGAGGATTTGATACCCTATGGTCCTCCGTTCGAATTGGAAATTGTTTCTGCTATTAAAGGTCTGCGCACATCTGGGGCATTGGGCCCAGATGAAATTCCTATTTCTGTGCTAAAATCACATAGTACTTTATGTATTAAATCTTTTATTGAGCAAAAATAAGCGTCATGCACCTCTCAACATCATCCGTGCCGGCTCCGAGAGGAGGCAGCCTAGTTCCAGGGCATTGCTGGCGCCCGGTGTGTGAGAAGGTGGCCTGATATGCAGTGCTCACTATTCTAGTGAACACTATGTATCAGTCCAGCAACCCTTATTGATGATTGGTTGTAAGTCAACCTTATAGACCAGCTATCCTAGTAGCGTGGATACGAGCAGTCTAAGGCTAAAGACTCGAGAGGGCGTGTTAAGCCAGCTGTTATACCACATATACCCCTTGAACACCAAGTGAAAGGACACCACACAAGTGTTATGAAAATAAACAGTTATTTATTAAGAATCACAACAGCCCTGTACTCTTTATGAGGACAGGGTACTAAGCACAAACCAAAACTCTTACAAAAATACTTAAGTTAGCACAGTATATACAAATGCCCGAGGGGCACGGAAAACCATATACTTGAAAAGTGGAATGCGAAATTACTAGCAGGTAAGTACAGTACTAATAGGCTTTGGAATCGCTAGGACTTGACTATAGAATCGTTAGATTACTTCTAGGAGACCCAGGGGACTCGGGTGCAGTGTGTGCACTCTCACGCGAGATGCGGGACAAAGTCTATGGTAGCTAGAAATTGCAAAGTTAGTGTTCTCGGGCGAACCCGACCTGGTAGGAAGAAAACGAAAGTGGATTCTGACCCTTGGATACTGAGGCTATGCTGGGGCACCGAAATGCCGAAGTTACCTAGCCCAGGGGCTGCAGCTGCATAGGACTCAAAGACGTCGGGAATCCTCGTTGACGGACCAGGAGCCTGGAAGAAAGAAGTTGCTGGCAGGCGACCAGTGAAGAAAGTTCGATGGATCCAAGCCTGGATCGAAGGAAGATGACACCTGAAAGCAGAGGGGACCAAGTTCGTGACTACTAGCCAGTAGTCAGTGGGCACCAGGAGGGCACCGGATGGTAGCCACCTCGACTAGGCGAGTGGGTGACGCTGTACTCGGAGATCTCACGGACCAGGAGGCGTTGTCGGCGACCAGGATGGAGGAGCGAGCTGTCCCACGAAGATAGAAGCTGTCGGCGTCGCTGGACCCAGGATTGGGCAACAAAGCCTTGGCAAATTCAAGCCCACGCGGTGGACCTAAAATGGCGCCTGGAGTGGACCAGGAGGGTCCGGGGTGCCTCTCTTGAAGAAGGAAGCAAGGGCCAGTCTGGAGCAACCAGACCAGCAGCAGTGATGTCGTCGGGCGTCGTGTAGAAGGCCACAAGCCAGCCGGCTAGTAGCCACACAGCGCGGTGAGCACGCAAAAGCAGAAGGGCCCCACGCAGATCGTGGAGATGCTGGAGGGCTGATCTTCGGTGCTGGAGCTGCTCAGGGTTGGGGCTTCTCGGACCCCAAAGCCCTCACCAGTGGAAGACTCGGTGGGCTTGTTGCAAAGAAGTCGTGCAGTCTTGGCGATCGTCGGTCCCTCGAGGTCTCGTCGCACTCACAGTTCTCAGCTTTGCTGTAGAGGTGAGTAGAGGTCAGAGGTGCCAGGGAAGCCGGGTCTCGTCGAGCTGGGTCGTCGGATTCGTGAAGAAGGACTTGCAGCAGACCGCAGTGTTCTTAGGATGGTGCCTGCGGATGCAGGGTGACTACTCCTTAGCCACAAGGGAGAATCTTGAAGAAGAAATCTTGATGTCCTTTCGCAGAAAGTTGTGTCTTGATTCCAAAGATGATCTAATTTGAACAGGGGGCCACTCGTGGAAACAGCCCGACTGCCAAGGACTTACTGCGTGATCCAGCTCCCGTTTTCTCGCTACAGGAGTAGCGCTTTGCATCTTTAGAAGCCCGCAGCGCGACTGGGAAGAGGGGGCCGCAGAGGAGGACGAGGCGCCGGCCCCAGGACTGCGAGGACCAGCATTCACCACCTTCAGCTGGTCCTCTTCCTGGGAGAGCCGCGCCCCCTTCCAGTGCCCCGCCCCCAGTGAAGCGCAATAACTTCTCGCGGCACCCGCTGTGCGGGTGCCACTCGTGGAAACAGCCCGACTGCCAAGGACTTACTGCGTGATCCAGCTCCCGTTTTCTCGCTACAGGAGTAGCGCTTTGCATCTTTAGAAGCCCGCAGCGCGACTGGGAAGAGGGGGCCGCAGAGGAGGACGAGGCGCCGGCCCCAGGACTGCGAGGACCAGCATTCACCACCTTCAGCTGGTCCTCTTCCTGGGAGAGCCGCGCCCCCTTCCAGTGCCCCGCCCCCAGTGAAGCGCAATAACTTCTCGCGGCACCCGCTGCGCGGGACGCGCGCGGGACGCAGCCCGGGGCGAAGCCCGGGCCAAGGGCGGGCCCGTTGTTGCCCGTTAGTGCCCGATAGAGACCGGACCGGGCCCCATCTCTAATCTCTTTAACATCAACGAACTGGCAATAAACAAAAACATGCCGACAAAAACCAGAAGCACCTCCAAGCCCAAACCAAAGACCAAGCACGCGCAGGAGGTAGCTCAGGTAACAGGCCCCATTGACCTATTTATATCGCGGGTACACGAAACAATAGATCAAAGCATAGCCCTGATGGAAAAAAGAGTTTCCATGGATCTCATGAGCGCAAAAGCCAAACGCTCATCACTCGGTGCCATAGCGAACGCTGCATCCCCAATTAACCCAACCCCCCAAAACAGCTCTCTCTTAGTTCTCCTTCCAGCCACTGAACTCAATACCGTACCATCTGTTGTAGATCTGTCAGTTACGCACTCGGAGTCAGATCCCTCACTGTCAACAGATGACTTGGAAGCAACCCCAGATTTAGTTGGTTGCCACACGCAAGAAGGTACCCAAATTTCCAACACATTATCACAACACGGTGAGAAAGAAAAGGGAACTTCGGAAACCCGACCTTTAATCAGAGATGAAACACAAAATGCACCAACGACCAATTTAACCTCCCCATGCTCCAACAGCGTATTGTACATTCCCGACTGTACCCTCCCGCACAAGCCAATATCCAGCAGCAGTAACGCAACCGAGCAATGTAAGACGTGCAGAATTACATCCCAAGTGCTAACTACTACAAAAGACTTACTCTATCAGTACCTCAAACCCATCCAGTTGAGTGTAAGAAACCTCGAGGCCCAACTAACAATAATATCAGCTATCCTTTTGGATACAAATACAAGGATAGATGTAAAGGGCCAGCGTAACACCACACACCCACCAAAAAAGCAAATCCAAAAACCTACTCAGAAAGCAGCTAATCCCACAAACATTACAGGAACAATACAAAAGAATCCCAATTCACCCTTTGCAATACCCAACCTTACAGAAAACACACCTCACCCGCAGCAGGATAAATCACCGCAGCAGAAGACAACACAAAAAACACAGCAGGCAAATAACAAAGGGAAGACTAATGTACAAACCCCATGTCTAGCACAACCCTTAGACCATAGTAGGGTCCCCCTGGAAAAACCAGAATCCCAGCTTACGAACTTCCCACCCCCTCAAAAAACACCTAAGAATGTAACGGAAACAGCCCAGAAAAAATACCCAGTAGTGAGACGCCCTGCCCACTTGCCCCCTGAGGCTACTCCTTATACAATAGTTCTAACAGGAGTACCCGAGCTCGCAGATGATATCCCAGAAACTGCGTGGTCGCTTAAAAACAAGGCCATGCAGTGGCTTAGCACAAACAGACCCCTTGAGTCACATCTATCAGGAGGAATTACGTCAGCACGTAGAGTAACCTGGGTAGGTAAAACCAGGAAGACAACACGCGGTGACTGCATTATTGTAACTTGCAAAGATCCCGCAACGGTTGACTATATATGTGCCTGGCCACAACTAGAGAAAAAAGGGGGAATAGACACCCGTCACCTTTCCTTCTTTTACCCCCCTACGAAACATCAACACAATCCCCCACCATGGGAATGGCATCACCTCCCTAAAGGCCCACGGAACCAGGACCCATGGCGTCAAACACCATGGATCAGAAGGGATTTCCAGTCTGAACATCTTGACAGGGGGGGGCCAAGAGAAAGGTATGTCGACAGTCAAATTCCATACTGGCAGGACAGATTTTACCCAACGTACGAGGGGTGGGAGGGGTGGCAGGGTTTTCCGACCCGAAACCGCTACGAGTGTCTCGACATGATCGATTGACCACCCACCACTAACTCTGAACAACCCATAGCTGTCTCCCCACATTTAGCTGACGCTTTACACTTGACAGCGCCTGATACACATCAGATAGCTCCCGTTACATACCAGGTAACTCCTCTCAAACAGCCGGAAGTATCAGAGATCCGATCGACAAAATGTAACAATCCACCTACCCTCCCGGCTCCAATAAATCTGGCTGCGCACACAGGACCACCCACAGTACAAATCTCAACCACTGTAACCTTGAATAACAGTAAAATAGCAGGGGTAACCCCAACAGTAAACAAGGCCTCGACCATAGGCATAGTCTTTTGGAACGTAGCTGGTCTGATGGGCAAAATAACATGCCCTCAATGGTTGGAAACTGCACAAAGCTACCAAATCTTGTGCTTACAAGAGACTTGGCTTCTATCCCCCCTCCATCTAGCGGGATACAAAACCTTTTTCACGCGAGCAACGCCAAGCACAATGGGGAGACCAAAAGGCGGCCTCCTGATCTACATTTCCAACACCTTGGCAGTAAAGGCAAAAATCATGAAAGAAACACCAACCTTTCAGGTCATCCAGATCACGCCTCACAACACTGCAACAAAGAGTGTCTACATACTTATAAATTATTACAACAACGTAGGCACACAGGATTGCTGTACAAATTTGGACGAAATGGTAGCCCACATATCACCACTTCAAAACCCGAAACTGAGCAACACAATAAAATATATTTGGGGTGGTGACTTTAACCATTACCTATGTCCAAATCACAAAAGCGGGATCTGTGGCCTACAATCCGAAACTGGCAATCCGATCCCCCACTTCGCTCATACCCAAAGTGGAAATAAGCTGAACGAAATAGTATTCACTCTGGACCTTGACTTTGTAAACGAGCTAGTGCACCCATCCCAGGAATTTCAACCCACCTTCCACGGGCGTGGTAGCACATCCACTATTGATTTTATTTTAGCCTCCATCACTAGTAAGAACTCGCTAAGAAACTACAAAGTAGGGTCTTGCCCGATCAGCGATCACTACCCTATAAGTGTGGAGATCATCATGGAGAAACCAGATCCTCCCCTAACGAAAATCAGTCCTCTTGATCAACAATCATTATCACTGAGGAAAAGAAACGGGTTCGCAATCAAATGGGCCAAAGTTGATCCTGAGGTGACCTCACAAAGAATATTTGAAAAAGCCCATCCCTGGTTAAGGGACTGTCTCGCCGCAGAGGCTTCGTCTGAATCAATCGTCACTTCCTTCCTTAACGTCCAAGGGATAATAAGAGACGAGCTAGCTAAACAAAGGTCAAACAAACCAATATCCCAAACCGAAAGATGGTTTAATTCAGACTGCAGAAAGGCCCTGTCGCTGCTAAAAGAAGCCCTCCGCAAGGAGCCAAGAGACGCTCAACTAATCTCATCCCGGAGGAAAACATACAACGAAGCCAGGAAAAATCGCAGGTCCCAGATAAAGAGAGATCTTTGGTGCCAACTGCATGAGAGCGCACTAAAAAAGGACAACATAACTTTTTGGCAGACCATCAGATCACCCTTCTTCGATAAAGAAAATGATCCGAATCCACTTGACGTAGCAGTAACTGAATGCGAATGGGTTCGCCACTTCTCGAAAATTTTTGATCCACTACCTGCCACGTCCCAACAAGATCACGCGGCCGAAGCAGAGCCCCACCTTTGCCCTAACAATTTACCCATTAACCTACGCTTCACTGTAACCGAGGTTAGAAAAGCAATTGCAGCATCCAAAACTGGCAAGGCTCCCGGCCCAGACGGGGTACCCATGGACCTGTTCCTGCACAATAGCGACTATTGGTCGCTAATAATAACCCGGGTAATGTCCGCAGTCGTTGAGATCGGTCTCCTACCATCATGGTCATCGTCTACACTCTTGCCAATCTTTAAGAAAGGGGACCGCAACGACCCGGCTTGCTACCGGCCGATCTCCCTTCTGGATGCCACGGGAAAAATTGCAGGACGACTACTCCTGGACCGATTACAATCCTGGGCTCAGGAAAACAACATCTTTACGGACCTGCAATATGGCTTCCAGAAGGGGCTCGGTACAGTGGAGCAAGCCCTCAACCTGACCCTCTTGACCGACAAATATGTCCATGCAAAAAATGGGATAATTCACCTGGTCTACATCGACCTGAGCGCAGCTTTTGACTGCGTTCAGCACGCAAAGCTGTGGGAAATTATGTCGAACCTTGGAGTAGATCCACCGATACTGGCCTTTCTCAGGGGCCTATACACCAATGCAGAAGGCCGAGTGCGGTACGGCATTGGCGGCGACCTGTCACGTCCTTTTAAAATCACGCGAGGAGTAAGGCAAGGGTGCGTACTGGCACCCTTCCTATTCAACCTGTACACCAACGGGATTGAAAAAGCAATGCTGGCAGGAAGTCAGGACCTCCCGCAAATTGATCGGCGGCCAATACCCATTCTACTCTACGCCGACGACTCGGTCATCCTGGCCCGAACAGCCATTCAACTCCAAAGGCAATTGAATAAATACGTGACGTTCATGGACTCCCTAGGACTGAAAGTAAATACGAAGAAAACGTTTACAATGTCCATAGGCCCCAAGTCTGGAAAAACAAAAACTATACATATAAACAACACTAAGCTGGAAAAAACGTCAACCTACCTGTATCTGGGTATACTCGTGGACGACTCTATGACCTGGCGAAAAGCCATTGAAGCCAGAAACCTAAACTTTCGCCGAGCAACATCAGCACTTTGTGCTTTCTCCAGGAAATTAGGAAAACCAGCTCCATCCGAATTATTAACACTATACTATGCAAAATGCCACAGCGTGGCGAACTATGGAGCAGGCATCTGGGGCCACGGAAACATCCAGCAAATACAGGCAACCGAGAACGCTTTTATTAAGTATGTCCTGGCACTCCCACAAAGTTCCCCGATTTTAGCGTCACATCGAGAGCTAGGGATGGAATACGTGACAGACACCATACGTTGCCAGCCTCTCATCTTATGGCATCGCATTTGGTGCAATCCTGAAAGCCATGTCACACGCTCCATCATTACAGACTGCCTGAGCCTAGCACATTGGAGAAAAATCCCCTGGCTTAATTATGTCTTCAAATTTTTTAAAGACCTTAACTGTGAACATTATTTTCATGATCCACCCTCAATTGAAGACATATCCAAGAAACGGCTGAAAGACCTGTGTTTAGGACATTTGAGAGAACTTCGTAACCAGGCGGAGATAGTGAAAACGCAAAATGGTAAAATCTCCCAAATACAAACAGGGAGACTGATACAGCCTTACCTTACGTTCTTCTTATCGAACTATGAAAAGTTTTTACTGACAAGATTCAGGTTCGATCTTTTTTTCCGCCTGGTCACGTTCCCAGAACAGAATACATGGTCACGGACTTTGATCTGTTGCCCATGTGATGGGGCCTCCACGCAAAATACGGTCCATGTCATTTTATTCTGCAAATATTACAGCATGGCTAGGAAAAAATGGATTCTCCCCCTCTTACGCTCAAGCGGCCTCAGGAATACATATCCAGCGCTTGCCTACCTTCAGTCGCCGTTAAACCCCCATGAAGCGAAAATGACAGCGACTTTTCTAAAAAAAGTTATAAAAACACGGCAGGACATTGTTTTATAAAATGTATCATGTGAATTCTAGCTCAAAATTGACTGATTTTTTAAAACTGTTGTACTTTTTATGATTATGTAAATTTTAATAATCGAATAAAAGTTATGAACTTGAACTTGAACAGGGGGCCCGCTCCCATCTTTATACTAAAAAAGGGGGCTGACCCGGTGACTAGGTCCTGCCTATGGGTGGGACTAGGAGGGGGGTGGTTACACCCCTCTGCCATGCCGGACTTTCCCCAGGCCAGGGGCTGGTGTGCCCCTGGAACTGGTTCTGACCGGCCTATGCGTAGTGAGCACCGGGGTGCCACTCAGCAGTCACCTTCCTGTAAAGCCCTGCCTACCCAGGATACACAAAACCATGTCTGGGACGGTGCTAGCACCGCCCCTGACAGGAAACCCTTGCTGGAAGGACTCCCAGCTGCAGGGGGTCAGACTCGTGTCTGTGGTGGCAGCATCCATTTTGTGGAGCTGAGGCTTTAGTTAACTTTAACCGGGGTTCACAGTTACATACATGTCGTGTCCCTCTAGAAAGAAGGGTGGAATGCTAACCCCGTCGCCAGAATTGGCGAGGGGTTAGTATTCCAATTCGTATGACACTTTACTCAACATGTTTTGATAAAGCAATACCAAAGTTAGCATTTAACCGCGAAGATTATAATGCACTCAAGAGTATATGGTATGCGATATCATGGAACAGCTATTAGGACTTGGTTCCGCAAGCTGCAGACAGGCTCAGCTCATGCCAGAGCACTATCTCACACGATTCCAAGCACTCTGCCTTCAGGATTGTCAAGGCCTGCCATAGGAGTGACTGATAGGAATCTGTGTGTCCATTTTAGGGTTAGGTATAGGTATACTACACCTACAGCAAAGGGTGATTACACGACTTTGCCCCAGCTGTCATGCAGCCAGTTGTGTCAAATTTAGGAGGCCAGCCAGGGGTGGCATAATACATGCTGCAGCCCTGGGTACACCTATGCCCTGAGTTATAGGGTCTGATAAGGTGGCCCAGTACCAATTGGTAAATGCACCTAGGGTACACGTTGTAATTTAGAAAGAGAACAGCCAGGCTGTGGGTCTGATTGGCAGGCCCACAGCCAGAGAAAGTCGTAAACCAGTGAAACAAAAGCAAAAAATCTGGGTGATCATAGGATTGCAGACCCTACTCTCCTACATGACCCTCCCCCCCAAACTTTGGGACAATAAGCTAACCTTGACCAGGTGAGTCTTCTTGTTCTAAGTGGAAATATCTGGAGAGCCCATCGGCATTGCCATGATCAGTACCAGGTCTATGTTCCACTGTAAAGTCCATCCCCTGTAGGGAAATGGACCACCTAAGCAGTTTGGGGTTTTCACCCTTCATCTGATTTAGCCACAAGAGGGGCTTATGGTCGGTCTGAATCTTGAAGTGAGTGCCAAACAAGTATGTCCTCAGCTTCTTCAGGGCCCAAACCACAGCAAAGGCCTCCCTCTCAATAGCTGACCAATTCTTCTCTCTGGGGGTCAGCCTTCTGCTTATAAAAGCAATGGGCTGGTCTTGACCATCAAAATTCAGTTGAGAAAGAACAGCTCCCACACCCAACTCAGAAGCATCTGTTTGGACAATGAATGGTTTGGAGTAGTCTGGACTCTTAAGGATAGGTGCTGTGCACATGGCCTGCTTTAGGTCATCGAATGCTTTTTGACAGCCTGCTGTCCACTGAACCTTTTTTGGCATTTTCTTACTTGTCAGTTCATTTAATGGTGTCACAATTGAACCATAGTTCCTGACAAACTTTCTGTAGTATCCAGTCAGGCCCAAGAAAGCTCGAACCTGAGTCTGGGTGGTTGGAGGAGCCCAGTCCCTGATTGACTGTATTTTGCTCTCCAGTGGCTGAACCTGGCCTCCACCTACAAGGTGGCCCAGGTATACAACCTGTGTCTGCCCTATCTGGCACTTGGTGGCCTTGATAGTGAGGCCTGCTGCTTGCAGAGCCTCTAACACTTTCCTCAGGTAGACCATGGGGATCCTCCCAGGTGGAGCTAAAGACAGCAATATCATCAAGATATGCTGCACAGAAGTCATCCAGCCCAGTGAGAACATGATTCACCAACCTTTGGAAGGTGGCAGGTGCATTTTTCAGACCAAAGGGCATTACCACAAATTGATAATGCCCACCAGGGGTTGAAAATGCTGTCTTGGGCTTGGCATCCTCAGCTAACCTGATTTGCCAATACCCAGCTGTTAAGTCAAATGTGCTTAAGTAGTTGGCAGAAGCCAATCTATCTATCAGCTCATCTGCCCTTGGTATTGGGTGGGCATCAGTCTTAGTGACTGCATTGAGACCCCTGTAGTCTACGCAAAACCTCATCTCTCTCTTACCACCCTGGGTGTGAGGCTTTGGCACTAGAACTACTGGACTAGCCCAAGGGCTATCTGAGGGTTCAATGACTCCCAACTCCAACATTTTCTGCACTTCAGTTTTTATGCAGTCTCTAACATGATCAGGCTGCCTGTAGATTTTACTCTTAACTGGCAGACTGTCACCAGTGTCAACCTCATGGGTACACCAATTGGTCTGACTGGGTGTCAGAGAAAACATATGTCTGAAAGACTGAAGAACCTGTTTACAGTCTTTCTGTTGATGCTCAGAGAGGCTGCCACAAAAGACAACACCATCTACTGACCCATCATCAGGATTCTGAGTGAGCAGGTCTGGGAGAGGGTCACTCTCCTCCTCCTGTCCCTCATCTATGGCCATGAGCAAGCTCATGTCCTTCCTGTCGACATATGCTTGACATGGAGCACCCTGTGGGGGCTCCTGGGAGTTCCAAGGTCCACCAGGTAGGTGACCTCTCCCTTTTGCTCAAGAATTGTGTGGGGCCCAGACCATTTGTCTTTGAGTGCTGCTGGGGCCACTGGCTCCAACACCCACACCTTCTGTCCAGGCTGATAAACAGTCAGGACAGCCTTTTGGTCATGCCAAGCTTTTTGAAGTTCTTGGCTGGCCTTAAGGTTTTCTGATGCCTTCTCCATATACTCAGCCATCCTGGAGCGGAGACCAAGTACATAGTCCACTCTGCTGGTTGCAGGCTTTTTGAGAGGTCTCTCCCATCCTTCCTTCACCAAACACAGGGGGCCTCTCACAGGATGCCCATACAAAAGTTCAAAAGGGATGTAGCCAACCCCCTTTTGTGGGACCTCTCTGTAAGCAAACAGAAGGCAGGGAATCAGGACATCCCATCTACGCCTGAGCTTTTCAGGTAGTCCATGAATCATCCCTTTTAGGGTCCTGTTGAACCTTTCAACAAGCCCATTGCATTGTGGATGATAGGGTGTAGTGAATTTGTAATTGACACCACATTCCTTCCACATAGCAGTTAAGTAGCTTGACATGAAGTTTGCACCTCTGTCAGAGACAACCTCCTTAGGGAAGCCCACTCTGGAGAACACTCCAACTAGGGCCCTTGCCACCACAGGTGCTGTGGTGGTCCTAAGTGGAATAGCTTCAGGATACCTGGTGGCATGATCCACTACCACCAGTATAAACTTGTGCCCTGATGCTGTCTGGGGTTCCATTGGACCAACAATGTCAATCCCCACTCTTTCAAAGGGCACCCCCACCACAGGCATTGGTATAAGGGGGGCCTTTGTTGTGCCACCTGACTTACCACTGGCTTGGCAAGTGACACAGGAGCGACAAAACTCCTTGGTATCCTCATTCATGTGAGGCCAGTGAAAGTGTGAGACAAGCCTGTCCCAAGTCTTTGTCTGGCCTAAGTGACCTGCTAAGGGAATCTCATGGGCCAAGGTAAGTAGGAAACCTCTCTGAGACAAGGGTACAACCAGCCTCCTGGTCATGCCAGGCTTGGGGTCTCTTGACTCAGTGTACAGGAGTCCATCTTCCCAGTATACCTTGTGGGTACCTGTGGCGTTCCCAGCAGCCTCAGCAGCAGCCTGCTGTCTGAGGGGTTCAAGAGAAGGGCAGCTTAACTGGTCCTTCCCCAGGTCTTCCCTTGAGGGTCCCCCTGAACCCAAGAATTCAACTTGATCAAGTTCAAACTCTCTAGGCTCAGTTTCCCTCAATTCCTGTAGGTCAGCCTCCTCTGAGACTTGATCCTCAACCTGGGGCAAGGGGGAAGGCACAGCCTTAACCCTACTGCTCTTCTTCTTGGGAGGTGTCTGGTCCATTGTTCCAGGATCCAGCACCTGTTCAGTGGGGCATTTCCTGACCTGTGACCTGGTCACAGCAAACACATGTGCTGGCAAGCCTAACATTTCCATGTGAGTCCTCTGCACCACTTCTGACCATTGTGATGACTCCAAATCATTGCCCAACAAACAATCCACTGGGAGGTCTGAACTAACTACAACCTTCTTTTGGCCAGTTACCCCTCCCCAGGAGAAAGCTACAATTGCCATACTGTGATTGGTAGTGACATTGCTTGCATTGGTCACCAGGAATTCTGTACCTGGCATGATCTGTCCAGGGTCCACAAAGTTAGGTGTCACCATTGTGACACTGGCACAAGTGTCCCTATAGGCCTGAGCCATTTTTCCATTAATGAAAGGTGTCTGTCTGTATTTGCCCAAAGTATTGGGACTTATGTCAGGGGACATGTCCATATCCCCTGTACTGACAAGGACAGCCTGAGTGAGTGTACCAACTAAGTTGTCACACCCCTCAGAACCCAGGGTTAACCCTACTAAACCCTTGGGAGGTGCACTACCACTGCTGACTGTACTAGGGGGCACAGGCGCCTTAGGGGCTGCAGTGGCAGGAGTCTGCCCTCCTCCTTTCTTGGTGCACTCACTAAACCAGTGAGTTTTACTTTTGCAGTATTGGCACCACCTTTTAGATTGGCCTTCTTTCTTCTTTTGGGGAGCCTGACCCCCACCCTCTTTGGGTTGTTGGGGACCTGTCGAAGACTTCTGGTCATTTTGTTCCCCCTTAGAATCTTTACCCTTCTGGTCTGCTTTCTTCTGACCACCTTGATTCTGGCCCTGGTTCTGTTTAACTCTTGTTCTAACCCATCTGTCTGCCTTCTTTCCCAATTCTTGGGGAGAGGTCAGATCTGAGTCAACAAGATGCTGATGCAACAACTGGTTCTGACAATTGTTTAAAATTTGTTCTCTCATCATCAAATTGTACAATCCTTTATAATCAGTAACCTTACTGCCCAGCAACCAGCCCTCAAAAGCCTTAGTGGCACAATCTACAAAGTCAGACCAATCTTGAGACTGAGTTTTCTGGGTATCCCTGAACAGCACCCTGTACTGCTCAGTGGTTAGGCCAAACCCTTCAACCAGTGTATTTTTCAAGACTTGGTAATTGTTAGCATCCTCCACTCTTGTAGTGAGGAGCTTGTCTCTACCTTTACCTTCAAAGGAGAGCCACAAGATAGCTGCCCACTGACTCTGGGGAACACCTTGCACAGTGCAGGCCCCCTCCAAAGCAGTAATCCATTTGTAGATGTCATCCCCTTGTTTAAAGGGGGGCACTATCTTACCTAGGTGTTTTGTATCAAAACTCCTTTCCCTATTGCTAGGTACAATGCTGCCACCAGTGGGGACTACCCCACTTAACTGTTGGTCTCTAGCAAAGGCAAGCCTTTCTTTGGCCAGGGCAAGTTCTTCCCTTTCTATCCTCAGATTGGCTGCCCTTTCCTTAGCTTCATACACTCTCCTCTGAGGGGAAGTCATCCCTCTTTGAGAAGAGCTGTGAGAGCCATTGGTTTGAAGGGATCTGCCAGAGCCTCTTGATAGAGATCTGGCTCGTCCATTCCCAATGTTAAGCTGACCTGATAGTGGCCCCAGGGGTCCCCCAGTACCACTGTCATGTTTGCTTAAGTTGGACCTGGTTAGTCTACCGACTTCTACCTGTCCCTTGTCTGCCTCATCCCCAGAGGGATCCTCATCCTCCTCCCCATTTTCGTTCTCAATGGAGAGGTGGATTAGGTCAGGGTCTCCTCTGGTTCCCTCAAGGGGAGGCATGCCTCCTTCTGGATTAGAAGGGCTAAGAAGTCTCTCAGCCTTTCTGGCATCATAAGTCTCTAGGAGACCAATCAGAAAGGAGGTGGTGGGGTTAGCCCTTTGCTTAATCTTCCTAGAGGTACATACTTGTCGTAACTCATGGAAGCTAAGCACAGTATATCTGGAAGGAATGACCTGTGGAGGGTCCACTGACACAAGGGGAGACTCAGAGTTTCCTCCTTTGTCTGACGTACTGTTTCTAGTGTGGTGTAAGTGATGCACCTACCTACACTATGTGTTTACCTACTGATCCCTTGCTAAGAGTTGCAGCCAAGGTGTGCTAAGCCTTGAGGAGCTGCAACAGCTGGTTCAGTAGAACTCAGAGTATTCTAAGCTTAGTTATATGTACTAACAGTACTTATGTGATCTTTCAACAAGATATTCTTAGGATACGTGTGGTAAAACAACAGCAAGCTCAAATCCCAACCGCTGCTCACCAATGTGAGAAGGTGGCCTGATTTGCAGTGCTCACTATTCTAGTGAACACTATGTATCAGTCCAGCAACCCTTATTGATGATTGGTTGTAAGTCAACCTTATAGACCAGCTATCCTAGTAGCGTGGATACGAGCAGTCTAAGGCTAAAGACTCGAGAGGGCGTGTTAAGCCAGCTGTTATACCACATATACCCCTTGAACACCAAGTGAAAGGACACCACACAAGTGTTATGAAAATAAACAGTTATTTATTAAGAATCACAACAGCCCTGTACTCTTTATGAGGACAGGGTACTAAGCACAAACCAAAACTCTTACAAAAATACTTAAGTTAGCACAGTATATACAAATGCCCGAGGGGCACGGAAAACCATATACTTGAAAAGTGGAATGCGAAATTACTAGCAGGTAAGTACAGTACTAATAGGCTTTGGAATCGCTAGGACTTGACTATAGAATCGTTAGATTACTTCTAGGAGACCCAGGGGACTCGGGTGCAGTGTGTGCACTCTCACGCGAGATGCGGGACAAAGTCTATGGTAGCTAGAAATTGCAAAGTTAGTGTTCTCGGGGGGGCGCTAGAGGGCGCACTGCGGAATGGCCGCACTGTCGTGAGGCTCCCGCTGCCCGGAGCTAATATCCGCCTAGGTATCCTGATTACCATCGCTGCGCCCTGAACTGACCCCACGGTTCGGATGGGATATCGGCTGTCCACCCACGGTCCAACTCCTGTGCCATTCGGAGGTTGCTGGCCGAAGTTATGAGGGTCCCAAGTTTCTCCGACTCGCGCTCTGGAAGTCTGATGCCATCTTGCCCGGCGTCGCCGTTCATGCCAGTCCGGGGCTCTGCACGTGGGGTGTAGGCCTAGCTCCGCCCATCTCCGCCAGGCCCGATCGCTGGCCGGGCGAGACACTTGGCTCTCCCTTGTTGTCGGACTTTTCTTGGCTTTCCCATTTGCCTGTCCAGATACCATCGCCTACGGAAGTGCCACGGATTTAATACTTGGTTTCTGGGGTTTGCCACCTTGGGCTGGGAACGGCGACGGCCTTTGCTCATCGGTGGGAGTGGCGGGGCGTGCTGGCCTGCTCGTGCCCCCACGATTCGAGCTGCTTTCTGCTTGGCCGGGTCCCGTGCCCGACCTGTATCCTGACTTCCATTTGCCTCGTTCCCCTTCTGTACCACCGTCATGGGGAAACCGGACACTAAACAGTCCAAACTGTCCTTTGACTCTGGAGGGGCCAGGCGTGGGGCGCGTTCGCTCCAGGAAGCTGGAACTTCGCGGTCCCCCCCCCCGAATGTCGCTGAGAGTGTCCCGCACCCACCTCCACCGGACTTCGCCCAAATGATGCAGGAGATGAGGCAGGGGTTCGCCACTATAGTGGACAAAGTGGACAAGATATCGTCACGCATGGATGCGGTCGTTCAGAAATTGGACGTACATGAGGAGCGCTTGACGGCGGCGGAACAGCGCATTTCGGACCACGATGACACGGCGGCCACCCATACCACCCAGCTGGCGAGAATGGACAATATTTTGCGTGTCATTGCCGCCAAGAACGAGGAGTTGGAGGCGAGGAGTAGGCGCAACAACGTACGCATTGTAGGTGTACCGGAGTCCACGAATGTGGGCAAAATGGAGACTTATGTGGAGAGGCTACTGGTGGGCGCCATCGGGGCGGAAGTTTTCTCGTCCCAGTTCATAGTCGAGAGCGCATCGGACGTTGGGACCTCGTCCGGCCTCTGGGGCTGCACCGCGTCCCATCATTGCGCGCCTATTGAATTATCGTGATCGAGACGCTGCTCTTCAGGCTGCCCGCACTAACAGGACTCTCTCCTTCGAAGGGGTGTCTTTCACCATGTACCCCGACTTCACACCGATGGTACAGGACCAGCGTCGGAAGTTCTTGGGGGTGAAAAGGAAGCTTCGGGACCTTCAAGTGGACTACGCCTTGCTTTATCCGGCTAAACTTCGAGTGACGCACCAGGCTAAACAACATTTTTTCACCAACCCACAGCATGCTGAGGACTTTGCGAAGCGCCTCCAGCGCGAGCGCGCTGCTGCGGATCGTGGTGACGATTGAGATCCGGAGGGTGACCATTCGGCTGCTGAGGAGGAGGTCGCCTGATTCTGGTGACTTTGGACTTTGTCTATCTTCTTCCCGGTTTTTGTAGTATTGTGGATATGTAACTTTTTGTATTGGGGCCTGCTGGCTTCCTTCTCAGTATTTGTGGCCTAGCCATTGTCCGTATTTGATTTTTTTTTGCTGATGCGTGGGTTATGTCTGTATCATGATGAGTGAGTGCGTTTTGCTGTTTTTGTGGGGTTGGGATGGCACCGCGGGATGGTGTTATGGGATGTCGCGCTCTGGGCACCCACCCCCCCGCGCTGCGCCTGGGGCCGCCTGATACTCTTTGGCGCGGACACTGGCGTGGCGTGAGGGAGTGGCGTCGTGCACCTCTGGAAGGCTCCCCGGAGGGTGTGCCCCATATTTACCTTTTGTTTGGATTCTAGTCCTATGTTGGTTGACTGGATGTGTGTTGAGGGATGGGGGGGAGGGGTGTATGTGGCCTGATAGTTGGGGTGGTGTCAGGTGGGTGGATGGGGGGGGGGTTGAAGCCGTCCATGTCTGCTTGCCTGGGACTTTTGGTTCGCCTTGGTAGCTGCTACTGTTGTTTGAGTGCACGGACATTTCGGGGCGCCCGCTATCCGGGCTGTTCCACTTTCCTATCTTACGGGACGGGTTCTGGGATCCGTGCTCCCGTCCATTTTGGGCCCGAGTGCGCCGGCCGCCATTTTGGGCTGCCACGTGCTGGGGCGCACTCTGCGAGCGTAGCGCGTGTGCGTGATGTGGGTCGTGTGGAATGGCTTGGCGGCGCGCGGCGCGTAGGCTGTCCCGAGGGCTTGCTGCGTGGATGGGTCGGTTGGGGGGGTGTTGTTGTGTTCCTGTTTGGTTGTTTTGGAGATGACTGGGAAATGTATGGAGCGTATGTGGAGGTCTGCCCGTGCCCTGAGGCGCGGACCTATCAATGGCTGTTGCTGGTAGTTGGATGCCCTGTATATGGTTATAGGGTTCTGCGGGGCCCTTACTTTACGTGATGTCAACTGCTGTTGTGGATCAGATCTCGATTTTGTCCTGGAATGTACGGGGCCTTAATGATGCCAGGAAGTGTCGCAGTGTGATACAGTATTTGGACAGGCATGCTATTCAAGTTGCTTTTCTCCAGGAGACGCATCTGCGCCCCGTTCCCTCCCCCACTTTCGGCGGAAGGTGGGCTGCGGCCAGGGGGTTTGCTTCATACTCTTCTTATGCTCGTGGGGTTGTTACCCTTGTTAAGAAGTTGCTTGCATTCCAGGAACTTGGATCTATGGGGGACCCTGAGGGGCGCTACGTGCTGCTGTGGGGACGGCTTGGGCAGACCACTGTACTGTTTGTTAATTGCTATGCTCCCAATGTTGACACGCCAATCTTTTTTGTCACTCTGTGGGGTCATGTTCTTGCTGTGGATGCTACTCACATTGTGTGGGGGGGTGATTTTAATCTTGCATTTCAGGCCCAGATGGACAGATCGGAGGGTAGCCCTCAGTACAATGTACAGGCAAGGGATGTGCTGCGGGGGATAGTGGAGGAGGCTGGGATGGTTGACAGCTGGAGGTTCACCCACCCTACCGCTAGGGAGGGCACCCATTACACCACACATGCTCGTTCATGGGCGAGACTGGATTATGTATTTCTCTCTAGAGGGTTGATGGCTGGCCTAAGAGGGGCCTCACATCTGGCTCGGACGTATTCTGATCACTGTCCGGTGAAGGTTGATTTGTCCGTCCCCGGGTTACACAGGCCGCGCCCGCCTTGGCGTTTGTTTCCGACTGCTTTGCTTGACCCGGTGTTCAGGGAGGAACTCGGTGCGGAGGTGGAGGCGTTCTTCCCTAGAAACAAGGGCTCTGTGGAGAGCATTGAGGTCATTTGGGAGGCATTCAAGGTTACGATCCGGGGTGTCACTATTTCTAAAAGTTGTGGAGTACTCCGTCTGATTGTTCGGACCCTCGAGAGGTTGGAGGCTGACTTGCGAGACTTGGAGCGCAGGATGCAGGTGGCTTCGGACCCCGCTCTTTTGGCACAGTTCCGCACTAAGCTCTCCGAGTACGAGGAGGAGGCTGCTCGGGAGGCTAAGCACAGGGGGAAATACTGGACGGCGAGGCGATACTGCGAAGGGGAGCGGCCCGGTAAGGTCCTCGCTGCCCTTACTAGACATCCTAGGCATGGGTCGGACGTGTTGGAATTGGTGTCTCCGGATGGCACTCGCTGTCGAGATACATCGGAGATTCAGCGCACTTTTATTGATCATTATGCACACCTTTACACGACACAGCAGACGGGTGAGACTCGGTACGGTGGCTTCCTCGACGAGTTGGCGCTCTGTTGGCTATCGGATGGCCATCGGGAGTTCTTGGGCAGGCCCCTGGAGGTGGAGGAGGTCAGGAATGCCATCATGTCTCTTTCTAATGGGAAGGCCGCCGGGCTGGATGGCCTTCCTGCTGAATTTTATAAGTGTTATATTGACATTATGGCCCCTGTGCTCCGTGAGGTGTTTGAGGAGTCTCTGGAGGAGGGACGCCTTCCGGGCTCCATGCGGGAGGTCGCCATCACGTCGCTGCTCAAGCCGGGTAAGGATCCACTCGATGTGGGCTCCTACAGGCCCCTCTCATTGCTCAACTGCGATGTTAAAATTCTCGCGAAGGTCTTGGCGGTGAGATTAGCCGAACTCATGCCCGTTATCGTGTTGCCTGATCAGTCGGGATTTGTGCCCGGTCGCGCCACCTCTCACAATCTTCGCACTTTGTTCTCGCTTGTGTCGACCATCGATCCCGCTGTCCCGGTTGCCGCTGTCTTTCTTGATGCCACTAAGGCGTTTGACTCTGTCGAGTGGGGCTACCTTCTTGATGTTCTTTGTCGGATGGGTTTCCCCAGGATTTTCATCTCTTGGGTTAAGCTTCTATATACTGATCCGATGGCAAGGGTAGTAGTGAATGGGGTGCTGTCCCCCTCGCTCCCTCTCACGAGAGGGACCCGACAGGGTTGCCCCCTCTCACCCCTCTTGTTTGCTATCGCTATTGAGCCGCTAGCCTGTAGGATACGTCAGTTTCATCAGCAGAGCGCCTTTAATTGTCTTCAGCGGCAGGTCGGCATTTCTTTATATGCTGATGATGTCACACTCTATGTCAAGGACCCTGAGAACAGCCTTAATTCGCTCCTGCGGGAGCTGGTCGCTTTTGGTGGCGTATCCGGGGTTCATATCAACTGGCGGAAATCTCAATTTTTCCCCCTCACATCTGCGGTGGCCAGGTTTCCCCTTGACTACCCTCTGGAGTGGTGTGACTCGGAGTTGCGCTATCTTGGTATTGTTGTATCCTTAGATAGAGGAGACGCGGTTCGGCTCAACTATGGTGTGGCCATTACTAAACTGGCGGATGATGTCACCAGGTGGATGTCTTTACCCCTCTCCATGGCCGGCAGGGCGTCTCTTATCAAGATGGTGGTTCTGCCCCGCTTTCTTTATCTCTTTCAAAACCTCCCATATCATCCTGGTGCTTATTTTTTTCGTAGACTTCGTTCTGAGCTTCTGCGATTGTTCTGGGGGGGCAAGCAGCCACGGGTGGCCTGGGCTACCCTTACGTTGCCTTATGCTGATGGCGGTTTCGACGTCCCTGATTTTGAACTCTATTATCTCAGCGCTCAGGCGCACTATGCCTATCATTGGATGCGCCCCACGCCATTCATGCCCCAGATTGCTGCTGAGCACTGGGTCGCCCACCCGCTCCCACTGGAGGGGATGGTTTTGGGCAAGGTGTCAGATGTGGACACGCCCCGCACGACGGTGACATGCACGGTGGATTCTTTGAAGCGGACGGCTCATTTGCTAGACGTTTCCTTTCTCTACTCGCCGGCCTTGCCTCTGTCTTATCATCCGGATCTGTCGCTGTTGTTGGAGACGGGGTTTCAGCGAATGTGCAAGCGGCTAGGTATTCTTACGTGGGGCGACTTGTTTCATGAAGGTGCCTTTCGTACGCAGGCTCATTTCTTCGGTTCGGCTGCTTGCTCCCCTCTAGACCTGTTCTACTTTGTCCGCCTGCGGCAGGGCATGCGTGCTCTGCTACCGGACTATCCTTCGGAGCCTGGGGTAACCCTCCCCCTCCATGTGCTGCTGGTTTCAGATGGGCGACACCTGGTGTCGAAGTTATACGGGGCTATTCGCCGACAGCGATCGGTCCCGACCAATCGGGTGCGCGAGCAGTGGGTTGCCGAATTAGGTGCTCCTATTACAGACGAGCAGTGGCAATATTGTTGCGGGCTCACGGCCAATGTCTCTTCTAGTTGTCGCCTTAAAATTATCCATTACAAGTTTGTTCAGAGGTACTACTATACCCCGGCGAGGAAACTGCGGTTTCATTTGGCGGAGGATGACAGGTGTGCTAGGTGTCGAGCGGAAGGCGCTGACTTTTTGCATTTGGCTTGGAGTTGTGCGGGGGTTTTGGAATATTGGGCTCAGGTTCATGAGGCCCTGCAGGTTATGGCGGAGGATGGGGTGGCGTTTGACCCCTTGGTGATGTTACTTGGCTTCACTAAGGACGTACCTGCCTCTCACCGTAGATTTGTCGACGTGGCCCTGTTGTTGGCTAAGCGTAGGGTTGCTTGCTGTTGGGGTCGTGGTAGGGTGCCGCGCTTTCAGGACTAGATGACTGACCTCATTTATTGTCAGGATCAGTATAATATCTATTCTGAATTGATGCCTGTTCGATGCAGACCAAAGGACTTTTGGAGTCCGCTCCAGGTGTACCTCCTGACCAGAGCTGCGCGGGACTCTGATTCTGAACTTGAGGACCGTGAGGGGATAGGCTGATGACAACGGGATGGGCTGGGATTTTACACGACACCTGCTGCTCTTCCGATATCGGGGGGGGGCTGACTGTCTCCTGTTCCTGCGAGCTATTGAGGGGTGGGAGTCTCCCTTCGGACAGGTATTTTTATCGGGAATTCGGATTGTACCCCTGCGCGGCACCCCTCTATCCAGTGCTCCTCATACTTGGGTCCCCTCTGGCTCACGTGTTCTCCGCTATTGTACTGTATTCATATTGCATTGTCTTATTGGCTCGCCTGTCCATGCTGGCTCATTGCATTTTAATATCTCCTGCACATTTCGCTGTTGCTCCTTGTATTGACTGATGCCTTGCCCTGTACTTCCTCGTGTCTCCATATGTAGTTCTGTTTTGTATGCTTTTTGGGCACTGACGTACCACTGTAATGGCCGAATGTGACTGTGTATTTTGAATGTACACTTCCCTTGTACCTACTTGTCTCCAAATAAAGGTTTAAAAAAAAAAAAAAAAAAAAAGTTAGTGTTCTCGGGCGAACCCGACCTGGTAGGAAGAAAACGAAAGTGGATTCTGACCCTTGGATACTGAGGCTATGCTGGGGCACCGAAATGCCGAAGTTACCTAGCCCAGGGGCTGCAGCTGCATAGGACTCAAAGGACGTCGGGAATCCTCGTTGACGGACCAGGAGCCTGGAAGAAAGAAGTTGCTGGCAGGCGACCAGTGAAGAAAGTTCGATGGATCCAAGCCTGGATCGAAGGAAGATGACACCTGAAAGCAGAGGGGACCAAGTTCGTGACTACTAGCCAGTAGTCAGTGGGCACCAGGAGGGCACCGGATGGTAGCCACCTCGACTAGGCGAGTGGGTGACGCTGTACTCGGAGATCTCACGGACCAGGAGGCGTTGTCGGCGACCAGGATGGAGGAGCGAGCTGTCCCACGAAGATAGAAGCTGTCGGCGTCGCTGGACCCAGGATTGGGCAACAAAGCCTTGGCAAATTCAAGCCCACGCGGTGGACCTAAAATGGCGCCTGGAGTGGACCAGGAGGGTCCGGGGTGCCTCTCTTGAAGAAGGAAGCAAGGGCCAGTCTGGAGCAACCAGACCAGCAGCAGTGATGTCGTCGGGCGTCGTGTAGAAGGCCACAAGCCAGCCGGCTAGTAGCCACACAGCGCGGTGAGCACGCAAAAGCAGAAGGGCCCCACGCAGATCGTGGAGATGCTGGAGGGCTGATCTTCGGTGCTGGAGCTGCTCAGGGTTGGGGCTTCTCGGACCCCAAAGCACTCACCAGTGGAAGACTCGGTGGGCTTGTTGCAAAGAAGTCGTGCAGTCTTGGCGATCGTCGGTCCCTCGAGGTCTCGTCGCACTCACAGTTCTCAGCTTTGCTGTAGAGGTGAGTAGAGGTCAGAGGTACCAGGGAAGCCGGGTCTCGTCGAGCTGGGTCGTCGGATTCGTGAAGAAGGACTTGCAGCAGACCGCAGTGTTCTTAGGATGGTGCCTGCGGATGCAGGGTGACTACTCCTTAGCCACAAGGGAGAATCTTGAAGAAGAAATCTTGATGTCCTTTCGCAGAAAGTCGTGTCTTGATTCCAAAGATGATCTAATTTGAACTGGGGGCCCGCTCCCATCTTTATACTAAAAAAGGGGGCTGACCCGGTGACTAGGTCCTGCCTATGGGTGGGACTAGGAGGGGGGTGGTTACACCCCTCTGCCATGCCGGACTTTCCCCAGGCCAGGGGCTGGTGTGCCCCTGGAACTGGTTCTGACCGGCCTATGCGTAGTGAGCACCGGGGTGCCACTCAGCAGTCACCTTCCTGTAAAGCCCTGCCTACCCAGGATACACAAAACCATGTCTGGGACGGTGCTAGCACCGCCCCTGACAGGAAACCCTTTGTCCAGGCTCCCCTCGCTGGAAGGACTCCCAGCTGCAGGGGGTCAGACTCGTGTCTGTGGTGGCAGCATCCATTTTGTGGAGCTGAGGCTTTAGTTAACTTTAACCGGGGTTCACAGTTACATACATGTCGTTCCCTCTAGAAGGGTGGAATGCTAACCCCGTCGCCAGAATTGGCGAGCAGTTAGTATTCCAATTCGTATGACATTTTACTCGACATGTTTTGATAAAGCAATACCAAAGTTAGCATTTAACCGCGAGGATTATAATGCACTTAAGAGTATATGGTATGCGATATCATGGAACAGCTATTAGGACTTGGTTCCGCAAGCTGCAGACAGGCTCAGCTCATGCCAGAGCACTATCTCACACGATTCCAAGCACTCTGCCTTCAGGATTGTCAAGGCCTGCCATAGGAGTGACTGATAGGAATCTGTGTGTCCATTTTAGGGTTAGGTATAGGTATACTACACCTACAGCAAAGGGTGATTACACGACTTTGCCCCAGCTGTCATGCAGCCAGTTGTGTCAAATTTAGGAGGCCAGCCAGGGGTGGCATAATACATGCTGCAGCCCCTGGCAGCCCTGGGTACACCTATGCCCTGAGTTACAGGGTCTGATAAGGTGGCCCAGTACCAATTGGTAAATGCACCTAGGGTACACGTTGTAATTTAGAAAGAGAACAGCCAGGCTGTGGGTCTGATTGGCAGGCCCACAGCCAGAGAAAGTCGTAAACCAGTGAAACAAAAGCAAAAAATCTGGGTGATCATAGGATTGCAGACCCTACTCTCCTACACAGTGTACCCCCACCGGGGTCTGTTCAGTTAACACAACAAGCCGCCTACAACCCATCAGGACCGGCCACGTCAAAAGAGGTGCTATAGAGGTGCAAGCTAAGCCAATAATAGTGCAAGAATGAACAGGAATCCCCAACTTGGAACTTAAAACAACCCCCAGGGACCCCTCCCTCACCCTCCCCTCTCCTTGTCCATTAGTGAAGTATAGGTAATAGGTCATCGTTGACTCTCTACAAGTCAGTCGGTGCTGCACGTGTTGGGGCTCTGCGCTTGTGCCTGCGTGTCTTGGGCTCCGGTAGTGGGGTTTCCGCAAGGCGCAGCAGCCGGAGATAACGGGGGCAACTCACCTCCCTGAATTCCCCGGTCAGTAGGGTAAGGAAGGGCTGCCATAGCGCTGCAAAGTCCGCCCCCCTCCCCGCCGAGGCTACCGACAGCTTCTCCATACCCAGGATTGCCCAGAGACGATGCAACCAACCCAACTGTTGCGGGGTATGGACGGCCCTCCAGTGGGCTACAATGTTCTGAACTGCCGCCCCCAGCGCCAGCGCGATCAGTTTCCCCCTCCATGATTTCAGGGGGTACATGAGGGTGTTTGTGAGGCCCAATATGATGTAGGCCGGGAATCGAGGCAGCTGCGTGTCCAGGTGGGAGTCTATCAGATCCAGAGTAGGGGTCCAGTATGAACGGAGCCTGTCGCAGCCCCACAACAAGTGTTCTAGTGTCCCCAGTTCTCTGCAGCCCCTCCAACACCTGTCGCTAACCTGGGTGTCCCACCGATGTAGCCTCTCGGGTGTGTGGTACCAGTATGTGGCGACTTTGGTCAGCGTCTCAGTGAGACCCGTGTGATGTGCTGAGTGTCTTGCCCTGTAGTAAACCCCCTCCCATTCTTTCATTGTGAGTTGTCGCCCTAGGTCTCTCTCCCATCTAGCCCTTCCTGCCTTGTATGTGTGAACATTAGTGAGGAGTAGTTGTTGGTAGAGATCCGAGATTAGTTTTTTATCTGATGTGCGGGTCAGCAGCCACTTCTCATAGGGCGTGAGATGTCGTCGGGCACCTGGTTGGATTGAGGGATGAAGCACCCAGTGTCGCACTTGCAGTTATTGTAGGCGGTCTGTCTTGGCAATGCCATAATCTTCTTTTACTTTGTGGAACGGGAGGACACCCTTGAGGTCAAACATGTGACCCGCATCTCTGCAGGGAGTCGCTCTCCATGCCGCGTACGCCCTGGTGTCCAGGCCTGGCGTAAAGTCCGGGTTGTCGAAAATCGTGGTCACCGGCGAGGGAAAGGAGGTCAATCCCTTCGCCACGGCCACTCTGTCCCACACCTCTAGGACTGTGCTCGTGATTTTAAAGGCATAGAGGTTAGGGGGTCTGTGACGGCGAGGCAGGAATGGTATACCCTGTAGTGTGCGACCGGCTACCGCCTGGTCTTGGAAGAGCCAGTGTTTGCCCGACTCTAATTGATGCCACTCCACAAGTGTGCGCAACTGTGCCGCCTGAAAGTATAACGTGAGTTCGGGTATACCAACCCCCCCGTGATCAGGAGGCAGAGTGGCGATAGTATGCTTGAACCGCGGTCGTCGGCAGTTCCAGATGAACCGCGTTAACGCTTGGGTTTGTTGAAGCCACCCGGTCGGTGGTCTCAAGGGGAGCGTCTGGAACAAGTATAGAATCTGGGGCAGCAGCGTCATTTTGACCGCTGCGATCCGACCCAGCCAGGATAATGTGAGGGGCTTCCAACGCCGTAACTGATCCCGGAGTTTCTTCGTGAGCGTCTCGTAATTGGTCCGAGCTGTGCCTTGCACCGTCGGGGTCAGGCGGACGCCCAGATAGGAGATGGAGGCATCAGACCACTGCACTTTGAACTCCGCTTTGACCTCCTCCAGGGTGTCCGGCCGCAGCGAGATGTTCAGGGCCTCCGATTTCGCCTCGTTAATCTTAAAACCCGACGCCAGTGCGAAGGCACGGAGTTCCGCAAAGAGTGCGCGTAGGGACTGCACCGGATTGGTGAGGGACAGTAGGATATCGTCCGCATACAGACTAATTTTGTGCGTGTCTCCGCCGAATGGAATGCCCGAGATGAGTTCGTGGTGTCGCACTCTCAGTTAAATATGCGGTGGCGGAGGGTGTCTCCGAACCCGAAGTGCCGCAGTACTTGGTCGAGGTAAGGCCAGTGCACCCTGTCAAATGCTTTCTCAGCATCGATAGTGAGAAGCATGCAGCCCGGCCTCGTACGCGAGCCGGCCTCAATGAGGTGGAGGACTCGCCGGGTGTTGTCACTGGTCTGTCTTTGGGGGATGAAGCCTGACTGGTCAGGTTCTATCAGTTGCTGCATGTATGGCGCTATGCGACTTGCGAGGATGCCGGTGTAGAGCTTCAGATCTATGTTTAGCAGAGATATGGGCCTGTAGGAGCCGCATTTGGTTGGGTCGCGGCCAGGTTTGGGAATCACGGAGATGGACGCCTCGAGCAGGTCTGGAGAGATGGCACCGGGCTGGTCAAAGGTGTTGAACAGGTCACGCAGGATGGGGGCAACCTGTGGGCAAAATGCCTTATAAAAGGCCGCCGTGTAGCCGTCCGGTCCCGGGGATTTCCCCACCTTGAGGCGAGATATCGCTGAAATGACCTCCTCTAGGCCTATGGTCCGATCCAGGAAGTCCGCCTGCGCCTGGTTTAGGGTGGGGAGTGCAGCGCCTCGCAGATAGTCCACACCTGCATTCAGATCTGGGCGGTCCGCATCATAGAGGGCGGCATAAAAGTCACCGAAGGCCGCTGCTATGGCCGCGTCCTCCGTGATCTGGTTGCCACAAGCAGCCTGGAGAGAGCGTACCTGCTGCATCTGCGTCTGTGCCCGAAGCCTACTCGCCAAAAGCTTCCCACATCTATCGCCCCCGGTGTAGTATGCGTGCTTGAGGCGCATGGCGGCATACTCCGCCACATCCTGGTCCAGGGCAGCCAGCATCTTCCTCTCGGTGCACAACTGGCGCCACGCCCGCGCTGCCCCAGTGAGCTGGTGCATCTGCTCCAGTTCTGCCACCCGTTGGGTGAGTTCGGCCCTTTTCAGCGCCCTTTCCCTATTGTTAGCGGCGGCGATGGAGATGATTTCGCCGCGGAGGACCGCCTTGAGCGCCGCCCACTGAGTGGCCTTAGTCGTGTCCCCATTTGCATTATGCATCAAGAATTGAGTGATCGCAGTTTTAAGCCTATCTTGTGTGCCTGGTATCTGCAGAAGCCCGTCCCGAAGCCTCCAGTGTCGTTGGGGTGTCGGTGTGGGCGCCATCTGAAAGGTTGCCACCACTGGTGAGTGGTCCGACAGTGAAGCCGGGAGTATCTCCACGTCTTTGGCCTGTGCTGTCAGCTGGGAGGAACACAAAAAATAGTCCAATCTCGCGTAGGTCTTGCGTGCCGCTGAGTAGTATGTGTAGGCAGTTGTATGTGGGTGAGTGTGTCTCCATAGGTCAATGAGGCCTAGATCAGCAATGTGTGAGTGTCCTGATGTCGAGAGTGCCCCCACCTGTCCGAGTCTCTGACCTGAGCGATCTGTTGTGTTGTGGAACACTAGGTTGAGATCTCCACCAAGTAGCAAGTGTGGGTGTGCGGTAGCTGTGGCTGTCTCTAGTGCTGTGTGTAAGAACTTTTCCTGGCCTTCGTTCGGTGCGTAGACAGAGCCCACTAGCAATGTTTGGCCCGCAATCTGGAAACTATGGAGGAGGAGCCGTCTCTTGATCTCAGCCTCTTTCTGTATGATCCTCCCCTCAAAGGACTTGGCTACCAATATTGCTACCCCGGCCACCTTCTTCTGGGAGGAGGAGAAAAACTGCCAGGGAAAGGAGCGCGATTTAAGTCTGTGTTGGTCTTTAGATACGAGGTGCGTCTCTTGTAGGAGGCAGATGTCTGCTTTCGAGTGCTCCAAGAAGGACAGTATCGCTTTTCGCTTGATTGGGTTGTTGAGGCCCCGCACATTAAGTGAAAGTATAGTCAAGTGACGTGTCATGGCGGGAGCAGTACGGACGGTGCTGGGCCTCGCCTCCGGGTTGCGGGCGTGAGCCATAGAACAACATCTTGCTCGGTTCGGGTGTGCCCGCCGACCTCATCTGCATGGCTAAAACCCCCTGGACAAGGAGAGCCCTCCCCCCTCCATCTCAACCCCAACCCCAACATGCGCAACTCCCCCCTCCCGGCCCACCCCCTGTCCCCTTATCCCAACTATGAAAAGAGTTCGATCAAACACAGTCCCAGGTCCAGGTAGCAGTCCACTGGACCCGTGGTAAGTTGTATCCTTGACGCGTAGGCAGTGGCAACGGTGTTGTCGGACAAAGCTGTTCCCCATCTGCCGTTGTGGGTGAATTGTCAGGTTTCAGCAGGGAAAGTGTGCGAAGTCCGAAGCCTCCGCCCCGCCGCCGGTTCAAGCAGCCCCGGCCTCACCGAATCCGTCCGTGCCAGAGCTCTATCAGGTTGGGGGTCAGCCAATGTCCGGCTTCACCAAGCCCTGTGCTACGGATTCCACCGCCGCTCGTTGACCCTCTTCGATCTCCGTTGCTGCGGGGCGCCGCGGTCTGTGGCGGCGTAATTGCTGCTTCCATCGCCCGGTTGTGTCTTCTCCAGTAGCACCCCCACCCGCGGGGTCCTTGTCCACTGTCGGAATCTCAATGCCCAGGAGATCACAGGCCTCCCTGAGAGAACGCAGTTGGTGGAGGTTGTTGCCGAGCTTGAACACCAGGCGGAAGGGGTGCCCCCAGCTGTAAGAGATATTGCGTTTTCATAGTTCCGCCGTGACCGGCCGAAAGATGCGCTGCTTCTCCAGGGTAAGGGCCACGAGGTCCTGATACAGGGTCGGGGAGTGCTCGCCAAAGGTGACTGGCGCCATCTGGCGCACCTTGTTGAGGATCTCTTCCTTGGTTCTAAAGTCTTGCACACACACCAGGATGTCTGCTGGATGGGCCGCGTTAGCTCTAGGTGGGCCAGTCCGGTGGACCCTGTCCAGTCCCAGGGGGGAGTCCGCCGGGCGACCCAGAATGTGGTTGAACAGCCCCCGGGTGAATTGAAAGAGATCCTCCGTGTCCGGAGAGTGCTTCACTCCCCTAATCCTGTTGTTGTGTCTCCTGGAGCGGTTCTCCAAGTCCTCAGCATGAGTTTGGAGGTCCACCTGTTGGTCATGTATGCGTACCAGTTCTTGCCGCAATGCTTCAAGTTCCGCGTCCCTCGTGTCGCTTTTCGTCTCCAGATCAGCCACTCTCTCTCCAATGGCGTCGGTGTCGCGGCGCACCTCCTTTATTTCCTCCTGGAGTTCCTTCTTCAGGGCGTGGATGTCCTCGTGCAGTCCGGTAAACAGGAACTCCAAGAAGGAGCGCGTAACAGGGCCCTCTGGGTCTGCCTTCCCCAAGGACGGCGAGTCCGAGGCCTTTTTCTCGGAGGTCACCCGGTGGCCGGCCGTCGCGACGTCCGTCCGTTTCCCCATCGTGCCAGGGGTGAAGAGCTCTGTGATGGTGAGGTCTTTCCGGGTCCTCCCGTTGGACATGACCCCGTGGGGCCCACTCCAGTGCACCGATCAGTCGCTGCTAGCTTCAGTGGCTTGCGAGACACAGAACCCCAAGTGCGCCAATGTCCCGCAGAGTCAGGCACATGGGCGGCCCAAGGATCAGCGAGTCCAGATACTAGAAGTCAGGCCAACACTGAGGAGACCGGGCGGGCCTGGGGCCACGGGTCGCCGCGCGGGCAGTAGTGGTTCTAGGCGCAGCCGTAGCTCCAACGCGCGGGTTCAAGGCAGCTTCCAGCCACGTTCTAGCAGCCTCTGGGAAGGTCGGGCCTCCGCTGCTCGTCGCCTGCTGCCAAGTGTGGGCGAGTGTCTGGCCCTGCGCCTGTCTTCAGGGGTGCAGGGTGGTGGTATCAGGCTGCGGAGGAGGGGAGCGTAGGGCCAACAGAAGGCGCCGACCAAGCCGGACCCGCCGTCACCACAGCCGCCCGCTCGGAGCACCACCGAGGCGGCCTTCGGGCTCCGCCCACCACGGCCTCGCTCTCGTTGCTTCGCTCCCGCTAGGCCCCAACGGCCGCAGCAGCGCCGGGAGGTCTCGGTGGGAACCAGCCGCCGTCAGTCGTCAGCTCTCACCGCCAGTGCCTCCGCCACAGCAACACCGATGTCAGGCACTCCAGGGGACCTCCGGGGCCGGGGCAGGTGCTGTGATAGTGCTAAGATACGGCGACCAGTGGCGGGAGCTCGGCAGAGCACGTCCGCTCACACCGCCATCTTGGCCACGCCCCCACATAGTACTTTATGGGGAAAAATGTTATATCCAGTCTTTTAACTTTGCTTTACCAAAGGCATTGTCCCGCATTCTTGGAACGGGAGTCTATTGGTTCCCCTCTTTAAAAAAGGGGCAAGAGATTTACCTCAAAACTACAGACAAATTGCCCTCCTTGATGCCATTGGTAAGGTTTTTGCTAAATGTTTACTTAATTTCCTAAATGACTGGGTATCTGTGCCAGAAATATTACCGCTTGAGCAGACCGGCTTTAGGAAACAACATGGTATCCTAGACAATCGTACTGCTCTCCAGGTTATTGGAGTTCTGGACTTTTTGGTACTGTCCAGAGGTGTCAGGGACAACACCCGAAGACCCCTGAGTTCTACCTGTCTCGGTGCACAAATAAACAGAAACACGGGCTTCTCGATGGTGGCGTCAAAGACCAAAGGTTTATTACTGCAGGAACACAGAAGTCACAGAAACTACACACGGGCAGAATCTAGGAGCCTGTTCGATTTGTACAAAGTGGGTTGCTCCTTAAATACAAATTATTTAGCTTGGGGCAACATTCTTCACATGCTAGTACGTTTCTAAACCTTCATGTCCTAAACAATAAATATTTGGCGTTACTCAGGAATCGTCAACAATATCTGATGTCAAAACATTACGAACGAGGGGTTCCCACTGTTCCATCATAATCCCATGCCAACTTTTCATTCAAGAGCCGGACCGCCTCATCGTAAATTTCGTTACCTCCCCCTAATAAAGGCCCAGAAGGAAAGGAGCAGAGCCAGGTGCAGAAGATAGAAAAACAGGATAAGAGATGTTTGTGGGTCGTAAATGGGCAAGGCTACCAGCTTCGGCCGCCTAATCATGATCAGGCCAACGAACACGAGAACCAGTATAGCAGGACTGGCCTCAGGCCAGGGAGGCAGCTTTTGCCGAGTCATGCGGCCACAGCGTTTCTGTCCTAAGGTGCACGTGTCACTAGCAAGGTGAATCGCCGGCTAAAGCTTACGTGTCCTTAAGTGAAGTGAATTGATCAGAGGTCACTGTGTGTCCATTGACTATGTGAGGGCAAGAATACAAAATGGCTGCCATAATCTAAGATGGATGCCATGGGTAAATCAGAAATGTGTTTATAACAGGAGTGCTCTTGCTCGTAGCATAGCGGAAACACCAGGATATGCTAAATGGATCATTTGCGGTTCACTGGTACCAAAATTATTAGTTTACGACAATGTTGAAAACACGGGTTCAAATCGTCACAGAACCTCATTCTGACAGAAAAATGTCATAGTCCGTAGAGGAGGTGTATATGGTGCTTTTATTGACTTCTCTACGGCTTTCGATAAGGTGGACAGATCTTTGTTGTGGAGTAAGTTAGCTGATCTAGGGATGCCCTCTAGTTTATTAAGGTTAGTTATTGCACTGCATACAGACACTTGGTGCAGAGTATTAATGGGAGGTGAGAGAGGACTATCTAGGGTTATACCCACGATTAATGGACTTAAACAGGGTTGCTTATTGGCTCCTATGCTGTTCTCTTTATACATAGCTGACCTCCCCCAGGCTTTATTATTTTCTAGTAAAGGCATTGCTCCAGTTTTAGGGGGAACTCCAATAGTGTGCCTAATGTATGCAGATGATATTTTAATTCTGGACCTTACCCCAAAAGGTTTGAATGGTCGCCTATGTAGGAAGGTAGATACCTGACTATGGTTACCCCCGACTTTTTGCCTGGTGTTTTTCTGGTTTCCCGACTTAGTTGACCTGGGGCCCTGCCAATCAGGACCCCAGGCCTACTGCTCTCTCTCTAAAATGGATTCCATGTACCTTAGGTACATTTCCAATTGGGACTAGGCCACCTTATCAGACCCTGTAACTCAGGGCATAGGTGTACCCAGGGCCTACCAGGGGCTGAAGCATGTATTATGCCACCCCTGGATGGCCATCTAAATCTGACAAAACTGGCTGCACGACAGCTGGGGCAAGGTGGCGTACTCGCCCTTTGCTTTAGATGTAGTATACCTATATCTAACCCTAAAATGGACACCCGAATCCCTATCAGTCACTCCTATGGCAGGCCTTGACAATCCTGAAGGCAGAGTGCGTGGAATCGTGTGAATTGGCACTCTGGCATGAGCCGAGCCCGGTTGCAGCTTGCGGAACCAAGACCCAATGGCTGTTCCATGATAACGCATACCACGTCGCTAACTTCGGTATCGCGTTATCAAGACATGTCGAGTAAGGTGTCATACGAATCGGGATGCTGACCCCTCACCAATGCTGGTGACGAGGTTAGCATTCCGCCCTTCTAGAGGGACACGACATGTACGTAACTGTGAACCCCGGTTAAAGTTAACTGAAGCCTCAGCTCCACAAAATGGATGCTGCCACCACAGACACGAGTCTGACCTCCTGCTGCTGGGAGTCCTTCCAGCGAGGAGAGCTTGGACAAAGGGTTTCCTGTCCGGGGCGGTGCTCGCACCATCCCGGACAGGATTTTGTGTATCCTGGGTAGGCAGGGCTTTACAAGAAGGTGACTGCGGAGTGCTCACTACGCATCTGCCGGTTAGAACCAGTTCGAGGGGCGCGCAGCCCCTGACCTGGGAAAAGTCCGGCAGGGGAGAGGGGTGTAACTACACCCCTTCCTGGTCCCACCCCTAGGGCAGGACCTAGTCATGTACCCACCCCTTTCTTTAGGATAAAGGCCGGAGCGGGGACCCTTCCAAATTAGATCATCTTTGAATCAAGAATACTTTCTACGAAAGGACTTCGAGACTCTTCTTAAGATTTCTCCCTTGTGGCTAAGGAGTAGTCACCCTGCATCCGCGGCACCATCTAAGAACTCTGCGGTTTGCTGCAAGTCCTTCCTCAGGAATCCGGCTGCCCAGCTCGACGGGAACTGGCTTCCCTGGCACTTCTGACCTCTACCCACATCGTCAGCTCAGCTGAGATCCGTGGGTGCGACGAGACCTCGAGGGACCGGCCATCATCAAGACCTGCACGATTTCTTAACCAGCACGACCGCCGAAGGAATCCTCTGGTGAGTGCTCTGGGGTCCGAGAAGCCCCGACCCTGAGCAGCTCCAGCACCGAAGTGCAGCCTCCCAGCATCTCCACGATCTGCGTGGGGCCCTTCTGCTCTTTGCTGTTCAGCACGTTGTCTGGTCACTAGCCGCTGGCTTGTGCCCTTCTGGACGACACCCGACAACCAACGGTGCTGGTCTGGTTGCTCCAGACTGGCCTTTGCTCCCTTCTGCGAGAGGAGCATCCCGTACCCTCCTGGTCCACTCAAGACGCCATTTTAGGCTCACCACGTGGCCCTGAAATTTACCAAGGCTTGTTGCCCCAATCCTGGGCCCAGCGACGCCGACAGCATCAATCTTCGTGGGACAGCTCGCACCTCCATCCTGGTCGCTGAAAACGCCTCCTGGTCCGTGAGACTGCAGAGCCTAGCGTCGCCCACTCACCTAGTCGAGGTGACGATCATCCGGTGCCCTCCTGGTACCCTCTGACTACTGGTTAGTAGTACGAACTTGGTCCCCTCTGCTTTCAGGTGTCATCTATCTCTGATCCAGGCTCGGATCTCTACGAACTATTTCCACTGGTCGCCGGCCAGCAACTCCTTCCTTCCGGCTCCTGGCTCGTCAGCGAAGACTCCCGACGCCTGTAAAGACTTGTGCAGCCGCAGCCCTTAGGGCTAGGTAACTTCGGCATTTCGGTGCCCGCATAGGCTCCTTACTTAAGGGTCCCGAGTCCATATCGCTTCCGACTTGCCTTATCGGGTACGCCCGAGACCACTAAACTTTCCGTGCCCTCGGGCACTTGTATTGATTGTGCACTTGAAGTATTTTCCTAAGAGTTTTGTTCTGTGCTTAGTACCCTGTCCTCATAAAGAGTCCAGGGCTGTTCTGATTCTAATAAATATACTGTTTATTTTCATAACACTTTGTGGTGTCCTTTCACTTGGTGGTCAAGGGGTATGTGATGGTATAACAGCTGGCTTAACACGCCCTCTAGAGTTTAGCCCGAAGACTGCTCGTATCCACGCTACTAGGAGAGCTGGTCTAAGGTTGACTTACAACCAATCACCATAAGGGTCGTTTGGACCGATGCATAGTGATCACTAGAATAGTGAGCACTGCATATCGGGCCAACTTCTCACAATGGTGGCAGTGGTTGGGATTTGAGCTTGCTGTTGTTTTACCACGCGTATCCTAAGAATATCTTGTGAAAGATCGCATAAGTACTTCAGGTACATATAACTTAGCTTAGAATACTCTGAGTTCTACTGAACCAGCTGTTGTAGCTCCGCAAGGCTTAGCACACCTTGGCTGCAACTCTTAGCAAGGGATCAGTAGGTATACATATAGTGTAGGTAGGTGCATCACTTACACCACACTAGAAGCAGCATGTCAGACAAAGGAGGAAACTTTGAGTCTCCCCTTGTGTCAGTCGACCCTCCACAGGTCACGTCCAGATATGCTGCACTTAGCTTCCAAGAGATGCGACGACTCTGTACGTCTCGGAAGCTAAAACAGGGTTCAAACCCTACAACTCCGTTTCTGATCGGTCTCTTGGAGACTTATGATGCTAGGAGGGCGGGTTACACCGACCCTTCTCATCCGGAAGGGAGTATGCCCCCCCTCAAGGGAACCGCAGGTGACCCTGACCTTATCCATCTCTCCGCAGAAGGTGAAGAGGAGGATGAGGATCTAGAGACATCTGAGGACGAGGCAGACAAAGGTCCAGTCGTAGTTAGCCAGCTAACTCAGGACAACTTAAGCCGGCACGAGAATGGTACTAGGAGACCCCTGGGGCCCCTCTCAGGCCAGCTTAACATTGGGAGTGGACGAGTTAGGTCTCTGTCGAGAGGCTCTAACAGATCCGCTCGAACCAATGGCTCTCGAGGCTCTGCTCGAAGAGGGATGACATCCCCTCAGAGGAGAGTGTATGAAGCTAAGGAGCGGGAAGTCAATCTGCGGATCGAAAGGGAAGAACTTGCCCTAGCCAAAGAAAGACTCGCCTTCGCTGGAGAGCAAGAATTGAGTGGGACCATTCCCACTGGTGGCAGCATTCCCCCACGGGAAAACAGGAGTTTAGACACTAGGCACCTGAGTAAGATAGTGCCCCCCTTTAAGCAAGGGGATGACATCCACAAATGGATTACTGCTTTGGAGAGGGCCTGCAATGTACAGTGTGTCCCCCAGAGTCAGTGGGCAGCTATCTTGTGGCTCTCCTTTGAAGGTAAAGGTAGAGATAAGCTCCTCACTACTAGAGCTGAGGACGCTAACGATTACCAGGTCCTGAAGAACACACTGATTGATGGGTTCGGCCTAACCACTGAGCAGTACAGGTTGCTGTTCAGGGATACCCAGAAAACTCAGTCTCAGGACTGGTCTGACTTTGTTGATTGTGCCACTAAGGCTTTTGAAGGCTGGCTACTGGGAAGTAAGGTTACTGATTTTAAAGGATTGTATAATCTAATTATGAGAGAGCAAATCTTAAGTAATTGTCAGAACCAATTATTACACCAACACCTGGTAGACTCTGATCTGACCTCTCCACAAGAATTGGGTAAGAGGGCAGACAAATGGGTCAGAACCAGGGTCAGGCCGAAGAACCAGGGTGGTGACCAAAAGAAGGAATCAACCAAGCCTCAAGAGAAGGGTGGGAATAAATCTTCTGATCAAACCACAGGGCCCCAAAATTCCTCTGAAAAGGGTGGGTCCCCAACTTCTCCCAAAACCCAAAAGAAACCTTATTGTCACACTTGCAAACAGGTGGGCCATTACAAAACTGACAGCAGTTGTCCCAAGGCCAACAACAATAAGGAGAACATACCCCCAAATAAAGCTTCCCAGCCTCCTGTTACTACTAGTAGTAATCCCCCAGGTGGTGGGAGTGCCCCCAAGAATCTGGGTGCATTTTCTTTGGGAGTGCCTGGGGACTCTGGCCTAACCAGGTCCCCTGACTTAGATACTCTTGTCTGTGAGACTGGCATGGGGTTTGCCAACTTCACAACCTGTCCCAACACTTTGGGAAGGTACAGACTGGAGCCCCTCATCAATGGTTCAAAAGTTGAGGCCTACAGAGACACAGGGGCTAGCATCACCATGGTGGCTGAGAGCCTAGTTCCCTCGAGGCAACTTATGCCTGGTGCCACATACCAGGTAGTGAACATTGATGGAGTGCAGAGAGATCATCCCATAGCAGTGGTAAATCTCAGCTGGGGAGGTGTCACTGGTCACAAGAGAGTGGCAGTGTCACCAAACTTGCCTGTAGATTGCCTACTGGGGAATGATTTAGAGACCTCAGCCTGGGCTGAGGTAGAGCAAGAAACCCATTTGAAAATGGTAAACCTCCATGGTAAGGTTAGTGGGGCAGTGATAGCCACAGCCCCATTCCCTGAAGTTCTCCCTGAACAGGTCAGGAGGGCTGTGCCAGTCACAGCCCTATCCCAGAAAGATGCCTTTCCTGAACAGGTTGGCAAGGCTGTGATGGTCACAGCCCAAACCCAAACTGAGTCCCTTCCTGAAAAGGTTGGTGGAGTTGTGATGGCCACAGCTCAAACTCAGACCGATAATAGTGTTGTGAAGCCTGAAACAATGGATCACTCCACTCAAACAGAGAGCATTGAGGAGGAAGAAAAGTCTTCCCCCTCCCAGACACTAGGTGAGAGCCAGCCTCCTCAGGGAACTGACTCTACCCCTGGTGAAGGAACTGCCCCAGAGGTAGTCAGGCCTAGCCTGGCAGAGCCCCTGATGACAGTGGAACCTTCCCAGGTGGGACCCAGTCTGGAGCAGGTAACCTGCCCCTCTCTACCCTGCCTCAGTCAACCCAGGGCTGTAGAGGTCAGGGAGGCCAGTGGTGGACCCCAAAGGGCCCCCTGTCCAAAAGAATTTCCCAATCAGCAGATTAGGATCACTAAAGCTAGTAGCCCTAGCCAAGTGAAAATAAAACAAACTCCTGAGGGATCCCCCTTAAACTTAGTTAGGGAACTCCCACAGCTGGACACTGCTGGGCACAGCCAAACATGGGGCCTAAAAACCCCTAACCTGACCTGTCCCTCCAGTAAGCCAAACAGAGGGACTCAGTCTCCAGCTTTAGGTAGCCAGAGGTTGACCCTGAGAGCTCACAGCAACTCAGTCCTGGAAAGAAAGGCACATATGGTGGATAGTGATTGGAGGAAGTTGAGCCCAACAGTAGTGGAGTCTCACTTCAGTACTCCATTCCCACACCAGCCTTTTACTTTGCCAAAGCACACCACAGGTAGTGATTCCCTATGGTGGAGACCCTCAGATACCCTTAGGGTGAGGGGTTGCTTAGTGGACCATGATACAGGGGGTAACCATGCCAGTGCATGTACCACCTCATATGGCCACTCAGGCAATATAGGCTTACCTGGACAAGGATAGGCTTATCTCCTTTCGTTTTGGGGGGGGGGGGGGTTGTGTAGGAAGGTAGGTACCTGACTATGGTTACCCCCGACTTTTTGCCTGGTGTTTTGCTGGTTTCCCAACTTAGTTGACCTGGGGCCCTGCCAATCAGGACCCCAGGCCTACTGCTCTCTCTCTAAAATGGATTCCATGTACCTTAGGTACATTTCCAATTGGGACTGGGCCACCTTATCAGACCCTGTAACTCAGGGCATAGGTGTACCCAGGGCCTACCAGGGGCTGAAGCATGTATTATGCCACCCCTGGATGGCCATCTAAATCTGACACAACTGGCTGCACGACAGCTGGGGCAAGGTGGCGTACTCGCCCTTTGCTTTAGATGTAGTACACCTATAGCTAACCCTAAAATGGACACCCGAATTCCTATCAGTCACTCCTATGGCAGGCCTTGACAATCCTGAAGGCAGAGTGCGTGGAACCGTGTGAATTGGCGCTCTGGCATGAGCCGAGCCCGGTTGCAGCTTGCGGAACCAAGACCCAATGGCTGTTCCATGATAACGCATACCACATCGCTAACTTCGGTATCGCGTTATCAAGACATGTCGAGTAAGGTGTCATACGAATCGGGATGCTGACCCCTCACCAATGCTGGCGACGAGGTTAGCATTCCGCCCTTCTAGAGGGACACAACATGTACGTAACTGTGAACCCCGGTTAAAGTTAACTGAAGCCTCAGCTCCACAAAATGGATGCTGCCACCACAGACACGAGTCTGACCTCCTGCTGCTGGGAGTCCTTCCAGCGAGGAGAGCTTGGACAAAGGGTTTCCTGTCCGGGGCGGTGCTCGCACCATCCCAGACAGGGTTTTGTGTATCCTGAGTAGGCAGGGCTTTACAAGAAGGTGACTGCGGAGTGGCACCCCGGTGCTCACTACGCATCTGCCGGTTAGAACCAGTTCGAGGGGCGCGCAGCCCCTGACCTGGGGAAAGTCCGGCAGGGGAGAGGGGTGTAACTACCCCCCTTCCTGGTCCCACCCCTAGGGCAGGACCTAGTCATGTACCCACCCCTTTCTTTAGGATAAAGGCCTGAGCGGGGACCCTTCCAAATGAGATCATCTTTGAATCAAGAATACTTTCTACGAAAGGACTTCGAGACTCTTCTTAAGATTTCTCCCTTGTGGCTAAGGAGTAGTCACCCTGCGTCCGCAGGCACCATCTAAGAACTCTGCGGTTTGCTGCAAGTCCTTCCTCAGGAATCCGAGTGCCCAGCTCGACGAGAACCGGCTTCCCTGGCACCTCTGACCTCTACCCCCATCGTCAGCTCAGCTGAGATCCGTGGGTGCGACGAGACCTCGAGGGACCGGCCATCATCAAGACCTGCACGATTTCTTAACCAGCACGACCACCGAAGGAATCCTCTGGTGAGTGCTCTGGGGTCCGAGAAGCCCCGACCCTGAGCAGCTCCAGCACCGAAGTGCAGCCTCCCAGCATCTCCACGATCTGCGTGGGGCCCTTCTGCTCTTTGCTGTTCAGCACGTTGTCTGGTCACTAGCCGCTGGCTTGTGCCCTTCTGGACGACACCCGACAACCAACGCTGCTGGTCTGGTTGCTCCAGACTGGCCTTTGCTCCCTTCTGCGAGAGGAGCATCCCGGACCCTCCTGGTCCACTCAAGACGCCATTTTAGGCCCACCACGTGGCCCTGAAATTTGCCAAGGCTTGTTGCCCCAATCCTGGGCCCAGCGACGCCGACAGCATCAATCTTCGAGGGACAGCTCGCACCTCCATCCTGGTCGCCGACAACGCCTCCTTGTCCGTGAGACTGCAGAGCCTAGCGTCGCCCACTCACCTAGTCGAGGTGACGATCATCCGGTGCCCTCCTGGTACCCTCTGACTACTGGCTAGTAGTACGAACTTGGTCCCCTCTGCTTTCAGGTGTCATCTATCTCTGATCCAGGCTCGGATCTCTACGAACTATTTCCACTGGTCGCCGGCCAGCAACTCCTTCCTTCCGGCTCCTGGCTCGTCAGCGAAGACTCCCGACGCCTGTAAAGACTTGTGCAGCCGCAGCCCTTAGGGCTAGGTAACTTCGGCATTTCGGTGCCCGCATAGCCTCCTTACTTAAGGGTCCCAAGTCCCTATCGCTTCCGACTTGCCTTATCGGGTATGCCCGAGACCACTAAACTTTCCATGCCCTCGGGCACTTGTATTGATTGTGCACTTGAAGTATTTTCCTAAGAGTTTTGTTCTGTGCTTAGTACCCTGTCCTCATAAAGAGTCCAGGGCTGTTGTGATTCTAATAAATATACTGTTTATTTTCATAACACTTGTGTGGTGTCCTTTCACTTGGTGTTCAAGGGGTATGTGATGGTATAACAGCTGGCTTAACACGCCCTCTAGAGTTTAGCCCGAAGACTGCTCGTATCCACGCTACTAGGATAGCTGGTCTAAGGTTGACTTACAACCAATCACCATAAGGGTCATTTGGACCGATGCATAGTGATCACTAGAATAGTGAGCACTGCATATCGGGCCAACTTCTCACAGCCTACACGCCCTGAACACCTACGCTGAGGCCCATTATTTAAAAATAAATATTTCAAAAAGCAAAATAATGTGCTTCCGGGGAAGGAAAAAATCCAAATATGACAATTACTACTGGTCTGTTGCGGGCGAAAAACTAGAAGTAGTCGAATCTTATCCTTTCCTTGGAAAGATTGTCACGAGTAGTCTAAGTGACAAAGCTCACATTGAGAATAATAGCAGGAAAGCTCTTGCTCAAGGGAAGAGCCTTGTTTCTCTTTATAAAGCGACAGGTAGAAGGCACTTCTCCATATTGCTCGAGGTATTCCGAGCAAAAATCCCCGCATCCCTTATCTATGGACTAGAAACAGTAGATATGACATGTTGGAATTTTTTGGATTCCACTGAAGGAAAAATATTACGCAACCTCACCTCCGTAAATACTGCGAATTCTACGTCTTCTCTGAGACAGGAATTCGGTTTGCGTAGTTCCTGGGCTCAGGCAGTTGCGAGTGTGGTGCGTTGGGTTTTTAATATAGCTGGAGGAATGTCGGGTTCGCTGAGGCATCTCATAAAAAGTGAGCTGTTGGGTACTTTTAATGCTTATTCTTCAATTGTAAAGAACTTCCGACATGCAGTTACATTATTACAGTTAGATGAATTAGGTCTTTTTTCACTATCCGCGGTCCAACTAAAGTTACTTTTAAAGTCGGCTTCCTGGGAGCCGCGTCATAGAGTAGATAGAGGGGTAAGTAAAGTGAAGAGAGGAATGTTCCCTACCAGTAGTTTTTGTCAAATGAAAAAACCTCAGCCATACATATCCTGGAATCTCCCTCATGGAGTTCGGCGATTTACCCTTTTGTTAAGACATAATTTACTCCCTTTGAATTGTCTTTTGTCCAAATGGCACGGCCGTTCCGACATTTGTGATTTTTGTAATTCCAATTCCCAGGACGTGTATCATGTCATTTTTGTCTGTCCGGCACTTATGGTATTTAGACGTAAATGGTTAAGACCTATGTGTATTCAAATGGGTATCCTTCCAGCCTCTGATTTTATTGAAGCAATGCTTAACCCCCCAAATGAAATGTTTTGTTTTAAATTGTTACATTATTTTAAATGTTTTCTACCGTTATATTGACAGATTGATATCATGTATTTCTCTATGGTATCTTGTTGTTTTTTACTGTTTGCCTGAATTATTATGTGGACCTCAATCGAGTTCCGTGATCATAAATAAATAAATTTGAATTTGACCGTAAAAGAGACTCTGCTCCTCCACTGCTTGAGACTACTGTTACCATCATCAGTGTCTCACTGGGTCAAGGTCATCTAGTCCATTCTTCAGACTTGCTATAAAGAGCACCTACATTAAAAAATAGAGAAATGCCACATACATTTTCCCTTTCTTCCTTCCTCTGACCCCATTAAACCTGGAAAGAATAATCAACCCTACAATTTGAACAATATATAAACGCAAGCCAACTGTTGAATTCCCATTGGTCACTTTTCTGTCCCAACCACAGTACCGAAGCTGCACTACTAGATGTATGGCAAGCTCCTATCACAAGACAGTCTTCTTAACCTGATGAACTTCATAGCTGGGTTTTGTACAGAAGATCACCCCCTTACACCCTAATATATGCAAGTTAAAAAATGTGAATTAAATTAACAGTCAAACGGCTTCTTGTTAAAATGTCACAGTTGTCTAAAGGGGTTGTTAAAACTGTACTACCAGCGTGACCATAACAGACACTCAGGCAAGTCTGTCATTGGCAGCCTCATCACAACTAAAAAGATGGTTGGAGAGTTTCGCTGTTTTCAAATTCAGATGGATTTAATTTATACAAGCCATTGTTGCTGTGTATTTATCTTATGCAGTCAATAGTAGGTATGATCAGAGCTTTAAGTGGGCCGGGTCTCACCAGTGCTGAGCACCAGAAGTTTTTTAAAGGGGGCCTCAAAACGGGTCTCTATTGGGCTCTGTTTTATGCCCTGGCACAGGCAGTCCATTTTTTCCAGACTGCAGTGACAGTAGGCACATCGATGTGCACGTGCTTACACTGCTCACTTCTCACTAGTAGAGAAATTAGGGCATGACGTCATGCCCGGTGAATGTATATACAATAAATGTCGTGTGTGCACAGCTAAAGTTCTCTGAAAGAGGCTATCAAATTTGCTGTGCTCCCTGGCTATCACTCTCTGAACCAGAGTGATACCTTCGGGTCTAGCCAGCGCTATATAAAACTCATTAAATAAATAAATTGCATCCCCATTAACGTGGGGTATGTCCGCAGGGCACTGGCTAACAGTCTTCATGTGAGGCTCCAGATGTTCAATGATAGCAATAATCCAAAAACGTTCCAAGTCAGTACCAAGTTGTATTGTTCATTCACAACACAATGACTTCACAGGAAAAATTAAACTCCATTTCCCAAAATGCATCAATTGTAAATCACAAACTTCACATACCCCAATGCATTTCGGCTGACATGGCCTTCGTCTGGGGACAATCCGAAAAAGTAGAAAGGCGCATTTTATTATACAAGGACCAAGGGGTAGTAGTGGTGGTAATGTGCATGTCAACAGTGAATGGTGAAATACTACAAATGAACGAGCTTGGGTTGAAAAGGGCGTGCACACCGCGTGCAATCTGGGTGAAAGGAAACAATACATCAATAAATAGGTGACACAGATGCCCTGTGTCTTCGGCTATTCAGAAAGTGGAGTGAACAAACCAAAAGTTCCTTAGAAGGGCTGTGATGATTAAATACAAGGTCTCAAGGGAACACGATAGAAATGAGTAAATGCAAGTCGATAAATATGATGAACCAATGACACCTAAAGTGGTAGTCAAGTCATGCTCGAATAACAAGGTCACTTACTTATGAAGCTAAATGCACATGAGTGATTGTCATAGCGCGAACATCGCATCCGGTGAGTAAATTAAAGGTGCTCCGTTCTTCGGTTTAAATGCCATGAACGAAAACTCATGGAGGTATAAATAGGACCAAGAGGTGCCCGAAAGTAATCGACAATGGTGGCGGACTGGTGGTGTGAAGCTGTTAAATTAGTGGAGAACCTGATTGAGTTTGGCAGGTTGCTCAGTGAGTTCTGTAACTAACCCATTCCATAAGATGAAAATATCATCGATGAATCTCACAAATGTCTTGAGATGTGCTTTCCATTCAGGTACTGACAGAATGTATTTTTCTTCAAAGCAGCTCATAAAGATATTAGCTTATCATGGGGCCGCACAATTTCCCATTGAAGTTCCGGTCTTCTGTAAGAACCAATCGCTTTTCTATTTGAAATAGCTGTGCAGTAGAGTGAATTGTAACAATTCCATGTCAGTACATGAATGGAAAGCACATTTCAAGACATTAGTGAGAATCATCGATGATATTTCATCTTATGGAATGGGCCAGTTACAGAACTCACTGAGCAACTTTCCAAACTCAAACAGGTAGATGAGAGGATTCAATTTGCACACGAGATCTAGGAACAGTCAATCAACTTTTTGGATGTGGGAATCACTAAGACCCCCACAGGTTCTGAGACAGATCTCTACAGAAAAGAAACGGATAGAAACAATACACTCTTATATGGAAGTTTTCATCAACAGTCACTGAAACATCACATGCCTTATACACACCTATTAACGGTGAAAAGAATCGTATGGAATCCAGAGACTGGCGTTGAAAGCATTGACAGTATGTTACAACGATTCAAGGAATGTGGTTATCCGGAACATATACTGACTCAAGCTCAAACCCGCTGTGTACTCCAAACCAGGAATGAATTGTTAATACTAAAAGAGAAACCCGTACGACTCTGGTTTCCAAATTTTCGACTATGAGTGGCCCCTTTAAAAGGGTCATCAAAAAACACTGGTCAATATTTCAGTTACAACCAGACTTCAATCATATTTTTGAATATGAATCTATTTTTGCTTACACCAGGGTAAAGAACTTCGGAGAGATCATCAAAAATCCTATCAGTCAACCGAGCCAAATTACTCACAAAGGAACTGTAGCACGCTGGAACTGTAATAATTGTCACAACATTAAAACCAGCTCCTACATAACGCATCCAATGAAGGGATACAGAATCAAACTAAAAGTGACAGCTACATGTAACTCATCAAATGTGGTGTATTTATCAAAATGCCCCTGTGGAAAAACTTATGTAGGGCAAACCGAAAGGAAGATAAAAACACGCATAAATTAACATAAAAGCAACATTTGTATACCCCTTGTGAAGTTGCCTTCCCATAACTGTAATATGTATTAATCGTGTGGGTTTAAAAATTAACCAACGTAGACTAGAAAGCACACACACAAATACACGTGGGACACTAATAACCCTTGTGTTGCAACCCGTAATCCATTAATTATGTGAAACCGTCTTACTAATGTAGTGCGGAAATGCTATAATCTAATGAAAGGCTTTGCATGAATGCTTCTTAAATGTATAATTGTGGGGGGCGAAGCTAGCCAGCGCCGGAGATGGCCGCCTGATCCGACTGCTCCTCCGCCTAATACACAATCCATTCAATTATCCTACAGGTGATACACTAATTTGCCAAATAAAACCCTCTTACAGACCCAAGAAGTGTGGAGCGGCAACTGTCTCAGAGTTGATTACCGCCGACCCTGGGAAGCGCTGATTTTGCGGCCTTGGAGAGAAATGCCCGGAGCAAAGCAGAGACCTTCCGGAGAACCGCACGGCAGAAAGACATGATCCCGGAGACCCGCTCTGGTGAATGCGGCGTCGGACACCTACTGACCCGGAGCAAGGTGCTGTGGCCGCGTGCCGGACGGGGAAGCCGGAAGCTGTACTGCAGAGAAGAGCGGAGACGCGTGCGGAAGGGAGGCGCCTGACCCCTGGACCTCATTACGACGCCGGCACTACACTTGAGCGCCCGGCTTCGTCCATGCTGCTTGGCCCACTCCTCAGTCGGGAACTGACGCGAATGGCGAGACCACCTGCGAGCGCTCCACGGCGGACATAGAGTGGAGCCGGACACACGCCAGTGGGGAGCAGTGTGGCCGTGAGACAGGTGAGGCGTACTAGCTTTTCCCGTTGGGGATCTCGGCGTGCTGTGGCCTAGTTCAGTGGCCTTGAGTGGCAGCAGCCAGCGTGGAGGGAGGAAGTTCACGCCATCGGCCATCACCCTCCCCCCCTCATCTCTATTGCTGCTCGCTGCAAGATACTACCACTGGGCACTGGTTAATAATAGTGGGCTTGCGCACCAGTTGGGCATTCTCTATGGGCCGCCATTTTGTATCACGGGCCCGGAGCCCTTGGACACAGTGTGGGCTTACTGGAAAGTGAGATAGGCGCCACAATAAAGCTGCACGAATATCATATTGCTGGATACTGCCGGCGAAGGCTCTTTGACCAGCGGAGCGTCTGGTCAACTGAGGAAGGAGTGGGTCCTGATATTGTGCCTGGTTGACATCCCTGGATCGTCAATACTGGGCCCTGAGCAGCCAGATTGGAGCAGTGAGTGGGCATTTTGTAATTGATATATTATTCCTCGCATTGCGGCCCTGCATAGAGGCGTAGTCTCCAGTACCTAGAGAACTAATACAGTTAGTACGACCACAGGGAGTAAATATGGTACGCCCAGACAAGACTCAGCCCAAGATATCATTTGGCGCCAACAAAAAAACACCACCCACTGACACCCAGGCCTGGGAGATAGATGCTGGACAGGGGGGTGCGACGGGAGGAGAAGACCCTGGGACGGATCTGCGACACATATTGCTTGCCATGGAAAAGAATCTACAGGGGGGCATAGAGTCCCTGGGGAACAAAATGGACACACTGACATATCGCATGAACCGCATGGCGGAACGGCTCGACAAGCTTCCTGAACGCCTGGATATGTCGGAAAGACGCCTTGGTGAGGTGGAAAAGGCTCAAACGACCCTGGATTCAGATAATAAACAACTGGGAAAAGTGATTCAATCAATCAATCAATCAGTGACACTTATAAAGCGCGCTACATACCCGTAGGGTCTCAAGGCGCTGGGGGGGGGGGGTGCCGCTACTGCTCGAACAGCCAGGTCTTCAGCTTCTTCCTGAAGGAGAGGTGGTCTTGGGTCAGGCGCAGGTCGGACGGGAGGGAGTTCCAGGTCTTGGCGGCCAGGTAGGAGAAGGACCTTCCTCCTGTAGTCGCTCTTCGGATGCGGGGGACGGCGGCGAGGGCGTGGTTGGCTGATCGGAGGTGGCGTTTGGGAGCGTAGAAGTTGACTCGGCTGTTGAGGTAGCTCGGGCCTTGGTCGTGTAGGGCTTTGTGTGCGTGGGTGAGGAGGCGGAAGGTAATTCTCTTGTTGATGGGGAGCCAGTGCAGGTCTCTCAGATGTCCGGAGATGTGGCTGGATCGTGGGATGTCGAGGATGAGTCTGGCTGAGGCGTTTTGGATCCGCTGGAGTCTCTTCTGGAGCTTGGCGGTGGTCCCGGCGTAGAGGGCGTTGCCGTAGTCCAGTCGGCTGGTGACGAGGGCCTGGGTGACGGTCTTCCTGGTCTCTGTGGGGATCCACCAGAAGATCTTCCGTAGCATGCGTAGGATGTTGAAGCACGCCGAGGAGACGCTGCTGACTTGCCTGGTCATGGAGAGGGAGGAGTCCAGGATGAAGCCCAGGTTTCGTGCATGGTCTGTCGGTTTGGGTGCGGTGCCCAGGGCGGGAGGCCACCAGGAGTCGTCCCAGGCGGAGGGAGAGGAGCCCAGGATGAGGACCTCCGTCTTGTCCGAGTTCAGTTTCAGGCGGCTGGTCGTCATCCACTCGGCTACCTCTTTCATCCCTTCGTGTAGGTTGGCTCTGGCGGCGGCGGGGTTGTTGGTCAGGGAGAGGATCAGCTGGGTGTCGTCGGCGTAGGAGATGATGCTGAGGTGGTGTTTGCGTACGATGGCCGCGAGGGGGCTCATGTAGACGTTGAAGAGGGTGGGGCTCAGGGATGATCCTTGGGGGACGCCGCAGATGACTTCGGAGGCCTCTGACTTGTATGGTGGTAGGCGGACTCGCTGTGTTCTTCCGTCGAGGAAGGAGATGATCCATTCCAGCGCCTTGTCCTGGATTCCGATGTTGCTGAGGCGCCGTATTAGGGTGCGGTGGCAGACCGTGTCGAATGCCGCGGAGAGGTCTAGGAGGATGAGGGCCGCTGTTTCTCCATTGTCCATCAGGGCTCGGATGTCATCGGTGGCGGCGATGAGGGCGGTCTCGGTGCTGTGTTTGGCTCGGAAGCCGGACTGTGAGGGGTCGAGGGATCCGTTCGTCTCGAGGAAGGCGGCCATCTCTCGAGGAAGGCGGCCATCAACTACTACAAGATAAGACCGAGGATTTAGAAGCGAGATCACGTAGATGCAACATTCACATCACTGGCCTGCCGGAAAATACTCCGACTGGTAATATGGAACTCTTTGTGGAAGCCCTCCTCAAAAAGCTATTGGGAGAGACTGCTTTTTCTGGGATGTTTGTGGTGGAGAGAGCACATCGCAAGCCGGGGTCCCCCCTCGACCTATAGTGGCTAAACCTTTGAATTACAGGGACCCCGACGTTGCTCTGAAATTGGCCAGAGAGCCTCTGCATTATGAAGGGAGCACGTTATCCCTGTTTCCGGACTTCACGGCCAGGGTGCAAGAGGCATGCCGACAATTTGTCCCAATGAAGCGACAGCTGAAAGAGATGGGGGTCGACTACGCGATGCTTTATCCAGCGAAACTACGGATCAACCCGCAGGGAAGATCCATGATCTTCACGGACCCAAAAGCACTACAAAAAGCTTGGAAGAAGGATCAACAGCGAGCTGTGAACGATGAGCTACTGGGAGAGGCCTCGGGCGGACTACTGGACGAACAGGACTGATTCTGAGACCTGTCCCCAATTGTGCACGTTGCCACTTGTGGCTCTGAGATATGGAACTCCTTCCTCTTTCGCTTCAGCTGTTCCAGCCCTACAGACAGATTGGCCCTGGACTGCGATGATATCACGTTGAGAGCTGCTGTACTGGTGCTGGGTAGCAGTGAGTAGAGTATGCACTGAGTGGGAGAAATGTATGTCAGTTGGGATGTCAGATAGTGATTCGTAGTTGTGGGCCATTTGCCTCCTATCGTGGCTGTTGTCACTACGGGAGCCCCCACTATTGACTCGGATTGTGTTGCTTGATTTCTAAGAGGGAATACTCACTTGCCTTATATGATGCGTGTAGAGGGAGGGCTGAATGGTACAATGAGATAGCCCTGGTGGGCTGGCAGGGCCCCTGATGGACGCTGGATATACTCTGGACCTTTTTGTAGAACTTTCATATCACCTGCAATTGGTATTGTACAGGCAGAGGGGCAGAACTGTGCGGGAAGTTTCAATCATACTTTCCGTTTTAGACTAGTTGTGAGGAAGCTACCTACGCCCCTGAGTGTGTACCACTTTTATTGCCTGCCTTCATTGACGAGAGCTTCTTTTGTAAATTGTTTGCTTTTTCCTTTTGATTCTGAGTTAAAGGTAATGGGGGGAGGGATCTGGGAGTCCTGTACGATTCGGTTGTAAGGGTGGGGGAGGATAGTTGGATCTTGGAGCGCGGCCATGTTGGGGTTGGGCATGCGTGGGAGGGGGGACGGCGGGGATGCGCGAATTTGTTATGTTTTTGATTCTATGCAGGATCGAAGGTATAAATGTTGGGATAGTTTTAGAAAATTGTTCAGGCGGATATGTCATTGTTACTTCTGAGAGCTGTGTTTTGAGTTCATATGGAATATGCACAGAGCTCTGGACAGAGATATTGCTGATATGGATGATTCTGATTGTTTATCACTTACCCGATGCCACCTGAAATGAATCAGTTGACGCAAGATGCAGATACCATTACTTTATTGACATGGAACGTACGTGGTCTCAATGACCATCGAAAGGTCAGACGAGTCCTACAGTACCTAGTGAGGCATTCTATTGATATTGCCCTCCTCCAGGAGACCCATTTAAGACCGGATAGCCCGACGTTGTCCTATAGGGGACTTCATAGACATATACATGCTGCAGGGTTTACATCACACGCACGAGGGCTACTCACATGGGTAAATCTACAGGCGAACATAACGCTAACTCCAGTAGTCTCGGACACAGAGGGGCGATTTGTTATCTCCAAATGTGTGGGTAAGGGCATGACTTTTCATGTAGTCAACTCGTAAGGACCGAACTATGAATTCCCGGCTTTGTAATGTAATGCAATGTAATGTAATGTAAAAAACATTTATAAAGCGCAACTAACACCAGGCGGTTTCTTGGCGCTCGAGCATGGGGAGACAGACAGTTCGCAGAGCGCAGAGCATTAATTGTAAGCATTACAAAACAAGTGGGTTTTAAGAAGGGACCTGAAATGGGTATAGGAAGAAGAAAGCCTAATACCTAGAGGGAGTGTATTCCAAAGAGAAGGAGCATGGAATGAGAATCTCAGTCCTCCCTGTTTTTTACGTTTAAAAGCAGGGACCTTAAGTAAGGCCAAATGGGAGGAACGGAGGTTACGAGAGGGGACATATGGGTACAAAAGTGAAGAAATAAAGGACGGGCCCGTACCGGCCAGGGACTTAAAAATAATGCAGCCTAATTTGAATTTACGATTTAGAAAAGGGGGTGGTGATGAACAGAGTGTCTGAGTTAAACAGACCACTCTTACCCAGTCCAAAGATCAGGGCTTGATACATCACCGTTATTTATCTCACTGCCCCATCCCAGCTCAGAACCTGGCTATATGCAAATCAGTCTGTCCCTGGCCCAGTGCATCATGGGAACAGGGCAGACTAAACTACCAAGCCAATTCTTCACCAGAAAGGAGACAAGCTACCGGGGACCGGTTTCTGGCATTTCAGCCTTCTTCGGCCCGGCTTGCTTGAATCCTGATGGAGCAGTGAGAAAGGGACTCATGTCTGAGTATACCCTGCCACACCTATAGTGGCCAAAAACGATTTAGAAAAGGGGGTGGTGATGAACAGAGTGTCTGAGTTAAACAGACCACTCTTACCCAGTCCAAAGATCAGGGCTTGATCCATCACCGTTATTTATCTCACTGCCCCATCCCAGCTCAGAACCTGGCTATATGCAAATCAGTCTGTCCCTGGCCCAGTGCATCATGGGAACAGGGCAGACTAAACTACCAAGCCAATTCTTCACCAGAAAGGAGACAAGCTACCGGGGACCGGTTTCTGGCATTTCAGCCTTCTTCGGCCCGGCTTGCTTGAATCCTGATGGAGCAGTGAGAAAGGGACTCATGTCTGAGTATACCCTGCCACACCTATAGTGGCCAAAAACGATTGAGAAAAGGGGGTGGTGATGAACAGAGTGTCTGAGTTAAACAGACCACTCTTACCCAGTCCAAAGATCAGGGCTTGATCCATCACCGTTATTTATCTCACTGCCCCATCCCAGCTCAGAACCTGGCTATATGCAAATCAGTCTGTCCCTGGCCCAGTGCATCATGGGAACAGGGCAGACTAAACTACCAAGCCAATTCTTCACCAGAAAGGAGACAAGCTACCGGGGACCGGTTTCTGGCATTTCAGCCTTCTTCGGCCCGGCTTGCTTGAATCCTGATGGAGCAGTGAGAAAGGGACTCATGTCTGAGTATACCCTGCCACACCTATAGTGGCCAAAAACGATTGAGAAAAGGGGGTGGTGATGAACAGAGTGTCTGAGTTAAACAGACCACTCTTACCCAGTCCAAAGATCAGGGCTTGATCCATCACCGTTGTAGGAGAGTAGGGTCTGCAATCCTATGATCACCCAGATTTTTTTGCTTTTGTTTCACTGGTTTACGACTTTCTCTGGCTGTGGGCCTGCCAATCAGACCCACAGCCTGGCTGTTCTCTTTCTAAATTACGATATGTACCCTAGGAGCATTTTACCAATTGGTACTGGGCCACCTTATCAGACCCTGTAACTCAGGGCATAGGTGTACCCAGGGCCGCCAGGGGCTGCAGCATGTATTATGCCTCCCTTGGCTGGCCTCCTAAATTTGACACAACTGGCTGCATGACAGCTGGGGCGAAGTCGTGTAATCACCCTTTGCTTTAGATATAGTAGCCCTATATCTAACCATACAATGGACACCCGAGTTCCTATCAGTCACTCCTATGGCAGGCCTTGACAATCCTGAAGGCAGAGTGCATGGGCTCGTGTGAACTGTGTTCTGGCCCGAGCCGAGCCGGTTGCAGCTTGCGGAGAAAAGACCCAATGGCTGTTCCATGATAACGCGTACCACATCGGTAACTTCGGCGTCGCGTTATCGAGACATGTCGAGTAAGGTGTCACACGAATCGGGGTGCTGCCCTCTCACCAACCCTGGAGACGAGGTTAGCATCCCGCCCTTCTAGAGGGACACGACATGTACGTAACTGTGAACCCCGGTTAAAGTTAACGAAAGCCTCAGCTCCACAAAATGGATGCTGCCACCACAGACACGAGTCTGACCTCCTGCTGCTGGGAGTCCTTCCAGCGAGGAGCGCTTGGACAAAGGGTTTCCTGTCGAGGGCGGTGTTCGCACCGTCCCAGACAGGGTTTGTGTATTCTGGGTAGGTAGGGCTTTTGCAAGAAGGTGACTGCGGAGTGGCACCCCGGTGCTCACTACGCATCTGCCGGTTAGAACCAGTTCCAGGGGCGACAGCCCTGGCCTGGGGAAAGTCCGGCAGGGGAGAGGGGTGTAACTACCCCCTTCCTGGTCCCACCCTTAGGGCAGGACCTAGTCATACCCGCCCCTTTCTTTAGGATAAAGGCCGGAGCGGGGACCCTTCCAAATTAGATCATCTTTGAATCAAGAATACTTTCTACGAAAGGACTTCAAGACTCTTCTCAAGATTTCTCCCTTGTGGCTAAGGAGTAGTCACCCTGCATCAGCGGGCACCATCTAAGAACTCTGCGGTTTGCTGTAAGTCCTTCCTCAAGGAATCCGACGGCCCAGCTCGACGAGAACCGGCTTCCCTGGCACCTCTGACCTCTACCCACGTCATCAGCTCAGCTGTGATCTGTGGGTGCGACGAGACCTCGAGGGACCGGCCATCATCAGAACCTGCACACTCTTAAAACCAGCACGACCATCGAGGTAACTCTCTGGTGAGTGCTCTGGGGTCCGAGAAGCCCCGACCCTGAGCCGCTCCAGCACCGAAGTGCAGTCTCCCAGCATCTCCACGATCTGCGTGGGGCCCTTCTGCTCGCTGCTCAGCACGTTGTCTGGTCACTAGCCGCTGGCTTGTGCCCTTCTGTGACGACATCCGAGAACCATCACTGCTGGTCTGGTTGCTCCAGACTGGCCCTTGCTTCCATCTTTGCGAGAAGCACCCCGGACCCTCCTGGTCCACTCAAGACGCCATCTTAGGCCCACCACGTGGCCCTGAGATCTGCCAAGGCTTGTTGCCCCATCCTGGGCCCAGCGACGCCGACAGCACCATCCTTCGTGGGACAGCTCGCACCTCCACCGTGGTCACCGACAACGCCTCCTGGTCCGTGAGACTGCAGAGCCTAGCGTCGCCCACTCACCTGGTCGAGGTGACGGCCAACCGGTGCCTTCCTGGTACCCTCTGACTACTGGCTAGTAGTACGAACTTGGTCCCCTCTGCTTTCAGGTTTCATCAATCTCTGATCCAGGCTTGGATCCCTACGAACTATTCATCACTGGTCGCCGGCCAGCAACTCCTTTTCTTCCGGCTCCTGGCTCGTCAGCGAAGACCCCGACGCCTGTAAGACTTGTGCAGCCGCAGCCCTCGTGGCTAGGTAACTCGGCATTTCGGTGCCTGCATAGCCTCCTTACTCTAGGGTCCCGAGTCCCTCGCTTCCGACTTGCCTTAACCTTTCCGTGTCCTCTGACACTTGTTTAAACGTGCACTTGAAGTATTTGCTAAAGAGATTTGGTTGTGCTTAGTACCCTGTCCTCATAAAGAGTACAGGGCTGTTGTGATTCTTAATAAATATACTGTTTATTTTCATAACACTTGTGTGGTGTCCTTTCACTGGGTGTTCAAGGGGTACATGTGTGGTAAACAGCTAGCTTAACGCGCCCTCTCGAGTCTTTAGCCTTAGACTGCTCGTATCCACGCTACTAGGATAGCTGGTCTATAGGTTGACTTACAACCAAACACCATAAGGGTCGTTGGAACGATACATAGCGGTCGCTAGAATAGCGAACGTTGCATATCGGGCCAACTTCTCACATTGGTGAGCAGCGGTTGGGATTTGAGCTTGCTGTTGTTTTACCACACGTATCCTAAGAATATCTTGTTGAAAGATCGCACAAGTACTGTTAGTACATATAACTAAAAGCTTAGAATACTCTGAGTTCTACTGAACCAGCTGTTGTAGCTCCTCAAGGCTTAGCACACCTTGGCTACAACTCTTAGCAAGGGAACAGTAGGAAAACACATAGTGTAGGTAGGTGCATCACTTACACCACACTAGAAACAGTATGTCGGGCCAAGGAGGAAACTCTGAGTCTCCCCTTGTGGCAGTTGACCCTCCACAGGTCATCCCTTCAGGATATACTGTGCTGAGCTTCAAGGAGTTAAGACGACTGTGTCACTCCAGGAAGATTCAGCAGGGGTCTAACCCCACAACGTCCTTTCTGATTGGTCTCTTGGAGACTTATGATGCCAGGAGAGCTGAGAAACTTCGTAGCTCTTCTAATCCAGAAGGAGACATGCCTCCCCTCGAGGGAACCCGGGACGATCCTGACCTCATCCACCTCGCAACTGAGAACGAAGATGGGGAGGAGGATGAGGATGAGGATCTCTCTGGGGATGAGGCAGATAAGGGACAGGTAGAAGTCGTCAGACTAACACGGTCCAACTTAAGCAAACATGATAGTGGTACTGGGGAAACCCCGGCGCTACTGTCAGGTCCGCTTAACATGGGGAATGGACGAGCCAGATCTCTGTCAAGAGGCTCTGGCAGATCCCTTCATACCAATGGCTCTCACAACTCTTCTCAAAGAGGGATGACGTCCCCTCAGAGGAGAGTGTACGAAGCGAAAGAAAGGGCAGCTAATCTGAGGATCGAAAGGGAAGAACTTGCCCTGGCCAAGGAAAAGCTTGCTTTTGCTAGAGAGCAACAGTTAAGTGGGGTAGTCCCCACTGGTGGCAGCAATGTACCTAGTAATAGGGAAAAGAGTTTCGATACGAAGCACCTTGGGAAGATAGTGCCCCCCTTTAAACAAGGGGACGACATCCACAAATGGATTACTGCTTTGGAGAGGGCCTGCACTGTGCAGGGTGTTCCCCAGAGTCAGTGGGCAGCTATCTTGTGGCTCTCCTTTGAAGGAAAAGGAAGAGACAAGCTCCTCACCACAAGGGTAGAGGACGCTAATAATTACCAGGTCTTGAAGAATACACTCGTTGAAGGGTTCGGCCTAACCACTGAGCAGTACAGGGTGCTGTTAAGGGATACCCAGAAAACGCAGTCTCAAGATTGGTCTGATTTTGTCGATTGTGCCACTAAGGCTTTTGAGGGCTGGTTGCTGGGCAGTAAGGTTACTGATTACGCAGGATTGTATAATTTGATGATGAGAGAACAAATTTTAAACAATTGTCAGAACCAGTTGTTGCATCAGCATCTTGTCGACTCGGATCTGACCTCTCCCCAAGAATTGGGAAAGAAGGCAGACAGATGGGTTCGTACGAGAGTTAAACAGAACCAGGGCCAGAATCAAGGTGGTCAGAAGAAAGCAGACCAAAAGGGTAAAGATTCTAAGGGGGAACAAAATGACCAGAAGTCTTCGACAGGTCCCCAACAACCCAAAGAGGGTGGGGGTCAGGCTCCCCAAAAGAAGAAAGAAGGCCAATCCAAAAGATGGTGCCAGTACTGTAAGAGTAAATCTCACTGGTTTAGTGAGTGCACCAAGAAAGGAGGAGGGCAGACTCCTGCCACTGCAGCCCCTAAGGCACCTGTGCCCCCTAGTACAGTCAGCAGTGGTAGTGCGCCTCCCAAGGGTTTAGTAGGGTTAACCCTGGGTTCTGAGGGGCGTGACAACTTAGTTGGCACACTCACTCAGGCTGTCCTTGTCAGTACAGGGGACGCGGACGTATCCCCTGACGTAAGCCCCAATACTTTGGGCAAATACCGACAGACGCCTTTCATAAATGGAAAGATGGCTCAGGCCTATAGGGACACTTGTGCCAGCGTCACCATGGTGACGCCTAACTTTGTGGACCCTGGACAGATCATGCCAGGTACAGAATTCCTGGTGACCAATGCAAGCAATGTCACTACCAATCACAGTATGGCAATTGTAGCTTTCTCCTGGGGAGGGGTAACTGGCCAAAAGAAGGTTGTAGTTAGTCCAGACCTCCCAGTGGATTGTTTGTTGGGCAATGATTTGGAGTCGTCACAATGGTCAGAAGTGGAGCACCGGACTCACATGGAAATGTTAGGTTTGCCAGCACATGTGTTCGCTGTGACTAGGTCACAGGTCAGGAAATGCCCCACTGAACAGGTGCTGGATCCTGGAACAACGGACCAGACACCTCCCAAGAAAAAGAGCAGTAGGGTTAAGGCTGCACCTTCCCCCTTGCCCCAGGTCGAGGATCAAGTCTCAGAGGAGGCTGACCTACAGGAATTGAGGGAAACTGAGCCTAGGGAGTTCGAACTTGATCAAGTTGAATTCTTGGGCTCAGGGGGACCCTCAAGGGAAGACCTGGGGAAGGACCAGTTAGACTGCCCTTCTCTTGAACCCCTCAGACAGCAGGCTGCTGCTGAGGCTGCTGGGAACGCCACAGGTACCCACAAGGTATACTGGGAAGATGGACTCCTGTACACTGAGTCAAGAGACCCCAAGCCTGGCATGACCAGGAGGCTGGTCGTCCCCTTGTCTCAGCGTGGTTTCCTCCTTACCTTGGCCCACGAGATTCCCTTAGCAGGTCACTTAGGCCAGACGAAGACATGGGACAGGCTTGTCTCACACTTTCACTGGCCTCACATGAACGAAGATACCAAGGAGTTTTGCCGCTCCTGTGTCACTTGCCAAGCCAGTGGTAAGTCAGGTGGCACGACAAAGGCCCCCCTTATACCAATGCCTGTGGTGGGGGTGCCCTTTGAACGGGTGGGGATCGACATCGTCGGTCCCATGGAACCACCGACAGCATCAGGGCACAAGTTTATACTGGTGGTAGTGGATCATGCCACCAGGTATCCTGAAGCTATTCCCCTTAGGACCACTACAGCACCTGTTGTGGCAAGAGCCCTAGTTGGAGTATTCTCCAGAGTGGGCTTCCCTAAGGAGGTCGTCTCCGACAGAGGTGCAAACTTTATGTCGAGCTACTTAACTGCTATGTGGAAGGAATGTGGTGTCAACTACAAGTTCACTACACCCTATCATCCACAATGCAATGGGCTTGTTGAGAGGTTCAACAGGACCCTAAAAGGGATGATTCATGGACTACCGGAAAAGCTTCGGCGTAGATGGGACGTCCTGATCCCCTGCCTCTTGTTTGCCTACAGAGAAGTCCCACAGAAGGGGGTTGGCTACAGCCCTTTTGAACTTTTGTACGGGCATCCTGTAAGAGGACCCCTGTGTTTGGTGAAGGAAGGATGGGAGAGACCTCTCAAAAAGCCTGCAGCCAACATAGTGGACTATGTGCTTGGCCTCCGCTCGCGGATGGCTGAGTACATGGAAAAGGCATCTGAAAACCTTAAGGCCAGCCAAGAACTCCAAAAAGCTTGGCATGACCAAAAGGCTGTCTTGACTGTTTATCAGCCCGGACAGAAGGTGTGGGTGTTGGAGCCAGTGGCCCCAGCAGCACTCAAGGACAAATGGTCCGGGCCCCACACCATCCTGGAGAAAAAGGGAGAGGTCACCTACCTGGTCGACCTGGGAACTCCCCGGAGCCCCCACAGGGTGCTTCATGTCAACAGGCTAAAAGCATATGTCGACAGGAAGGACATGAGTTTGCTCATGGCCCTAGATGAGGGACAGGAAGAGGAGAGTGACCCTCTCCCCGACCTGCTCACTCAGAATCCTGACGATGGCTCGGTAGATGGTGTTGTCTTTTGTGGCAGCCTCTCCGAACATCAACAGAGCGACTGTAAACAGGTTCTTCAGTCGTTCCGACATCTGTTTTCTCTGACACCCAGTCAGACCGATTGGTGCACCCATGAGGTCGACACTGGTGACAGCTTGCCCGTAAAGAGTAAAATCTACAGGCAGCCTGATCACGTTAGAGACTGCATCAAAAGTGAAGTGCAGAAAATGTTGGAGCTGGGAGTCATTGAACCCTCGGATAGCCCTTGGGCTAGTCCCGTAGTTCTAGTGCCGAAACCTCACACCCAGGGTGGTAAGAGAGAGATGAGGTTTTGCGTAGACTACAGGGGTCTCAATGCAGTCACTAAGACTGACGCCCACCCAATACCAAGGGCAGACGAGCTTATCGATAGATTGGCTTCGGCCAACTACTTAAGTACGTTTGACCTGACAGCTGGGTATTGGCAAATCAGGTTAGCTGAGGACGCCAAGCCTAAAACCGCATTTTCAACCCCTGGTGGGCATTATCAGTTCGTGGTAATGCCCTTTGGTCTGAAAAATGCACCTGCCACCTTCCAACGGTTGGTGAATCAAGTCCTTACTGGGCTGGATGACTTCTGTGCGGCGTATCTTGACGATATCGCTGTCTTTAGCTCCACCTGGGTGGATCACCTGGTCCACCTGCGGAAGACGTTAGAGGCACTGCAAGCGGCAGGTCTCACTATCAAGGCCACCAAGTGCCAGATAGGGCAGACACAGGTTGTATACCTGGGCCACCTTGTAGGTGGAGGCCAGGTTCAGCCACTGGAGAGCAAGATACAGTCAATCAGGGACTGGGCTCCTCCAACCACCCAGACTCAGGTTCGAGCTTTCTTGGGCCTGACTGGTTACTATAGGAAGTTTGTCAGGAACTATGGTTCCATCGTGACACCATTAAACGAACTGACAAGTAAGAAAATGCCAAAAAAGGTTCAGTGGACAGCGAGCTGTCAAAAAGCATTCGATGGCCTAAAGCAGGCCATGTGCACGGCGCCTATCCTCAAGAGTCCGGACTACTCCAAACCATTCATTGTCCAAACAGATGCTTCTGAGTTGGGTGTGGGAGCTGTTCTTTCTCAACTGAATTTTGATGGTCAAGACCAGCCCATTGCTTTTATAAGCAGAAGGCTGACCCCTAGAGAGAAGAATTGGTCAGCTATTGAGAGGGAGGCCTTTGCTGTGGTTTGGGCCCTGAAGAAGCTGAGGCCATACTTGTTTGGCACTCACTTCAAGATTCAGACCGACCATAAGCCCCTCTTGTGGCTAAATCAGATGAAGGGTGAAAACCCCAAACTGCTTAGGTGGTCCATTTCCCTACAGGGGATGGACTTTACAGTGGAACATAGACCTGGTACTGATCATGGCAATGCCGATGGGCTCTCCAGATATTTCCACTTAGAACAAGAAGACTCACCTGGTCAAGGTTAGCTAGTTGTTCCGACGTTTGGGGGGGGGTCATGTAGGAGAGTAGGGTCTGCAATCCTATGATCACCCAGATTTTTTTGCTTTTGTTTCACTGGTTTACGACTTTCTCTGGCTGTGGGCCTGCCAATCAGACCCACAGCCTGGCTGTTCTCTTTCTAAATTACGATATGTACCCTAGGTGCATTTACCAATTGGTACTGGGCCACCTTATCAGACCCTGTAACTCAGGGCATAGGTGTACCCAGGGCCGCCAGGGGCTGCAGCATGTATTATGCCACCCTTGGCTGGCCTCCTAAATTTGACACAACTGGCTGCATGACAGCTGGGGCGAAGTCGTGTAATCACCCTTTGCTTTAGATATAGTAGCCCTATATCTAACCATACAATGGACACCCGAGTTCCTATCAGTCACTCCTATGGCAGGCCTTGACAATCCTGAAGGCAGAGTGCATGGGCTCGTGTGAACTGTGTTCTGGCCCGAGCCGAGCCGGTTGCAGCTTGCGGAGAAAAGACCCAATGGCTGTTCCATGATAACGCGTACCACATCGGTAACTTCGGCGTCGCGTTATCGAGACATGTCGAGTAAGGTGTCACACGAATCGGGGTGCTGCCCTCTCACCAACCCTGGCGACGAGGTTAGCATCCCGCCCTTCTAGAGGGACACGACATGTACGTAACTGTGAACCCCGGTTAAAGTTAACGAAAGCCTCAGCTCCACAAAATGGATGCTGCCACCACAGACACGAGTCTGACCTCCTGCTGCTGGGAGTCCTTCCAGCGAGGAGCGCTTGGACAAAGGGTTTCCTGTCGAGGGCGGTGTTCGCACCGTCCCAGACAGGGTTTGTGTATTCTGGGTAGGTAGGGCTTTTGCAAGAAGGTGACTGCGGAGTGGCACCCCGGTGCTCACTACGCATCTGCCGGTTAGAACCAGTTCCAGGGGCGACAGCCCTGGCCTGGGGAAAGTCCGGCAGGGGAGAGGGGTGTAACTACCCCCTTCCTGGTCCCACCCTTAGGGCAGGACCTAGTCATACCCGCCCCTTTCTTTAGGATAAAGGCCGGAGCGGGGACCCTTCCAAATTAGATCATCTTTGAATCAAGAATACTTTCTACGAAAGGACTTCAAGACTCTTCTCAAGATTTCTCCCTTGTGGCTAAGGAGTAGTCACCCTGCATCAGCGGGCACCATCTAAGAACTCTGCGGTTTGCTGTAAGTCCTTCCTCAAGGAATCCGACGGCCCAGCTCGACGAGAACCGGCTTCCCTGGCACCTCTGACCTCTACCCACGTCATCAGCTCAGCTGTGATCTGTGGGTGCGACGAGACCTCGAGGGACCGGCCATCATCAGAACCTGCACGCTCTTAAAACCAGCACGACCATCGAGGTAACTCTCTGGTGAGTGCTCTGGGGTCCGAGAAGCCCCGACCCTGAGCCGCTCCAGCACCGAAGTGCAGTCTCCCAGCATCTCCACGATCTGCGTGGGGCCCTTCTGCTCGCTGCTCAGCACGTTGTCTGGTCACTAGCCGCTGGCTTGTGCCCTTCTGTGACGACATCCGAGAACCATCACTGCTGGTCTGGTTGCTCCAGACTGGCCCTTGCTTCCATCTTTGCGAGAAGCACCCCGGACCCTCCTGGTCCACTCAAGACGCCATCTTAGGCCCACCACGTGGCCCTGAGATCTGCCAAGGCTTGTTGCCCCATCCTGGGCCCAGCGACGCCGACAGCACCATCCTTCGTGGGACAGCTCGCACCTCCACCGTGGTCGCCGACAACGCCTCCTGGTCCGTGAGACTGCAGAGCCTAGCGTCGCCCACTCACCTGGTCGAGGTGACGGCCAACCGGTGCCTTCCTGGTACCCTCTGACTACTGGCTAGTAGTACGAACTTGGTCCCCTCTGCTTTCAGGTTTCATCAATCTCTGATCCAGGCTTGGATCCCTACGAACTATTCATCACTGGTCGCCGGCCAGCAACTCCTTTTCTTCCGGCTCCTGGCTCGTCAGCGAAGACCCCGACGCCTGTAAGACTTGTGCAGCCGCAGCCCTCGTGGCTAGGTAACTCGGCATTTCGGTGCCTGCATAGCCTCCTTACTCTAGGGTCCCGAGTCCCTCGCTTCCGACTTGCCTTAACCTTTCCGTGTCCTCTGACACTTGTTTAAACGTGCACTTGAAGTATTTGCTAAAGAGATTTGGTTGTGCTTAGTACCCTGTCCTCATAAAGAGTACAGGGCTGTTGTGATTCTTAATAAATATACTGTTTATTTTCATAACACTTGTGTGGTGTCCTTTCACTGGGTGTTCAAGGGGTACATGTGTGGTAAACAGCTAGCTTAACGCGCCCTCTCGAGTCTTTAGCCTTAGACTGCTCGTATCCACGCTACTAGGATAGCTGGTCTATAGGTTGACTTACAACCAAACACCATAAGGGTCGTTGGAACGATACATAGCGGTCGCTAGAATAGCGAACGTTGCATATCGGGCCAACTTCTCACAACCGTTATTTATCTCACTGCCCCATCCCAGCTCAGAACCTGGCTATATGCAAATCAGTCTGTCCCTGGCCCAGTGCATCATGGGAACAGGGCAGACTAAACTACCAAGCCAATTCTTCACCAGAAAGGAGACAAGCTACCGGGGACCGGTTTCTGGCATTTCAGCCTTCTTCGGCCCGGCTTGCTTGAATCCTGATGGAGCAGTGAGAAAGGGACTCATGTCTGAGTATACCCTGCCACACCTATAGTGGCCAAAAACGATTGAGAAAAGGGGGTGGTGATGAACAGAGTGTCTGAGTTAAACAGACCACTCTTACCCAGTCCAAAGATCAGGGCTTGATCCATCACCGTTATTTATCTCACTGCCCCATCCCAGCTCAGAACCTGGCTATATGCAAATCAGTCTGTCCCTGGCCCAGTGCATCATGGGAACAGGGCAGACTAAACTACCAAGCCAATTCTTCACCAGAAAGGAGACAAGCTACCGGGGACCGGTTTCTGGCATTTCAGCCTTCTTCGGCCCGGCTTGCTTGAATCCTGATGGAGCAGTGAGAAAGGGACTCATGTCTGAGTATACCCTGCCACACCTATAGTGGCCAAAAACGATTGAGAAAAGGGGGTGGTGATGAACAGAGTGTCTGAGTTAAACAGACCACTCTTACCCAGTCCAAAGATCAGGGCTTGATCCATCACCGTTATTTATCTCACTGCCCCATCCCAGCTCAGAACCTGGCTATATGCAAATCAGTCTGTCCCTGGCCCAGTGCATCATGGGAACAGGGCAGACTAAACTACCAAGCCAATTCTTCACCAGAAAGGAGACAAGCTACCGGGGACCGGTTTCTGGCATTTCAGCCTTCTTCGGCCCGGCTTGCTTGAATCCTGATGGAGCAGTGAGAAAGGGACTCATGTCTGAGTATACCCTGCCACACATATAGTGGCCAAAAACGATTTAGAAAAGGGGGTGGTGATGAACAGAGTGTCTGAGTTAAACAGACCACTCTTACCCAGTCCAAAGATCAGGGCTTGATCCATCACCGTTATTTATCTCACTGCCCCATCCCAGCTCAGAACCTGGCTATATGCAAATCAGTCTGTCCCTGGCCCAGTGCATCATGGGAACAGGGCAGACTAAACTACCAAGCCAATTCTTCACCAGAAAGGAGACAAGCTACCGGGGACCGGTTTCTGGCATTTCAGCCTTCTTCGGCCCGGCTTGCTTGAATCCTGATGGAGCAGTGAGAAAGGGACTCATGTCTGAGTATACCCTGCCACACCTATAGTGGCCAAAAACGATTTGGAAAAGGGGGTGGTGATGAACAGAGTGTCTGAGTTAAACAGACCACTCTTACCCAGTCCAAAGATCAGGGCTTGATCCATCACCGTTATTTATCTCACTGCCCCATCCCAGCTCAGAACCTGGCTATATGCAAATCAGTCTGTCCCTGGCCCAGTGCATCATGGGAACAGGGCAGACTAAACTACCAAGCCAATTCTTCACCAGAAAGGAGACAAGCTACCGGGGACCGGTTTCTGGCATTTCAGCCTTCTTCGGCCCGGCTTGCTTGAATCCTGATGGAGCAGTGAGAAAGGGACTCATGTCTGAGTATACCCTGCCACACCTATAGTGGCCAAAAACGATTTAGAAAAGGGGGTGGTGATGAACAGAGTGTCTGAGTTAAACAGACCACTCTTACCCAGTCCAAAGATCAGGGCTTGATCCATCACCGTTATTTATCTCACTGCCCCATCCCAGCTCAGAACCTGGCTATATGCAAATCAGTCTGTCCCTGGCCCAGTGCATCATGGGAACAGGGCAGACTTAACTACCAAGCCAATTCTTCACCAGAAAGGAGACAAGCTACCGGGGACCGGTTTCTGGCATTCAGCCTTCTTCAGCCCGGCTTGCTTGAATCCTGATGGAGCAGTGAGAAAGGGACTCATGTCTGAGTATACCCTGACACACCTATAGTGGCCAAAAACGATTTAGAAAAGGGGGTGGTGATGAACAGAGTGTCTGAGTTAAACAGACCACTCTTACCCAGTCCAAAGATCAGGGCTTGATCCATCACCGTTATTTATCTCACTTCCCCATCCCAGCTCAGAACCTGGTCCCCGGGAGCTTGTTTCCTTCCCAGTGTAAGAATTGGCTTTTGTAGTTTGGTTTGCCCTGTTCCCATCATGCACTGGGACAGGAACAGACTAATTTCTTCTTCTTGGGGACTCTCCTCGTCGAGGCGGAAAAATCGTGACAGGCCATCCGCGTTGGCGTGCTCCTGGCCGGGGCGGTGTTCCACCGTGAAGTCCATCCCTTGCAGGGAGATGGACCATCGCAGGAGCTTGGGATTCTCCCCCCGCATCTGCATCAGCCATTGCAGGGGGCGGTGATCTGTTTGCACCCGAAAGTGGGTACCGAAGAGGTAGGGCCGGAGCTTCTTGAGGGCCCATACCACAGCGAAGGCCTCCCTCTCGATGGTGCTCCAGCGCTGTTCCCGGGCCAACAACCGTCGACTGATGAAGGCCACTGGTTGGTCGACTCCCTCGGTGTTTAGTTGGAAGAGGACGGCTCCGATGCCATGGTCGGAGGCATCAGTCTGGACGATGAACTCCCGGCTGTAGTCGGGAGCCTGGAGTACCGGGGCGGTGCACATGGCGACCTTCAGCTTTTCGAAGGCCGCTTGACAATCGGGAGTCCAGTCGACTCTTTTTGGCTGGTTCTTGGATGTCAGGGCCATGAGGGGCCCCACAGTGCTGCCATAGTCCTTCACAAACCGCCGGTAGTATCCGGTGAGCCCCAGGAAGGCCCGCACCTCGGTTTGCATTACGGGCGGTTGCCAGGACTGGATGGCAGCGATCTTGAGTTGGAGGGGGGCCACCAGACCGCTCCCCACTTGGTGTCCTAGGTAGGTCACGGACCCCTGGCCATTCTGACATTTGCTGGCCTTGATTGTGAGGCCGGCCTGTTGGAGGGCCTGCAGGACCTCTCGGAGGTGGCGGAGGTGATCTGACCAGTGGCGGCTGTAAACCGCGATATCGTCCAGGTAGGCGGCGCTGAATTCTTCGAGGCCTGCCAATACCTGGTTCACCAGGCGTTGAAAAGTTGCTGGGGCGTTTTTCATGCCGAATGGCATCACTTTGAAATGGTAGTGGCCATCCGGGGTGGAGAAAGCGGACCGTTCTTGCGCCCTGGGGGTGAGGCCGATCTGCCAGTAGCCCGCTGTCAGGTCGAAGATGCTGAGGTAGCGGGCAGCCCCCATGCGGTCGATCAGTTCATCGGCTCGGGGAATGGGGTAAGCGTCTGTCCCGGTGACAGCGTTCAGGCCCGATAGTCAACGCAGAATCGGAGCTCAGGGGTGGTGCCGGGGGCAGCAGCTTTGGGGACCAGTACGACTGGGCTGGCCCAGGGGCTGTCCGAGGGTTCGATGACTCCGAGGGTGAGCATCTTGGAGACTTCTTCCTGGATGCAGGCACGTACCCGATCTGGCACGCGGTACGCCCGATGTCTGATGGGGGGACTGTCCCCCGTGTCCACGTCGTGCAGGCACCAGGGGGTGACCCCTGGGGTGAGGGAAAAGAGAGCTGCGAACTGCAGCAGGAGAGCCCGACAGTCTTGGCGCTGCTCTGAGGTCAGGGCATCTGGCAGCCGGACCCCGTCCACCGAACCATCCTTTTCACATGTCCTCAGTAGGTCAGGGAGGGGCTCGGAGTCTTCTTCTGTCCCACTGTCTGTAGCCATCAATAGGCTGAGCTCCGAGCGCACAAAGTGAGGCTTGAGTCTGTTGGCGTGGAGGACCCGGAGGGGGTTCCGGGAAGATTCCATGTCGATGAGATAGGTGACGGGGCTCTTGCGTTCAACCACCTTGAAGGGCCCCGTCCACTTATCTTGCAGGGCACAAGGTTCGGTGGGGGACATCACCCATACTTGCTGGCCAGGTACGAACTCTATGGAGGAGGCGTTCTGATCGTACCATTTCTTCATGTCCTACTGACTGGCTTCAAGATTGGCTTTGGCGATTTCTCGGAACCGCCTGGTCTGATTGCGGAGGGTCAGGAGGTATTTGTAGCCGTCTAGAGGGGTTTTCAGGGGGCCATCTCCCAACCTTCCTTGACTAGGCTGAGGGGCCCTCGAACAGGGTGCCCGTACAAGAGCTCGAAGGGGCTGAAGCCGAGGGACTTCTGAGGGACTTCTCGGTAGGCGAAGAGGAGGCACGGGAGGAGCACATCCCACTGGCGGCGGAGGGGCTCTTCTAACCCCATAATCATTCCCTTGAGTGTACGGTTGAACCGCTCAACCAGTCCGTTCCCCTGTGGGTGATAGGTGGTTGTGAATCGGTAGGTGACCCCGCACTGCTGCCAGAGGGATTTCATGTATTTCGAAATGAAGTTCGTGCCTCTGTCGCTGACGACTTCCCGGGGGAAGCCCACCCGGGAGAAGATCCCCATTAAGGCTCGGCCGACCACCGGTGCGGTTACAGTTCGAAGGGGGATGGCCTCAGGATAGCGGGTGGCATGGTCCACCAGTACCAGAATGAAACGATGTCCTTGGGCTGTTCGGGGGTCCAGGGGCCCCACAATGTCTTTTCCCACTTTTTCGAACGGGGTGGTAACCACCGGAAAGGGCTGCAGGGGCGCATTGAGTTTGCGGCCGCTCTTCCCGCTGGCCTGACAAGTGGGACAAGACCGGCCGTGGTTGAGTACGTCATTTCTCATCTTGGGCCAGTAAAAGTGGGTCACCAGGCGGTTGTAGGTTTTGTCCTGACCCAAGTGTCCGGCCAGGGGGACATCGTGGGCCAAGTTCAGCAGGAAGTCTCTAAAACGGAGGGGCACCACTAACACTCGACTGGCCCCCAACTCGGCGATTCTCTGTTCACTGTACAATAGATCATTGTCCCAATAGATCCAGTGGGCCCCGGCGGTATCTCCCGTGCTCTGGTCGAGGGCTTGTTGTCGGAGTCCCTCGAGGGAGGGACATGTCTTTTGCTCTTGACGGAATTGTTCCTGGGTGGGTCCCCCTTCTTAACACCACTGAGCCAGGTCTGGGAGATCCTGGGGCTGAGCGAGTTCTTCTTGGGTTTGTTCTGGGGGTCGACGGTGTCGGCGTCCCCCACTGGAGCGATCGGGGGAGGAGGTGCTGGCCATTCGGGTTCTTCTGGTCGGGGGATGGCGCGGGCCGCCATGGACCGGGTGGTTACGCACGCCCAGTCCGGAAGGCCCAACATCCCCAGGTGTTCTCTTCTTTCTACGGCGGCCCATGGGGAACTCTCGAGATCGTTCCCCAGGAGACAGTCCACGGGGGCATCATCGCGGACCGTCACCTTCAGCATGCCGGATACTCCACCCCACTCGAAGGGGACGCAGGCCATCCGACACATGCTCTCTGAATTGTCGGCTGAACGGACGGGGCAGAGAATGTTCGGTATTATTTGCTCGGGGGTCACCAGGTGACAGCGGACGGCCGTCACACTGGCCCCTGTGTCACGTAGGGCTTCGGCCTTGCGCCCATTTATGCTCACCCACTGACTATACTTTCTAGTGTTGGCGGGTAGGGGAGCCCGCGGGACCATGTCTCTCCCCCCCCAGGCACGCCAGAACCATGGCGGCCGGTTCCCATTCTTGTTGCTCGTGTTCGTACTCTTCCTGTTCCTCTGAGACTTGCTCTTCTCCGAGGGCGGTTGCCGCTACCTGGCGGGGCCTCGGAGTCTGGTTCTGTGGACAATTCGGGTCATTGGCGTAGTGACCGACTCGCTGGCATCGGTGACACGTGACATTGGCTCTGAACCCCGGGCGCATCGGGGGGTTGCCCCTGTTGGCCGGGGGCGGGGTGCTGGTAGCGGGAGCGGCCGGGACGGTGTCTTTCCCCCGGCCCTGGCCTCCTCCTCCTCCTCGGGGACGGTGATGGCCTTGGTTGTTCCTATTCTGCTCGTTCGGGCCACCCCGGCCCACTCGGGTGCTCTCCCACCGGTCAGCCTCGGCGGCGAGCTGCCGTGGATCAGTCATTTTACTGTCGAGGAGGTGCTGCCTGAGCTCGACAAAGCAGTTATTGGAGAGGTGCTCCCACACAACAAGGTTAAAAAGCTGCTCGTAGGTCGTTACGTTGCTCCCCTTGATCCATTCCTCGAGGGCTCGGCTGAAATAGTTCACAAATTCCACCCAAGTGGTACCCGGGATTCGGGTGCAGTCGCGGAACCTCTGGCGGTACATTTCGGGTGTCAGCCCATATCGAGTGAGGAGGGCGGCCTTCATGTGATCATAGGACGTCATTTGGTGATCCGGGAGCTGTAACAGGGCATCACGGCCTTCAATGATGAACCTCCCCCATAGACCGGCTCCCCAGTCACTTCGATCAATCCGGTGAGAGGACATGGCGATCTCATAGGCCTTGAACCACTGCTGTATGTCGTTGTTTCGGTAGAACTCTCGGACGACATCTTTGGGAATGTGGACCTTTGCTTCTGAAGTTCCTGGGGTGCGTGGTCGCTCGGGCACCCCCAGGTCCTTGCCTTGCTTACGTAGTTCTATTTCGGCTAGTTTGCGCTCGTGTTCATATGCCAGTCTTTTTTCTTCAAGCTCTCTTTGTCTTTGTTTTTCCTCCCGCTCTTCTCGGAGCCGTAAGTGTTCTAGGTTCAATTTTTGTTCTGCTAGTTTTAGTTCTCCATCCATTTTGAGCCGTGCCAACTCTAATTCATGCAGTCTGGTTTTCTCTCGCTCTTGGATCTCTTTCCGGGAGAGACCTGCTCTCCTTTCCTCGGAAGGAGCGGAGTTCGTTTCCGAGGCTTCGCTGTGGTGGTCCCGGGGACCAGCGGTGTTCACCTCTGCCCATGATTCTATGGCGTGTTTAAAGTCATCTTTTGTGCTCAGACCGGTGGTAGCAATGCCCAGTTCTATACAAAATTGTTTTAATTCTCAATGGTTGTACTCCTCCAGCTTGTCCATTTGGAATTTCTCTGTAGACCCGCTTTCCTGGGCCGGCATTGTGGTTTAGTCGTGGGGTGAGTTGCTTTCTGTACGATTACGCGTTTGTTCGGATCGCGCCGCTGGCCACCAATGTTAGACGGGACTGGAGGGTCGGCCGAGGACAAGGGGAGAGGTCTCCGGGGAGAGGCGTCTCCAGCGATCGTACAGACAAGTAACTTCCCCCCCACAGATAGGCACCACACAAAGATAAGATTTAACGTTCTTTATAAGCAATTTTGAAGTACGGTAGAATGGTACAAGGAGGTCTGGACTCAGGGGTCCCCTTGATTCTAGTCTCTTGGATGGGGAAGGGGGTAGCGGGACAGTCTTATTACCCAACTGGTAGTTGCGATGAGATGATGAGTAGCTCACAATCCTCGAGCTCGGTGTTTCTTGAGGGACGGGCAGGTCCCGATGAAGGTGGTAGATACAACGGATCTGGGCAGCGCCAGCCGGTCCTAACGAAGACGGTGATTACAACGGATTGCGGCAGCGCCAGCAGGTCCCAACGAAGATGGTAGTTACAACGGGTCGCGGCAGCGCCAGCAGGTCCCGACGAGGATGTAGGTTGCAGAGGGCCGCGGCAGCGCCAGCGGCAGGACGACAGTTCACAAGGTAGGGCTGCGGCAGCGCCAGCAGTCCGTCAAGGATGAGTTCTTCTCGGTGTCTCTCGACTCCAGGATACAACTGCCTTCCTACTCTGGAGCTGCCCCAGTTATAGGTCTGGCGGCCTTTGATGTCCGGACCCTCGCACTTGGGGGTCGGGAGGTCCGGGATGAGGGAGTCCAGACACCCAGCAGGGGGGTGGAGCCAGCGCCCGGGGAGGCTGGGGGCGATCGGTACCTGGCGGGGGAGAACCATCGACACTTCTTTCTCCCATTGACCTGCCAAGTGGGCCGTTCACCTCCTGGGAGGATGGTGGTGCCGGGATGTCGGGGCCAGGCCAGGCCCAGGGTTGGGGTCGGGCTGAGGCCACGCGGCCTCGTGGTGCAGTGTCCAAGATGGCGGCCGGGCCGGGCAATGGTGCTGACGGTGGCCCGGGCCCGTGATACAGAGATGTCCGGGAGTAGGAGTCCCGTAGGGGACGGAGTGTGAGTTGCTTCGGTGGGTGGCACCTGGAGAGCTGACGTCCCAGCTCTGTCATGCGGGGAGGGGGCGAGCCCGTCATGTGGCCTGTCCAACAGGCGCGCCTTTCATTGCTAGAATCCAAACTGAAGGACATAGAGGCGAGGAGATTGCACGACACTGGCGAGGAACTGACTAGCGAATTAGCTAAGACGCTTCGTGAATATCACGAAGAGGCAGATACCGAAGTAAAGCATTTAGGGAAATATAGCATAGCCAGGTCATATGGAGAGGGAGAAAAGCCAGGAGCTGTACTGGCGCGAATGGCGAAACAGCGCAGGCAAGGAATTATGGTGCCCATGATGATAGAGGAACACACTGGTGAGATATTGACCGTGGGACAGGTAGCGGAATAGTTTAGGGACTTCTATGCAGCGCTGTACGCGTCGAGGGGATCGGCATCGGAGGAACGCATTTTGGATTACCTGATGCACATACAACTGTCCGGGCTGACGAACACGCACCGGGAGTTCCTAGTTAGGCCGTTTGCGAGAGAGGAGGTAGTATGGGCACTCTCTTCCATGAAGGCTGGCAGTGCGCCTGGCAGCGACGGATTCCCAGCATCTTTTTATAAGACGTTTTCTGAGATACTCATCCCCAAATTGTTGACCCTGGTGTCGGAGATGCCACCCACGATGAGGGAAGTTATTATTGTGCCTATTCTTAAACCTGGGAAGCCTCCCAATGAGTGCTCTTCCTATAGACCACTATCGCTACTTAATGTAGACGCAAAGATATTTGCTAAGATCGTTGCCAACCGACTAAGTCCGTTGATACCTACGCTAGTAGCCCCGGAGGAGGCAGGGTTTGTACCCAACCGGAACTTGAATTACAATATAAGAACGGTGTTTGCGTCTTTCCAACACACGAGGCAGGATGTCCCTGCGTTTGAGGTCTTACTCGATATGGAGAAGGCCTTTGATTCTGTTGAATGGCCTTTACTTCGCCTAGTATTGAGAAGAATGGGAGTGGGTGACCTCTTCATACAACTTTTAGATACGCTGTATGCTTCTCCAGTGGCCAGGGTGCACATAGGCTCCCTCACAACTGAACCCTTCTCAGTGGAACGCGGTACTCGACAGGGATGCCCGCTGTCGCCTCTGTTATACGCCTTGGTGGCGGAACCACTGGCGTGTGCGCTCAGAGACTACCATAGTCATTTGGTCTCCGTTTTCCTACGTATAATTTAATCGTGTCCACGTATGCGGATGATACTTTACTGTATGTGCGACACCCGGAAGACAATCTCTCGACTGTGCTACGGGAGGTGGTTTTATTCAGTTCATTGTCCGGGATACATGTAAATTGGGGCAAGACTATAATGTTTCCCCTCACTCCGACGACAGCGAGGGTGGATTCGGACTACCCCATACAGTGGACCACTGAGGCAGTCCGATATCTGGGCGTTAAACTGCACACGGACTCTGACATAGTGCTTAGGGAAAACTATGCCGTGGTCATCTCTAAGTTGGAGGAAGATATCGATAAATGGATAGCGCTGCCTTTGTCACTGATAGGGCGAATCTCATTGCTAAAGATGATTGTGCTTCCACGTTTTGTATCCTTTTTTAGTAACTGTAGGAGAGTAGGGTCTGCAATCCTATGATCACCCCAGATTTTTGCTTTTTTGCTTCACTGGTTTACGACTTTCCCTGGCTGTGGGCCTGCTAATCAGACCCACAGCCTAGCTGTTCTCTCTCTAAATTGACACATGTACCTTAGGTGCATTTAACAATTGGTACTGGGCCACCTTATCAGTCCCTGTACAGTATACCTAGGTATCCAGGGCATAGGTGTACCCAGGGCCTACCAGGGGCTGCAGCATGTATTATGCCACCCCTGGCTGGCCATCTAAATCTGACACAACTGGCTGCATGACAGCTGGGGCAAGGTGGTGTAATCACCCTTTGCTTTAGATATAGTATCCCTATATCTAACCCTAAAATGGACACATGTATTCCTATCAGTCACTCCTATGGCAGGCCTTAACAATCCTGAAGGCAGAGTGCTTGGAATTATGTGAGATGGTGCTCTGGCATGAGCTGAGCCTGTTTGCAGCTTGCGGAACCAAGTCCTAATAGCTGTTCTATGATAAAGCGTACCATATACTCTTAAGTGCACTATAATCCTCGCGGTTATTTGCTATCTTTGGTATCGCTTTATCAAAACATGTCGAGTAAGGTGTCATACGAATTGGAATACTAACCCCTCGTCAATTCTGGTGACGGGGTTAGCATTCCACCCTTCTAGAGGGACACGACATGTATGTAACTGTGAACCCTGGTTAAAGTCAACACGAGCCTCAGCATCACAAAATGGATGCTGCCACCACAGACACAAGTCTGACCTCCTGCTGCTGGGAGTCCTTCCAGCGAGGAGAGCTTGGACAAAGGGTTTCCTGTCAGGGTTTTGTGTATCCCAGGTATCCCAGGTAGGCAGGGCTGAATGGAAGGTGACTGCAAGTGGCACCCCGGTGCTCACTATGCATCTGCCGGTTTGAACCAGTTCCAGGGGCACACCAGCGCCTGAGCTGGGGAAAGTCCGGACAAGGGAGAGGGGTGTAACCACCCCCCTCCTGGTCCCACCCATGGGCAGGACCTAGTCGCGTGCCAGCCCCTTTCTTTAGTATAAAGGTAGGAGCGGGCCCCCTTCCCAAATTAGATAATTCTGAATCTTGACTACTTTCCACGAAAGAACTCTTGAACATTTCTGAAGACTCTCCCTTGTGGCTAAGGAGTAGCCACCCTGCACTAGCGGGCACCATCTAAGCGCATGCGGTTTGCTGTAAGTCTATCCTCCGGATCAAGACTGCCCAGCTCGAGGAGACCTGGATTCCCTGGCACCTCTGACCTCTACCTACATCATCAGCCCAGCTGAGATTCGTGGGTGTGACGAGACCTGATGGGACCGGCCATCTTCAAAACTGCACGACGCTTATTCAGCACGACCGCCGAGGGATCCTCGAGTGAGTGCTTTGGGGTTTGAGATTGAGAAGCCCTAACCCTGAGCAGCTCCAGCACCGAAGTCCAGCCCCCCAGCATCCACGAGATCTGTGTGGGGCCCTTCTGCTCTTTGCTGCTCACCGCGTTGTCCGGCAATTTGCCTGCTGGCTTGTGGCCCTCCTGACGATGAACCACGACAATTATATCACTGGTCTGGTTGCTCCAGACTGGCCCTTGCTCCCTTCCAAGAGAGGAGCACCCTGGACCCTCCTGGTCCACTCCAGACGCCATCTTGAGTCCACCGCGTGGGCTTGACTTTGCCAAGGTTTGTTGCCCCAATCCTGGGTCCAGCATCGCCGACAGCAGACACCTTCGTGGGACAGCTCGCACCTCAATCCTGGTCGCCGACAACGCCTCCTGGTCCGAGAGACTGCAGAGCCCAGCGTCGCCCACTCACCTGGTCGAGGTGACTTCATCCGGTGTCATCCTGGTGCCCACCTAATCACTGGCTAGTGATTAAGAACTGAGTCCCCTCTGCTTTCAGGTCGTCTCCATCTTCGATCCAGGCTTGGATCACTCCGGACATCATCACTGGTCGCCTGCCAGCAACTTCTTCTTTCAGGCTCCATAGACTGTAACGAGGATTCCCGACGTCTTTTGAACCCTATGCAGCCGCAACCCCTGGGCTAGGTAACTTGAGCATTTTGGTGCTCCAACGTAGGTTCACTATCTAAGTGTCCAGATCCTTTTTCGTTTTCAGCCTATCTAGTCGGATTCGCCCGATAACACTAACTACGTTTACTAGCATCCATAGACTTTGTCCCGCATCCCGCGTGAGAGTGCACACTCTGCACCCGATCCCCCTAGGCCTCCTGCTCCTAACCTGAAGGTTCAGTAGTTTAGTCCTAGCGATCCTAAAGCCTCTGGATCTTGTTACTTACCTGCTAGTATTTCGCATTCCACTTTTGTAGTATATGGTTTTTCGTGCCCCTCGGGCATTTGTGTAAATTGTGCAACTTAAAGTATTTTCTTAAGAGTTTTGTTGTGTGCTTGGCTCCCTGAATCATAAAGAGATCAGGGTAGACTTGTTATAAATAAATATCCTTTTATTTTTATAACAACGTGTGTGGTGTCCTTTCACTTGGTGTTCAAGGGGTATATGTAATGGTATAACAGCTGGCTTAACACGCCCTCTAGAGTTTAGCCTAAAGACTGCTCTTGTCCATGCTACTAGGATAGCTGGTCTATAAGGTTGACTTACAACCAATCATCAATAAGGGTTGTTTGGAATGATAGACAGTGATCACTAGAATAGTGAGCACTACATATCAGGCCAACTTCTCACATTGGTGAGCAGCGGTTGGGATTTGAGCTTGCTGTTGTTTTACCACACGTATCCTAAGAATATCATTTATAAGATCACATAAGTACCAAGGTACATATAACTTATTTTAGAATACTCTGAGTTCTACTGAACCAACTGTTGTAGTTTAACAGGGCTTAGCACACCCTGACTACAACTCTTAGCAAGGGATCAGTAGGCAAACAAATAGTGTAGGTAAGTGCACAACTTACACCTCACTAGAAGCATGTCTAACAACGGAGAGTCTGCAGAGACCCCTCTTGTGGTTATTGACCCTCCACAGGTCATGTCAAGATATGCAGCTCTTCGCTTCCAGGAGATGAGACAAGTGTGTACCTTGAGGTTCTGTGAAATCTGAACCTGTGTTTAAAATATCATTATTTTGCTATGATTCTGATATCAGAGAAACGAAAATGGCAAAGTTTAATATGTGTGTGTATTTTCATCACGATACAATGATGTATGCAGGAGTTATTGGCAAATTCATTCTGAGCCCACAGGCTCCAGGTTGTGAACAGCGTCCATTTTAGTTGTTGCCCTTAACATAGGCATATACATGAGCCAATGATTCTTAAAGGACACGTATTCCTTAGCTTGAGTTCTTCCTGACTCCCATTTGACCTGAACAGGCTGAATCTGCCTACGTGATGTTGGCCTCACCAAACCAGTCCATGCCCTCTAGTCAATCTATATTAAAGATCTGAGCAACTTGTTGTGTACATTGGCCTGAGCAAGATTAGAAGGCCGACTACAGTAGCCATGCCTGTTTATGACCCACAAGCATCCCTTATCCTACATTTCTATCTTCCACACCTGGCTCTGTTTCTCTGCTTCTGGGCTTTTACAATGGGGAGGTGACCGTTTATATGATGGGGAGGAAACCAGTTCTATTGTGAGTTTCTCCGGCCTGCACAGGAAAATATGTGAAGTTTGACATATGTTCATGATGGAAGATGGGTTGGACAGTTTGGGCAAGCAAACTGGTATTTGTAATTATAACATGCTTTGGTAGTAACATGGGAGTGACCTACAATGATGTGTTTCAAAGCAAGAATGTGAGCCTAGGGCCAAACTTTTTGTATAAAAAGCCTGCCTGAGAAAGCTCAGGCAGGCTCCCTCTTTCAGCTGTAAAACTACGGTTGGACGACGAAGCCTCATAATTAATTATAATAAAGATGTCTTTTAATTTTACAGATTGGCTGTCAATTCCTTTGCTGCTTTATTATGCAAACTGCTGTATAGATCCCTGGTGGGGAGAGTGAGTCATTTTCAACTTTTCCTCAAATGGCGCATCCAACTGTGGGCCTTATCATGGAGTGGTTATCTACAGGAGTGTTTTGTCAAAGGATGGAAAAACTACTGGGGAAGACAAGACAGAATTCTACCAAAAAGAGGTACTCTGGGCACAGGGTTTTCTGGGGGATTATCTGTCTCTGTGGCCCAGTATGTTTTTTGATTTTTCTGACTTAAAACTCTCCTAAAGATGTCACTCCTGACTAAGGAACCCATTCTTTTTTTTTGCTGTAAGTATTTTTTAACAGACTGTTAGTGCAGTGGGGAATTGACAGTTACAATTTGGATAAATATTTGTGTATATGCAAATTGCAATTTGTATAGGCAGTTAATGAAGAGATATTTTCTCCATCTGCTTTAGTTGAAGAATAAAAGTGGGTCGCTCCCAGTTCTTTGTGGTTCTGAGTCCTTAGTTATTTATTGGTCGCAGAAATGTGACGCGGTCCTTAGTATTTATTGATACTCTTGGTTGCTTTTGTAGATTATCACTGGTTGCTTTTGTTAAGATAATCTTTGGTTTGGGTACCGGTACATTTGGTTCATTTGGTAGGCCTTTGGTTGCTGTGGTTCAGATTATCGCAGGTTGCTTTAGTTGGATAATCTTCCTCAGTATTGGTTCCTTAGTATTATTTGAACACTGCAGTATTCAAAAACCGGGGGTCACGTACATTTGAGTGTATATCGTTGGAGATAGCCCCATGAAGTTTGAAACCCGACTAGTGAGCGCAGATGCCTGGTCACGGTATTTTGTTTTGTATTAGTACTGACTAGGTTGCAACAAAGGATTCCCGGTTGGAGGATTCGCGTCTGATACCTCCGGTTGGAACTCCAATTTATGGGCTCTCTTTAAAGGTCTGTGAGGCTGTTCCTTTTGCAGCCTTCTGGAAATCTGTTGAAGAATTTAAAAAAAAACAAAAAAAAATAGGAACAAAGACGTTTTTGTTGTAAATACGGTTTACAACTAGTATTGGCAGGTTATTTTTGAACAGTCTGTAGGCTGTTCCTGGTTTCTGTCCTAAGTGTTGACCTATGGGTTAAAATGTGTGTTTAAATGTCTATGTTGTTTGTGGGTTTTGTTGTAAATTGCGACGGCGCTATGTACAAGAAATGGTTAGAGCGCGCTGTTTTGTGTGTCCTGAGTGTTTGACCCCCCTTCTGTTTTGTGTCTGGAATGAGCTCAATGTATGTATGTGTATGGGTCACGTTCAATAGATGTAAATAAGGCTCCAAAGAAAAAAAAATGAAAAAACAAAATTGCCTGTTCTTTAGACGCACGGTGTTAGATGTTCACAGCCAAGTCTTTTCAGCTGCAGTATATCTAATAAGAATGTTCATTCAGCCAGCACCTCTCTAGTTAAACACGGGTGGTGGAATTTTGCAAACAGTCCTTTTTAAATAAATGTGGCGCAGTAATCTCACGCATTCCCAGTTAGGCAGCTGCGCCTAGGCTTGTGTGTTAATATGTATCTAAATAATAGGCAAGGGATGTAGTGAGCATTTTACATGTAGAACAGTCACAAATAGCAATAATTAGGTTTCATTAGGAGAAAATAATTGTTAATTATGAAAAATAAGTATTAAAAACAAGTGCTACAAAAATCGTTTTTTAATATTTGTGAAGCTTAACACTCATACTATGACCCCCTAGCATTAAAATGTTTGATTTAAGTTACGTTGTACCCCGAAAATGACCAAACACTTCTGTGCGCAATGCCCCTTACCCTAGGCGCAAACAAGCTCATTTCTATAAGGTATAAATTATTATTTTCAAATGTATGACTCATAAATTAGGTAGTATACATTCTAGTAATACCCATTATGCAATAAAATTGTAGAATATTTATTTCTTAGTATCTAGAATACCAAAGTCGATTTTCAGATAAATAGACTGTTTTATATGGTTTCAGGGCCCCTTTTTAAAGTGTCTCTTTAGTAAATACATACATTTAGATCTTAATATATATGTTTGCAGGTTGTGCCTTCTTATGATTCAGCGAGTCAATGTGTCATAGAATTACAAGAAGCTTTTATTCTGAAAAAAAACTAGTATGTGTGTTATTAGGTTTGGTGATTTATTCCGTAAATCTAGGTTAATAATATAAGAGTAGGGAGATGAATTTTAGCGCAAAAGAAAAAAAAAGAGAGAAATTATTGTTTTAAATATAGTGAAATATTGCAGGTTATGTGGAAGTGGTTAAACCTACTGGCCTTGTCAGCTTCAGTTACCACGAGCAGGGGACTGGCAGAACCTGTATAACGTGTTCCAGCAGTAGCGGCCGAGATGTTATCTTGTAAGGCTGTCTTGTTGACATTTGTGACCTTTTAATTAGGGCCTCGCCTGTGGAATGCAGCATGACATGGTTAAACATGCATCTGATGCTAACTTCAGCTGCCTCTTTGTATTTAAATCCCTGCCCCTGCCACGGTCCTGACCTGAGGTCACTTGAATAGCCTGACTTGCTCCGAAAAATATAATTCCTGCTCATGTTCATAATTTAAAAGTATCTTCTTAGAGCGTTACAAATCTGACATTAGCTGGGATGGGATTTTCGTTTTTGGGAACTAAAATGAGCAGAGGATGCAGGGCACATGTACAGCAAATGATGATTGCATTTTAGCCAAAGAATAAATAATAGCTCCAGCATGTTCCTACAAAACGCTTGTTGTTCGGTAAATTATGTCATCAACACATTTGTCTCAAATTAGAAATACGGCAGGGCTGACACAGCATTGCATCCCGCTGATAATAATAAAAGGAACACTATTAAATTTGTAAAACTGCAGCCTCATTTGTCGGTACCCTGAAGGATTGTAGAGCCCACACGTGGTTTGCATAGCTCCCAGTTGCTTTCAAAATGCTACACACAAGCGCTTTATATGAGATGTAGTTGATTGTATATGATTTAAATCTGTAACCTTCATTCATTGCAGGCTGGCTTGTTCTCATTTGCCACATTCACATTACATCTGCGTTAAAAGCGCACACCTGAGATAATAAACAAATAGGAAAGGTATTCCTCATGCAAAATTGTAGCACCTGCACTTCATGTCTTACAAATTAAGCACTGTGTAAAATGAGGGAACATAATTTAAAAAGGGCAAATATAAAAGTGTTTTCTTTGAAAAATACCAAAAACCTTTTGCTAAATGCTCTGCAGAAGTGATATATGGCCTGAGTGAGAACGGGCGTTTTTGCAAGGTACATGGAAAAAAAGTTACAGGTAAGTAATGAAAAGTTTTTGTATGTCACGTTGTGTCATGTTTTGTAGTCTGATAAAAAGGTTTATAATTGATGTTGTATCATGAGAAATGTGTGTGTTGTGTATCTTTTCTGCTTCTTCCTACAGATAATTCATGGATTAATTCACAAGACACGTGAGTTGGCTGGTTGAAGAGAAATGTTTTTTTTTGCGTAATTTCTTTAAGAAAAAATGTGTGTTTATGTTTCATTTTTACATTTGGTCCACTGAAACGCGTTATTTGACACAGCGACATTGTATTTGACAGCAGAGTATCAGTTGCCTAGTGCTCTTCTGTCAAAAGAAGGGTATAGGATTTTAGACTTGACAATTGAGATTGGGCTGCAGGTTTATAGTATAAAGTACATGTGCCATGGTATTATGCATGACCGCTTATTCATATATGATGTTTGTTTGTCTGGGCTGTTTTTCCTTGTGCTTGATATACAGCAAGTATATCTTATGGCTTAAGATGGCTTGATATGTGTATTTTTTTAAATTTTTGTGTGTATGTTCTGTTCTATGGTGCTACTTTGAATTACAAGTTCCCCTGTGTTGTGAAGGAACACATATGACGATATGTGTTGTTTCACAATAAATTGGATGAATATTGTATTAAGATAAATTTCACAGATATGGACCTCATACTGTGAGCGAGTAAGGCAGCAGTTTTTCCAGTGCATGCCTAAATTTGGCTGTAATAATTTTTAAGAAAACTAAAATGATATACTGGATCAAAGTGTGCCACGCGTTCTTAGTCACTTACTGCCTTTTTCCTTAAGGACAGGCAGCTCTGCATTTATGTATCCTTGATTGGGCCTAAGGATGGAATTATAGATCCGTGACTAAAGGTGGCCTAATTTCGATATCACATTTTTTTGATCGCATTTTTGATTCCTGAATAAGCCTATGGATTCATTTTTTTCACTGAAGAGACAACTGAACATTAGTTAGAATTACCGTGTAGGGTATAGATTGTCAGCGGTAGAGTTAAATTTCTGTAACATTGGTCTTTCATGTATCCCCGTGCTCTTGGTGCTGTGTCACATGCCTTAGGCCACCCAAGCAAACTCTTGTCCTTCCTATAGATTTTTCTTTTTGCTTCTTCCCTGACCAATGTTGCATCATGTTGAGTTATTGAAGATTTTAGTTCTGTCCTACTTCCATTTTCCCTTCTCCATCTTCCTTTCACCAGTCAGCCCATTTATTATTATGGGTGTATTGTTCATGTTCACACTTCTAGACTGCAGTGATGTAGTAGGAACCCCCTTATGCCACATACATTCCCTTTTGATTGATGAGACTAGTTTTCAAGAATTTTCTTTAGGCCCACTTCTAATGTCTTTTCAGACTGACTGTCAGGATAGTGATAGCCTGGTTAATTGACCCAATACAAGTTTTCCATCTCAATAGGAGATTTTCCATCTCAATAGGAGATATCTCAAGTTTACATTCTTTTTAGTACGACATATTTTTAATGTCTATTTTTAATTTTTCAGTTCTCTTCTGTTTCTGCTGTTTCAATTTTTTTATAAGATGTGTTCTAATCATGCAGATACCAGGACTCTCTAGTTCTTGTCCTCTTGTCTGCACAGTTAATCATTAGCCTTTGTATTACATAGCGCATTTGATGCACATTGTTTTAAAAAGGGACTTTTCTTCATGTCCTTGATAATGTGTATTATGCCATTTCTCTATTTGAGATGTTCTAGATAAGGAGTTTAGGAACACCTAGGCTTCATCATTAAGGAGAATATGTATTTACCCCATTAAATAATATATCCCATTAGATAATGCCACTATGTGAGGGCATCCATTTAGGTTCCCATGACGAATTGCCACTCCTTTGCAGATTGCAGGCCACTTGCTTGCAGCCCTCTTGTCAAAAAGCCAACCCATTAACTGTTTTTGTATCTGACTTGAAGGAAACTAACAATTGTGTTACATTTCCTATATCACTAGGCTGCGGGATCTTCCAGAGTCAAAAAGGAAGAATGTTATCCTGCAGACCGGTGATCAAAAAAAAAAAAGCCTGGTCCCCATCAGTGAGCATGGCAGACGACTACAGACTTCTTGGCCCTGCAATTCCTGACAGCAATCAGCAGCATGAACAGCAATCAGCAGCGTGAACAGCAATCAGCAGCGTGAACAGCAATCGGCAGCGTGAACAGCAATCAGCAGCGTGAACAGCAATCAGCAGCGTGAACAGCAATCGGCAGCGTGAACAGCAATCAGCAGCGTGGGCAGCGGTCATCAGCATGGACAGCGATCATCAGCGTACCTCCAGTGGTACCTCCTAAGCAAGCCATTTGTTTCATCAGAAGGCGTTGTAAAAAGAAAAAAAAAAGGAGCTGATTTTCTGTTTTGCCTCAGAAGTTCTGTGCAAAGATGCGAAGGATCCCTGCTTTTGATGGCAGGACTGTCATCCACTTTGTGCAATTTGTTCAAACTGCCATGTGCTTGAACCTCTGGCAGTGCGCGGTCCCCTGACCCCCTTGGCCTGAGTTTTTGGCCTTTTCCCACACACACCTCTTTTCCCTTTGCTCCAGCAGAAAGGCAGTGCACCTGAGAATCCAAGTTTGGAAAAGGCACTACATTCCGGTGCCCATGAGAAGAGCAGCTTGATCGTCCTCTAACACTAAATGATGAGTGTTGGAGTCGGAAAGGAGCTACTGATCTTGAGAGACTGTTTCTCAGTGGTGCTTGTTTCTGCACGAGATGTTTTGTGCCCTTGATCAATGAAGAGCACATTTCCTGAGGTGACACAGAGAAGAGACACTGGTGCATTTGTTTTGAGACATTGAGACTTTGAATGAACTATGGGTGTTCCAGGAGGGCACTCCTACTGAGCATGAAAAGGCCTGGATCGAGAGGCCCAACGCGGAAGAAGATGATGGAAGCTGATTTGATGGACAATAGAAGCCTTCCAAGAGGCTTATAACGGATTTTGGACACAGCTGCTAATATAGACTGAGTAATTGCCTATGTAAGGGCAAAGGGTCGTCTGAGGTTCTGTGAAATCTGAACCTGTGTTTAAAATATCATTATTTTGCTATGATTCTGATATCAGAGAAACGAAAATGGCAAAGTTTAATATGTGTGTGTATTTTCATCACGAAACAATGATGTATGCAGGAGTTATTGGCAAATTCATTCTGAGCCCACAGGCTCCAGGTTGTGAACAGCGTCCATTTTAGTTGTTGCCCTTTACATAGGCATATACATGAGCCAATGATTCTTAAAGGACACGTATTCCTTAGCTTGAGTTCTTCCTGACTCCCATTTGACCTGAACAGGCTGAATCTGCCTACGTGATGTTGGCCTCACCAAACCAGTCCATGCCCTCTAGTCAATCTATATTAAAGATCTGAGCAACTTGTTGTGTACATTGGCCTGAGCAAGATTAGAAGGCCGACTACAGTAGCCATGCCTGTTTATGACCCACAAGCATCCCTTATCCTACATTTCTATCTTCCACACCTGGCTCTGTTTCTCTGCTTCTGGGCTTTTACAATGGGGAGGTGACCGTTTATATGATGGGGAGGAAACCAGTTCTATTGTGAGTTTCTCCGGCCTGCACAGGAAAATATGTGAAGTTTGACATATGTTCATGATGGAAGATGGGTTGGACAGTTTGGGCAAGCAAACTGGTATTTGTAATTATAACATGCTTTGGTAGTAACATGGGAGTGACCTACAATGATGTGTTTCAAAGCAAGAATGTGAGCCTAGGGCCAAACTTTTTGTATAAAAAGCCTGCCTGAGAAAGCTCAGGCAGGCTCCCTCTTTCAGCTGTAAAACTACGGTTGGACGACGAAGCCTCATAATTAATTATAATAAAGATGTCTTTTAATTTTACAGATTGGCTGTCAATTCCTTTGCTGCTTTATTATGCAAACTGCTGTATAGATCCCTGGTGGGGAGAGTGAGTCATTTTCAACTTTTCCTCAACCTCCAGGAAGCTAAAACAGGGTTCTAACCCTACCATCCTATTTCTGATAGGTCTCTTAGAGACTTATGATGCAAGGAGGGCTTCTAACACAGGCCCTTCCAATCCAGATGGGAACATGCCCCCCTTAATGGGAACCCTGGGGGACCCTGACCTCAACCTCGATGGCACAGGAAGTGATGAGGAGGAAAAGGAACAGGAGTTGTCAGGGGATGAGGCAGACAAAGGTCAGGTAGAAGTCAGTAGACTCACTAGGACCAACTTAAGCAGGCATGAAAATGGACTTGGGGGACCCCCAGGCCCACTCTCAGGCAGGCATAACATTGGGAATGGACGAGTTAGGTCTCTATCCAGAGGCTCTAACAGATCCATTCGAACCAATGGCTCTCAGACCTCTTCTCACAGAGGGATGACATCCCCTCAGAGAAGAGAGCATGAAGCTAAGATGAGGGAAGTCAATCTGAGGATTGAAAGGGAAGAACTTGCCCTGGCCAAAGAGAGACTTGCCTTTGCTAGAGAGCAGAAATTGAGTGGGGCATACCCCACTGGTGGCAGCATTTTACCTAGAGAAAAGGACAGGAGTTTAGACACTAGACACCTGAGTAAGATAGTGCCCCCCTTTAAACAAGGGGATGACATCCACAAATAGATGACTGCTTTGGAGAGGGCCTGCACTGTCCAGTGCATCCCCCAGAGTCAGTGGGCAGCTATCTTGTGGCTCTCCTTTGAAGGCAAAGGTAGAGATAAGCTCCTCACTACTAGAGCTGAGGATGCTAACAATTACCAAGTCCTGAAAAATACACTGATTGATGGGTTTGGCTTAACAACTGAGCAGTACAGGCTGCTGTTCAGGGACACCCAGAAAACTCAGTCTCAGGATTGGTCTGACTTTGTGGATTGTCCCACTAAGGCTTTGGAAGGCTGGTTGCTGGGCAGTAAGGTTACTGATTACACAGGGTTGTACAATCTGATCATGAGAGAACAGATTTTAAATAATTGTCAGAACCAGTTGTTGCATCAGTACCTTGTTGATTCGGATCTGACCTCTCCCCAAGAATTGGGAAAGAAGGCAGACAGATGGGTCAGAACAAGGGTCAAGCAGAACCAGACTCAGAACCAGGGTGGTCAGAAGAAAGCAGACCAAAAAGATAATAACAAGAGTGAACAAAATGACCAGAAGTCTTCGACAGGTCCCCAACAAACCAAAGAGGGTGGGGGTCAGGCTTCACAGCAGAAAAAGAAGACTCAAGAAGGCCAGTCAAAAAGGTGGTGCCAATACTGTAAAAGTAAAACTCACTGGTTTAGTGAGTGCACCAAGAAAGGAGGGCAAACTCCTACCACTACAGCCCCTAAGGCACCTGCACCCCCTAGTACAGTCAGTAGTGGTAGTGCACCTCCCAAGGGATTAGTTGGGTTAACCTTGGGATCTGAGGGGTATGACAACCTAGTTGGCACACTCACTCAGGCTGTCCTTGTCTGTACATGGGATGTGGATATATCCCCTGATGCAAGTCCCAATACTTTGGGCAAATACAGGCAGACACCTTTTATTAATGGAAAAATGGCTCAGGCCTACAGGGACACTTGTGCCAGTGTCACAATGGTGACACCTAACTTTGTGGACCCTGGACCGATCATGCTAGGTACAGACTACCTAGTGACCAATGCCAGCAATGTCACTACCCACCATAGTATGGCAATTGTTGATTTCTCCTGGGGAGGGGTAAGTGGCCAAAAGAAAGTTGTGGTTAGTTCAGACCTCCCAGTAGAATGTTTGTTGGGCAATGATTTGGAAACATCACTATGGTCAGAAGTGGAGCAGAGGACTCACATGGAAATGTTAGGCTTGCCAGCACATGTCCTTGCTGTGACTAGGTCACAGGCCAGAAGATGCCCCACTGAACAGGTGCTGGATCCTGGAACAATGGACCAGACACCTGCCAAGAGAAAGAACAGTAGGGTTAAGGCATTGCCTTCCCCCTTGCCCCAGGTTGTGGATCAAGTCTCAGAGGAGGCTGACCTCAAAGAGCTGAGGGAAACTGAGCCTAAAGAACTTGAACCTGATCAGGTTGAGTTTCTGGGTTCAGGGGGACCCTCCAGAGAAGACCTGGGGAAGGCACAGTTAGACTGCCCTTCTCTTGAACCCCTCAGACAGCAGGCTGCTGCTGAGGCTGCAGGGAACGCCACAGGTGCCCACAGGGTATACTGGGATGATGGACTATATTCTGAGGCAAGAGACCCCAAGCCTGGTGCAACCAAGAGGCTGGTTATCCCCTTGTCTCAGAGAGGTTTCCTTCTTACCTTGGCCCATGAGATTCCCCTTGTAGGACACTTAGGCCAGAATAAGACTTGGGACACACTTGTCTCACACGTTCACTGGCCTCACATGAATGAAGATACCAAGGAGTTTTGTCGCTCCTGTGTCACTTGCCAAGCCAGTGGTAAGTCAGGTGGCACGACAAAGGCCCCCCTCATACCACTGCCTGTGGTGGGGGTACCCTTTGAAAGAGTGGGGATTGACATTGTTGGTCCAATGGAACCCCAGACAGCATCAGGGCACAAGTTTATACTGGTGGTGGTGGATCATGCCACCAGGTATCCTGAAGCTATTCCCCTTAGGACCACTACAGCACCTGTTGTGGCAAGAGCCCTAGTTGGAGTGTTCTCCAGAGTGGGCTTCCCTAAGGAGGTTGTCTCTGACAGAGGTGCAAACTTCATGTCAGGATATCTGACTGCTATGTGGAAGGAATGTGGTGTCAACTACAAGTTCACGACACCCTATCATCCACAGTGCAATGGGCTTGTTGAAAGGTTCAACATGACCCTAAAAGGGATGATTCATGGACTACCTGAAAAGCTCAAGCGTAGATGGGATGTCCTGATACCCTGCCTTTTGTTTGCTTATAGAGAAGTCCCACAAAAGGGGGTTGGCTACAGCCCTTTTGAACTTTTGTATGGACATCCTGTAAGAGGACCCCTGTGTTTGGTGAAGGAAGGATGGGAGAGACCTCTCAAAAAGCCTGCAACCAACATAGTGGACTGTGTACTTGGTCTACGCTCCAGGATGGCTGAGTATATGGAAAAGGCTTCTAAAAACCTTGAGGCAAGGCAAGAACTCCAAAAAGCTTGGCATGACCAAAAGGCTGTCCTGACTGTGTACAAGCCTGGACAGAAGGTGTGGGTGTTGGAGCCAGTGGCCCCAGCAGCACTCAAAGACAAATGGTCTGGGCCCCACACAATCATTGAGCAAAAGGGAGAGGTCACCTACCTGGTTGACCTTGGAACTCCCAGGAGCCCCCTCAGGGTGCTCCATGTGAGTAGGCTCAAGGCATATGTCGACAGGAAGGACATGAGCTTGCTCATGGCCACAGATGAGGGACAGGAGGAAGAGAGTGACCCTCTCCCAGACCTTCTCACTCAGAACCCTGATGGTGGATCAGTAGATGGTGTTGTCTTTTGTGGCAGCCTCTCTGAGCATCAGCAAAAGGATTGCAAACAAGTTCTTCAATTCTTTAGACATATGTTCTCTCTGACACCCAGTCAGACCAATTGGTGTACCCATGAGGTTGACACTGGGGACAGCCTGCCAGTTAAGAGTAAAATCTACAGACAGCCTGATCATGTCAGAGACTGCATCAAGACAGAGGTGCAGAAAATGTTGGAGCTGGGAGTCATTGAGCCCTCAGATAGCCCTTGGGCTAGTCCAGTAGTTCTAGTGCCAAAGCCTCACACCCAGGGTGGTAAGAAAGAGATGAGGTTTTGCGTAGACTACAGAGGCCTCAATGCAGTCACTAAGACTGATGCCCACCCAATACCAAGGGCAGATGAGCTTATAGATAGATTGGCTTCTGCCAACTACTTAAGTACATTTGACCTGACAGCTGGGTATTGGCAAATCAGGTAAGCTGAGGAAGCCAAGCCCAAGACAGCATTTTCTACCCCTGGTGGGCATTATCAGTTTGTGGTGATGCCCTTTGGTTTAAAAAATGCACCTGCCACCTTCCAAAGGCTGGTGAATCAAGTTCTCACTGGGATGGATGACTTCTGTGCAGCATATTTTGATGATATAGCTGTCTTTAGTTCCACCTGGGAGGATCACCTGGTCCACCTGAGGAAAGTGTTAGAGGCACTGCAGAAAGCAGGTCTCACTATCAAGGCCACAAAGTGCCAGATAGGGCAGACACAGGTTGTATACCTGGGCCACCTTGTAGGTGGAGGCCAGGTTCAGCCACTGGAGAGCAAGATACAGTCCATCAAGGACTGGGCTCCTCCAACCACCCAGACTCAGGTTCGAGCTTTCTTGGGCCTGACTGGTTATTACAGGAAATTTGTCAGAAATTATGGATCAATTGTGACTCCACTTAATGACCTGACAAGTAAAAAGATGCCAAAGAAAGTTCAGTGGACAGCAGGCTGTCAAAAAGCATTCGATGTCCTAAAGCAAGCCATGTGCACAGCACCAATCCTAAAGAGTCCAGACTACTCCAAACCATTCATTGTCCAAACAGATGCTTCTGAGTTGGGTGTGGGAGCTGTTCTATCTCAGCTGAATTTTGATGGTCAGGACCAGCCCATTGCTTTTATTAGCAGAAGGCTGACCCCCAGTGAGAAAAATTGGTCAGCTATTGAGAGGGAGGCCTTTGCTGTGGTTTGGGCCCTGAAGAAATTGAGGCCATACTTGTTTGGCACTCATTTCAAGATTCAGACCGACCATAAGCTCCTCTTGTGGCTAAATCAGATGAAGGGTGAAAACCCCAAACTACTTAGGTGGTCCATTTCCCTACAGGGGGTGGATTTTACAGTGGAGCATAGACCTGGCACTGATTATGGCAATGCAGATGGGCTCTCCAGGTATTTCCACTTAGAGCAAGAAGACTCACCTGGTCAAGGTTAGTTTATTGTCCCAAAGTTTTGGGGGGGGGTCATGTAGGAGAGTAGGGTCTGCAATCCTATGATCACCCCAGATTTTTGCTTTTTGCTTCACTGGTTTACGACTTCCCTGGCTGTGGGCCTGCTAATCAGACCCACAGCCTAGCTGTTCTCTCTCTAAATTGACACGTGTACCTTAGGTGCATTTACCAATTGGTACTGGGCCACCTTATCAGACTCTGTATCCAGGGCATAGGTGTACTCAGGGCCTACCAGGGGCTGCAGCATGTATTATGCCACCCCTGGCTGGCCTAAATCTGACACAACTGGCTGCACGACAGCTGGGGCAAGGTGGTGTAATCACCCTTTGTTATAGATATAGTATATCTATATCTAACCCTAAAATGGACACATGCATTCCTATCAGTCACTCCTATGGCAGGCCTTAACAATCCTGAAGGCAGAGTGCTTGGAATCATGTGAGATGGTGCTCTGACATGAGCTGAGCCCGTTTGCAGCTTGCGGAACCAAGTCCTAATAGCTGTTCCATGATAACGCATACCATATACTCTTAAGTGCATTATAATCCTCGCGGTTATTTGCCAACTCTGGTATCGCTTTATCAAAACATGTCGAGTAAGGTGTCATACGAATTGGAATACTAACCCCTCGCCAATTCTGGTGACAGGGTTAGCATTCCACCCTTCTAGAGGGACACGACATGTATGTAACTGTGAACCCCAGTTAAAGTTAACTCGAGCCTCAGCATCACAAAATGGATGCTGCCACCACAGACACAAGTCTGACCTCCTGCTGCTGGGAGTCCTTCCAGCGAGGAGAGCTTGGACAAAGGGTTTCCTGTCAGGGGCGGTGCTAGCACCATCCCAGACAGGGTTTTGTGTATCCCAGGTAGGCAGGGCTCAGAGGAAGGTGACTGCCAGTTGCACCCCCGGTGCTCACTGTGCATATGCCGGCTTGCACCAGTTCCAGGGGCACACCAGCCCCTGAGCGGGGGAAAGTCTGGACAAAGGGAGAGGGGTGTAACCCCGCCTTCCTGGTCCCACCCATGGGCAGGACCTAGTCGCGTACCAGCCCCTTTCTTTAGAATAAAGGTAGGAGCGGGGACCCTTCCAAATTATATCAGCTTTGAATCCTGAAACTACTTTCTACTAAAGGAACTCTCGACTTCTTCTCAAGATTTCTCCCTTGTGACTAAGGAGTAGTCACCCTGCATCCGCAGGCACCATCTAAGTAACTTGCGGTTTGCTGCACGTCCTTCCTCCGGAACCAGACCGACCAGCACGACGAGACCCAGATTCCCTGGCACCTCTGACCTCTAGCTGCATCATCAGCCACGCTGAGATTCGTGGGTGTGACGAGACCTCGAGGGACCGGCCATCTTCAGAACTGCACAACGCTTATCCAGCACGACCGCCGAGGGATCCTCGAGTGAGTGCTTTGGGGTTTGAGAAGCCCTAACCCTGAGCAGCTCCAGCACCGAAGTCCAGCCCCCCAGCATCCACGAGATCTGCGTGGGGCCCTTCTGCTCTTTGCTGCTCACCGCGTTGTCTGGCCACTTGCCTGCCGGCTTGTAGCCCTCCTGACGACGAACCACGACACTTCCATCCCTGGTCTGGTTGCTTCAGACTGGCCCTTGCTCCCCTCCAACAGAGGAGCACCCCGGACCCTCCTGGACCACTCCAGGCGCCATTTTGAGTCCACCGCATGGGCTTGCATTTGCCAAGAGTTGTTGCCCCAATCCTGGGTCCAGCACCGCCGACAGCAGATACCTTTGTGGGACAGCTCGCACCTCCATCCTGGTCACCGACAATGCCTCCTGGTCCGAGAGACTGCAGAGCCCAGCGTCGCCCACTCACCTGGTCGAGGTGACTTCATCCGGTGCCATCCTGGTGCCCATCTGATCACTGGCTAGTGACCAAGAACTGAGTCCCCTCTGCTTTCAGGTCGTCTCCATCATCGATCCATGCTTGGATCACATCGAACATCATCACTGGTCGCCTGCCAGCAACTTCTTCTTTCAGGCTCCTGGTTCGTCAACGAGGATTCCCGACGACACTTGAACCCTATGCAGCCGCAGCCCCTGGGCTAGGTAAACCGAGTACCACGGTGCTCCAGTGTAGAACCACTCTCTGAGTGTCTAGATCCACTTTCGTTTTTGACCTACCTAGTCGGGTTCGCCCGAGAACACTAACTTTGCATTTACTAGCCTCCATAGACTTTGTCCCGCATTGCGCGTGAGAGTTTCCACTCTGCACACGACGTCCCTAGGCCTCCTGCTTCTAATCTAAGGGTTCAGCATTGTAGGCCCAGCAGTTCTAAAGCCTCTGAGAATAGTTACTTACCTGCTAGTAATTCGCATTCAACTTTTGTAGTATATGGTTTTTCGTGCCCCTCGGGCATTTGTGTAAATTGTGCAACTTAAAGTATTTTCATAAGAGTTTTGTTATGTGCTTAGCTCCCTGACTCATAAAGAGATCAGGGTAGACTTGTTATAAATAAATATCCTTTTATTTTAATAACAACTTGTGTGGTGTCCTTTCACTTGGTGTTCAAGGGGTATATGTGATGGTATAACAGCTGGCTTAACACGCCCTCTAGAGTTTAGCCTAAAGACTGCTCTTGTCCATGCTACTAGGATAGCTGGTCTATAAGGTGACTTACAATAAATTACCAATAAGGGTCGTTTGGACTGATACATAGTGATCACTAGAATAGTGAGCACTGCATATCAGGCCAACTTCTCACAAAGCTCCCCTATAAATAAAAAAAAATACCAAGGCCGAGCCCCAGGGGATGGAGTCCACAGGGCTGTAATCAGCTTGGGGAGGGGGCAGTGTGTGTGAGAAGTTGGCCTGATATGCAGTGCTCACTATTCTAGTGATCACTATGTATCATTCCAAACGACCCTTATTGATGATTGGTTGTAAGTCAACCGTAGACCAGCTGTCCTAGTAGCATGGACAAGAGCAGTCTTTAGGCTAAACTCTAGAGGGCGTGTTAAGCCAGCTGTTATACCATCACATATACCCCTTGAACACCAAGTGAAAGGACACCACACAAGTTGTTATGAAAATAAAAGTATATTTATTTAGAACACAACAACCCTGGACTCTTTATGAGGACAGGGTGCTAAGCACAATACAAAGCTCTTAGGAAAATACTCAAATCGCACAATTTACACAAATGCCCGAGGGGCACGAAAAACCATATACTACAAAAGTGGAATGCGAAATTACTAGCAGGTAAGTACTACTCTAATGGACTTTAGGATCGCTAGGACTTGACTACTGAACCTTCAGATTACTAGCAGGAGGCATAGGGGGATCGGGTGCAGAGTGTGCACTCTCACGCGGGATGCGGGACAAAGTCTATGGTTGCTAGAATTTACAAAGTCAGTGTTATCGGACGAATCCGACTAGGTAGAGCTGAAACGAAAAAGGATCTGGACCCTTCGATAGTGAGGCTATGCTGGAGCACCGAAATGCCGAAGTTACCTAGCCCAGGGGCTGCGGCTGCATAGGTCTGGAAAGACGTCGAGAATCCTCGTTGCAGTCTATGGAGCCTGAAAGAAGAAGTTGCTGGCAGGCGACCAGTGAAGAGATTCGGAGGGATCCAAGCCTGGATCGAAGATGGAAGACACCTGTAAGCAGAGGGGACCAAGTTCTGAATCACTAGCCAGTGATTAGATGGGCACCAGGATGGCACCGGATGGAGTCACCTCGACCAGGTGAGTGGGCGACGCTGGGCTCTGCAGTCTCACAGACCAGGAGGCATTGTCGGCGACCAGGATGGAGGTGCGAGCTGTCCCACAATGGTGTCTACTGTCGACATCGCTGGACCCAGGATTGGGGCAACAAGTCTTGGCAAATGCAAGCCCACGCGGTGGACTCAAAATGGCGTCTGGAGTGGACCAGGAGGGTCCGGGGTACTCCTCTGTTGGAGGGGAGCAAGGGCCAGTCTGGCGCAACCAGACCAGCGGTGTTGATGTCGTCGTTCGTCGTCGGAAAGGCCACAAGCCAGCAGGCTAGTAGCCAGACAACGCGGTGAGCAGCAAAGAGCAGAAGGGCCCCACGCAGATCTCGTGGAGGCTGGGAGGCTGAACTTCGGTGCTGGAGCTGCTCAGGGTTGGGGCTTCTCACACCCCAAAGCACTCACTCGAGGATCCCTCGGCGGTCGTGCTGGGCAAGCGTCGTGCAGTCTGGAAGATGGCCGGTCCCTCGAGGTCTCGTCACACCCACGAATCTCAGCTGGGCTGATGATGCAGGTTAAGGTCAGAGGTGCCAGGGAAGCCGGTTCTCGTCGAGCTGGGCAGTCTTGATCCGGAGGAGAGACTTACAGCAGACCGCGATGCTTGGATGGAGCCTGCGGATGCAGGGTGACTACTCCTTAGTCAAAAGGGAGAAATCTTAGGAAGAAGTCTTGAGTTCCTTTCGTAGAAAGTAGTTTCAGGATTCAAAGATGATCTAATTTGGAAAGGGCCCGCTCCTATCTTTATTCTAGGAAAAGGGGCTGGCATGCGACTAGGTCCTGCCCATGGGTGGGACCAGGAAGGGGGGTGGTTACACCCCTCTCCCATGCCGGACTTTCCCCAGCTCAGGGGCTGGTGTGCCCCTGGAACTGGTTCTAGCCGGCAGATGCACAGTGAGCACCGGGGTGCCACTTGCAGTCACCTTCCTCTAAAGCCCTGCCTACCCCGGATACACAAAACCCTGTCTGGGATGGTGCTAGCACCGCCCCTGACAGGAAACCCTTTGTCCAAGCCTCCCTTGCTGGAAGGACTCCCAGCAGCAGGAGGTCAGACTTGTGTCTGTGGTGGCAGCATCCATTTTGTGATGCTGAGGCTTGAGTTAACTTTAACCGGGGTTCACAGTTACATACATGTCGTGTCCCTCTAGAAGGGTGGGATGCTAACCCCGTCGCCAGAATTGGCGAGGGGTTAGTATTCCAATTCGTATGACACCTTACTCGACATGTTTTGATAAAGCGATACCAGAGTTGGCATTTAACCGCGAGGATTATAATGCACTTCAGAGTATATGGTATGCGTTATCATGGAACAGCTATTAGGACTTGGTTCCGCAAGCTGCAAACGGGCTCAGCTCATGCCAGAGCACCATCTCACACGATTCCAAGCACTCTGCCTTCAGGATTGTCAAGGCCTGCCATAGGAGTGACTGATAGGAATACGGGTGTCCATTTTAGGGTTAGATATAGGTATACTATATCTAAAGCAAAGGGTGATTACACCACCTTGCCCCAGCTGCCGTGCAGCCAGTTGTGTCAGATTTAGATGGCCAGCCAGGGGTGGCATAATACATGCTGCAGCCCCTGGTAGGCCCTGGGTACACCTATACCCTGAGTTACAGGGTCTGATAAGGTGGCCCAGTGCCAATTGGTAAATGCACCTAAGGTACACGTGTCAATTTAGTGAGAGAGCAGCAAGGCTGTGGGTCTGATTAGCAGGCCCACAGCCAGAGAAGTCGTAAACCAGTGAAGCAAAAACCAAAAATCTGGGGTGATCATAGGATTGCAGACCCTACTCTCCTACAGTGTGTGCCACCTCCCTCTTCAATTTTTTTTAAAAAATGGCAAGGGCCCTGAATGATGGGGTCCCCGGAGCCCAAAGGGTTAATGGCAGGGGGGTCCACACAGCCCCCCTTCCTAAAATAAAATAAAAAGAACCAGGCAACTCACTGGAGGCCCCGTCCCCTCCCTGCACACCTATGCAAATGTGCCTCCTGGTGCATTCTGGGTTGGGGATTAAGTCATCTTGAATCCTGAGGGTCCGAGGGGGCTAACTAGTCCACCAGGTACCTACAGTAAGCCCAAACAAGACAATACGATAGAGAGGGGTCCTAAAGAATATTTTGAGATCTAGCATGGACCCAGCCCCCAATTTCTTAACTTGAATACTTATGAAATGTCCACGGGTCTAACAATAAAAAAGAGAGACACTACCTCTATGACACAACAATCCTAACAAACCGGAACAATAATGAGCAAAAGGTCTATGTGTATGTGAACAAAGAATTCTCCTTAAGAGTAAAGAAACCCATTAGTCACCACTCAATACCGCCCTGGTCATCATCTGGGACTCCTTTTGGCACTACCATCGTGAAACATAAATGATGAAACTTAGGACCTGATGACAATGTCCTACATCAAATTATGCATCACTCAATGGTCCTCTAGATGTTGGCTGGTAGTGAAGTGTGATGGATAAGGAAAAATTGCAGTGCATACAGAAACGTGTAGAGAAAAGTGACTTAAAATCGGGTAAGTGAGAGAGACATTGTATTTTATTATTTTCATTCAAATGCACAAGATTAAAAACAGAGCAAAATAAGGCAGTTCTAACAAATACCTGCCAAGGTTAGTATTATCGACATGTTTCAGCAATATCAACGGACACCTTCGCCCTTGCCTTCGCCAGGACCTTCAAATTTAATTGCTACTGCAGTGTGTAACACAAACACAAAAATGTGATACAAATGAAAAAATGTCACCTGAAATCCAAGGTGTATACTAATATCCTTCTGTGTGTGGGTTAATTGCCCACTATTTTGCAGGAGGATAAGGCCTCACCTCACCTGGCTGCGAATCAGGGAGAGGAAGCACAGCTCTGTCCGTCCGGGGGGTTCGGGCGCCTGTGCACTCCATCCGGTATGGCAGCCGATGTGCTCCCCCCCACCGGGCCGCGGCGCCACCTCCAACAGAACAGTCCGGAGATTCAAGCGGGGCACCCCAGTAGCGCTCCCGGGGGCAAGCTGGCGGCACATCAGCCAACAGAGGATGGGGCTCCCAGTGGCATCCAATCCCTCGCCAGGCACAGGGGCGAGGGCAGCCGGTAGATCTCTCGCTGCCCTGGGATCCAGCAGCCATAGAGGGGGGAGCGGGGGTCTAGCGCCTGCCTTGGAGAAAGGGGGGCAGAAGGCCCGGAGCAGACCGGGGCACGCAGACACCCACCCCACAAGGCTCCTTGATAATCCAGGGCGGGGAGGTCTCAACCCCCTGGGGGCCGGCAGCCGCAGTATCTCAGAGCCGGCACCCGCACCAGTCAGTCTCTCCCTCGGTAACGGAGGGTCGGGGAGCTCTGCACACAGGGCCAGGGGGCCTCAATTTAATTTGCTCTCGTCTAGTCGCAGCGCTCAAAACCAGTGGGCCACACTCACCGGGTCGCCGCCACCGTGGAGCGCCATATCTCTCCAACCTCCTCGCTCAAAGGCCTCCAGCAGCGCCACACCTCCAGCAATGCGAGCAGCGTGAACGTCCGTGTCCGCTGCTCACCCTCCGCACCGCTCGTCCACACGGGGAGGGAGCTCCACTCTTCAGGACCGGCCCGCCAGGCGCCTCAGCCAGTCAACCTCAGAGGCTGCCGCCGCGGGGGGAAATCGCAGGCAGCGGGGCAGCCGACGCCGGACCGTCAGGGCAGGGAAATCAAGCCCAGAGACAGACCGGCAGGGAGGCCACCATTTTAGAAGTCGGAAAGCCCCAGGAGGGAGGAGGCCCAACGGGGCGAGAGAAACATCGGATCATCCCCAAATGGAACAGGGGGCGAGCCAGCGGGCCGGGGAGTCAAAACAGGTATGAGATAGGAGCCGATGTTAGCTGCAAGTGGGCGGATGCGAGACGGATGACGGAGGGGGGCCAGAGCACTCTTAGAGTACGACCGCCATCTTAACTCCTCAAGCCACGCCCCATCTCTTGCTTCTTTCTACACCTAAATCTCCCTCCGCCCCTTGTTTAAAATTCTTACATTGGCTACCTATAAGAAAACAAAGTCTATTCAAGATCCTTTGTCTGACACATAAACATATGTATTGCAAAGGTCCTGGATACTGGTCCAAAAATCTATGTTGGTACCAGCCTCGTAGGATGTTAAGATCCAGGAACGTATCACTGTTTGTTCCTCTTAGAATTCGTATTGCCAGAAAAGGAGGCATATCCTTTTCCTTTCTTGCCCCGACATCTTGGAACAACATTCCCTTAGATTTATGCACCATCACTGATCACAATCGCTTTCGCAAGAAGCTGAAGTCATGGCTATTTGACAACTAAGCAAATACTCCATCAGAGCTGTTCTGTTAGCGCCATGAGACTTCTGAGTGATGTGTGGGCTGTACAAATGTCCCTGATTTGATTTGATTTACACTTCAGTTTCTTCTTTCTCTACTTCTTTTGTTTCTTGCTGCACGTCTCTTGTGTCTTTCTGTACCCCTTGTGCCTCTTTCTGTACCCCTCTTCCCACTTTTTGCACCCCTCTTGCCTCTTTCTGTCCCTCTGTCGCTTCTTTCTGCACTCCTCTTGCTTCTTTCTACACCTCTCTTGTTTTTTCTGCACCACTCGTGCTTCTTTCTCCACCCCTCATCCCTCTTTCTGCCCCTTTTTGCCTCTATCTGCACCTCTCTTCCTTCTTTCTGCACTTCTCTTGTTTGCTTTTACACCTCTCTTACTTCTTTCTACACCCCTCTTGGCACTTTCTCCAATCCTGTTCCCCTTTTTGCAACTCTCTTGCTTCTTTCTGCAGTTCTCTTGCCTCTTTCTCCATCCTTTATCCCTCTTTCTGTACATCTGTTGCTTCTTTCTGCACTTCTCTTGCTTCTTTCTGCACCTCTGGCCCTTTTTTCTGCAACCCTTTTGCCTCTTTCTGCACCCTGCTTCCCTCTTTCTGCACTCTTCTTTCCTCTTTCTGTAGCTCTGTTCCTTCTTTCTGCACTTCTTTTGTTTCTTTCTGCACGTCTATTGCTTCTTTCTGCACCCCTTGTGTCTCTTTCTGCACACCTCTTCCCTATTTTTGCACCCATCTTGCCTCTTTCTGCACCTCTGTTGCTTCTATCTGCATTCCTCTTACTTCTTTCTACTTCCAGATCTCCCTCCGCCCCTTGTTTAAAATTCTTACATTGGCTATCTATCAGAAAACGAACTCTATTCAAGATCCTTTGTCTGACACATAAACATATGTATAGCAACGGTCCGGGATACTGGTCCAAAAAACTATGTTGGTACCAGCCTCGTAGGATGTTAAGATCCAGGAACGAATCACTGCTTGTTCCTCTTAGAATTCGTATTGCCAGAAAAGGCGGCAGATCCTTTTCCTTTCTTGCCCCGACATTTTGGAACAGAATCCCCTTAGATGTATGCACCATCACTGATCACAATCGCAAGAAGCTGAAGTCATGGGTATTTGACAACTAAGCAAATACTCCATCAGAGCCGTTCTGCAAGCACCATGAGACTTCCGAGTGATGTGTGGGCTGTACAAATGTCCCTGATTTGATTTGATTTACACTTCAGTTTCTTCTTTCTGTACTTCTTTTGTTTCTTGCTGCACGTCTCTTGTGTCTTTCTGCACCCCTAATGCATCTTTCTGTACCCCTCTTCCCACTTTTTGCACCCCTCTTGCCTCTTTCTGTCCCTCTGTCGCTTCTATCTGCACTCCTCTTGCTTCGTTCTACACCTCTCTTGTTTTTTTCTGCACCACTCGTGCTTCTTTCTCCACCCCTCATCCCTCTTTCTGACCCTTTTTGCCTCTTTCTGCACCTCTGTTCCTTCTTTCTGCACTTCTCTTGTTTCCTTTTACACCTCTCTTACTTCTTTCCACACCCCTCTTGCCACTTTCTCCAATCCTGTTCCCCTTTTTGCAACTCTCTTGCTTCTTTCTGCAGTTCTCTTGCCTCTTTCTCCATCCCTTATCCCTCTTTCTGTACATCTGTTGCTTCTTTCTACACTTCTCTTGCTTCTTTCTGCACCTCTGGCCCTTCTTTCCGCAACCCTTGTGCCTCTTTATGCACCCTGCTTCCCTCTTTCTGCACTCCTCTTTCCTCTTTCTGTACCTCTGTTCCTTCTTTCTGCACTTCTTTTGTTTCTTTCTGCATGTCTATTGCTTCTTTCTGCACCCCTTGTGTCTCTTTCTGCACACCTCTTCCCTCTTTTTGCACCCATCTTGCCTCTTTCTGCACCTCTGTTGCTTCTATCTGCATTCCTCTTACTTCTTTCTACACCCAGATCTCCCTCCGCCCCTTGTTTAAAATTCTTACATTGAGGTTCCGTGACAATTGTAAGTGGTGTTTTTAACTCGTACGAATATAGTCGAGTCTGGTATCTATGAACCGCAAATGACGAGTTTAGTAAGTGTGCGCAGTTTCGCTGTGCTAACTTAAACCGTTCGTTTGTTATGTGGGTTTTTCATCTGTACCCACATGTTCCATCTTAGATGCGGCATCCATTTTGTCTCTTGCCCTCAAGTAGCCAGCGAACGGACGTTGTCCGCTTCGCGACCCCGGGACTCCCAAGATATCTGCGGAAGACACATGTTCTTTGTGAGTGTCTTTATGACGAGGGGGTTGCTACTGTAAGGCAGATGGCGCCGCTCGAGGCTCATCTTGCCGCACGGACTTATTGTCTCAGCCGTGCATCTCATTAGGCACGTTCCTTTGATGCCTGTATCTCGTGTTTCCCGATACCTCCCTTTTTACACCCTTTCCGATCTCCCCACTGTCTCCGTCTTCCTCTACACCTGTCCTTGTTCCTATTTCGATCTGTTTTACTGCTGATTGGAATTCGCTAATGGTGGGAAGATGGTTTTTACAGTTGGGAACCGCCAAATGTTTCCGCACTTATGTTCCGGACCTCATGTGTTTCAAAGTGACCAAAGCGACCCCTCTGGGGGATAACGATGGGAACCGGGTTGTAAACTTTTGTGTTCAATGTTATCCTATGGGTAAAAACTGTATAAAAGGAGCGATCCACAGAACCAATTTGAAGCAGTCTCCCCAAGTTGCACGCTGTGTACTTGCCGTGATCTCTGTGTTCCCTGCAGCAAATAAACCTTGAATCTTTGACGTCGAAGGAAGTGTCCCGTGTCTCTGTGATTCGTATGCCGGAGCAGGTTACCCACGAAGGTTTCAGGTGTTGTGCCCTGGCACCGCTGGGTCTTAAAGAACCCAGTCCTTCAGTTGGCGCCCAACGTGGGGCTGCATCAGTGGTACCGGTCCAAGCCCGACGATCGTGAGGAACTTCGTGTGAAATCTCCGAGGGAAGGTGCACTCCGCTTCATCGATCCTGTTGTCGAAATAAGTGGCCCGAAGACTTTTCCCGCGAAGATTCCCGCCTCCGGACGGCTGCGACGGACTGCTGCCCTGACTGTAGACCTGTTTTGGCGCCTGGCGTAGACCTTGGTATAGCGAGACGATTGACGGGCCTTCCTGGTGACGCCATCGATTTTTGAGTTAAGTATTTGTGGGTCGCTCCCATAGTTCTTGGTTGTTGACACTTTAGCGAGTGTTTTTGTTGTTAGCGCTGTGTGAGTGTTTTTGTCGGTGACACTTTGCTAGCGTACTTTGTTGTGTTGTTTGACGACTGCAGCCGCCAAAAACCGAGGGTTTTTGTTCTTTGCTGGGACTTGGTAAATCCCGTAACCCTTGAAGTTTGTGAAACTCGGCTAGTGTGCAAGATGCCTGGTCGCAGTACTTTGTTTAGTTGTTTCAGACCTTGTGGTACGGATTCCCGACTGGAGGACTCGTGTCCGATACCTCCGGTTGGAACTCCCACGTATGAGCTCTATAGTAAGCATGGGCTAGGCCCAGTTACCTTTAACGATTACTGGATTAAATACACGAAAAAGGACGGCGACCTTCGTTGGCCACCTCATGGTAGCTTCGAAGCTCCGATCTTAGATAATCTAGAGATTAAATTGTTCGAAAGAAAGTCAAGGTCGGCCATGTTTGATGCCTTTCGGTTGTGGCGCAAAGAAGCCCGACAGAAAGAAATCAGACAGACTAAACGTAATCAGCGAGATAATGTTGCTACCATAGTGAAGAAAGCAGAGCAATTTCAGCGAGATAAGGAGGTTAAGGATAAGGAAGTGTTTGACAGATTACAGCGTATGACTGTAGATAAATGTTACCCCGCTTTGCCAACGGAGTCGGAAAAGAAGGAAGAGCCAGTTGAGGATCCCTTAATGTCTTATCTTATGAAGTCGCCACCTCCGTACGTACAGGGTACCGCAGCTCCTGTGGTCCCTGCCGTACCTATTCTTCCGCCTATTCCTCCGCCTGTTCCTCAACCTGCACCCGTTCTTCCGACTGTTCCTGCTTCTTTGTCTGTTTCTATCCCTACTGCTCCTCCGCTTCCACATACTCCTGTTCCCGCTACTGCTCCTGCTACTGCTCCTGTTTTGTTAACCCCTGCTGTTGCTACTGTTTCTACTCCTTCTCTTGTTAGTCCTGTATCGTATGCTTCTCCCTCTACTCGTAGTCGCAATTCTCCTCTTGCGGCTAGTTTCTTTCATTCGCTCGGACCTGTTCATGGGTCCGCTGGTTCCGATGGTCCTCAGAGACGTAGTCAGCTTCCTGGAAACAGAGAACGCGTTGCGCTATATAATATGGCGATGGGTTGGATGGTAAATCCTCAGAGAAGTCCACCCCGTGTTGTCCTCGAAACATTTTGTCAATTCAATATACCAACCCAGAGATATGTGTTTAACGAAATGTGTAAGTTCCTTTATGATCAAATAGCGGCCGATGCGCCTGACGAGGTGCTGACCGCCCTGTCTGATCTTCAGCTTCAGTTCGCAAATGGGCTGATAGTGGATACTAACGTTCGACGTGCTGTTGAGCGGTTGCTATCTCTTCGTCCCGTTCCGATACCTCATGCATTGTTCGTTGAGGATATTGAAAAACAGCCAGACGAGTCTGGCCAATACCCTATGCGGGAAGTTCCACCAGTGTGGATGCCAGGCGATGCTACTGCTAATCCTATTATTCCGCCGCATTTCCAGAGAGTATGGATACATCTCCCATGGAAACGCTCGGAAGTGTTGCAGGTGAAGCAATCTTTGCCTGACCCTCGCAAAAATCCTGCAGGGTATTACAAAGAATTATCGCAGCTCGTAGATGCTACGATAATGAATCTTGCCGATATCGACATGTTGTTTGGCAATGTCGTACCGCAACCGGTATGGGCTAAGATTCGTCAGGAAAATCACGCAAATGAACTAGGTGGTGATTGGGCGGCCATTGTAGCGGCAGATGGGTTGCAAGTTGGTGGCGCTAAGCCTGAACAATTGATTGCTGCTCTCCCTCAAAGAATAATAACATTAATGAAAACTCTTATGCCAGCTATGAGGGTAAACTGGGACAAATTGTCAGCCTGTAAGCAGAAGAAAGATGAGAGTGTTTCCGACTTCTTTACGAGGTTCGAGGAAGCATTCATCGACCATAGTGGTCAGGATATGGGTACCGAGGGTGGTCAGAGATTGTTTGTGGATAAATTTGTTTCGAATTTATTGCCCGATTTGAGCAATAAATTAAAGAACTCAGAAAGTGCATGGGCCGTTTCTACTTCGGCTCAGATATTGGCTACGGCACAATACTATGAGAATAGAGAGAAAGAAGAGAACGACCGTGCTGATAAAAAGACGAAAGAGCTCAAAACTAAAGTGTTGTTGCAACAAGCGTATCCTCCGCGGTCAAATCAGAGTAATTCGCAACAGAATAGGTCACAGCCACAGTCGAACAGATCCCAAACCCGTAATGACTCCTCCTCCCAAAGATCCTCGTTAGGGTACAATCAATGTGCTTATTGTAGACAGGAGGGACACATTAAATTCAATTGCCCTGTTCTGAATGAACGTAACAATGGTAACTCATCTAGAGGAGGTCGTGGTGGTTCGCAGCAAACATCACGTGGTAGAGGTCGTGGTGCTCAGAATGATCGCTCGGATAACTCATCCAATTCTAATAATTGTTTCGACCAACGTGGATCATCGCAAGGACGATCTGCGCAGTACAATGTAGACGATTATTACGTCGATCAGGGAACTGACGACAGTAATTACTAGGACAGCCAAAGACAAGGAGAGGGAGTGGTATCAGTTCCGGTTGATCAGAGAGGGCCTTACGTCGCAGTTGCTACATCGGGCGTCGTTGAGCCTTTTCTGTTGGACACTGGTGCAGCGAAAAGTTCTATCATGTATTCGAAACTCCCTGGCGCACCTTTGTCTGGCTTAACAAATGTTTCCGTTGGATTCTCTGGCGCCCCCGTTAGCAATCCAGTTTCGCGCCCTTTGCCCCTTCAAATTGGGCCACGTGAGCTAGAAGCTCCGTTGATTTTAACCACGGGTTGTGGCGAAAATCTTTTGGGCCTGGATTTGCTTAAACGCTTGTACGCAACTTTGTATTGTTCTCCAGCGGGTGTAAAGCTTACGTTAGGAGAAAGGGTTGTCTCTCCTATGTATTTGTCCCTCGATAAGCTCCCACCGGAATTGAGTTCTCTTCCTGCGTCTTTGTGGGCAACAGGTCCAAATGACGTGGGCCTACTTGATATCTCCCCTTATGTTGTACAGTTGAAATCTAATGTGCGATTGCCACGTATTCCCCAATATCGTATCTCCCTTGATGGTGAACGAGCACTGTTGGCGATCATCTATGATTTGATCGAGAAAGATGTTATTGAAGAGACTCGGGGAAACGTGTGCAACAGCCCTGTGCTGCCCATTCTTAAACGTACTGATCCTTCAAAACCGCCTGTTTATCGCTTTGTTATCGATTTACGGGAGGTAAATAAAATTGTGGTTCCTCAATTTCCTGTTGTGCCTGACATCACGGCGCTACTGACTCTGATTCCAGCTTCTGCATCGTGGTTTTCGGTGATTGACTTGAAAAATGCGTTTTTCAGCATCCCGATTGCCGAGGAGAGCAGGGACCTTTTCGGTTTCTCTCTCGGTGGACGCAGCTTCCGGTTCAAACGCGCTCCTCAGGGCTACTGTGAAAGTCCATCTATTTACAGTCAAGCCTTGAAGGGTCAACTGGATGCATTTAGGTTGCCGGTTGGTGCGGCCTTGATCCAATACGTCGACGACTTATTGGTGGCTGCTGATACTCAGGACATTTGTAAAATTGCTACGGTGTCGTTGCTGCAACATCTCTGTGAGTTAAATCACAAGGTGTCACCTTCTAAACTCCAATATTGTTGTCAAGAAGTAACCTATCTAGGTCACTTATTGTCAAAGGAGGGAAGGAGATTGACCCCAGAGAGAATTGCAGCGATTGCGCGAATGGCTGTGCCAAAAACCCAAAGAGATGTGCGTGCCTTTCTAGGTATCACGTCGTACTGCAGGCAATGGATTCCTAATTTTTCATTGCTAGCGAAACCATTGGTGGCTCTTACGTGCAAGGATGTTTCAACTCCTTTACCATGGACGGAAGAATGTCAGAAAAGTTTTTCTGAACTGCGTGATTCATTGTGTTCGGCTCCTGTGTTAGGTACTCCTGACTACAGTAAGCCGTTTACGTTATATGTTCACGAGAGGGAAGGTTGTGCTTTGAGTGTCTTAACGCAACCTTTTGGTGGTAAGCAACGTCCATGTGCATATTTTTCTTCGACCTTGGACCCGGTAGCTAGAGCGTTGCCGAGTTGTTTACGAGCAACAGCGGCAGCTGCGGTCTCCATCCGACAATCAGCAGGATTGGTCATGGATAATATGCTTACGGTGATGGTTCCGCATGCAGTCGATACTCTTTTGAATCGAACGAAAACTCAGCACTTGACGAGTGCGAGGTTGTCTGGGTACGAATTGACGCTCTTGGCAAGCCACATTCAGATAAAACGTTGTAACGTTCTGAACCCGGCAACTTTGTTACCAATTAGCAGAGTCAGATGAAGTAGCAGAACATGACTGCTACTTGAGGACTGAAGAGGAAACAAAAGGTCGAGTGGACCTTAAAAACACCCCATTGGAAGATCCGGATGGTACTTTGTATGTGGATGGGTCATGTTTTAAGTTGCCGAATGGCGATGTGACTACTGCTTATGCTGTTGTAACATTGAATACTGTTGTTGAGACTGCAAGGTTGAATCAAAATTCTGCTCAAGCTGCAGAATTGATTGCTCTTACTAGAGCGTGTGTGTTAGCGAAAGGGAAACGTGTGAATGTGTTTACCGACAGCCAATACGCGTTTGGTGTCGCTCACAGTTTTGGACGATTGTGGAGAGAGAGAGGTTTCTTGACGTCGCACGGTACGAAGATACAGCATGGCCAGCTTGTGAATGATCTTTTGGATGCATTGACTCTGCCTACGCAAGTTGCGATTGTTAAATGTAGTGCGCATCGTAAGGTGACGGATGATATTGGTCGTGGTAATGCGTTTGCGGACGAGACTGCTAAGTAGACTGCCCGGAACCTTAGCACTCGAATGTATGTGACGAGTTCGGTTAGGTGGCCTACAGAATCGAGTATGTGTGAAGACACTATCGAGAGTGTGAAAGCAATTCAGAATGAGGCCACCGAGACTGAAAAGACGAAGTGGAAAGAAAGTACGGGAAAGTTGGATGCGAGTGGTTGTTGGATTGATTTGTCGGATCAGAAAAGATGGTTGTTGCCTGATGCGTATGTGCTGGCCGTTGTGACAATGGCACATGGGTTAGCACATATCAGCGCGAAAGGTATTTGTAAGTTGCTGGCTCCTGTGTGGAAGAATGATGGCATTACGAAGTGTGCTGAACGTCTGGTGAAGAATTGTATGGTGTGTATAATGTACAATCCTGGCAAAGGAACCCCAACTCCTCCTGGCAGTTTTGCTCCCCCTTCGTATCCCTTTGAGGTGATTCAATTGGACTTCATCCATATGGAGCGATGCAATAACCTGAAATACGTTTTAGTTGTGGTTTGCGCATTCTCCCGATGGATTGAGGCCTATCCCCTCAAAGACAATACTGCTTTGTCTACTGCGAAAATCCTACTGAAGGAGTACTTTCCTCGGTATGGAATGCCTAGAGTCGTGTGGTCAGATAACGGAAGTGAGTTTGTTGGAAGTGTGATGAAGAGTGTGTGTAAGGGCCTTGGAATTAATCAGAAATTCCATAGCGCCAATCATCCCCAGTCAGCTGGATTGGTTGAAGGGTACAACGGCACCCTTAAACTAAAGTTAGCGAAGATTCAGGCTACGACTGGTCTTTCGTGGCCTGACGCTTTACCTTTAGCATTACTGTCAACTAGGGCGACTGTACACTCCCGAGTAGGGCTTAGTCCCTATGAAATAGTGTTCGGCCGTCCTGCGAATGTGTGGGGGGTTCCTAGGCCAGGAATGTTTTCTGATCTTGAGTACCCAATGTTGATCGATTATCTACATGACTTGACTGCTAAACTGAGGTTAATTCACCAACAGGTTTACGACGCATTGCCGACGCAGACAGAGGGTCCAGGCCACCAGCTCCAGCCCGGAGACTGGGTGGTGACAAGGAACTTTTCACGCAAAAATAACCTGGACCCGAGGTTCACCGGACCCTACCAAGTGCTCCTGGCCACGAGGACTGCCGTTCGTCTTGAGGGACGTAAGAATTGGGTGCATGCTACGCACACCAAACGAGTCCCCATCCCTTTGCCGGCAGACCCGTGGGTAAGGAGAGGCATTGCGTCATCTGAAACAGAAACATTGCCGGCGTTTGTGCCTTTTAGCGACGCACAGCTTGTTGAAGAACCCTCAGCGCAGCAGAAAGACACTGTTGAACAATTAGCATCAAAAGACTCAAGACCAGAGCATTCAACTGATCAGCAGGACGCTGTCTCTTCAACGGATCCTTTGTTTGACGAGCAGACACGTCCTGGGAAAACCCGATACTTTTTGCGATCTCGCACTAAGGACAAATAAAAGATCTCGTTTTTTCTGTATTGACGATTGCATTATCCTGTTCTCCGTGATCAGTTTTGAACATTTATATTACTGTAATTATTTTGTATATATATTGAGCTTCATTCCTTGTATTTTTGCTTTTACAGCTGAGAGACTTTGTTTTTGCATACATACATATTGTGCATTGAAGGCCGTAGGGCCGCGCGCGTACTTCCTTCTGGACAGTAGGTCTTGACGCTAGGTTAAAGGCCGTCGGTTCCTGGGAACTCCTAGGGATTGACTATTGCTGCACAGAACGAAGTGCGTCAAGAAACGTTGCGGACGGTCGTAGGGAATGGCATTCTCGAAGCTGAATGATTTGGAGGGAGCTCAAGTCCACAGATTCAAGCTGCAGCAACTCAGTCGTACCAAATGTTTCATATTCCAACTGTTTGTATTGTTCTTGACTGCTTCTGCATTATTGGCGGGTGGGGTGTATTACACGATGTCTTACTTCTTACCTGCTACACCTACTCCTACTCCTGACTCTAATCTTACCTCTACTGTTTCTCCTCATTCCTTTCATATGTTACCGGAACACGAGCAGGCTAGACGTGTAGAATTCCGCAACAATTCCTTTATTCAGCTCCTCCATCAGCATCAGTTAGTGGTTAACACTACTAATTGTTGGGTGTGTGGGTTGATGCCACACACTACGGATAAGGGAATTCCATATCTGGTGTTACCGTATAGTTCCCAAGGGTCAGCTCGAGCATTTCAAACAATGTTTCGAAGCGCACTGGGTTTCCACCCCATTCGAGAACCACGTTCCCCCTACTCTGGTCCTACCTCGTATCAAAAACCTTTGTCGATAGCAATAGAGGATTTAGATAGTGAGATCTATGATCCCTCGCTTATTCCCGAAGAAGAGGTACAGGCCTATAGGGTCCTAAGTAGAGGTGAATATAGTGTGTTCACTAGCGAAAAGCAGCTTAAAAGCTCGCCTCCGATATGGGTCGTACCCCACACTGGTAATTTTTGTCTTATGGGTCGTGGCCGAAGATCGCAAGCCCGACTTGGAGCAAGTGCTTGCACTGAAAATTACATTCTGCCGATGTTCTCGTCCCCTGTGTTTCTGGCTGCCAAGGGTACATACTTTATCTGCTATGATCGTGCATACACATGGTTGCCCGCTGACTTCATGGGCTCATGTTTCATTGCAAATCTGTTGCCTCCGACGTTCACTGTAGATGCCGATTATCATAAGACTAGAGTTGTGCGAGGCGTAATTAGTGAAGAGGATACTGCCGGTCAAGAGGCAGGAGACTTTTTCAAGGGTTTCCTCCCGTTTTGGGGACCTATGGTCAATAGTAGGAACCTGAGACAGTTGACTCGAGTGGTAGAATCGACAGCTAATATTACTGCCAGTGCCCTTGGTAATATCACCACCGAACTTCAGGCGGAGAGACTTATGACGTTACAAAACCGTATGGTTTTAGATGTCATCTTAGCAGATCGAGGTGGGGTATGTAAGGTGATCCATTCGAGCTGCTGCATTTTCATTCCAGATAATGCTCCTACTGTCTATCAAGCCATTTCGAGGTTGCATAAAATCTCCGAATCCATACACGTGGATGTAGGGGATTGGACGCTGCTTGGATGGTTTTGGGGCCTGATGTCGACTTGGGGTTGGAAGATTCTGATGATCATCGGAGTCGTTGTGGTGTTCCTGTTCACGTGTTGCCTTTGTGTACAGTGTGGTCCTGCCTTATGTGGCCTCTGTGCTACAACGTGTATGAGACAACCATCTGTTACCAAGGGGACTCGGTTGGACAGAGCTATGCTACAGCAACACCTCGATGGTCTGATGAATATCGAATATGATTCCGACTAGTGCTTGCCTACATGAGGGCAAAAGGAGCGTCTGAGGTTCCGTGACAATTGTAAGTGGTGTTTTTAACTCGTACGAATATAGTCGAGTCTGGTATCTATGAACCGCAAATGACGAGTTTAGTAAGTGTGCGCAGTTTCGCTGTGCTAACTTAAACCGTTCGTTTGTTATGTGGGTTTTTCATCTGTACCCACATGTTCCATCTTAGATGCGGCATCCATTTTGTCTCTTGCCCTCAAGTAGCCAGCGAACGGACGTTGTCCGCTTCGCGACCCCGGGACTCCCAAGATATCTGCGGAAGACACATGTTCTTTGTGAGTGTCTTTATGACGAGGGGGTTGCTACTGTAAGGCAGATGGCGCCGCTCGAGGCTCATCTTGCCGCACGGACTTATTGTCTCAGCCGTGCATCTCATTAGGCACGTTCCTTTGATGCCTGTATCTCGTGTTTCCCGATACCTCCCTTTTTACACCCTTTCCGATCTCCCCACTGTCTCCGTCTTCCTCTACACCTGTCCTTGTTCCTATTTCGATCTGTTTTACTGCTGATTGGAATTCGCTAATGGTGGGAAGATGGTTTTTACAGTTGGGAACCGCCAAATGTTTCCGCACTTATGTTCCGGACCTCATGTGTTTCAAAGTGACCAAAGCGACCCCTCTGGGGGATAACGATGGGAACCGGGTTGTAAACTTTTGTGTTCAATGTTATCCTATGGGTAAAAACTGTATAAAAGGAGCGATCCACAGAACCAATTTGAAGCAGTCTCCCCAAGTTGCACGCTGTGTACTTGCCGTGATCTCTGTGTTCCCTGCAGCAAATAAACCTTGAATCTTTGACGTCGAAGGAAGTGTCCCGTGTCTCTGTGATTCGTATGCCGGAGCAGGTTACCCACGAAGGTTTCAGGTGTTGTGCCCTGGCACCGCTGGATCTTAAAGAACCCAGTCCTTCAACATTGGCTATCTATCAGAAAACAAACTCTATTCAAGATCCTTTGTCTGACACATAAACATATGTATGGCAACGGTCCGGGATACTGGTTCAAAAAACTATGTTGGTATCAGCCTCGTAGGATGTTAAGATCCAGGAACGAATCACTGCTTGTTCCTCTTAGAATTCGTATTGCCAGAAAAGGAGGCAGATCCTTTTCCTTTCTTGCCCCGACATTTTGGAACAGAATTCCCTTAGATGTATGCACAATCACTGATCACAATCGCTTTCGCAAGAAGCTGAAATCATGGCTATTTGACAACTACGGTACAAAAGGGTCAGACTGATTTGCATATAGCCATGTCTGAACTGGGGTGGCAGAGTGGGCTAAACAACGGTGATGGATTAAACCCAGATCTTTTGACTGGGTATGAGTGTTTGATTGATTCAGATGCTCCGTCCATCACCACCCCCTTTTGTACCGCTTTTGGCCGCCATAAGTGTGGCAGGGTATGCTCAGACGTGAGTCCCTTGCTCACTTTGCCACTGGATTTAAGCAAGCCGGGCTGAAGATGGCTGGAAGGCCAGAAACCGGTCCTCGGAGGCTTGTTTCCGGTCCGGGGATAACATGTCTTGGCAGTTCGGGCTGGACTGTTCCCATGAGGCACAGGGTCAGACTGATTTGCATATAGCCATGTCTGAACTGGGGTGGCAGAGTGGGCTAAAGAACGGTGATGGATTAAACCCAGATCTTTTGACTGGGTGTGAGTGTTTGATTGATTCAGATGCTCCGTCCATTACCACCCCCTTTTGTACCGTATTTGACAACTAAGCAAATACTCCATCAGAGCTGTTATGCAAGCACCATGAGACTTCCGAGTGATGTGTGCGCTGTACAAATGTCCCTGATTTGATTTGATTTACACTTCCGTTTCTTCTTTCTGCCCGTGTTTTGTTTCTTGCTGCACGTCTCTTGTGTCTTTCGGCACCCCTCGTGCCTCTTTCTGCACCCCGCTTCCCTCATTTTACATCCCTCTTGCCTCTTTCTGTCCCTCTGTCACTTCTTTCTGCACTCCTCTTGCTTCTTTCTGCACCTCTCTTGCTTTTTTCTGCACCACTCATGCTTCTTCCTCTATCCCTCATCCCTCTTTCTCCTCCTTTTTGCCTCTTTCTTCACCTCTGTTCCTTCTTTCTGTACTTCTTTTGTTTCCTTTTACACTTCTCTTACTTCTTTCTACACCCCTCTTGCCACTTTCTCCAATCCTGTTCCCCTTTTTGCAACTCTGTTGCTTCTTTCTGCACGTCTCTTGCCTCTTTCTTCTTCCCTCGTCCCTCTTTCTGTGCATCTGTTGCTTCTTTCCGTACTTCTCCTGCTTCTTTCTGCACCTCTGTCCCTTCTTTCTGCAACCCTTGTGCCTCTTTCTGTACCCTGCTTCCCTCTTTCTGCACCCCTCTTGCCTCTTTCTGCATCTGTGTTCCTTCTTTCTGCACCTCTTTTGTTTCTTTCTGCAACTCTATTGCTTCTTCCTGCACACCTCTTGATTATTTCTACACCCCGCATGCCTCTTTCACACCCCTCTTCCCTCTTTCTGTACATCTGTTGCTTCTTTCCGTACTTCTCTTGCTTCTTTCTGCACCTCTGTCCCTTCTTTCTGCAACCCTTGTGCCTCTTTCTGTACCCTGCTTCCCTCTTTCTGCACCCCTCTTGCCTCTTTCTGCACCTGTGTTCCTTCTTTCTGCACCTCTTTTGTTTCTTTCTGTAACTCTATTGCTTCTTCCTGCACACCTCTTGATTATTTCTACACCCCGCATGCCTCTTTCACACCCCTCTTCCCTCTTTCTGCACCCCTCTTGCCTCTTTTTGCACGCCTGTTCCTTCTTTCTGCACTTCTCTTGTTTCTTTCTGCACCTCTCTTGTTTATTTTTGTATCCCTCTTGCCTCTTTCTTCATCCCACTTCCCCTTTTCTACATCTCTGTTGCTTTTTTATGCATTTCTGTTGCTTCTTTCTGCATCTCTCTTGCTTGTTTCTGTACCCCTTGTGCCTCTTTCTGCATCCCTTATCCCTCTTTCTGAAGTCCTCTTGCCTCTATCTGCACATTTGTTTCCTCTTTCTGCGCCCCTTCTGCCTCTTTATGCACCCCTCTTGCCTCTTTCTGCACCTCTGTTCCTTCCTACTGTACTTCTTTTGTTTCTTTCTGCAGCTCTCATGCTTCTTTTTGCACCCCTTACCAGACCCCCCAGGATATAGCGGCATGGATTAGCAAATTTAGCGGCACAAATATGGAAATTTAGCGGCACAAATATGGAAATTTAGCGGCATTTTTGCAGCACTTTATTTTCCTCATAATCACTCGTTTTCAGCCTTAAATCGATGGAAACTGCAGAGTACTCCACTATTAAATAGGCATGTTTAAAGAGTCTTCAGCTCATTGGAAGCACTACTACAATCCTAACCTCATGAGAGGGGATCCTATTTCTCTCTGGGATATTCTAGCACCCATAAACGCACCCCTGCCGGGTACCACTGCCTCCTGGACACATGAGGCATGATACCACTTCCTCAGGTACCCTAGGGGATAGGATAGTAGTGGGTGGAAATGCATTGCCATGGCTAATGTAAGCATGTTAAATAATGCTCTGAGCAGACTGGCGTAATGAATCTAAAGACTTCAAGTGTATTCAGCAGCCAACATAAACCAATCAGAAGAGTTCCATTGGCTCTCTTAATCCTGTTTGGGCTGGTAGCTGCTCTAAACTGCTTTTTTTTCCTATCGGAGGAGGCACCATGATGTCCACTTCACAGGCCGCCATGCATATAACTTGAATTGACACTGGCGCTGCGCTTTATATTTAGTCATGGCGCCCGTTTTTTTTATTTTAATTTTTCCTGCCTCCTGACGTGTAAGGGAGGAATGGGCTCGGGGGAAACGTGTTTTATATTACAATCACAGGTAGCCCAGAGACTCCTGGGTAAAGCTGAAGTATTTCAGTGTCTCTCCTTTAAAATTCCTCCATTGTCATCCAAGCCCCGGACCATAATGCAGGCAGATTCTGAACGAAGTGTGGGGCTGTGCCTGGGCACAAGGGCTGAACATCAGGAGTTGTGCCAGGTAGTCCCAGGGTGCCAGTGTGGGACCGTGGCTTTAACTCTGCCCCATCCTTCTCCATGAGACGTAGCTGTGGTATTCTTAGTTCTGCTTTCTGTTACAATAAACCCTCTGAGAGGCGTCAATGGCAGACATACTCACTCCATCTAACAGGGGACCAGTGCTTTTCTAGTGCATACATTGCAGTTTTAGGTACGGCAAAATACAAGTGTTTGCCCATGATCAGATGATTTGTGGTTTAGCACTGAAGGTGAAATTCGAGTCAAGGTGCAATGGCCAGCTACAATCCCACTTTGTGGTCCAGCTGTAAATAAATCTTCATTATTATTGTGTTGTATTTCTCGAAAGCTCTCGGGGGCAAGATAAACATATTTGTGGCAGCCTCGTTTGAATTTTGAAAATCTCTTTATGAGCCAGTTGAAAAATGTTAGACGACCACACAAACGCCTGCATCCAAAGTAACCCGCTTTTCTCCTGTCCCCTTGGACATGTGTTTCCTTTATTCACTGCAGCACGAACCATGTAATGTCTTCTGGAGCAAGAAACAGCCACAGCTGAAACTGAACCTGGACACGCAGCGCCCTGGAAAAATATAAACAGATTGGTGAACGGAAGCTAAATATGTGAGGCCCTCACTTTCCTATCTTTGAGGGAGAGGCAGTGAAGCAGGGACAGAATGTACGGATGTTTGCACTGATAGGGTGCAGTGAAGCTGGGGGCTCGGCAGGAGGCAGCACCAACTCAGTGTCTCAAATGCATTATTACTTTGATCCTAAGGTTCCCTTATGATGTCGCAGTCATTTTAAGAAAAAAGGCAATGCAAATGCAGTTTTGACAGAATGTCATGAAATGGAAGTGACTTTTGGTGAGAGGAATGAAAGGCGGAGTGTTAGGTACAGGAATGTTGTGAGAGTTCTGGGATACTAGGTGAGAATGTTGGTGTCGTGTCTTGCTTCACGAAGAAGAAAGAACCCTCTCTGTCTTGAGGGAATCTTGATGCGTGCGCAGTCAAATGAAGAAATGGCTATTGCACGGTTTTCTCGGAGACGCGCTCATGTGGTGACATAGGTACGTTCAGCCAATAATATGTCACCATCTTTTTTGCTGCCTGCCGAAGACCTTTTTCGCGGCCACAAAGGTCAATTTCGCGGTCATCGCGTCCTTCAGCTGATTTTGCGATTATTTTGCAAATCGCAAAAAGCTGGAGGGTCTGCCTTACCTCTTTCTCCATCCCTCTTCCCTCTTTCTGCACTCCTTTTGCCCCTTTCTGCAACTCTGTTCCGTCTTTCTGCTCTTCTTTTGTTTCTTTCTGCACATCTATTGCTTCTTTGTGCCTCTTTCTGCACACCTCTTCTCTCTGTTTGCACCCCTTTTGCTTCTTTCTGCACTCCTCTTGCTCTTTTCTACACCTAGATCTGCCTTGGCCCCTTGTTTAAAATTCTTACATTGGCTCCCTATCAGAATACTAACTCTATTCAATATCCTTTGTCTGACACATAAACATATGTATGGCAAAGGTACGGGATACTGTTCCAAAAAACTATGTTGATACCAGCCTCGTAGGATGTTAAGATCTAGGAACGAATCACTGCTTGTTCCTCTTAGAATTCGTATTTCCAGAAAAGGAGGCAGATCCTTTTCCTTTCTTGCCCCGACATCTTGAAACAAAATTCCCTTAGATTTATGCACCATCACTGATCACAATCGCTTTCACAAGAAGCTGAAACCATGGCTATTTGACAACTAAACAAATACTCCATCAGAGCTGTTCTGCAAGCACCATGAGACTTCCGAGTGATGTGTGCGCTGTACAAATGTCCCTGATTTGATTTGATTTACACTTCAGTTTCTTCTTTCTGCACTTCCTTTCTTTCTTGCTGCACGTCTCTTGTCTCTTTCTGCACCCATCTTGCCTCTTTCTGCACCCTTCTACCTTCTTTTTGCACCCCTCTTGCCTCTTTCTGTCCCACTGTCACTTCTTTCTAAACCTCTCTTGCTTTTTTCTGCACTACTTGTTCTTCTTCCTCCACCCCTCATCCATTTTGCTGCCCCCTTTTTGCCTCTTTCTGCATCTCTTCCTTCTTTCTGAACTTCTTTTGTTTCCTTTTACACCTCTCTTACTTCTTTCTACACAGCTCTTGCCACTTTCTCCAATCCTGTTCCCCTTCTTTCTGCACTTCTCTTGCTTCTTTCTGCACCTCTGTCCCTTCTTTCTACAACCCTTGTGCCTCTTTCTGTACCCTGCTTCCCTCTTTCTGCACCCATCTTGCCTCTTTCTGCACCTCTGTTCCTTCTTTCTGTACTTCTTTTGTTTCTGCAACTCTATTGCTTCTTTCTGCACACCTCTTGATTCTTTCTACACCCCCATTCCTCCTTCACACATCTCTTTCCTCTTTCTGCACCCCTCCTTCCTCTCTCTGCACGTATGTACCTTCTTTCTGCTCTACTCTTGTTTCTTTCTGCGCCTCCCTTGTTTATTTTTGTATCCCTCTTGCCTCTTTCTCCACCCCACTTCACCTTTTCTGCATCTCTGTTGCTTTTCTATGCATTTCTGTTGCTTCTTTCTATACCGCTTGTGCTTTTTTCTGCAACCATCATCCCTCTTTCTGCTGTCCTCTTGCCTCTTTCTGCACATCTGTTGCTTATTTCTGCACTTATTTTTTTTCTTTCTGCGCCCCTCTTGCTTCTTTCTGCACCTCTGTTTCCTCTACCTGGGCTTCTTTTGTTTCTTTCTGTGCCTCTCGCTTCTTTCTGCACCCACCCCTTTTGCCTCTTTCTGTACCCCTTTTGCCTCTTTCTGCACCTCTATTCCTTCTTTCTGTACTTCTTTGGTTTCTTTCTGGAGCTCTTATGCTTCTTTTTGCACCCCTTGCCTCTTTATCCATCCCTCTTCCCTCTTTCTGCACCCCTCTTGCCCCTTTCTGCGCATCTGTGCCTTCTTTCTGTACTTCTTTTGTTTCTTTCTACACGTCTATTGCTTCTTTCTGTACCCCTTATGCCTCTTTCTGCACACCTCTTCCCTCTTTTTTCACCCCTCTTGCATCTTTCTGCACCTCTGTTGTTTATTTTGGTACTCCTCTTGCTTCTTTCTACACCTTTGTTTTCTTTCTGTATCCCTCTTGCCTCTTTCTCGACCCCACTTCCCCCTTTCTGCATCTCTGTTGCTTTTTTATGCATTTCTCTTTCCTTCTTTCTGCATCTCCCTTGCTTTTTTCTGCACCCTCGTACCCCTTTCTGCAACCCTCATCCCTCTTTCTGCCCTCCTCTTTCCATTTTCTGCACCTGTTGCTTCTTTCTGCACTTCTTTTGTTCCTTTCTCCACACCTCTTGCTTCTTTCTGCACCTCTGTTCCTTTTTTCTGCCCTTCTTTTGTTTCCATCTACACATCTATTGCTTCTTTCTGCACCCATTGTGCCTCTTTCTGCACACCTCTACCCTCTTTTTGCACCCCTCTTGCCTCTTTCTGCATATTTATTTCTTCTGTCTGCACTTCTTTTGTTTCTTTTCACACTTCTCTTTTTCTTTCTGTATCCCTCTTGCCTCTTTCTCTACCCAACCTCCCCCTTTCTGCATTGTTGCTTTTTTATGCATTTCTCTTGCTTCTTTCTGCATCTCCCTTGCTTGTTTCTGCACCCTCGTGCCTCTTTCAGTAACCCTCATCCCTCTTTCTGCACCTCTGTTGCTTCTTTCTGCACTTCTTTTGTTCCTTTCTCCACACCTCTTGCCTCTTTCTGCACCTCTGTTCCTTCTTTCTGCCCTTCTTTTGTTCCTTTCTGCACCTCTTGCTTCTTTCTGCACTCCTCTTGCCCCTTTCTGCACCTCTGTTCCTTCTTTCTGCACTTCTTTTATTTCTTTCTGCAGCTCTCTTGCTTCTTTCTGCACCCCTCTTGCCTCTTTCTGCACCTCTGTTCCTTCTTTCTGCTCTTCTTTTATTTCTTTTTGCACCTCTCTTGCTTCTTTCTACAACTCTGTCCATTCTTATTGCAATCCTTGTGCCTCTTTCTGCACCCTTCTTCCCTCTTTCTGTACCTCTCTTGCATCTTTCTGTACCTCGGTCCCTTCTTTCTTTACTTCTTTTCTTTCTTTCTGTACCCTTCTAGCCTATTTCTCCACCCCTCTATCCCCTTTCTGTATCTCTGTTGCTTTTTTTTACCTCTTTCTCCACCCCCTTCTTTCGCCCTGCACCTCTGTTGCTTCTTTCTGCACTCCTCCTGCCTCTGTCTGTAGCCCTCGTGCCTCTTTCTGCATCCCTCTTCTCTCTTTGTGCACACCTCTTGCCTCTTTCTGCACTTCTGTTCCTTCTTTCTGCACTTTTTCTGTTTCTTGCAATCACCACCCTCATATCAATTAATCGGCGGGAGTACTTTTTTAATTTGTTTTAAATACCCTAATAGCACCAACATGGGATAATAGGTCGTTTAAGCTTTGTGATGTCACTCAACTTTTGAAATACCAGACTCCAAAAAACAGCCATATCTGGGCAAAGCAAGGCAACATGCGTTAAGTCCCCTGGATTAGCACCACAGTGATCACAGTCTGCCGTGTCTCTGAGGCCATATATCTGCACCTGTGCTGGTGTATAGTACTCTCTATTATGGAACTTAAAGTGTATGAATCTATGTCTTCCATTTAAAGAGATAACATGTGTTGCTTTGCAGCAGTAGACCCATGTTTTGTCATCTAAGACCCTTCCCAGATCACTCTGCCACTCCCGTCTGGCTTTCGTGTAAAGTACTTACAGTATTCTTGCAACATGTTATAAATCTTTGAAACTATCCTATTTGGGGAATCCGAGCTCAGTATGAATGAGAAGGGGGTGACCTCAGAGGGCTCCATCATATCATCGCCTAGCTGTTCTCTTAGGGCATGTCTCACCCTATGAAAGTGAAATCTCACCAAAGGGGAAACTGTTCGACCCTCGGTTTCGATCTCGAACCATTCTCGCACATTGCCTGCTAAAAACAAATCACCAATTTAAGTAATGTTGAGAGTTTCTAATGCAGTGACCATCTGCCTTTCTCTGCTTACCGACAACCACTGGCACCACTCCAGCTGCGTCAGTGGTGAATACAATATCGAACACGCCTGTCTTTTTAGTAGGTCATGCCAAGCGTTTACCATGGCATTGTCCAGTATTACAGCGCACCTGACTTATGCTTGAAACATACAGGATAGAAGTGAGGACGGCATTGCTGCTACCCTTTCTATATATATGTGTGGGGGAAGTTGGCTGTTGGTGCACCAAATAATAAGTCCGTGAACACTGAGCCACCCTATAGTAAAGCTCCAAATCTGGAGCTTCTGGCCCCCTAGGGAGTAAGGGAGAGTGTGAATGCCTCACTGGACTCACAGCTGCTTACCAGCCCAGCCCAAGCCAACCAGCAATGTTCTAAGAACTTTAAAGAAATGTGTGGACAAAACTATCAGTATATTAAGGAATAGGAACAAAAATCTGGGCAATAACACCATCGTCATTAGAGAGATGTAGTTCAATAGTGACAATGGTGGTCGTATCCAATGTTCCACATCTTCTTCCAATCTAGCAATAGCCTTCCCGTAGTTCTCACTGCATACCAGGTCAGTGTCTGTGTGGAGTCTGACTCCTAAATATTGTACCAGATCTTCAGACCGGGTGAGGGGAAGTCAAACTCTGTTGGCTTAGTAGCCGGGGTCAATGGAAATATCTTGGATTTGGACCAATTCATTTTGAGGCATGATACGTCACCAAAACGCACTACCTCTCGCAGCACCGGGGACAAGTTTGACACAGGATTTCTGATATATTGCAGTATATCATCTGCCAAGGTGGATTTTAACAAATTATATCCTGGAAAGCGGATCCCTCTTTGTCCATAATATTCCCTGAGGGCACACGCAAGAGACTCTGCCACAAGTGGATACAGTAGAGGTGATAATGGGCATCCCTGTAGCGTACCTGTCAATATTTTAATCGGGGACGTAACTGCATTTCCCACTCTGATTCTTGCCGATGGGGAACTGTATAGTACTGAAACTAGCTGTAGGAAGGTGGATACCTGACTATGGTTACCCCAGATTTTTTGCCTAGTGTTTAGCTGGTTTTCGACTTAGTTGGCCTGGGATCCTGCTAATCAGGGCCCCAGGCTATCTGCTCTCACTGTAAAATGGACTCCATGTACTTTAGGTACATCTCCAATGGGTCACCTTATGAGCTCATGTTCAGTGTACTATAGGTACCCAGGGCATAGATGCATCCAAGGCCTACCAGGGGCTGCAGCATGTATTATGCCACCCCTGGCTGGCCACTCACATTGATACAACTGGCTGATCACTCAGCTGGGGCAAGGTCGTGTAATCACCCCTTGCTTAGATATAGTATCCCTATATCTAACCTTATATCTAGACACATATACACCTATATGTCACTCCTATGGCAGTCCTTAAGAATCCTGGAGGCAGAGTGCTTGGTTTTGTGTGAGATGAGGCTCTAGCATGAGTTGAGCCTGTCTGCAGCATTTGGAACCATGTCCTTATAGCTGTTCTAGGATATAGCCATACCATATACTCTTAAGTGCATTATGAACCTCGCGGTTAAATGCTAACTCTGGTTTGGCTTTATCAAAACATGTTGTGTAAGGTGTCATATGCTTTGGAATACGACCCCCTCACCAGTTCTGGCGACGGGGGTAACATTCCACCCTTCTAGAGGGAGAAGACATGTTGTTCCTACTAATCAGGGTTAAAGTTAACCAGAGCCTCAGCATCACAAAATGGATGCTGCTGCCACAGACACTAGTCTGACCTCCTGCTGATAGGAGTCCTTCCAGCGAGGGAGGCTTGGACAATAGGTTTCCTGTCTTGGGAGGTGCTAGCACCACCCCAGACAGGCTCTATTGTATTGGGGCAGGGAGGGCTGAAAGAAATGAGATGCTGCCTGGGGCACACAAGGTGTCCCATGCATAGTCCAGTTCAAACCGGTGCTGGGGAACTCCAGCCCCAGCTCTGGCACGAAACTGGACAAAGGGAAAGGGGTGTAACCACCCCTTTCCCTGGTCCCACCCATAGGAGGGACCTAGCAGGTAATCCAGCCCCTAGATTTGGTGTATAGGTAGGAGCTGAGTCCCAAGACTTTAAATTAATCCCGACTGAAACGTGAAATGAAATTCTGAACCTTCGACCTTCTACTTGAAGATAGAAGACTGAAGAATCTCCCTTGTGGTCAAGGAGTGACCACCCTGCATAAGCAAGCACCATCAAGCGATCAACGGTTTGCTTTGACGTCACTTCCGCCGGAGCCCGAACACAGAGCCTGACAAGACCCGGACTTCCAGACTTCCTTCAGCCCGATCCACAGCCACAGCAAAGCTGAGAGGAGGCAACGCGAGACGTGGGACCGGCCATCTTGGAAAGCCAGCGAATTGCTTTCCGTGCAACTTCTGAGACACCCTCGAAGTTGTGCATTGGGGATTGAGAATCCCCAGCCCTGAGCACCAACTGCACTGAAGATCAGCCCTCCACACTCCACGAGTTCTGTGTGGGGCCCTTCTGCACTTTCTTGCTTGACGCGTCTGTCCGGTCACTTGCCGTTGGCTAGTGGCCTCTGTAATGACAAAATCTTGAATCTATACCATTGTTCTGTTTGTTCCAGACTGGCCCTTGCTTCCCTGAAAAGAAGAAGCCCATCAGATCTTGCTGGTCTGGTTAAGAAGCCATCTTTGATTCCTGCGTGGGTTGCCTTAGCCAAGGCTTGTTGACTCCAATCCGGAAGCCGACAGCACCGACAGCGAGATCCTTTGTGGGACAGTCCGTGCCCAGCTCCTGGTCATCGTTCACATCTCCTGGTCCACGGGGCTGCAGAGACAAGCTTCACAACATCCCCTGATTGCTTCACGACATAGCCTGGTTCCTTCCTGGTCACTGGCTAGTGACCCAGACTCTGTCCCCTCTGCTTTCATGTACTCTTCATCCTCAATCCACCCTTGGATCCAACAGACACTTCTCTCCTGGTCGCCTGCAGCATCTTTCTTCGAGGCGCCATAGGATTCAGCGACGAAACCCGACACACTTTGACACCTATGCACCCGCTTCCTGTGGGTGAGGTAACGCGAGTATTCCGGTGCTCCTGTGGGTATTAACTATCCTAGTGTCTAACTTTCAAGCAGCTTTCTCCTAGTCCATCCGGAAGTGACCTAAAAGAACTAGTTTCCAATTCTTTTGTTTCCATTCTAACTCTATGGTAACTTGTGTGTGTGTAAAGACACTGCACACGCCTCCCATGGGCCTCCTACTTCCTATCCTTTGGTAGTACAGTGTAGCCCCAGTGATTCCCTAGGCCCTAGGCCTATCCTTTGTTCGTGACGGGGTTCTTATACCACTATTTCAGTATATGGTTTGACGTGCCCCTAGGGTGCTACTGTATATTGTGCAACTGATTGTATGATAATTAAGTATCTTGTTATGTGCTTGTGCCTCTGACCTCATAAAGAGTTCAGAGGGGTTGTGTTAGAAATAAATACATATATATTTTATATATAACCTGTGTGGTGTCCTTTCATTTGGTATTAAAGGGGTTACATATGGTAAAACAGCTGGCTTCACATGCCCGCATGAGTTTAGCCTAGGCCTGCTTTGTCCATGCTACCACTAGGATAGCTGGTCTATAAGGTTGACTTTACAACCATCACCAAAAGGGTTGTTTGGACTGATACAGGGTGCCCACTAGAATAGGGGACATCACATATCAGGCCAACTTCTCACACCAGCTGTATGAATATCTCGCCCAAACCCATCCTCCTTAGCAATGAGATCATGATAGCCCACTCCACTGAATCAAAAGCTTTCTCTGCGTCTAGTAAGATCGCAGCAGCCTTGACCTCTGGACTAGTGTGTTGTATTGCACCAAACACAGTACGAAGATTATATGTTAGATTGCACCCTGGCACAAGCCCCGCTTGTTCTATGCCTACCAGCACCGTAGCAAATATTTTAGTATCTACATTGAGTAGTGATAGTGGCCTAAATAAAGAGCACTCATCTGGGGGCTTATCGGGGATCAGGAGCAAGACTATCAGGGCTTCCTTCATAGATGGAGGCATCTCCCCGTTCTCACTCATCTCCGCAAATAGCGTCATTAAATGTGGGACTAAAATGTCTTTAAACTCTTTATAAAATGTAACTGTGAGGCCATCTTGCACCGGGGCACTACCAAATCACATGAGCTGTAAAGCGGTGAGAATCTCCCAGGATTCTAAAGGTCTCATAAGGTATTCCCTGAGCTCGTCCGTTAGCCAAGGTAATTTTATGTGTTCTAAATATTCCAAAATTTCCGTTTACCCTGCTGACATTCTGGATCGATATAGCTCTGAATAGTACTGGCAGAACAGATCCACTATGCTAGATGGGTTTCTCAGTATCTCTCCGGACTCAGCTCGTATTTCTGCAATATCTTCCGTTTCCCTTCTATAACGCAACAGCGCAGCTAAGGTGGCCCCAGGTCGCTTCCCCTCCTCATACATTTTGGCAGGTGCATATTTCCCCATGTATTTGACTTCGGTATCTGCAATTTCATGATATTCTTCCAATGTCTTTTTAAACTCCTCCGAAGTACAATCAACACCCCCTCCCAAGGTAGCCTGTTCTAGGTCAGCTAATCGCTTCTCCAATAATTTGAGGCGTTCTCTTAAAGATCGGAGAACCCCTGACTGTTTTGAGATATCAATACCGTGTATAAAGGCTTTACAAGTCTCCCAGATTGTGCCGAACCGTGGCACTGCCCCAATATTAGTGTGGAAAAAGGATTCTATGGCTTCTGATATATCAGTTTTAAAAACATTATCCAATAAACCACATGGTGGAAATCGCCACATGAATGGGGGTGGTGTCTTGTGTGGGTTTTCAATATCCAGTAGTATAGGTGAGTGGTCTGAGAAGGATCTGAGGTGTATCGCGCATTGCCTAACCTGGGAGTAGAGAGTTCTAGAGATAAATCAATAGTCTATTCTGGTGTGTAGATTGTGTGGGGCAGAGTATTGAGTAAATCCACCCTTTCCAGGGAAGCGAGTGCGCCATACATCAATCATTTCTAATAGGGTAATACCAACTATTAACGTTTTGGCTGCAGCAGTTGGGTGTCGGACCGGTCCCCCAGAGCAAACAAGAGTTGGATCCAATACACAATTGTGATCACCACCCCATATTTGCATTAGTGAGCTGCTAGCCCTCAGTCGATCTTGAAGATCGTGATAACATTTGGGGTTATCTAAGTTAGGGCCATATATGTGGGCCACTAAGAGGTCCAGACCTCTTCCCTTGTATCTAGAGAGAGTATACCTACCCCCAGTGTCTGTTTTAACCACCTCTCAGTTAAGCCCTGACTTCGGATTGACCCTAGTAAGAACCCCTCTAGCGTTTGTGGAGAAACCTGCAGCATGGATCTGGCCGTGCAGCCGTCTACATGCTAACATTTTACTGTCCATGGAGAGATGAGTTTCCTGTAAAAGAGCAATATCAATTCCATGTATTATGAGGTAGGCCAGTATTTTACGCAC